>NC_000069.6:146698472-147298472 GCF_000001635.26 Mus musculus | reverse complement strand
CTGTAGACTAGAGAGCCCCTAAAACGCCATAAACACTTCTTCACAGGCGGTTCATTTAATAGTAACAAGGTAACAAGGCGGCTCGGGCCTGAGGTTTTAGAGAATAAAGGCTCAGCAGAATGCAGCGACACGCCCGCCATTGTGTTAAATTTCCTCCAAGCATTTGGTTAAGCTCTCCCGCTAAACATCAACAAAGGCTGAATTAGAAGGTAAGGGACAGTGCTTGGCAGAGGAGATTTCAGGCAGTTGTGGTGTGGGATGTTTACAAATGAAAAGCTGGGGCAGCTCAGAAGTGGTTTGGGAAGTGAGGTCATCTTGTCAGTGATTGTGGAAAGAGCTTTGGAAATGATTTATCAGGTGCTGTGAGGATCAATGTGGGGTGACTCTGGAGTGAGGATCAACGTGGGATGACTCCAGAGGGCTCTGCGCAGGCACCCACATGATGGGATGAGTTGTTGTTGGTTTTTGTTTTTTTGTTTTTTTCCTTAAGTGCTCTGCCAGTGGAACAGCCACTCCCTCTAAAAGAGAAAAGGAATTACAGGAAATCATTGTTGGCAAGATGCTTGTTGACATGAGAAAAATGACATGGTTAGTTTCTGGTGGTGGCAGGGTGCCGTTTTCAGCATTGCCAAAGCAAAGAAATCATAATATGTAGAAAATAGTATTTCCATGCCTACCGTATAAATTCTGGCCAGATGTTGCCCTGAGGAAAGTGAGCTTCTTTGGCTTTGATGACGAGAACAGAGGAGCAAAGGGCTTCTTCCCTCTATTGAAGAACCGTGGTTGTCAGTGACATGAATCAGGAGATAAGCTTTGGGGCCGGATCACAGCCAGCCTAGTATTACTCCTGATGATAAGTGAGAGGTCATTGTTTAATTTGAAGGTACATGCTGGAGAAGAGAGAAGCCACTTGGCAGAAATAAGTGCTACCTCTGGGATGAGACTGTGCTGGGAGCAGACAGGTGAGGGTGTGCTCCTTCTGTGTGCTTGTGGGGAGGCAGAGTGCGGAGGGGAAATGTTAACACACTCCGCCTCCTGCAGCACCTGTAGGATGCTTCCTGGAACTTCATTTCCAATCAATCAGGTGGTGACCTGTCAGTTATCTGTAGAGGTGTCTGCAGGTAATGCCACTCAAATATCAGAGCTCAGTCTTGTTAAAGTGGAGGGAGGAGGAGGTTAGCTTCCAATTGTGCAAGACTTTGGAAGCTCTATGTGTTTCCTTTTGTTGTGGTTATACTTTGAAGAAAGTGTGTGTGTGAGTATCTCCATGTGAGTGTGTTTGTGAGTGTGTGTATGAGTGTGTCTGAGTGAGTGTATATATGAGTGCATGAGTGTGTGTGTATGAGTGTGCCTGAGTGTGTGTGTATGAGTATGTGTATAAGTGGCTGTGACTGTGTGAGTGTGTGTATGAGTTTCTGTGAGCATATATGAGTGCATGTGAGTGTGTGACTGTGTGTTTGAGTGGATGTATGAGTTTGTGTGAATGAGTGTGTATGAGTGTCTGTGAGCATGTGTGTGTGTGTGTGTGCATGAGTGTGTATATGAGTATCTGTGAGTGTGTGTGTAAGTGTGTGTGTGTGTGTGTGTGTGTGTGTGTGTGCATGTGTCTGTTAGTTGAACAACATTTCTCTTTTTCCTGTGTTTTCCCAGCTCTCACAGACAAAGTGAACACAGTCATATACAGTTCTTATGTGAGACTAACCCTAGGATTATCGTCACACACGATAGCTAGATTTTTTTTCTTCTGCCTTTTCCTTTTCTCGTGAGGAATAGCACATAAGGGATTGAAGAACAAAATATATGCATAGGACTGAACTCCCAGAGACACACTGTGGGGTGTGGGCGAGACTCCTGGGACACCCTGTAAGGTATGGGCTGGGCCCCCAGAACACCCTATAAGATGTCTCCTTGACTTCCCTCACCTTTGACAATGTACAGGAGCAAACAGACCAGGAACATGTCTGTCTGCCTAACATGTTCTACAAACCATGTAGCCTTAGGTGAGATGAGAACGGCTAAAGAAGAGCTTCTAGACTACACAGTCATCCACCAAAGCCTCTCTCAACCCCTGTCCGCCACACGCACCTCTCACAAATCAGCAACTACTGGTAGACAAGACCATATCTGTCCTTTAGGACATGGTCTCTGACCAATGTCCACTCTAGATGGAACAGGAAATCCTCTGTGCTATCTAGATTAGGAAAGGCACAGCACGGGAGTGAAGAGCACAGCTAGCGACCCAGGGGCTTAGATTATGTGGCAAGTGTGCACTTGGCTGTGTGACTTTAGGCATGCTGTTAGACATCTCTGTCTCTGTTAAAAATGGAGTGGACATTTCACTTCAAAGGATAGGACTTTTTCCAAAATTAAATAATTTTAAATAAAAACAAATTTAATAAATACTATTATTGTGCTAATGGGTCCCTGATTATACAGAATTCAGAGTCTGCAAACATTGTTATGAAAAGATAAACTTTGGACTGGGGAGACGGCTTAGTTAGTGACGTGCCCAGCAGGAGAACCTGATTTTAAAACCTGGAGAGATGTCTCTAGGGTTAAGAGCATCTGTTGCTCTTCCAGAGGACTCAAGTTCAATTCTCAGCATCCAACTGCCTACAACGCTAATTCCAGGAAATCCAATACCCTCTTCTGGCTTTGTCAGTATCAGACATACATACAGTAAACACATATACATGGAGGCAAGCATTTAGACTAAAAATGATGATGATGATGATGATGATGATAACAAGTAAATACTTAAGATAAAAGATACTCTATCTGAATAGAACCCATGTTACAAAGCAAAGCAGGGAGAGAGGTGGGGCATAATTGTGATCTCAGTGTGGGGAGATGCCTGGGTTACCCTGACCAGCCAACTGAGCTTTCTCAGTGGGATCTGGGCTTGGGAGAGACCCTGTTTCACAAAGGAGAAGAGAACCCCCAAGGAACAACATCCACGGTTGTATGAGGCCTCTCCATACAGACACACGCATGCACTAACATACATGTAAACATGCATGGGGGCATTTTGCAATGAACAAGTCACTGATTAATATCATGATATGTTTCCTCTAAGGTCTTCCAATCTCATAGTCAAGAGAAGCCCCATTAAAACCCCTTTCTCCTTCTTGTTCAATCCCTTAGCCAGCTCCCTTTGCAGGCTTCCATGGCTGCTCTGAAAGGCTTCCTGCTGTTCCCTGCTGCCACTCACTTCCCACCTGCATGTTTATGTGACACTTCTCTGTCTGCCATAGACTTCCTCCTCTGCTTCTACTCTTCCGCACATCCTCTTATATATCTGTCTGCAGTCCTTCTGACATCTCAAATTAACTCAGCCCCAAATTTACCTACTCACCCCTCTCGCATGGAGCACCTCTCCAGACCACGTTTGCTGGCTTTCTTCTGTAAAAGCCCTGTGTATTCCAGAGCAGAAACCTTCAGCACTGCTCATTCTTGCAACAAGATTGGCATAGTTGCAGATGTCAACTGTTCTAGATATCAAATATGTCTCCTATAAGTCCCCTTTCCATTGTTCACTCCCGCTACCCTGCGCTCCACAGCTGCGCATTACATACCCTGCTGTGCTTTTATGATAAGCAATTAATTTGTGACCTAACGTCCCACCTATTCCCCTCCTAGCTTGCATACATCCTTGGCTCTGAACACAGACATTCTGTGACTGGTGTAGTAGAGAGAACCAGGCGTTCAGCTCTAAAAACCTTCCCAGCATCCAAAACTCCAACGCCAACATCCACCATCACACAAGTTAAACTGGTCACCATGTGACATTATAGACCCAGAACACCGGCTGTTCTTACCTCACATCTCGGCTTGAGCTGTATGAGACTACTATGTGCTGGGTCCCATCTCCACCGACTCCTTGACATGAATCCTTTGGTTTCCACTGCATGCTCTTACAGAGGCTACCTTAATTACTCTGGTCTCATAGCTGCTGCATCAATTATAAAATGCATTATTATATAAGTGAATGCTGTAAAGGACAATCGTAGCATTCTGCAAGTAGCATTTAAGGTTTTAAAGGCTTAGTTGAAATGCAATCTGTCCAAAAGAGTCCTTTCCTCTCCCTCCTTTTCTCCCCCCCCCCCTTTCTCCTTTTCTTCTTTCTTTTTTATTTTTTTCTCTTCTTCTTTTGCTCTTTTTCTCCTTTCATGCAAATTACAGATGACCATAAATCATGTCAAATGCCACACTGTTCTTGGGTCGATATGTAGCAAAGATATGGCTGCTACGCCGAGAATCTCTCGGTTCAGTGGGATAGAAGCCTGTACAAAGTACAGTGGCACATGAGCATTGAACACGCAGTAAGAAGAAAATGTGGCACATTCTGAGAAGCCGGGGAAACTCTTACTAGCAATGAGCTGAGGGCAGAGCTGCCAGCTATGAGGAGTGTCCAGTCTATAGGATCTCCACAGAGGGCTGTCAGGGCAATAGCCAGGAGGCACCTTGAGGGCTCTGTCGCTTAGAAAACCACCTGCAGAACATTGAAGCAGAGTCCCTGCAGGCATTCTTAAGATTCAGAAACCTCAATCCCAAATCATTGAATGACATTTTCTGCTGTTAAAACCTAGCAACCCCGGGCCTGGTGGCACACACCTACAACCCTAGCATTCAAGAAACTTAGGTAAAAAGGCTGTCAGTCTGATAGCAGTCAGACCTGCAGAGCCTACAAAGCTGGATCATCTGTCCAAACCGCAATGACTGAGGAGGTAGCTCAGGGGTTGCTTGTTTGTCTTAGTGTTCTTAATACCTTGGGTTCAATCCTCAATATCACAAACATGGGGACATAACTGTAAACCAATGCCAGGGATGAGCCTAGACATTGCAGATATAAACAAAATGATCCCTTTGGAGTCACAGATATACAACCACAGGTTCCAGATGGAGGAGCTAGGAGAATAGCTGGGGTATTGAACACTGCAGATGTACAACAACACATTCTCCTTGAATTTTGAAAACTCATTTAATGTAAACCAGAATCCTAACCAACCATTAAAGTAATATCAGAGTGCGTTTTACAGGGCACTGTGCAAGGGAAATACATGTTCAGACTGCAGAACTAGCTATTTGTGTGTGTATACACATAATTTAATTTTAACCTTATTTTGGAATGTAAGAAAAAGTGGTGTGTGTGTGTGTGTGTGTGTGTGTGTGTGTGTGTGTGTGTGTGTGTGTGTGTTTGCGAGCACACACACACACATGCACGCACGCACAGAGAATTTTTTCTTAAAGAATAAACCTCAAAATGATAGTGGCAGCTATCACTAAGCAGCAGGCATTTGTGTAATCTGGGGATTCGGGAAATTTCTGATTTCCTAAATAAGTCCATATTGTTGCCTGTGTAATTATTCTAACAGCAAGATAATTTCCTTTTCTTAAAAAAAAAAAAAAAAGAAAGAAAGAAAGAAAAAGAAAAAGAAAAAGAAAAAAAAAAAGTCGAACCCAACAGGAATTCTAATCCAGTGACCTGAAGCTGTGACAACAGAGTTTCACCTCAGGGTAGGAGGTGGTGACACAGCCCAGAGCTGTTTGCAGGGTGGCAGACCTTGGTGTGGGCAAACATCTCAACAGCAAGACTACCAGTGGAGAGCAGTGGCTGTCGGGAGGCCTCGCTGACCCCGATGGCACTAGGTTAGAATGTTGGAGACCCAGCTGTGAAAACCTAAGACACAGAGGAGAGAAAATGAAGCCAAGGCAGATGGTCCATCACAAGGAGTTTGATGTGGGCCAGGCCCTGGAGCCTGGCCTGTGAACCTGAATCCCACAGGGGTAGTTCTTCTGTCTCAGGGATAGAGGTTCTAAGAATCAGACATTCTACCAGTGCCTTTTGTGATCCAAAGTTAGACTCAGGGACCAAACAAACAACCATGTTCTTGCCATATGTATAAACTATTCTGAAAAAAAAATACAAAAGAAAACTTGTCTCAAAACCTGGGACCCTTCAAATTTTCATACTTTATTTGTAAAACAGTAACACGCTGTCTTGCAACTGAGAGATTATATTTTCCTTTTATGCTTCTAAAGTTAATATAATTGAAGGACTTGTCTCCAGTCCAGGTTTTTGGAATCTGGGCCCCCTGTTCTATACCCCAGACAGCACTATCATTCTGTGCCATGCAGTTGTTTGGTAAATGTCATTATGAATAAATAATGATATATGGGACGCCACTCTTTTACGTAAAATTATATGTATAATGCAGCTGATCCTAGGGACGGAAAAACTTTTCCCTGGTCCTATATCATAGTCTGTAAACCATGAGCATTGAATTAACCCAATAAAAGTGACAATTTTGACCCTGGGCTATCCCCATTACTTTAAGGTTACAGCTTGCAAGCCAGCTCAAATTGTTCTCCGTGTGGTACTTCACTGAAATACTTATCATCTGGAAACCGTATGTAGTGCATATTCTTAATAAATAATAACACATTTTATTTTGGTTTACTGAAAATTAACAAGGCATTTGGGAAATGGCTGTTATTGTGGGAGCCTGTTTCCCATTTACCTTGGCAACACAATAGCTAGCTAAGTGGAAATCGAGAGAGCCAATCGCTGTGGAGGGTGGATTTTTTTCCCCTCCGCTCTTGGTACTCAGAGAAAGCCATGCAGCTGGTAACATTAACGGCATCCCATAGACTCAGAGGAGAAGAGAGGAGTAAAATGAAGTTCTAATGGGCTTAGCCGTACAGAATTCCCATTCTGCATTCAAACACAGTAAATCCACCCCTTCCCAACAATATACCTATATTCCAATCTCTGGTCCAAATAACCCGCAACGCCACAAGACTTTCTAATAGTTGCTAAAGACAGCTTGTGAACACGCTGACCCCAGAGATCTTCAGGTGGCTATTCCTGGGTTAACAGTCTTTCTTTTTTGTTCAAGACAATTTCTGGGTAGCCCAGTCCTGTGCCATTCCTTGGGAGGCTCTTCTCCTTCCAAATTCAACTTCCTGCAATGAGCCTCCGGGGATTAATTTTAATTGGAGAAAAGTGGGATGGTGCGGTGGGGAAAGGGGCCTTGAGTGAATGACAGGATTTAGAGATGAGCAGAAGGCAGTCTACGGAAAGAAACAAAAGCAGATCCAGTTGTCCTGGTTTCCTTTGTATTATATATTCTGTCCCTTGTTGGATCTGGGTGCAGTATTAGGGAGATAGTGAGGGCTATGCATCTAACATGCAGTGACTTCACGGCCTATGGGACCTGAATCTATTTGCGAGAGAGACCCTCTCATCTTTTGATCACCAGGCCTTTCCCTGCTCTTTCCCTTTCTATGTTACAAGTGGGTTCAACTATATCCTAAGGAGAGGGAAAGGAATACATCTGCAATCCGGGTCTCTTGGATCCTGTTGACCATTTTCCCCGTTTGAATGTTAAATACACATCCCCAATTCGTGCATTCATCCCTACCAATTCTGTGCGTGTTTGGGGGTTCAAGCTGAGAAACCATGTAATTATTCTTATCTAATGACGCATTTTATATTTCCTGGATTTAGGAGACCTTGCAAGCTCTTGCTTATTTAATCCCTACTCCTTTCCACATGGCTGATTCTGGAGCCTTTATGGATCGACCATGTTTCTGAACACCCAAGTTGAAAACCAAAGTGAATTTCACCTTGTCTTGCCTCCTCCCTTCCACCCCCCCATGAACATGGCTCCATAAATACCCTTAAATGTGTCATGCATCATGGCTGTTCAGGTCTTAATTTCCCCCCATTACACCAAGTGAATTGTTCCTTGCTAACCAATCAGCCCTCCCTCAGCCTCCCCCTGTGCAAAGCATCCAATGTTGTCACTGAAACGATCTTGCTAAGTAACAAGTAAGGTCATAACCTAGATCGCCCTAGGATCAATAAGGAGATTTCTATTTTCTGCAGGATTGGATTTCTGCTTCAAAGCAGTCCAGCAAGATGGCGGAAGCCGAGGCTGCACAGCCAAACTGCCCGCACGAATTCTCAGCTGTGCCAGTCGTCAGCAGTGTAAGCCGGTCCTCGACCTCATCCTCTCTAGCAACTCTACTACAAGGTGATGATGAGATAATTGTGCTAAATGAGTAGTGAGTGAGGTCATCATAAATGGGCCCGAGCAATGGCTTCCAGGAAGTATAGCCTGCCTCTGGCTGTACAAATAAAATACCCTGTGTACAGCACTGAATACTTGTAAATCTTCTGCCTCAGCTCCCATCCCTCACACGCTGCCCATCAGTTCACATCGCCATGCAGATGTGTGCGTTTCTTCCTTTGCAAACATTATTTCCACTGCTGTCCTCTTGCTATTTCTCCACCTAGGAAAATTGTTCTTAACTATTTGTTTATCACACATATCTTTATCATGTATCCTGTTATTATGTAATTTAGTCATCACCACATGGTCTAAGAACTATGACAAGCAAATGACTTCTTTGTGACCATGTAAGCTAACTCCATCTAAAATAGTATATAGCCATTCATTCCATACTGAAGAAATGATTGCTTTGCTGTTAAAATGAAGAAGGAGATCCAGAGAAATAAAATTAGAGCTCACTGTTCTCTCTATCTGCCAGGGAAGTGGACAGTCTACACAGATCACTGGAGTTCTTAGGACAGCCCTGGGGTGGGTGGGTGTTGTTATTATCCCCACCTTACATTTAAGATGCTGAGGTGAGCCTGAGGCTAGAAAATGTGTTTTTAACCATCTCAGAGAGGCTCCCTCCCAATGTTCACAAATATGCCATCTCCTTCCCCAAACATCATCCAATGGAGACTAAGCAAAGGGACCCTTACAGATTCAAGGAAAGATCCTTTGGTGGCATCTGGGAAGCAGAGCAGGAACTTCATAAGCTGCCAAGTTTTCAACTGAATCCCAACTTCAAATCCCGTACACCAACTTTGCTGAGACAGTCTCTCTTGTGAACACTGGAGCTCACTCCTTGCCTATGAAAGTCACTAGAGGTGCCATCTTCCCAGTTCTAGAAATATCAGCAAAAGAAAGGAACGAAAGAGAAAAGCGTAGTTGAGTTGCTATGCTCTGCACACTATTCAAAGTCACTCCATCACTCCGTAGCAGCTATGATTTAGTCTAGCTAACCCTGCAAGCTTCCTGGCTTAAGAATGAAAGTTAATTAATTATGCTGTCCACTCTTGGTGGCTTTAGGATTCAGCCTTAACGCTGTTTTGCAGCACACCCTTTTGGTTTGGCTAAGTAAGAGACTTGCGAAACGTTTTATGAATGTTTGAAACAAAGGCATTAAGGAATGTCAGAGAAAGAAGGAACTCTCTTGAAAGAATGAGGAGCAAGGAAAATATAACCTACCATTAGGAAAAGAGCAAAATGCCTCCATTTGTACAGTGCCAATAAAATAAAACCACATCCAAAGCCCAAGTGCCTAAGAGTGGCGGGATGTTCTGAGGTTTATGCTCAGCACCTGGGAAAGGCAACCTGGGCCAGCTCACCAGTTCCTTTCCCTGCATAGGTGTAGAAAGGCAAAGGGAAATCTGGAACCCCAAAGGAAAGCCTGCAAAGGTTTCATGTTAATCTTAATTTAATTTTAAATACCTAATCACATTTGTAACTGAAGAAGCCACGAACATAAGAAAGACAGAACTTTCTAAAACTGAATCTTTGTTTGACAGACTTGGGCTTGGCTATTTTTCTTCGGTTTTTCTGACATGTGGGGAGGATATGAACAAGGGTTTACCCCCTCGGATTTGGAAGCAGCTACAAGAAGCTACTTAATTCATGGCTTTAGAGGACAAGAACATTTTTCACATGAAAGAATTAAAACTAGGTCAGCAAGGGAAAAGTGCAAGAGACAGAGAGGTTGTCTCAATATTTGTCTGAAAAAAAAATGGCAAATCCACCTTAAAACAATTTTCCCACTTCTTTATTTAACAATGTCCTCCATTTTTATATTTAAGGGATATTCCATTTCCAAAATTCCATGTTCTCCAGCCATCTTCTCCATCAGCATGCCAAATATTGCAGATGGAGTGAACATAATCTGTGGTAATTTCCTAGCCTCTGCAGTCAGAGGGCAAACATGCCTCGTGCCTTTCCCACACACCCCGGCAGCTCCGCTTATTGTCCCTGCAGGATTCTCACTGATAACCAGAGAGTCCTGTGGGTGGAAAGGGTTGCAGAAATCTCCATGGTGAGGTTCAGAGAGGAAAGTTCAGCTCAGGGCCCATTGGGCTTTGCGGAGTGAGAGGGCAAAATAAACCATAGTTTCTCAACATTTGGGGGCCATGCTAGGGCTCTGCAAAGCTCAAGGCTTTCACATTTCAAAGGAGATGGGTCTGCATCCAGTGTGCTATGTGGTGGATGAAGCACAGCCAAGTAGCAACTAAGGGAATATAGTCCACAAGAAAAAAGAAAAGAAAAAAACCGTAACCAAAGGAAATCTTAGAAACGTCTGATTCGGTTCCAGAAAGTCACTCTTGTGAAGCTCACAGGGCTATGAGACTCGTTCTTGTGCTTAGCTTGGGTTGGCTCTGCTACATGGCAGGAATAAGAAACTAATAGCATAAACTTTACCAAGTGTCTGACAGCCTCCGTGGTTTTCCCTTTGTCCTTCCCACACCCACCCCTTTCTACCGCCCTACTTTCAGAGCTCGGCCTCCTCTGATCTCCCCTTAGCACCTCTCTGCGTGGAGAGTGACAGCCATGCTGAGGGCATGACATCTTGCCAGCAAATCTCGGTCTTTCCCATCACTGATCACCCTCCCATCATCAATGCTCTCAGTCTCTGGAAAAGAATGCCAGAGGTGTGGCTGCGAGCCCTGTCAGAGGAGCATAATTGCTAACACCTACTGGATGTCAGCACCCCCAACAAGCTACATTCTCCAGCAGGTCATTTATCAGTTGCAAACGTTTCTATAACCCATGGCAGAGAAAGGCATTTCTAAGTGTGCCACTCAGCCATGCACATCTTTCAACACTTTTTGTTTAGCGTCGTCTGCTTGGGTTGTGTAGATGTGGCTTTTGACGGCCTTCTAAGCATGACCACCTAATGATGTAGTCACTTTCCTCCTAGCAAGCTGCAGAAAGTACAATTACAAAGCACGTCTAAGGGACAGGTCCTCCTGGGCTTGTGAAAATAACCATTTCTCCATCAAATCATCCTTTTCACGTAGATCGCCCAGCTCGGGAAAACAGAAAACGGCAGTATTGGAGGTCATAAACAGAAGGACCCGGTGATTTGTCCTCTCTGAACCAGGAAGATGCTGTGCCCAGAGACTTTGCTCCTCCATGACACCTGAGTGAATTCCTTTCCTTTGTTTAGGATCTCCTTGAACTTGACAGCTGAATGCTTGCCCGGTCTGGACGTGTTCTGCTAAGCCTGTGGGAAGTGAACCTGTTCCTATCTGTCCCCATTGCCAGCTAAGCTCGGCTTCTAGAAACTTATTCTGCAATAGGAGGCCATCGTAGGGTTCTTCTGCCTTCTGGCCCTCCACCAGGCTGAGCAGACAGGTCCTAATACCAACCTCTGCCATTTTGTAATCTCCCTTGAAGAACTATGTCAAGACAAGCCAGACTCCTTCTCTGAATGCCCCATTGATACACTATACTTTCTTCTTCTGGAAAACTCTTAAGGGCAGGAACTGTCCCCAGGGCATTTGGTGCTGTATGTGGTCAGTTAGCACAGAATGTGGTGTAGTGTAAACCAAGCATCAGGTTTCAAAAGACACCATAAAAATGGAAGTTTGGGTGGTCTAAACAAAATCAATTTATTTTCCCTTAGTCCTGAATTCTCAAAGTCTAAAACCAAGGTCCTACAGGGTTGCTTTTTGATATGGCCTTTCTGTATGGCTTGTTCTTGTAATGCCCTCAGCTCTGGCTGGGCACGGGAGCAGATTGGGGGAGGGGCGCTCACGCGCATCTCTTTCTGTTGTGTTGCTGATTCATATCAGGCTTGCAATGCATGCTTGTATATTGAGAGATTAAGAATAAGTGCTTTCTTTTTCCCAGGTCCTTTTTGATTCCTTACAGAAGAATGAGACATGGATTTTTTTTTTCCCCAGTATCCATCAGGAAGTCTGGTAACTAATATCTGTTCAACACATACTTGCTGGGTTGAGTTCAACCTTAAAATTGAAGATGTTCTATGAGAATGGAGTCACATGTAACTGTGTACACATGTGGGAGTTTTGTCTATTTATGTGTGTGGGTGAGGGTGTACGTGAGCTTTTATGTTTCTTATGCAAGTGCATGCATTTATGAGTGAATGCACCCGTGTTCCTGTGAGTGTACATGTGCTTATGTGTGCCTGTCAGTGTGTGTGTGAATGAGAATATTTTCATTGCACATAAAATGTAATCTAATGATTTCCTTATGGTTATCCTAGAAGCCAGTTCTCACTTCACGGGCAGAGAGCTAGCAAGCCACCACCAGCTTAAAAATCAATTAAAGAACAGGAGCAAATGAGTTGGTTGCAAATTCTGTGCTGTTTTAATTCCTTTCCTCTTCATCATGACAGTGCTTTGTGAAGTAATTTTCTTCTGATAAAAGGAGACCAAGTTCTGTGACCCCAGAAAGAAAAGAATTAGTGATTTCTCCGCCTGAGAATTGACAAACAGCTTTTACATTTCACTCCCTTCATCTCCAGCAGTGAAACAAACAGACTCTGAAAATAACCCTCCCCCCCCACTTTTAAGAGGTTGGGGGACCTCAGAATTCCTGGAGAGCCTGGCCTCTGGGTAATTTGTCATTCTGGTTTTCTTCATGCGAACATGAGGTTCCCCTTGACCATCCATCCTCCTACTGACACCCCAGCTAGTCACTCGTTGCTCATTCACCCAGCAGCGCTCAGTCAACAGCACAGCCAGCGCCTGTCTCCAGTGGTCTTCTCATGGTGGCAGCAGTCCCACCCCTTGGAACTGCCTTCAACCTTTACCAGGTGCCTCAGCGGCTGCTGAAACTTTCTGCTCCTAATGGTAACCTGGAAGCTGGGTAGGCATCAGGAGACATGTCTAGAAGTGTTATCAAGGACTAAACGCCACATGCTTGAGTCTCTTGGCAAGGACAAGTTTTCGGCTGTGGGGATGTTACACATTTGTAGCCATGCTATTTCCTAGACCAGTGCCGCTGCACTAGCACACTGGACCTCAAGGATCTGTAAGGCACACAATCGCAAGCCTGCTAAGCTGTTGCACATTACATCTGTGGCCCTCCCTTCAGTGCCTACTGTAGCTGTAGAAGAGGTTTTGTGAGGATTCTCAGACAATGGATTTCACTCAGTGCGTTCTGGGGGCCTTTAACTCTCAGTTCTGATTTCCCAAATCAGAATTTTCAATGGCACAAGAAGAACACGCGCATAGTCCTGGTATCTATTTTCTGAGCATGCGTGCACCACCAGAAAGTGCAGAACACTTAACTTCCTGGTCAGACAACTTCTATGGAAACAGAGAAAAATACCTTTCTGAAATACACTCTTTCTGCTGTTTAGAAAAATTCTCTGGCAAATAGGAGTCCCCATGAGGAAGGGAAGGGAAGCTGATAATGAAATCATATTATAATCTCAAAATATAAACAGATAGTTGTTTTTGAAAATGAATGCTACAGGATCAACCTTCAAATGGCCCATGGATGGAATTGATTGGCACAATTTTGACTTTCCATCTTTCCTCTTCACTCGGTCTCTGTCATCCTGTAGTTCCAGGGCCAGAAGGTCAAGGTCCCTGGTCCTGACACTTGTGAGAAGGACCTTGGTAAAGTGCATTGACTTCCCTGTGCCTCAGTTTCCCCATCTGCTAAACAGAAAACACCAGCATCTACTACACTGCATGCAATGGCTTGATAGCTGATCACATTAATAAATGCCAGATACAGTAAGAGCTCAGACTGTTAGCAGCAATGAAAGTGTATTGAAATGAGTGCAGGGGGTTCAGAAACCACAGCATGTGGCAATCATTAGGTACTTGCGATGAATAAAGTCTAGCACCTCCTTGGGTAGCAGATGATATGTGGTTGGCCACATAGCTAGAAGCTCAATCAAGAACAAATCACCGACTCTTGTAGGCTGGCCATGCTCAGAAATTCACCCTTCTCTTAGAGGCAATAGGAAAATACGGAAAAATTTTAAGCAGGAATACAGTGTGATCACATTCTTGGCTTTGGGTCTCGAGAGATGGGTCACACACTACTCTTCCGGAAAACAAGGGTTTAGTTTCTAGCACCCACATTGAATGGCTCACAGCTGCTTATGCTCCTGCTTGTGAGGGGCCCCATGGGTTTTGCTTTTGCAGACACCTGCACCCGCATGTGTGTTCGTGCGCACACATGCACACGCATACACACGTGCACATATACACATACTTAAAGCATTTATTTAGATTAAAAAATATGGCTTTGGAAAATAATTTTGAAACGTATGGTGTGACAGCTAGAAAGGTAAGAAATATAGCACAATGAGTCAATTAAGCCAAATTTTATCTACGCCCTGGGGAGTTCAGGGCTTTTCGATCCTGATCCTCTTGCTGTAGTGGATTAAAACTAAAGGTGGCTTCTGAGGGTGTGGTCAGTTTGTTTCACTTGTATATATATCCCTATCACGTGGTGAGATGACAGGAGCAGGAAGCATGATACGTTCCTATTCCTGCTGAAGAAATGTCAACAAAGATAAGGACTTGAAACGACACAGCGTTACTATCACATAGTTTGGTAATTGAAGTCCGGAATGGATTCCACCCCTCTCCCACATGCTGACAGCGAGGCTGGAATTCTCTCTCTAGGCCACTCAGGACAGCATTCACCCCTCTTTTCCAACATCTCCAGCAAACTTTTCCTCCTCCTCCCAGTTATTCCTTACAGCTCCCAGCCTACTGAGCCTTCACACCGCTCATTAACTTTTGTGTCCTCTGGCTTACTAACCACCTTCACTGATAAGTGACTTGTGCTTAAATCGGGCCACCAAGCCAACCTAGACTAATCCTCCCATCTCAAGGTCCTTGACTTGATCTATCCCAAGGGCCCCTGTTATTGTGCATATTTTAGGAGCCAGGATGCACATGTTGCCAAGGGCATCCTTCCTTTCGGGGCATGTGGGTAATACACACTGTTTCAATGTGTTCTTTCAAGCTCCTCTGATTACCTCACCTTCTGTTGCCTAATGCAAGGGGTCCAAAAGGAGAAGCAATACCCAAGAGGCAGATCAGAGGCATCTGAGAAAGGCAGAGGCCTGATCAGGGTGTGGGGTAGAGTGTGATAGAGATATAGCCTAAGCCCCCTGGTTCTAAGCCTTTCTGCTCTAATACATCAACCACTTAAGTGACAACCAGGAGACACCTATGACAACCTTCATTTTGATGATGAAAAACCTAAAGCAGAATCAACTTCAAGGACTCCCCTGAGGTCCCAGCAGGACAGACTACACTAATCCAGCCCATTGAGCCCTCCCCTGAAGCACTCGATTACCCATCAGGGCTTAGTTCTAAAGTGTTTAAATTTATCTAGACTCTATCATGATATGTGAGAATATAGTCACATATCCCCCCAAACATACAATTTTCACTTTAATTAAAATGAGCTTCCAGTAATTGCTATAATTTCATTCCTGGTCTTCATGAGTCATTTAATAAAACCCTTTCAAGACTCTCAATGGTCCTGGGCCTTGCTCAAGGCTCCTCATTCTTCCATCTCATCACATCATAGCCGGGAATGATCTCAAAACAGATCACTGTCGTTGAAGTATCTAGAGGGCTTGAAGAACTTTTGCATATCTGTATAGTTGTCAGAACATGTACAGAATGTGTGAGCTTCCTGAGACATTGGACTGAAAACCTTTTCTTTCCTCCTTCTGCTCTGATGGCTACCACAGAGAGTAAAGTTCCCCCTGTTCTAAGCTAAGGAAGCTACAGAATCCATGTCTGCTTGTTATGGTGTCCACAATTTTATCAGCCATTTAGTCATTTTAATCAGCCAGGCACACCTTACAGCAGTGGCCACTTCTTTGATATCTGAGCAGAACAAGCCATCTCAGTGTGAATGACCTCCCGAGGAGAAACCAGTATTCAGGAGAATGGCAAGGGCTGTGGAAGGGCTGCTGTGTATGTGTGGGGAATGATCCCACCAAGGCCACATCAATTAATTACAAATCTTCAACACAGAGAGAATGGAGGTGCCAGTAAATCAGCCCACCTCCAAAGTCTGCAACTCCTCTGAGAAGGCTCTTCAAAGTTCTACTTTCTGCTTTTCTGTTTGGTATAATATCTCTCTAACCGGAAGGCTGAGCCTTAAGAACTCAGCTGAGTTGAAACAAATAAAATGTTCTTTGTGGCACTCTCCTGGTTCTCTGTGGGGAGCTGGGAGAGCAACAAGGTGATCAAATGCACCAGGCGCCAAAGAAAGGACTTGCTTAAGACTGAAAGGATTGCATTGACAAAAGAGAAAAACATGTCAACCAATTTTATCTATATATACAAAGAAAATATAACTGATGCCTTTCTCACATCCTGTAGAACCACAGAGAAATGGGACAAATGTTATCATATTAGGTGTGGAAAAAATAAAGACTTCCTGGGTCTGCCCGAGGTCAAGATGTGAGTGTTATTTTATTTTATATTATTTTATTTATGAAACCTGTAAACCTAAAGGCTGCCCATGATCAGTAAATGTTGGCTTAAAAGACTTTAGTTAAATCATAAGGAACGGTAAAGGTTGAAACTGGACGCAGTTCCAGCTGGCAACAATATTTTTAAGACAGAACTTATGTGAGGACAGTCTTAAATGTCTGATCTATAGTAAGTTCAAACACTCAGTGTTACCAAGGTTGAGCTCAAAGACAAAGGATCTTGAGACAAAAATGGCAAAACAACCAGAAAACAACTCTCAGAAGCAAAAGTAAAAGTGGCTCAGGGCACCATGATCTCCTCATATACCTGACACCCCTCAGGTTGCCATGATGCTTTCTCTCCCTCTATGGTTCTTTCAACCGTATTTAACAAAAAACTTCTTGAAGATCATAAGAAGCATTGGAGAACTAGAAATCAATATTTACACACACACATGCATACACACCAATGCACACATGCATACACATATGTTCATACACAAACATGCTGCACACACACACATATACATACATGTACACACAAACATATTCCTACTACAACTATCACTATCCTGACTATCACCTCAAGTAGGCCATGAAGAGTCAAAACTCCATTTTGTGCTTCTTCTAAGCTTCAACTTTTCTGATGCTCTGCTTTGATTCTATGAAATTTCTTTCTCAGGCACAACTTTTCCTTGAGCCAAATGTTCTCCACCTAATAAAATTGGATAAATCAATCACTTTAGATGTCCCCTGTCTTGGATTCAGAACAACAGGCAATGGCAAAGCTGTTATGAAGAAGGCCCAAGTGTCCTAAATGCTGACTGTGTAGACGTTCTGTTCTTTGAAAAGCTATAAAAAGAAGCTGGGGGAAACTCTTAAAGTAAGAGAGGGATCTGAGTTAAAACAGGGTCTGGGAGCCGGGCTGTCGGGCTGTCCTCTTTACTTACTGCATTTAGGAGCCATTGGACTTTTAAATAAAGCACAGTCCAATTTTGTGCAAAGGACCAAAATGCACAGCAAGTAATATTTGGAAGTATGTTATAAAACAAGCATTCATGTCAGTTCTTAATGACTTTAAAGGCCAAGCAGGAGAATAAGTAGGTGCATGGGCCACACTGTAAACTTGGGGAGCATAGATTGCTTCACGTACCCAGATGTGTTTCCCGTGTCTAATCCAGTTTTTTTCCAGGCATAAAACTTACTAAAGGCTTTAAGAAATAAGGATTGAACAGTTTAATGGATTAACTGTGTAATAATACTCACAGAATAAATACATTGTCAAATATATAATAATAGCATATAGAGTATTAATGGTCGGTCAACACATAACAAGATTCATGTGAATAAAACTTGAAAGTGGCTACCAAGAAAAAACTAGTCAAAGTAAAGCAAGAATATAGAGGACTATGGGATGGGGCTAGAGGCAGCTCAGCAGTTAAGACTGTGGGTCATTCTTGCAGAGTCCAGGAGTTTAGTTCCCAGGAGCCAGGCTGGGTTGCTCACAACTCTTAGTACTTCTGTCTTCAGAGTTTATGACCCCCCTCTTCTGGTGCCCATGGGAACCCACACATATGTGCGAATACAGAGATACATGTGTGAACCCACACAGAGACACACATAGACACACATGTGTAAACATGCACACAAATAGGAAGTGAATCTTAAAACAAAACAAACAGAGGGAGGAAATGAGGGAAGAAATATACATAAAAATGTTGAGAAAAGACAACTAGGGCAGCAGCAGGGAGAACCTACAGGGATTCAACTTAAGCTCTTAGACAGCCTGGATTATGATAAAGGGATGGCGAAACATAATAGTTTACAAGTCATAGGAATAAAAAATGTTATGGTGAGAATAGATAATTGAGAGCTGTAAGCAGCCGGGTGAAGAGCTATGTACTATGTGGTAGTCTGGATGTGCAGAACGATTAGCAATGAGTGATAAACGTGTTATGGAACTTTTGACCTAGTACAGTGAGTCAAGTAACTTACTAATAGGAAGGAATTCAGTAGCTCTCTGCAGAGGAATAAATAGTGTGACTTGGTGTCACCTATAAGGGCTTTTCTGAAGGAGCTGGCCCATGAGCAGAAATGTAGGCTGTGACTGCCCTGTTTCTTAGGGAAAATAGAGAGTCTGGAGTTGTTGAAGTCATTTGAATGAATTTGAATTATGATTAAGTAAAGTTCTTGGGCAGGCAGGATGGCTATTCAACTTCATACCTTGATTGAGCAAGCTCACACATAAGCCTGTGCTAAATTCTTCCTCTGGGCGCCTACGCATATGGTAGGATACTCACTCAAATTTAAAAGGATTCTATCATTTGTCAGTCTTCACTTGCATTTGGTTTAGCTTTTGTATTAGGTATGTTTTTCTCAGTGTTATTGAAAATTTTCCGACAAAGGCACCCTCACTAAAGAAGTTTCTGACTTGGCTCACGATTTCAGAGTATAGTCTATCATGGCAGGATAAAAGTGATGGGAAAAGAGTTGTTGGTCTGGTGGGAGGAGCAACAGGCAGCTGATCACACTGAACCCACAGTCAGGAAGCAGATAAGATGAGCGCTGGAACTCAGCTAACTTCTGCTCTTTCCCCTTCATAAGCATCCGGGTCCCCAACCTGTCTAATGATATAATGATAATAATCCCACATTCAGGATAGTTCTCCTTCTTCAGATAAACCTCTCTGCAAACGCCATCATAGTCATATCCAGACCTTTATCTTCTGGGTGGTTGTAAATTCAATCAGTTGGCAATCAGATTAATCATCAAGGTTTTGTCTCCCAGAGTCAGAAATTACTTTGTATGACTGTCTATAGCACAGTTCTTTTCTTTATTATTTTTATTTTATTTTTATTTACATTTCAAATGTTGCCCCCTTTCTGGTTCCCCCCTCACCGAGTTCTTCAACCCAGCCCCTTCCCCTTTCTTTCTGAGAGGGTACTCCCCCACCCACTCACCAATCCCCCACCTTGCCCTGCTGGCATCCTCCCTCCCTGAAGAATCATGTTGCTCTGAGATTAAGCACATTCTCTCCCACTGAAGCCAGACAAGGCAGTCTTCTGCTAAGTATGTGGGGGGAGGGGGGAGAGGAGGGGCATGGACAAGCCTGTGTATACTCTTTGGTTGGTGGCTTAGTCTCTGAGAGGGGTCTGTGTTATGTAACTCTGTCCTTCTTCCTATGGGGTTGCAAATCTCCTTTGGCTCCTTCAGTCCTTCCCCTAACACTTCCATAGGGGTCCTTTATGTCAGTCCAATTATTGGCTGTAAGTATCTGCATCTGTATAGTCTTGGTAGAGCCTCTCAGAGGACAGCCATACTAGGCTCCTGTCTGTAAGCACAACACGGCATCAGTAATAGTGTCAGAGTTTGGTGCCTGGGCATGGGATGGATCCCAAGTTGGGTGAGTCACTGGATGGCCTTTGCTTCAGTCCTTTCCTCCATTATTGTCCCTGCATTTCCATGTATGTCAGTGAACAAAATCCACATGTAAGTCCCATTATCCTACACAGTTGGCTTCCCATGGGTGTTTGCAACAGTATTTTTGAACTCTCTTTGTATGTTTCTGAGGGGAAGGGTGTTTGTGTTTCTGTGTGTGTGTGTGTGTGTGTGTGTGTGTGTGTGTGTGTGTGTGTGTGTGTTTGTGTGTGTGTGTGTGTGTGTGTGTGTGTATGTGTGTACAGTGGGTTAAAGGAGTTCATATGCACATGTGAGTTCTTGAAAGTAGAAACCAGAGGTCAACATCCAGTGTCTTCTTCCATTGCTCTCCATCTCACTTTTCTGAAGCAGGGGCTGTATCTGAACATGCAGGTCACTTATTCAGCAAGACTATTGGCCAGAAAGCCAAGGCGTCCCTTGCCTCTGCATATCCAGCACTGGGATTACATGCACTGGCCACCACAAGGAGATTTTTATATATAGGGTCCATACTTAGGTCATCATGCTTATAGGATAAGCATTTAATAGACCAAAACATCTCCTCTTGCCTTCATTAATGTAGGATGTCTTTAAGACAAGTCTCAATTGTAGCCCCAGACTGCTGGACTGGAATTCACTATGTAGCCAAGAGTAGTAGTCTTAAATTCTTTGTCCTCTTGCCTCAGTGTTCTGTGTGTTGAGCTTACTTGTGTACACTAGCACACATAGCTTCCTTCTCTCACTCTTAACCTGCAGCCACTTGGAGTCATATGTGCCTGGTGATATCTCTTCTCTCCCAATTCTTTCACTTTACTCTGGATATCACACCAACATATGGGCCTTAGATCTCAACTTTTGGCTTCTGATGCAGATTCTGGCTTACACACTCACACACACACACACACACACACACAACTTTATCGTCTCTGATTACAATTGTTTTCTGAGCTATCTACTCCCTCCTACAAAGCTCCTATGACCCAGATCCACAGCCTGATCTCCCAGCCATTTGATTCTACAAAGGTAGGTGGGAAGGGAGGTGAGGAGGGAGGGAGGGAGGGAGGGAGGGAGGGGGGGGGAGGGAGGGGGGAGGGAGGGGGGAGGGAGGGAGGGAGGGGGAGGGAGGGAGGGAGGGATGACAGGAGAGAGAGAGAGAGAGAGAAAGAGAGAGAGAGAGAGGAGAGAGGAAAGAGGGGAGAGCAAAGAATAGGAGAGAGATAGAAGAGAGACTTCATGTTAGCTAACAGCACCAGCACATAGAGTAAAATCTCCATAAATATTTAAAATAATTTCATGAATTAATTTTTAAAATGCTCACTGTTTTTCTTTAGGCAGTTATGGAAGTTTCTATACAAAACACATCTATGAGCATTCTTGAGCAAACACAACATCACATCCCCTTTAGTGAGACCCACCCTCTAAATTCAAAGAACAACTCCCTTGACCTCTATGGAGACAGATTTCTTTGAGGGGTCCATGTGCCAAGGGCAGACGCTCAGACACGTGAAGAGAATGGTAAGCATACCACTGGGTGAGAACTCTGTAACGTCCCTGTAAGTTAGACAAGTACTTATAATGAAAGGTTTGTGAGTTCAGAAAGCCCGGGGGTATTTGAAAAGACAGTTCAGCTTCCTGTCTGGGAAGAAATGACAGCTCTCCTCGCTGGAATTAAGCTTCAGATATTCTTGAGAAGAAAAAAAGAAACTTCTGTGAGTAAAGAAATGCTTTGGACTCACTGCAGGAAATCTGGTTCCATGTGACTGTGACCTCTGTGGGATCTGATGCTTAATGTATTGATGGTGCTCAGAGAGTCTGGGCATCATTTCATCAAGAATGATGGCTTTCTCACTCCATGTACAACTATGCAGGCTGTATCTACACCCACCCACAGTGATTGACAGCTCATCTGCTCACCCCCACAACAATCATTCCCTACAGAATGTTCAGCTGGACCCCTTCTTTCAACTCTGCTTCCATCTGAAAGCCAGTCATCCACAGGTCTCCTGTGGACAGCTGCAACTGGTTTCAACCTGACTCCTGTATTCCAGAGCCCACTCCTCTGCAATGGATCTTCCTTATGCCCTAGAATACTGTTTTAAAGCTTGGAGTTGCATACACTCCCACTCAAAAATCTTACAGAGGTTCCTGTTCTGTATAAAGTAAAACTCAAGCTACCTACCACAGAATATTTACCACCCACCTCCAACAGCCTCTTCTCCCTCTCTGCAGTTACTCTAATTACTTCCCTGCCCATTTCACTAGCCCAATATCAAATGATATTTATGTATGAATAATATTTATATTTTAAAATATTCTCAGAGTGTCTTCATGCCATCTCTCCACTTTACCATCTCTCCTCTCTTTCATTTAAGTAGCCCCATATTTTCCATGCTGATTTCTCTCAGCTAGCAGTTCTTACAGTGACTGCCCATTTACCTTTGGTAGGGCTGAGCAATGCTCCAGCTCTCTGCCCACTGACACTGTGTACTCTCCAGTACCTGATTATGACCCTGTGCGCATGCTGGTCTTCAAGTTCCAAGTGGTATTGAAGTGACATCTGTTCTCAATTCACAGATCATGACACAACACTGAAAACAGGGCAGAGCTCTATGAGTGCAAGGATCCCCAAATGGAACCTCTAAAAGTCACATTAAGTAAAGGCATGCTGCAGCTGAGTGCCTCCCCAATGAGCATCTACTAAGTAAAGGAACACAAATGCATCTACTTAGTATTACCAGGTAAGCAAGCAGTCATACAGAGACTCAAAGGTGGGGTCAGATGCTGTGGAGTTAAGGGGTAGATTCAGAACTCGAAATCAAAGTGAGCCAACAGCAACACTGGAGCATCATCTAGAAAGGAGGACCTAATGTTTCCCAGGACAAAAAGTAAAGCTTTTGGGAAATCAGAGTAGTCTTTGGAGTTCTGAAAGATGGCTTCAGCATCTTCTACATGCCTCCAGAAAACGATTTATTGTATTATTGACTAGGAAAGGGAGAATGACCCAGGGGAGTGATTTAACAGTAATATTCTCCAAGGAACTACAAAGGTATCAGTTCTGCACAAATGGGCATTTGAAGGAGAGAGAGAGAGAGAGAGAGAGAGAGAGAGAGAGAGAGAGAGAGAGAGGATATAAATTATGCAGAACTTTGCTGTTTTGATATCATGTCTCACAAAAAAAGGCTAATGTAAAGTAAGAAGAGAATTGAAATGCCTTTTGATTAAATAACAAATGTGGATTAATATTTAAGGGACATTTCATTATATTCATGAGGGTGGACACTTGAAAGAAAGAGAAATGCTTAGAGGAAAAATTTGAGCTTCACCACGGGCGATGGGTTTAGTTCTGTAGGTTGGTGGGAAGAAACACAACAGTGCTGGAGAGTGGCTCAGTCGGTAGCGTGTGTGCACTTGTGCGCATGAGTTCAAGTCTGGAACTCGGGAGATGGAGATGGATGGATCTCTGGGGTCCCTAGACAGTTATTGTAGCCAAACTTGGGATCATTAAATATTGTGAAACTCTATCTCAAGCAACAAGGTAAATGTGTACCTCTCAAAAGGCACATGTGCATCCACGTAATATCTATGCACAGATATGCATAGATACAGCATACTAAAAAAGAAAGAAAAAGAAGTAGGTGGTGAAACACATCAGACTGGCCTTCTTCTACATTTGTTATTCTCTTACCCTCGTTGTCTCAGTCCATGGCTATAAAATAATTCCCAAGAATGCGAGAATTACCAACATGTCTTGTTATTGTAATAAAACATCCTGACAAAAGCAACTGCTGGGAAAAGGTGTTTGTGTTGGCTCATAGCTCAAGAACGCAGTGAGGAAGACATGCAGCAGGGACTAAACCATTCAGGTCACATTGTAAACACAGTCAGGAAGCAGAAGCAGAAGCAGATTCATGTTCAGTCGCCACCCAGTGTTATATTCAGCCCAGGAGCCAAGCCCTTACAAAGAATGGTGTCACCCAGAGGTACGACTGGGTCTTCATACCAGAGTTAACTTAATAAAGAACGTCCCTCCCAGGTATGCCTAAAGTTTTGACTCCTGGATGATTCTACAGCCCATGAGGGTAACAACTGAACAGGACCACAACAGTGAGTGATCGGGTGGGTGGAAGTACAGAAAAGTCTGCAAACTAAAACTCTAGAAATCACTCGATTCGTGAGTTCAGCATCTGACGTGGGCACAGTTTGAAGATGGAGAAGACAGTCCTGGCCTTATGGCCTTCAGAGAGGAAGGCCGCTGTGCTATTACATATAGAAAAAGACAAAAGCAAGCAAACACAAACCCTCTCCCGCCTAGCACTCATATAGGTGATCTTAAGCCCTAATCCCATTTGTGAGAGGCAGTTCTCATCACCCAATGAGTCCTCCGGGGCTGTGTCTTTAATATTCACACTGGAAATTAAGTTTCAACATGAATTTTCAACATGAATCCTCTTACCTAGAAATATTCTTTCCTTGTGTGATCAGTGCCACTATGCACTGAAAGGGTACTCGTCATATGTAAGTCTGCCTGGAAGGCAGTTTTCCTCCAACAACCTGACACAGTGAAGCAGGCAGGTCAGGTATAAGAACGCTTCAAGAAGAGAGTGGCATTTTACAGATGAGTCAGGAGAAATCAAGCATTGGCCCCAGTGTGACTTGTCTGAACTCTACGGTCTGACAGTCCCTAAAAGCATAGGCAGAGAGGTAAATGTAACCCTCCCCACACCAGCTAACTTTCAGAATACATTCTTACATCAAATCCATAATTGGTTTGAGGGAAGACATCTTCCAGATCCTAAGCAGGTTTTTAGCTCAGAAGCCAGTGACAGGTTAAGTCTGACTCCATGCTGACAGCACTTCCTTTGTTCTCTTGCCAACTTGCTAACGTAAGGCCACAAAGCTACGTAAAGGGTCCAGTCATACTCTGTCATCTCTAGTCTTGTTTGAAGTTGCTATGAACAGTTTACAGGCTTCACTTATCTCTGCTTTTAATTCAGTATGTGTTTCCCCCACTGAATGAGTGGAAGCAGGGCTGCCTAGCCCAGAGCTGCTGTGGCGACTGAGCATCAGGTCTGGTTTTCTAAAAGTGAAAGGCACATGGAAGAGAAGGCAGCCTCCATTAGAGCTCAGCATGGGTCGGTACAGAGAGAGGCCATGGCAACCAAGGTGGCCTGGGGCAGAGAAAGACCATGGCAACCAAGGTTGCCATATCAAGATGCGTACAGAGTATCTCACTGGTGCCTCTGAATTTGTCTCATGGACTGTATAAGAGTGGAGAAACCTACTAGAAGGGGTCCCCTTACAAGTTACACTCTTCTCGGGCCAACTGGTATTGGCTGATGGATGTGACCAAATCCTAACCCAGTTTGGAGCAACACTGCTTGGCAGCTCAAAATCAAGAGCTCTCCATGATTGGGCTGAGGTTTCTGTTGCAACTTTACCACACCTCAGATACTCCCATCATGCATTTCTGCCTTCTCCCTTATTCCCCTTCTATTCCTTTTCCCAATAAGCTATATGAAAATTTCTACTTTAAGGTCCATTACAAAAGGAGCCCCACTCTGTTATTCTGACAGATGGCTAAGAAGCTCCATGGAGTTCAGATCTATGAGATGAATCCATTCATAACACCACCTGATAACTTAGTGATGAGGGCCTAAGGCATAGCTGCCTTGCCCTCGGCTGAATTCCACTCAAGCATAGGGATTTCAGTTGTCTCAATGGACTTAGTATCATTCCTCCTAAGGAGAAGACTTAAAACAGGCAGAGACTTCAATCCTTAGAAACAACATTTGACTATTCTATGGCTTCCATATCTTTTAGAAGCCACCAGAGAAAGACACAAGAAAACTTTTCATAACACCAAAAACTGCACTTTCTACCCTTTCAACATAACAGTAGTAGTAGTAGTAGTAGTAGTAGTAGTAGTAGTTGTAGTTGTAGTAGTAGTAGTAGTAGTAGTAGTAGTAGTAGTAGTAGTAGAAGTAGTAGTAATTATCCTGATCTCAGTCTCTCTTTGTTAGCATAAATGTGTGTCCCCAAATAGCTTAGTCCACTGGAAACCTCAATGACATCCAAATGTCACTTACCTGGAGATGTTCGCTCACATTATTGGATGGACTAGAAAGGTCCAGAGCATTCAGCCCTCTCCTTAAAACATACTAGGTACAGGACATGAAATGGCCAAGAGTAATATTAATTCTTGTGTTTTACTTAGGGTTACCATTGCTGTGATGAAACACCATGACCAAAAGCAATTTGGGGAACAAATGATTTCTTTTACCCACAGTTCCATGTAACAGGTCATTATTTAAAAACAGTGAGGACAGGAACTCAAACAGGGCAGGAATCTGGAATCTGGAGCTGATGCAGAGGCCATGGAGGGATGCTACTTACTGGCTTATTTATCATAATTTGTTCAGTCAAATTTCTTATAGAACTTAAGACCACCAGCCTAGGGATGGTACCACTCACCATGGGCTAACCACTTCCCCATTAATTACTGAAAAATAAAATGCCCTACAGCTAGGTCTTATAGAAGCACTTTCTCAATTGAGGGTTTCTTCTTTCAGATGACTCTAGCTTGATATAAAAACCAGCCAGGAAACTCTTCCAGGTGGGAGATAGAAAATCAAGCAAGACAGGTGTGAGGAAACAGAATGACCTCTTAAGCACAGGGTGTGGATCCACAGGGCCTTTTCCTCTAAGGGAAAGAAAGGACTGAATCCATGACTTTCTATTTCCCTAGCCCATCTTTTTGTCAAAGCTGAGAAAGGCCACTTCTGCTTTGTGCTCCCACACCCCAGGTGGCTTGACATAGCAGACAAAGTGGCACTTGGTAATACTTCTTGACTCTGCAAACAGAGAGAAAGAAAAATTTACAGATGTGAGACTGACTTCCTCACCTAACTTTACCATATTTCACACTTTGTTGAGAAGTCAGCAGAGAACTTCACACTTCATTGAAAATCCATTAAAACAATTACTAGATCATTAGCATGGACTTTTAAGTACTAGCTTTCAAACTTCCCCACTAAAGGAAGCCCTTCAACAGACCCCTACCCCCTTCACCAGCCAGGCCAATGGGCATTTAGTAAACAGCCCAGATACATTAAAACAGTGTTCTCATGGGAGGAAATATAGTCTCATGAAGGAAGAGAGAATGGAGATCACTTGAAATTCAGGAAGAAGGGAGGTACCAGGGAGGTGGCACAGCAGGAACTCATAGGGAAACTCACAACTGTCTGCGAATCCTGTTCCAGGGGACCCAACACCCTCTTCTGGACTTCACTGGTGTCTGTGCCCATGTGGTGGTCACAAAGACAATAGGTACACATAGAGATACACATGGATAAAATAAATGGATAAAATAGGAGAAGAAATCAGTTACAATGTATGTAAACATTTGAAATCAGGATGGGGATTGGACAAGTGGTGTGGGAAGCTATCCAGTGAGCATCCAAATCCTTTTAGCATAAAAGAGTGATGTGTGTTTGAGGGGACAAAAAAATGATAATTTTTCTGATTTAAGCATTTTACATAAGGTATATGGATGTGTATCAAATTATCACACAGTAGCCAAACCTATGAATTACTATATACCAGCTTAAAATGAAACATTGATGGGTAAAAATGGTTCAACAGTTAGGAAACTTTCTGCCAAACTTGAAAACCTGAGGTCAATTACAAGACATATATGAAAGGAGAGACCACTCTTACAAGTTGTCCTCCAACTTCTACATTTGTTCTGTGGCACAGGTCCAGTTACCCACTTACGTTCATAGATACATATGCATGTGCATACAACACACATACATGAATAAAAAATATAATACATGTGAAAAGGAAGCACTGCACATAACTTAATTATGACACCATACATAGTGCACAATAGAACTATACACTACCTTGTCCTCAACTGGAAAAGCTATATATAGAAAGGTGCAGAGGGTAGAGATGTGAGCTGATTCAGGAATGTGCTTCTCAAGGCAGTCACATGAATGTGTTGAGTGACCCCACGACTTTAAATACTAAGTCTTGACAGTGACTTATCCACAATTATCTTTAGCCCAAATCTCTTTCTAGATCTTTGAGTGTTCACTTGGTCACCCACATAAAGGTCAACTGAAATCTCAAATAAAATGTGTCCAAGCTGAGGTTATTTTCCCCTGACCTTGCCCCCCATGTGTACTTTTTCTTACTGGTATATGAGATATGATAAAACTGCACAGATTCATAATAGATAGTAACTTTGATGTATATCAGATATGAAGCCATTATCAAAGCCAAAACACAAGCATTTTTCATACTCAATGATGACTCCTTTCTGTCTGGATCTCGTTGCCCTTTGCAGTTCTCTTTCCCAGCAATCATGACGCTCCTTGGTCATTAGTCTCAGTTGTTGACTTCACACACTTGGGAAAAAGAAACCGAAATTGAAGAATTGCCTCCGTCAGATTGACCCTTAAGTATTCTGTGGAGTATCGTCTTGATTATTAATTGATCTAGGATAGCCCAGCCCACTGTAGGCAGTGTCATCCCTAGGCGGGTGAGCCTGGACTTATAAGAATGGTGAGCCATAAAACAAACCAATAAGCAGCTTTCCTCCAGTGTTCCTGCCCACCCCCTGCCTTTTAACCAGATGATAGGTTGTCTGACTTTGCCTACAACACATAAAACAGCTACAGTTTTCTGGGGCACGAGGTATGCAGATGTTTTAAGGGACTGTCAAACTGTTTATAAAAGTCAGTTGTGTCCATTTTATACCCCATCAGGAATAAACACACACATTCTGGTTGTTCTGTTTCTCACCAGTATGTGATGTGAGCAGAGATTTTGACATTAACTATTCTTATATGTGTGCTATTTCCGTATTGGGATTCAATTTCCAATTGCCTAATAAGCTGTGATCTTAAACATGTTTTTATGTTTACTTGACAGTTATCTTTCTTGGTGGAACGTTTACTGAAGTTTTTACTGCTCTTAAAATATGATAGTGTGGTTACTTTTATAATTGAAATTTGAAATTTCTTCACATGTTTTAGAAAAGTCTTCCACCAGATATATGTCTTGCAAATGTTTTCTTCCTGTATGTGTTTCTTGCTCTACAATTTTCTTATAATGTGCTTGAGCAGCATCTTCTCATGTTAAGGAAATACAGTTAACCAGCCTGTTGCTTAATGAATCATGAATTTGATGCAGCACCTAAGAATTTTATCTAACTTTAGGGCAAAGATGTTTTCTCCTACATTTTAAATTTTACTTTGAAGCTTCTGACAAATTTTGAGTTGGTATTTGTATATTGCTTATGCGTGTAAGTATGAATCAAAGATCAAAGTCTCCCCACCCGTGTGTGTGTGTGTGTGTGTGTGTGTGTGTGTGTGTGTGTGTGTGTGTGAGTGTGTGTGTGTGTGTGTGTGTGTGTGTGTGTGTGTGTGTGTGTGTGTGTGTGTTAGAGACAGGAATACATGAAAATAATCGCACACAACACAGCTTAGGAGACTTTATCACTGAATTGCTTTATACCCTTCTTAAAGTAAATGTCTGTGAGGTGGGCCTGTTCAGACTCTTCCCCAAGTCTCTGTGTCCTAAGACACAAGGCTGTTCCTTTCCTCTGGCAAAGGGAAGCCACTTGCCAAATGAATCACATCTTGTTTCAAACAGAGAATAAGAAAGTCATGGATTCAGGTGTTGTTTCCTATAATATCAAGATACATATTTTGGGATATCATGTCCAAAAACTCGAGTGGCAGATTTAAGATTCGGTTACTGAGAATTTTGTCCTTCATGTTTGTCTCTAAGCCAGTAGTTCTCAACCTTCTTAATGGTGAGACGCTTCAATACAGTTCTTCATTTGTGGTGACCCCCAATCATAAAATGATTTCGTTGCTACTCCATAACTGTAATTTTGTTACTGTTATGAATCACAATGTAAATATCTGATATGAAGGATATCTGAGATGTGATATCCCACAGACTGAGAAAAGCTGTTCTGTCCTGTCCCTAATGGGAACTTTTACAGATTTGTTTCTGTTGTTTGTTGGTCCAACAAGAAACAAACTTGGTTTTGTTTATTGTTCTTGTATCTGACATTTTTTTGCTAGATCTGGTCTTCAGTTCTAGGGCAGCTTTACAGGATCTGCCTGAGTTCATCATAGATAACTACACTGTGAATGCTATACCTTCTCTTTCAATGTGGCTTCTTTGGCATCTTTGCTGGTCTTTTGTTTCTTTTTCCTTTGAGACACTGGCTAGAAACTCTAGATCAACAGTAAATGGAACTAGAGCGTAAATAAGGGTCCATAGCCACACATGAGGACATTGTTTGGCACTGGAGGGAAGCTCTTTGTTCCTAAGCCACTAGAGGTTATGGAATTATGTCCTCCCAGAATGTTAAAAATGCAAAGACCAGGAAATTTCACATGTCATAGACATGTGAAAGTAGAGCCCTCAGAAAAAAACTAGCCAAAGTGAAAAATAATTAGCTTCAAACAAATATCACCCTCATCTTATGTCATAAATTTTAGGGAACCTGAAAAAATTAAACCATCACAGGTAAATTAGCTCAATATATTAGACATGGGTCTGGCAAACTAAAGAATGTCAACAGGAGGTGTTTGAATGAAAATGTAAAAAGTAAAATAAAATAAAATGAATGAAAACATTCTAAAGTCAGAGTTGTTCAGATAATTTACAGTTCCACCATGTTCCCAACACAGTTGATGAATGTTGGGAAGGCCAGAGTGTCTGGGTAGAAGCTGCCAAGAGATGCAAGAGGACAGTGGGAAGGAGTAAGAAGAAGATAATTGGGGGCCTTGAAAGCTATTTTTAGATCTAAGTTCGACTAATGTTGGACATCCTTAAGAGGTTTTGAGCAGAAAAGTAACTTCATCTGCCTTGAAGTAAAGATTTGAGGTAAGAATAAAAGTCAGAACGTGAGTGAGGAAAGTCAGCTGGAAAGTGCCTGTGAAGGCTAAAGGTAATGCTAGGGCTCTTAGACTCAGTCTCACTCTGGATTTAGTCAAAGGTGAACTAACCATGTTTGCTGATGGATCTGATGTTGAGTGTAGAGTTTCACGGAAAGGCCATTAAATCCATCCCTAAAATGAACTGCATGGCCATGTTTAACTTGAAGAAGCATTAAGCTAAGGAACATCCCTTTGCAGAGAAATGGAAAACACCATTTTTAAAAGGTAGTTAGCGTGATTTTCTAACAGCTAAAGAGATATAGAGCTAGAGGTTACAGTATCAATCCTTAGAGACTTTGTTTTAAAAGATTCTAATTTAACCTCAACAATTAGCTATCATTTCACCTGAAGCACTAGTTTAATATAGGGGAGATGAAAAAGAAGAAAAGAATGGGCCAAACCTTAGGCACCTCTTGGTCCATTTTAAGGTTGTGTTCTGTCTTTAGGTCTCTCACACTGACCATGATGTAAAATCAAGTCCCTGGGTGGGAGCCCCAAGTCCCAGGCAGCTGCCTTCCAGAAGTGCAACCTCTTCCTGCAACCTACAAGCTGCTTTCAGCTTCTTGCCTTTCAGCTTCTTGCTGCTTCTCCATTTGTAGACACTTTGAGGGAACTAAATATGTCTCAGAATACAAGTGGAAAGTGAAAGCCTTGCCTTTTTCTTTCCCAAACACGTACCTTATCTTTGTCTCAGTTTTTAGAAAGTCAAATATCATTTGGTTTCCAAAAATATTTGTCTTGGAGCTTGGGATAAATTCCTAGTTGATGAGAAACTGTCGTTCCAGAGAAGGCAGGGAATAAACTTCCCAACTACACCCAGACATTCTGAGCAATTTCAGACGTTCAGTTAGCAAAGGCGGGCCTCGGCTTTCTGTGGCCTCTCCCATCTAATTGAAAACCTTTGGGAGAAGATCTTAACTGGAAATATTCCAAGAGGAAGCCAGAAAATGTCCAGTGGGAGCTACAATGGCCTATTTTCAATTACCAATCAAACCAACACTCAGTCAGTATGCCAAAGGAGCCAGCAAAGTGGTAAACTGATATTTAGTCCCACAAAACATATAAATATGCACTCTCTCTTGAAAGAATAGTTGAAACCTAGTGACCAATAAATAATTGTGAGAGCGTCAAACTTTATCGTAACTACTTCAGTCTTACTTGTCCTGTGATATGATGGTCACCAAAAGAGCAAGAAGCTCTCCGGGTCTTAGGAGTGGAAATAACTAAAACTGAGGTCTTTAACTTCTAGTCTGCACAAGCAAGATTCCTGAGAATTACAAATGTGTTGCGACTATTTTTTTCACTTAGTTCTCTTTTGTCTACTCATATGGCATGGGCTTTTTCCATGAGATTGCTGTGACAAGAAAATGTGATGGCCTTCCCCCTACTCCAGATTTTAGAACCTAAATCCACAGCCCATATTTAATGCCAACTGAAATGGCTAAAACCTGAACCTGGGTGATATGAATTGTTAAGTATTACAGCTCTGAGTGTTTAGTTATGGTTAATTTATAACTAAACACACTAGTATTTAGTGGAACAAAAAGGTCATTAGTGTCTTACTAGGAAGCAATTAAATTAACAGCTCTAAGCCATTCATCAAATCACAAAACAGATGCTGAACTTTTCTATAGGAAATCAGATTCTACAGTTCAGGAAAAGAGCTAAACTCAAAACACAGCCAAACACTCCCACTTCCCCTCAGCTTCTCTCAAAACAAAAAATATCCACCTCTTTCATCTGTAGCCAGAGTCCCAGAGCTCTTTACATTACAGGCAAGCTCAGAGAAAACAAGGCAGAGAGAACTAAAGACACTAACAGCACCCAGAACAACTCCACAGACTTCCACATGAAGTCAGAATCATGCTCCACTACCACCCACCAACAGGGTTTCACTCATTCACTTCTTTGGCTCCAATTCATGGCCATACAATTATTGTCATATAATAAAACAATATATTCAAATGATATGATATGATATGATATGATATGATATGATATGATCAATGATATTAAGTGATGGTTATGTTTCTGTAAAAATAACCTTCAAAAACAACTGTATTTGGGAGAAAATTTTTAGGAAGCATTGCCCTTCATGAACATATGCAGCAGTAGTTACACAAATCCATTGACCTTCATCCTGCCTGTGAGAAGAATAACTTGGGGAATGGGATGGGTTAGCATGAACATGAAATGTCCAACTGGCCATGGACTTCAGAGAGAGAGAAAAGGATGAGATTCTAGTCCTGCATTGTCATTTGTTAAGCAATTGACTTTGGGGCTGAGCTTAATTTACGAAAGTGTCAGCAGCCTCGTCTGTTAAATGGAAATGATACTTAACTCCTGCAGCTGTTTCCAAGACTGGATGGGGAAACAAGGGAGCAAGAATTAGAGATCATGTTCAGTGTTAAGTGATTCAAGAAGAATTAAAGGGCTCTTTAGCAATGGGAGATAGCGAAAATATCATATGTACTCATGAAAGTACAGTACCCCCAAATTAGTATTTATAGATTTCCCACTAGTGAAGGAAAGAGGAGAGAAGGCAGTTGTGCAAACAAACCCTAAGAGGCCAGTGTAGAGCAGACTGCTTGACTGAACCTTGAAGTAGCCATTACTGTTTGTTCATGGTGGTCCTGTCTTTCCTTTCTCAATCTCCTTCCTGCCTTTCTCACTGGCTGAATCCAACACTCCCTCTCTCTAGGGTGACACACAGTGTCAGGTCAGGAGAGTGCTGAACAAGGATCCAATGGGGTGATAGTTAACAGACAACACGAATGACACAATTGAGGGTAGCTAACTTTTGTCTTCATACCCATGCTTCTAGTACATGGGCTACATGTTCAGTAGCATACAGTTGCTTTAATCTTTGATAGCCGATAGAGACAATGATTACTTCCAAACTATGTGAAATACAAAGTAATATTAAATAGCTTTTAAAGCTAGTAAGGGTTTGGAAATTTTGTTCATACCCAAATTTAACTGTCAGGCTTCTGCCTGGGCTGTTACATTGTCTCCTGCAACAGATAGGAACTGATAGATTGATGCTATTAAGGCCTCCTAGAGCATTTAATCTGTGCTTGCAACCTCACAGTTACTGGCTTTCTTGAGGTACTCAAGACATCACCTTTGGGTCTGAGCAGAGGTTCTTTTTCTCAGCTAAGTATTTAAGGAAGCAGTTAAGCCTGCCCACTCATACTGTGAGGGCCTTTTTGAAATGCAATGTGGATTGTAGAACTGCAGGTTATTTTGGAGGGCAACTATTTTATCAGTTCCATCACCTTCCCTAATCAGCTGTTAACTCTACATGACTGTGTAACAAACTACTTACCCTTGTTTCCTTAACTCATTTCCTCACCAATAAACTGGCAAAGCTCAGAGACGAAACCAAGTCATGGACAACGATCTCCACTCCAGTTGTCTATGTATTTATCAGGTTTTTACAAGCTGTGAATGAGCCATGTTGTACATAAGCATGCAGCCATTTCTCATAGCATGTTTCCCCTGTCAATGTGTTGACATTGATTAGAATATGACTCATTTTTTCCCTATTGCAATTGCTTCACCAATGTAAGCCTATCCCAATAGACACATCACCCATAATCATGAATCAGGCAAAGGCCCTGCATATAATTGAAAGATTCCTCACCTTTCATTTGGAGAATGAAAATGAAAACCTAACTTTTGCTAAGTGTGTAGGACATACCAGTTAAAGTGATGCAGTCGTGAAACAGGAGGGCCATCCAAACATTTTACTAAGCAGCCAATATTAGGAACCAATTCTCTGTAGATGACTAACATGGTTTGTCAAACAGTAGCATGATTGTCTCATTGTCTCATTTCTGCAAATGTCTAACATGGGACAGCTTCTCTGACACAGAGCACATGGACGCTCACTGATGCTTATGAAGGATTCTGAGTCTTCAGTCGCTCCGTAGTGATGCCTGCCTACCCAGGCAGGCCTCACACTCTTCTCCCGTGTCAGAGGATCAGGGCAAGAGCATGGGGAGCTTAGGCCAATAGATTACTCACACTGGAGGTCACGCCAGAAGAATACAGTCCTGTTTCTGACCTGGTGGCCCCATGGTGGTTACACATTCGCCAAAGGAGACCTAACCCCGAACATGGAGGAGACCAAAAACATGGCCTTCAGAGTTCATTTGTCCTACTAGAGCTTCATCGCCATTATAAATGAACTTTGTTTCAGAACTTTTGTTTACCTGATTCTTTGCTTTTGAAAAATATTTTAACTGACATTTCTTAACATTTCTGTGTATAACAATTAATTTAAAAAAAAAAACAGTATGTTTGGGATTGAAATATGAGATGAGACTTTGGCAGGCAAAACAAATAGCCATTGACCACCTGGGCTGCATCAGGCTGTCATCTAAGGGGAATATAAATGAAGTAGAAGTTTGTAAAAATACATAATGAAAAATGAGGTTGTGTCAACGTGAAGACGAAAAACAAGCAGAACAGAGATTCAAGTGGAGGGCGGTGATACTTTCAATAGCATGACCAGAAAGGACTCAGGACCAAGATGTGAAATGTAGGCCTGAGCATGTGACTGCCCAAGGCGAGAGCATTAGGTTAGGGGACTGATTAATGTAATGAGCCCCGGCAGAGCAGCCAATCCTTCTGAAACTCTTAAGTAGCATTACCGCCCAACACACACACACACACACACACACACACACACACACACACACACACACAAAACCCACGTGCGCACAGGCATGCAGTCATGCAGGAGTACACATATAGCACACATGCACATACAAATATACACATATGAACACACACATGCATGGATGCACAGGTGCATGCACACACATGTGTAGGCACACAAACATACATAAGTGTACATACACATGCATATATATGCACATGCACACAAATATGTACACATGTGCCCACACAAATATCCACACACATACACATGTAAGCTCAAATACATACATACACATATACAAACATAATCACACTTAAACACACACATACTTCCAGTTTTTAAACTTCATTTATCAATTTTAGTTTCCAGGGAGTTGTGTGTGTGTGTGTGTGTGTGTGTGTGTGTGTGTGTGTGTGTGCATATCTGAAATATATTCAGCAAGCAAGCAAAGGTACCTAAAATCCCTCTAAAATTCTTTGACTCAAATACCAGGTTGAACTTTTCCCAATTTTGTCCTTAGGAGAAATATTTTGTTGGACTCTTATATCCCTTATTAGTTTTCTTTAAGATTAATCTAAAGAAAATTTCTCTACTGAGTAATAGGAAGGGAAAATTGAAGGAAAGAATTCTGCTCTGAATGTGCTCCCCATGCCTTGGAAACGAGTTCTAGTTAAGCTTTTTAGAACTCCAGATATGAGAGCTGTCTACCTTGTTTCTCCCCCACCTCCTCCCCATCCAGCTATTTCCATGTTCCTCACTCCCTTCTAAGTTCATGACCTCTTCTTATTTCTGTCAAGACTACCAGAAACCTCAATGAGGATGCGTTTATTCACAGTTCAGATAGTTTGTCTGCCTCACAGAGCAAGATTTGATAAGTGGCAATCTATGAGGAGGTGGGGGAGGGGGAGAGAAGGGGCAGGTAACTGTGGTTGACTTGTATTGTGTGAGAGAAGAATCTCTTTTCAATAATAAAATAAAAGACTGAAAAAAATTTAAATGTCCTTAAATCTGGAGGAAAAATTATCATTGTTTTGAATTGGTAATAGAAAATCTTCAGTACATCTGAAGAGCCAACAAAGCTCTTTGGAAACAGGATATACGTAAGATATTTTCTATTGATTTAGAACAGATGATTAAAATATGTGTCTATTAATGTCCTTCAAAAAACCCACAAGCTAAAGAGCACAGAGAAGGAAATTCTGGTAAAGTCTATAAAAATATTTAGAAAATTCTCTGGAGACTCTCGCCTCTCACCAGATGTGGTTAGATTCATCTTCCACGGACAAGGATAGAGTCCTGGAAATATCAGAAATTATATTTTGTCAGTATTTAAGCCAAAGAGGCGAACATGCTCTGTGTACCTAAAATCCCCCTCCTGGAGGGCCAATCAGAAAAAGAAAAAAAAAAAAAAAAAAAAAAAAAAAAAAAAAAAACCTTCTGAAGGGCCAATCAGAAAAACTGCCTTCCGGAGGGCCAATCAGAAACCAAGCTAGAGAGCTTTACATTTAAGGCTTGAAAATGTCAGTGCGTGTAAAGAAACACATCGGTTTTGGTAAATGACTGGCTTGAACTAACCTAGCCAGCTTCATTACTGATCTGTTTTCTATTAGGCAATGCAATATTAAGGCTTTTTGGCACAGACTTCTGCAGGAAGCAAACACACAGTCTCCATCAAGTCCCAATCGTAACTTCTTAGTCATTTTGAAGAAACGTTATACAACATCTATAGTGAGATGATGTGCTCAGAACCTGGCCACGGCTAGGGGCTGTCACACAGGAATTCAGTCGCTGATCTCATGCCAGTGTTTCGGAGCAATCGATAGCAGCATCTGAGGTATTCTTTGTTGTCACTCCCTAAAACTCTCTGAAGCCTATTCTGTATTTTCCAATATAAGAAGCCAGTTGGCTTGATGGTATGAAAATCACAGCATTAAAGGTCCTAGAGTTGGAGACTGTTCCTTCAGTTTTTTCAAGGTGTCTGTTGATTTACAAGCAATGTTAAGAAAGGATCGAACAAAATAGTCAAGAGATAAGCTGTCGCTAGCCAGGAGGCGCAAGTTATGGCTCTGCTATTTAGACAAGTTGTCTCTTTTGCTCCAATTCTCTCCTTTAAGAAAGGGAAGATAGTAACCTAAACAATAGCAAAGGATGCTGTGAAAACTCAATGCTGTAACAGAAGGAAAGGTTTAAGTTTAGGGACTTGTGTATAGTAAAGTAGCATCTAAGTGGGATCTAAACACAATCAAATGAATCCTAGAAGGAGAAACAAAGGTTTCCACAGGCAGAAGAGAAGGAGCAACAGAAGAGAAGAAAGCAATGAGGCAGTGATGGATCCACAACTCAAACAGGACCATGAACCAACAAAGGGAGAAGATGTGTGAAACGAAATGGACTTCCCTTTAGAGCTGAAAAACAAAACAACTCAATAGCATCCTAATTTCAGAACACTAATACTGCTATCCATGTCTGACTTGCAGAACACAGAGCCCAAAGGATGCAGCTCTGCTATTCTGAGCCACCAAGTTTCTTGAAAGGCATTTTAATAGTCAGAAAGTTGACACATTGTCATAAAGATAAAACATTAAATGTTTTGCCTGGCTCTTCCCTCTCCTGTCCCCATGATTTTTGCAGTTTGACTTTGTAGTCTTTTCTTTGATAGGTGGAATGTGTGTGCCCACCGATTAATGAAATTTTTCTTGCTAATCAAATGGAGTAAATGTGACATTGTGTCAGCTCCAAGACCAGGTCACCTCATGTTCCCATTCTCCCTCCATTTACATATTGTTAAGATTATTTTTTGGTGGGTGAACATGCCTGCAGCATGTATGAGCAGATGCATGTGTGCATGCACATGCATATGTCCGGTCTGCACACGCATGTGAGGTCAGAGGATAGCCTCTAGTTTTGCTCCTTAGGTGCTGTCCACATTAATTTTTGAGACAAAGCCATCCCTTCCTGTCCTGACTCACCAGATAACGAAGCCGGCTAGCGAGCGAGCCCCAGGGAGTCTCCATTTTCTCTGTGCTGGAATTACATTAGTGTGTCACTATGCCTGGCTTCTCTTTACATGAGTTATGGGAATCCAACTCGGGCCCTCATGCATGCATGGTAAACACTTTACCTAATGAGCCATCTTCCCAGCTCTGTTTCCTTGGTTTGGGGCTATCTATAAAAAAAAGACACACCACAGACAATCTATGGAGAGCAGGTCTGTGAAGAAGCTGGGAGAAGATGTGAAGTAAATTGAGAACGTACAGCCAAACTTAGACAAGACGTGCACAAGTTAAAAAAGTAAGTCACTCCTAAGCCTTCAGTATACAGCCATAACCAGCTGCTAAAATAATTATTGAGGTACTGATGAGACATGTAAGATTTTTTTTTAAATGGATTTTGTTTGTATCTACCACCCTTCTAAACTGTCTGGTAGGTAATAGTAGGATTGTGCTATTCACTTAGAAATGTGAAAAATGATCTAAACACCCATCTCATCATGCAAAATATGAGTAAGAGCAACCTACTCTCTCTGTAGAATGTGCTTTGATTGACTTAGTGATTGCCAATTCCTTTTAAGAAGCCAACCCTGAACAAAGATGCTGTAAATATTTCTAACTCGCCCTTTGTCTTTCAGTTGCCCTTATTTCCTCTTTATTAAATATGTCCCTCCTTGAGTCCCTTCCTAGGTTGAAATCATGACAAACTGAGGAGGGAGAAGCTATGGTGAGTTCAGGTTTTCTAGACTGAGAGTTAGAAGTGTAGTGATTCAAGTTTTACCTCAACTTGGTTAGGCTACGATACCCAGCTATCAAATCAGATACTAGCGTCAAGGTGATTGTGAAACACAGAGATGTGGTTGCCATCCACAATCAGTGAGCTTTGAAGTAAAATAATGTTGATAATGTCAGGGGACCTCATTCAATCCATTAAAAAACCTAAGTGCAAACACTGGAGTCTACTGAGCAGTTGAAATAAAGCCGCAGTACCTCAGTGCTTCCGGTTTAGCTCCCAGCCTGCTGCCCTGTCTACACGTGTTGACTCTAATAGCTCCCAAAATCTCAGTCTCCAATTCCCTACTACATATCTCTTAAAGGGTATTAATCAATATGTGCACTATAATTATTAAATATATCATATATAAGTTCATTATGTACCTAATAATGTAAGAGATTTAAGAATTGCTTGATGCCCCAGTGTAGGGAATTGCCAAGACAGGGAAATGGGGTTGGTAAACAGGGGGAGGGAGGATAGGGTAGGGGGTTTTCAGAGGGGAAACCAGGAAAAGGGATAACATTTGAAGTGTAAATAAAGAAAATATCTAATAAAAAGAGTTATATGCAAATACATATGTAAAGATGAAGTGTGCATATGCGTATTTGTTCATGTGTACATATAATTGTGTATGTACGTGAGGATCAGCTCGGTTTCTCTGGAGATTCCCGACTGGTGCAGTGGTTCCGTTTGCAGTAATGGGAAGCAAGCAAGCTATCCTGGGGAAGGAAGAAGATGATTTTATTTTTGAGCCAATACAAGAGAGCAATAACTTACACCACGCCTTGCCCCAAGACACTCGTGAATCCCACAGTGCCCTCCTTTTCCGTGTTCCCTAATATTAGAATCCAACTGCCCCTGTGTGTTTGTCCACTAGGTTTCGACTTTGATTCGAAAGCATCCACCTCACCTGAGATACTAGGAAGAGTAAGCATGCGTGCTTTCATCCAGGACCCTGTTGCCGTGGTCATGATTTCTTTATAACATGGACACAGTGATGATGAGTTCATGTGGTGCTGTCCCATAAATATTGACGCTTGATAACATGATCCCAACAGGTTACGCATGAAGAGATCCTCGCTCACACCATTGGAACAGCTTATTGTTCTAAAGTGTCTATATTGTATTGTCTGATGGAAAGGTCTGCCTTCTCTGCTTTGCAAACACTGCATAGACTCTCAGAAAAAGGATGAATGTAAAGGTCCCTCTGACCACGTCCGGTCTCAGTCTTTTCTTCTCTAGCATCATAAACTAGCTGATGCTTGCCCAGCATCTCCTTGCATGACTCAAATGACAGGAGACTCCCTATGAATATAAGCCATCTACTCTCCACTTGATTAAGATTACAATCTCCAGATTCCTAACTTCCATCTCTTTTGTACCTTCTAAATACTAACCAAACCCGACTCTTCTCTTAATTCTGAGATGAGGTGCGACAAGGCATGTTCAGGATGGTACAGTCATCTCTCTTCTGTTTATAGACTCTGGTGTTCTACAGAGGAAATGGAGTAGCTCTTTGACCATAACCGTAATTATAATACTTGTGATCCAAGCCCCTTCTACCCCTAACTCTTGTATTTCCTGCTGCAGATTCAATTTTTGTAATTTATATTACTTTCTCTTTGTTTCACACAAACTTTCTCTTCTAAACAAAATTGTTTTTAATGCAAGGAAGTGGTCTATGTTTCAAACTTTCAAATGCTCCACATCAAATGTGTAACTTGGATAAAAAAAAAATAATAAACTTTTACTGTTTGCCTTCTACTGTGGAATACATTGTAAGCAGTCAGAAAGGAGTCTTTGAGTTGAGAGGGAGCACGGGAGGAGCAAGGAATGAGGGGGCAGGGTAAACAAGAGCTCAGTGTTGCCTCGTAAGGAGTGTTCAGATTTTCTTGTCCTTGTTCTTTATGCAGGTACGCCATAGGCCAGATATAAGCTGCACGAGTCCGGGGGGTGGGGGGAGAGACCAAAACCTTGCTTCCTACTCAAATGAATCAAACTCTAGCCATACTAGACTGATGCCAGCCTCTAACCTGACTCTAGAAAGGTTGATAAGCCTGAGAGCATCTTGAGAGCCCTCCTTCCCTAGTATTTACCCCAGTTAGATAGAAGCACTCTCACAGTACACAGTATATGAAGCTCTGTCTCCCAGAACAGACACACACACATAAATTCCCCAGTTCCTAAAATGCACTCTTCTAGTTCATTGCTGACAGATTTTTTTTCCCAGAATGTCAAGGCAAATCTCTGTAAAGGGAACCTAGTACTAGGTACAGTCTAGCTAGGGACTTCCTCAATAATTTCAATATTTTCAATATCATGAATATTAACCATGAAAGAAGACTGCTCTGACTGCTGTCTACTCGGACTGCATTCTCCATTTAACCTTCTTTTCATTGTTTTTATTTGTATGTAGATTTAGTATGTGGTATGTGTGTGAGCTTGGTATTTTATGTGTGGTCTATACACGTGCTTTTATACATAAAAGCTAGAGGGAAAACACCACGGGCTCTACAGTGTTTTCTCCACATCATTTCTGGCAGTGAGAGGCAGGGTCTCTCACTGAAGTCTAGAGTTCATGCTTTTCATTGGCTGAAAGACAGATAGCTCCAGAGATCTCCTTGCCTCTCTTCAGAGCTAGACACGCAGAAGAGCATCCTTCACTTGTTACCTGGATGCTGAGTTCTGATCTCTGGCCCTCCTCTCCTCCTGTTTGTACAGCAAGCACTCTTAACTGGGAAGGCATAGCTAAAGCGCTTGAACTTAAGTTTTACAGAAAGAGGAAATTTCAGTGAACCCTAATACTTTGTGTGTGTATCTGTGTGTGTGTGTGTGTGTGTGTGTGTGTGTGTGTGTGTGTGTGTGTGTGTGTGTGTGTGTGAACATCTGGAGTACTTTTTACTAGCTGGGAGAATATTAGAACTAGGTTGAAGTGAATAGTCTGTGGACCACTTTTCTTCTGATGTTACTTACCTTGCCTACCTCAGAGTACAGAGCCCTCTCCCCTCTGTTTCCACAGCACTGCGTGCTCCCACTTCTTGATGAACCAGATAAAGTAGATAAAGGAAGCACACTTACTCGGAAATGATTCTACATAGAAAATGGAGGACAGGCCCCTCTGCTGGCATGTGTTATAACCATGCAAGCCACTCTTACAATCTTAAAATAAATATAAAGAGGGAGGGTTGGCCCTGAGGAAAACAGGAAGAGAAGACATTCTGGATAGAACCATGAAACATAAAAAGAGATTGTAGAATAAAGAGAGAAGAGGACACTTACAAACACTTTAGGGATGTTGTTTACAAGGCCAGAACAACTTTATGTCCATGTTATCAAGCAAAGTGTTAATGTGCAAGTCCCCAGTGGCAGAGAACAGTTATCCTCTGCAGATTATGGGGACTGAAGCTGTATCAAAATTAGCTAAGAAATAGCAGAGCTAAGGAGACAGTGTGGTGGGGTGAGGAGTATACCATACACGTACGAGAGCTTGGGTTTGGATCCTCAGCATACACATCTGGAAACGGGCACAGCTGCATACATCCGCTGTACAGCGGGAGGTGAAGCCATAGAGCTCATTAGACAAATCCATGAACCCCAGGTGCCTTGTGAGATCCTGTCACCTGGAAGTGAGGTGGTAAAGGACACTCAATCTCAACCATTGGCCTCATGTATGTTCAAACATGAACACCACCTCCCAATACTCACAGGAACATACATACTCCATACACAGTAAAATAATAATTAGAAAGAAAAGGCAAAGGAACGAAAGAGAAAAGGAAGGAAGGAAGAGAAAGAGGGATAGAGAACAAAGTGTCAGAGGATAGCCCCATCAACTTAGGAGGCCGAGGCAGAAGAATGACCAAGTTCAAGACATGCCTGGGCAAGGGAGTGAGTTCAAGGCCAACCTGGGCAACTTAAGAAGAATCTACAATGTATCTTTTACTACTTCATTCAGCTTATATGCTGCCTTCCTTTCTTTAATCAATCCATGAACAAATATTTATTGAGTAGTGTCATTTCACAGAGCACAAGTTAGTGAACATGGGAATATATCCGTTACAGGATGAGGCAAAATTCATTAAAGAGTTGAAAACCAACATAGCGGGGTGTTCAGTTCACATCCTCAGTTTAAAGAATGTCTTGTTCAATTATTTATAAGTCCATTAAATTTGTATTAATAAGAGCGAGCAAGTGTTGGGTGATCACCACATGCTGGGAACCCCAAGGCTGAGTGCACCCTTTGTTTGTAGAAGTCCCCAGCATCCTGCAGAAATGGAGCTCAATTGTCATTTCTAAACTCTCCCATAACCCCCGGGCTGTGGCATCTCCTCCCTCTGTTCTCACAAAGCCATTTGTACATTGCCTGTCTCCTAAAGCCAAGCATTCACACAGTGCATTTCTACACTACGGGAGCAGAACAGTATTTCTTTATGCTGTGTCCACAGTGCCTGTGAGGTTGCCTAACACATGCTTAATAAATGTGTGCATCAGCTAATTCATTTGATGAACACAACCCAGATGTACCCAGATGGAATCTGTTCACTTACAAAGACAGTGTGTGTGTCCGGGGAGGGGGCCAACGTGAGCTTTTCTTTCCAGGAAACCATATCTGATTTCTTTTCTCTCGAGGATTCTGGCACTTTCTCTTTTGTCAGATCTCCTGAATTATTTTGTTGTCTTCATGGGAGCTCAGTTCTCTTGCTTATTGACTGCCATCTTGTATTTCTGACCCATGATTGACAGAGCAACTGGAATCTATGAGCAGAAAATCAATAATGCAAGCCCTTCAGACGGGCTCATGGATGCTCTTGAAGAAACTGGCTTTCCTGGTCTCAGTGGCAACCACTGATCAGAAAATGTAAAACTAGCCAGCCATAAATAGACGTGATGTAAAGTCAGCCCCACTCTTTCTTTGCATGAGAGGGTTTTTATATTGGTTTCCTGTGTTTAAATTCTGTGATGCTTTCAGAGAGGGGGTAAGAAAGCAGGCAGTGGAGGAAGCTGGAAAGGGAAGGACAGTGAGCGCCCAGTGAGCATGCTGAAACTGTAGACTCCCCCCTTTGTTGTCTCTTTGCCATACTCACCCTTACTGGTCCTTAAATTGAAGGGATCTTAAATGTAAATTTGTGCTTTAACATAACATTTTCCTTGTTCGAGTGTAAGAGACAATCCAATAGACATGAAAGTCCAGACTTATTACTTGCAAGTTAGCATTTTACTGCTAATGTAGTCTGCCACCCTTTACCTCCTAGTTTTATGGTTGTTTAATTATAGCCGGCAGGCCTATGGTGGTCCTTTGCAACTTCAAGTAAAATCTGGCTTCCAGTGAAGGCTCCCCATTAGGACCTCCTGCTGAGTTATTGATTATTAAGGTAATGCACTCTTAGGCTTGCATCCGTAACATGGAAATGTAAAAATGAATGGCCTGCAACTGCTGGATTTAAGAAAAGAATCTTGTTTAACTCTAGCGTCCTCTTGCTACTTAAATAATAGCTCACTTAAACCACAGTAGCAAAAAATACATTATTCTTATCAGGGCAACTGTATGAGCTTCAATTTTGTCTTCATGGAGAAAATAGACTATCTATGGAGAATGGAAGGAAAGAAGGGCTAAAGGAAGGGGAAAGGGGAATGGATTGTGCAGAAGTAGACAGGAAGCAGAAAAGAGAGCTGAGAAAGACTCACTCTCTAATGTAACACATTATTGTTATTCGAAAGACAAGGGCAACAAAGACAGACCCAGTTACAAGCAAAGACAGTCATCAGGTTTCCTATGGATGCAGCAATCTGACCATGGACCCTGCTACTGAATAGGGAACAAAGGAGAGAGAGAGAGAGAGAGAGAGAGAGAGAGAGAGAGAGAGAGAGAGAGAGAGAGAGAGAGAGAGAGACCTCTTCATTATTTAGATGAAAAAAATGTGAGTCTGGGTTCTAACAGGACAATCCTTTATGACAGTCCTCCCTGGGAGCCCACACACAAGATAAATACTGCCAAATGGCATGCAGGAAATGGAGTCTGGTAGATAAATCGTCTGTAGGTGGGGCATGGTGAGAAAGCGGCTTCTTTTCTCTGCACAGGGAAGACACTTGCACTGGTAGAGATGCTGTTCAGTGCTGATGCTCACCATTAAAGCTGCAGGCGCAGCCATGGTGAAAGGGAACTGGGAGCGGAGCAGTGAGGCAATGAGGATGAACTGGGCAGAGAGCCTACCCAGAGCAGGGGCCTTGTTTCAGCTAAGTGCAGCCATCGGATGTTGATAAATTCACTTGACTCTCAGAGAGGAAACAGAACCATCGATCACCTTTCTAACCACAAAATCTATTGAAAATAGATCCAACAGTTATTCTCAGAGGCACCTATGATTAGCTTTTTTGAGGATGCAGGAATCCTACTGTCTTCGCATGCCTGAGAAAGATAAAATGCTGTTTGCGTGAGGGTTATATAACATATGCACTGCATCCATTCTGAAAGCTACAAAGCACTACCCAAAGGTTGGGGAGTCCATATCCCTGCTGTTGTTCTGCTCTTGATGAAAGGAGCTCCAATCTGCAAATTTCAAAACAAAAGCTGGAGCTAGTCCTCAGAGGCTGTCTGCCATTCATGTAATGATTTGGGTGGAGGCATTTGAATCCTAAATGGTCCAAAGAGGGCCAATTATCATTTCATGAGTACATGATCATTAGTATTATTCATTAGCCAGGTTCATCTGTAGATCTTAACAATCTATGCCAAACAAGTAGCATTAAACAGGCTTTGTGGATGGGATCTCAGGAGGCGACCTAAAGGTCCTGACACACTGCAAACTCAGGTCAGGGGTGTGCTCCTGAGAAAGCTGGGGACAACAAAATAAAGGATTCTGGTTGTGTCAGATGCCGGGTACCCAAGGGACCCTTGAGAGCAAATAAGGTGCTAACAACCATTAATTAACACAAGGGGTGGGTCCTCCTGTGGGAAGGTGTGGATTTTTTTTATTAGCAGAAGGACTATTTTTAATTGGGTCTGATAATAACACCCCCTGAGCCATATAAACACTGAAGAGTTCTGAGACGTAAATTTAAAAAATCCAAACCTGGGTTACTACAGAGAAAGAGCCATAAATTTGCTCTCTTCTCTAACTGAAAGACCAGGCTAAAAATGAAAAGGGCTTCTAGACAGGGGCTGGCTTTAAAGGAGAGGCTTTGAGTACAGTGGAGAGCCATGTTTGGGGAGCATCTTCTTAGAGACCCACTGGAGACTTACTTAGCTAGCTCCATCCTCTGCCCAGCACACTAGGGCTCAGGCATATACTCCCGATGTATTTCAAATGCTTCTCCTTTTCTCTCTCTCTCTCTCCCCTCATAGGTCTTTTCTCTGCCATCACACCCAACACACACACACACACACACACACACAGAGAGAGAGAGAGAGAGCACTTTTCCCTTCTCACTACTCCCTGTCTTTCCTTCTCTTTCAATGAAAAGTTTCCAATTTCCTAAAAAACTTCCCCCATACTCTAAACTGTATAGTGTAATTATGTTTCTCTCTCTCTCTCTCTCTCTCTCTCTCTCTCTCTCTCTCTCTCTCTCTCTCTCTCTCTCTCTCTCTCTCTCTCTCTTCATTGACTCTGCCGGATGGACACTGTCATAAATCTCCAGCACAAATGTACAGGCTAAAACCCTCTGTGTGCGCACTATAATTTAAGTAGATTCATTCTCAGTTCATCTCTCGGAGATATGATCTCGTAGCATCTGTTCTGGACAAAAAAAGCCACCCTGATTACCTGGAAGAACAGTTTATCCCAGACTACTGCAGCTAGGTCCTTTTCTTCTCAATACAGTCGATGTAATATAAGATTTACTATTTTTGCAGTGTGCAGAAGGCACCCATATGTATACATTTTTTGTGCTTGCATACATATACATACACAAAGCACATTGTGAAGACTATCTTTTAAAAATCAAAATTGTTTTGCTTGGCTGAAAAAAAAATCACCACTGTCCCCATGCTGTACACTTAGTTGTAGTTGCAAGCACCTACTCCATAGTTTTTCAGCCCTGCACTTACCTTGCCTGCAAGAGAAGTCAGGATGTTCTTTGTGGGCCTCTTGTTGCTGGGCAGAACTGCAAGGCAATGCAAATGTGTGACTTTGCTTGGAAGGAGATTCATTTGATTGATTGTTCCTTATTTTGACCGGCAAATTTCTTAAACATTTATTGATTTTCTGTATGTGTCTATGTGTGTGTTTGTGTGTGTGTGTGTGAGTGTACATGCACGCACATACACACGCCTGTGCCATATCATGTGTATATAGAAGACTGGATAGTATAGGAATATGATCCTGTAGGAATAGTTTCTCTCTTTCTACCACGTGGACAGTGAAAGCAAACTCAGGTGTCAAGCTTAGAAGCTAGTGTCTTTAGCCATGGGGCCATCTTGTTGGCACTGCTGAGACAATGTGATGACAGCATGTCCTGAAGGTGAGCCACAGGCCACACTTTCTGCAGCTTGTCTGAAGCAGAAAGGTCCAGTTAGTGTCCGGTGTTCTGAACATACCGCAGCATCATGTCTTTGGGGCACTGCCACATACCCACTCCCACCCATTTGCTAAGGCCACCTTGTATATTTTGGTAAACATATGTTACTTATCTTGAGTTTTAAAAGAAATGTGAGACAAATTTCGTGAACACTGCTGTTCTCCACAGACCCCTCTATTCTCTATTTTCCTATTCCTTTACCTACACGATCTATTGATATGCAAGGTAATGATAGGCATGGGTTACCAAAGATGAAGGACTATGTGCATTTAATTTTTATCTGAGAGAACTAGTTCGTTCGTAGACAGAAATGCTGGCTCTGGAACATCCAAAGTTGCTACAATGTTAGGGCTTCCAAACAAGGTGATTTTCAACAGGAATAAATATAAACCAGCTTGCTTATGTTCCACAGACCAGCTGCACAAACTCAAAAGAAAGAAGGGATGGTTTGAGCATGAACATATGGGACGGGGGATACACACAATGGGATAACATGTGCTTAGTTGGTGTGCAGCCATGGGTGTGATCACAGATATTCAATCCACAGTGCCACACAAGCAAAAGGAAGGAGGCAAGTGCTTGGGGAGGGTAAGCACTGTAAATGACATCAGCTTCCACAGAGTCCATTGTACAAGACATGGACTGACAAATATGATTCACTTGTCTCCCTTCCTTCCTTCCTTCCTTCCTTCCTTCCTTCCTTCCTTCCTTCCTTTCTTTCTTTCTTTCTTTCTTTCTTTCTTTCTTCTTTCCTTCCTTCCTTCCTTCCTTCCTTCCTTCCTTCCTTCCTTCCTTCCTTCTTTTCTCTTCTTTTGTATGTGTGCTTGCCTTAAAAATGATGATTTGAGCTGACCACTCTTGAAGTGCAGATTACAGATGATGTCAGTGGTCTGTCTCTGGGCAGTGAAAGAGATCTTGACTCATCTGACAAATGTCCTGAAAGACTAGGAATTTTTAAGCCATATAGGAAAGGGCTGGAGAAATGTGAACTCTTACTCAGATGTGGAAAAGATGTTATCTCTGTGCCCTCAAATATTTCAAAACTCTCCTTTGCAAAGATGGACCATGTCATTCTCTGTGGATCTGAAAAGAAAAGCTACAGGCCGTCTAGCATGTCCCTGATGGGCTTGGTTCTTTGCTCGTTTTCTCTTTTGGTCCTTGCTTAACTCAGAAGTTCATTGGAGAACCCATGACAGTCTGTCTCATTTAAAGATGATCTCTTATTGATGCAGTTATGAAGTACTATAATTGCATTGTCCTTTCTCTATTAGCATAAAAATGGGACAGAGTGACCAAAAGTGCTGTATTGTAAAAGGAAGCTAGGAATTTAGGAGAGGAGGAGGCAGAATGTCTAACATGGCAATCCCTGAGGTTGGATTCTGTTCTGCAGAATCTAGATACAATTAAAGAGAGACAGAAGTGTATTCCAGTAGTCTGAAACAGGAGGGCCTCACTTAAGCTGTGTGAACAGAGACTACCAGTTTAAACAAAAGACTGGTGTGAGATGAACTCCCATTAAGGCTCAGCAAAAAGTCCAGCCTAGCTGTACTGTAGCAGCAAGAGCGCTGTTGATGGACACATGGGACTGTTCTTCCTAGTCTGCAAATCTACTGAATGTGGCTTGGTTTCAAGATTGAGGTATTGCTTTCCATCTTTATTTGGAGCTATATGGACACAATGTGAGTTGGTGGGGATGAAGCTGGCAGTTTCTAAAGCTCTGGCCCTGCTTTGACGTTGGCCAGATGCATACCATATATTTAGTTATGCATTTTCTCAGGCTAGTAAGTCAGAATGACTCCCATATCTACCACTGACTCCTCAGTAGAAACATGAAACAGTGAGAAAACATGGGCTGCCTTTGTTCTTCAATGCATTCCATAGCTGAGAAACTAGCAGGGCCTTCTGACTCCATGTGTTAGTTTCGTTTTCTATCACTGTGATAATATGCACTGACGAAAGGAACTTAAGAAATGGTTTGTTGTAGCTCACAGTCCACCGTAGAGGGAAAGTCAAAGCTGGAGAGTTTGGAGCAGCCGATCACACTACATAGGTAGTCATGTGGAAAATGAATGGGTCCAGACTCTCAGTTACTATTTCCTATTCGTGTAGTTCAGGAATTCTGCCAGGAGCAGTTGTATACACTAACACTGCTCAGGTCTTCTCAGCTCAACAGAACCAAGATAATCTCTCACAGGCATGTCAGAAGGCTCTCCTCCTTAGGTGAATGATTCTAAAACTCTATCAAAGTGACAGTGTTAACCATAGTATCATACTAGTTTAGTTTGGCTTTGTGTGCTTTGAACCATCATTGGACGTCTTGTGCTGTGTTTCACCCTCAAGCGTCTCTGGGTGATGGCCATGAAAACAACAGTCATAGCAGATACTTACACTGCATCCTTTATTATGACTACAATTGCTCCAGTTTTTATGATTCTTGATTCTGTAGTAATCCAGGGGGGACTTAATAAGTCCCTTGGTGAAAACTGTTTACCCATAAACCCTTTCCTGAAGGCTGAGTGGCAATTAAGGTAATGCTTCTGGTGTAGGGAAAGGTAAATGACCTCATTAAGGCCTTGGCCTAAATGGTGCCCTGGTGGCCTGAGACTGTCCGTGAGCAGTTCACCCACACAGACTACATTGTTCACCATGTCTCAAGCCCTCTGTCATGACTGTTGTTTGTGTATCATTCTTCAGTGTGACATGGAAATGCTTCTCTTGGGTTGGGATGTGGTGGGTGGGTATGTACACCCAGGGAATTTGAACCACTGCCTGGAAGCCTGCATGTCGTGAACTGAAAGTTCAGGCACCTGGGTGACAGTCATCGCCTTTCTTCTCAGGAATCAGCAGTGTTAATCTTGGCTTAACCACACTCAGATCCTATAATCAGCCATCCACTGATTTGTTTCGGCCACTGTCATGAATCCACCTAAATCCTTCACCTACAGAGAGAGCTCTCAATCCCTGAGAAGTATTATTCACTTGACTAGCCTGCTGCCGCTGTCATAAAATGCTGCTTAATTATCACTAACAGTACAACATTTAGTGGATCTCCATTATGGGGCTTCTAATCCCTTTCTCTCCGTGTGTGGTAGTCTCTTTGAAGGGAACATGTCATTTCTAAGATACTCAAGATTGTTAGCATGCAAGATGAGAAAAATGGGCACTAACTTACAGGGCCCAGAATACAGAGCCTTTGCTTTAGGTTGTCCACACTGACTACAGCTAGATCTGAACCAGCAATAACCCAGCAGATACTACCATCAATCTTGATGCTTCAAAGAGTACAATTGATCAAGTTTTCAGCTCTGGAAAAAAACAAGAGAAATGTAGAAGGAAAAGAGGAAGTAATCAACATGTTTTTCACATACATATTTCTGTAAAAGTCTAAGAGTTCAGCATGTTAGCCATGAATCTGTGCAATCTGCCTTTCTTTCCTGTTTTGTGAGCTTTGTATGGCAGCATCTTGTGGTTTTATTTTATTTGAGCTAATTTCCAATTTCTTGGATGAAACGGGGAACGGAGTGTTCTGTTCCCTCTCTTGAACTGGAATCTCGAACCCTACAACATAGGTTGGAAATTAGAAACTGAGTAACTTCCAGTGCACATGGCACAGCCCACGTAAGCCTACACACACCCCACTGGGTGTAAAACACAGCCAATGTTTTGATGATGCTTCTGCCATTGTGGCAAAGTGTGACTTCAAGTCCTCACCACTCGACACCGTAGCTTAGCCTGGAAGACAACAGTGCATGAGCTGTGGGTTAACCTCAAGTACCACTCCTCACCGTCCACTTTATTCGAAACCTCACAGAAGCTGATCCCAGAGCTTCTGGGGAGCCTCCTGTCTGTCCTTCCCTTCTTGCCTTGGGCGCCAAGGGCTTACAGATGTGAGCCACCACACTCAGCTTTATGCCAGCTCTAGGATCTGAACTAGAGCCCTCACGTTTGCATAGTGACTGCTTCACCCACCGAGCATCTTTCCAGCCTTGCTCTTTCCTTCATGTGTGTTCAGACAGTCAAGTGCTAGAATGCATGAATCTGCTCTTCCACTGGAGCATATGAAACTCTTAACAGTCAAAGGTAGTCATTGGCTCTGAAGTCAGATTCCAGCATTATACCACATGGCCTCATCTTCCCGTATGTCCCAGGACTTCAAATCATCAACTAATTTGGGAAACAATCTGGTGACCAAAGGGCATTTTTCTCAGAGACGCTACCCACAAATCTCTGTGATGCCATCCATAACTCTTCAAAGCTCCAGCAAATTGAGATGGGGAGAGCATATGTTTCCAGTTAAGATTCTGATTTGTCTGAGTCACTTTAAGGGCACCAAAACACGAATAGCTGACCAAACCATTTTAATATCATAAGAAAGAGGAAGCAAAGAGCAGAGCTTCCAGAAAGCCGTACGTTCTGCTCCAGCTGACACAGATTGAGTCTAAAAAGTCATAAATGGGCTTTCATGGTTGATGTGTATGAGTGTATGTGCACACATGTGGACATGTATGTCTGCATTGATATGTGTATGAGTGTGTGCACATGTGCCTCTGTGTGTGGGGTATGTGTGTGTGTGTGTGCGTGCGTGCATATGTTCACTTTTGTTTTCAGTATTTCACATAGGAGGCTTGGTGTATGTATCTAGTCACATGAACTAGTCTTCAATGCAACTCCTGTCCCACAGGCATGGCTACTTCTCAGATTAAAGAGAAGCAGGTCACAAGTTGAGAGAAACTTGAGTGATCCATTTGGCAATGAGTTCACATTGCCCCCTCTAGTTTGGATGCTGTCACCTAGACTCCACACCCCAGAGCAGAGGACGCCCATATGATATCCTCTGTTTTCTACTGAATTGATGTTTTCTAAATTCACTCTTTGGAGGACCTGCTCTGCACTCAGACACAAGTTAGCAACATCCTCCAGCCTCACCCAGCTGCAAAGAGTTGAAACCAAAATGAAGTTCAAGAGCTCAAGACAGCTAGTGAAAATCAAAGACAATAGGGCTATATGGTGTGTGCTGGTATGTGTGTTTGCATGTGTGCAGGTGCACGCACAGAAGGGCACACACACACACACACACACACACACACACACACACACACACACACATACATGCACACAGTAACCCATGTCAGTGTTGCTTTATATTATATATGCTGGAAGACATTTTCTCTTTCTTCATTTTTTGTTTTTCATTTTTACTTTGGCATCAATATGTGAAACAATTCAGTTTTGCAGCCTGGCTGGTACAAATTGTGCTACCGAGGAAAGTGTTGGAAGAGGTGTTTCCTGAATGGTTCATTTCACAAGCTCCAGCGTACTCAGGTAGCAGCTGATGCCCCAGCATCCAGCTCTGGGGCCAGAACATGGCAGGAAGCAGATGGTATCATATTGCCTGGGCCTCACTGTCCAGTTAAGTTGAGTGCCTGCCAAGTACAAAATAAAACATCTCTCCTTTTGCAGGGCACCACACGCATGGCAAGCTGGCCTGGCTACTGTGGCAGTGACAGTAAGTTCTGAAGAAAGAGGCACAGGTGCATTCCTATGGAAGAGAGGAGGGCACAGGGCGGAACCAGCAGCAGGGGGTCTCTCTCTCTTCATATATCTAACAGACAGAGCAGAGTGGTTTGCAAGTCCAAAGCCGAGAGGAGCATAGAAACTCAGTCACAGCAGAAAAAAAAAAAAAAAGACCAACAGCCGGGCAAACTCCGGAGCAGCCAGATGGGCAGTTGGGTCACACAGGTCATCAAATCAGTCATACAGTACCACATAAAGCAGCAGGCTGGCACTAACAGAGACAATCCACCTGGCAGACTGGTATAAAGGCATGCAGGAAATATTCTAGTTACCCAGGAAGGGTCTGAGAGGTGAAAAGGAAGGGAAAACTGGGTTCCACTCCAAACCCTATTGGCTTGGTCAAGCTCCTGATATGAGCATCTCTTATTTGTGCTAAGTGTGTGTGTCAACAAAGAATAATTATAACCTCCCATGTGGCATCTTACGCATCTACTAGGCATTCACTTCCTAAATACAGATGTTGCATCTTGGCTCACTAGCATGCTACACACAGAGAGAACCAGCCAGATACTCTCAGCATAAGCAAGATCCCATTCTGCAATCCGGATGTGATGGAAGGTGTAGAGCAAAGAGAAAATAAAAGCAACAACAACAAAGCTTGTACAACTGCAAGAAGGGGCATGGGAGAGAAGACTAATGCTTCATAAGAGAGTAAACCCCCAGATGCTGAGTCAGAAAGACCTCTGGGTAGATATCACCATCTAAGGGCAATAGGGCAGAAACAATGACACAAGAAGGGGAGCAAATAAGGTTTTCAACTTAATTGGTTTGTCTCTGGGAGGAAGATGCCACCTATCCCGGGCTTGATAAGGAATCTAGAAATGCATATGGGAAGAAGAACAGCAACTTCAACAGCACGAGTGACAGCTCTTGCTGTCTGGGATGTGGATGAAGCAAGGGGGATAAACTTCCCCTTGTGGGAAGTGCAAACTTGCACAGCCACTATGGAAAACAAAACTGGGATATCAAAAATTGAGAATAGACCTACCTCAAGATCCAGCTATACCATCCTTGGGCTTATACTCAATGAATGCTCCATTCTACTACAATGGCCCTTATTCAACTATGCTAACTGTGGCTATATTCCTAATAGCTCAAACATGGAAGCAACTTAGAAGTCCTTCAACTGAAAAATGAATAAAGAAAATGTGGAACATTTACACAATGAAGCACTACTCAACTGTTTCAAAAATGACATCATGAAATTTTCAGCAAATGGATGCAACTAGAAAAAAAAAACCATCATCCCTTGTGACTTCCATAGCCAGGAAGACTAATATGTCATATACTCACTTATAAGTGGATATTTGCTGCTAAGTAATAATCAAGCCACAATCCACAGACTTAGAGAGAGGTTAGAAAGAGGAGGCCTCTATGGTAGATGCATGGATCTCTTGATAAGGAACAAATAGAAGAGATTCTGCAGGTAGACTTGTGGCAGGTAGGGAAGGGTAGGTGGGAGATGAAGGGAGAGAGTACAGAGAAGAAGAAAATATATAAAAATTTTTAAAAAGTATTTTGTTCATGTGCAATAAAGTAGACACTGTTACAGGAAGTAATCTCCAGAATGGCTTTTCTATGATTTCTTTACCTACCACTGTATTGACACCCAGACATTGAAGTCTTTGAGGGGGAACCTCTGGTAGTGGTGACACACTGCCTCAACAGCCTTAGCATACAAAGCCCTGGGGGCTCATACTCAGGAATGGGGATGTGAGACAGCTATGTAGTGTGATTCTACCATGTGGCTCTACATGAAAGAAGAACTAGGGGAAACTGTGGCTCCAGTTGTCCTCCTCCTCCACAGAACCCAGAGTAATGGAAGATGTTGAAAATCCATGTAAGACTATGAAAAGGGTAGGGGTTCTAGCCAAGACGGGTGGCCTTCTCCGAAGTCTTACCCCTGCTTCTGCTTTGCTTTATGCAAGACAGAAAAAGGCAGAGATGAGTTCATGCTGAACAAGGGGAATGACTGATTGTCCACTAATGAGGCCCCCTTAGGCTCTTAGGAAGAAACTTTCCATTGTAAATGCAATATTTTGCAGAGTCTTGAAGGCTTCTAATGACACTTCATAAATATGCTTTTAGCAATTAAAAGTTAAAACAGCAGAAGTTCCATTTGGATTCGTGGAGACTAGTTTCTAAGTTTCCAAATTTAGAAGATCCTTCTGGGTAAAAACTAAAGCCCTTACTTTAGACTACCCATACAGTCTATATCATGGTTCAGTGTCAATTTTGATATACACCACCTCAAAACATGTGTAAAGCAAAACTCTATGTAATGTAGTAGAAAGAATGTGAGACAGAACATATAAAACCTTGTTTTAGCCCTTCTACCAAGTTCAAGGGACTTGAGCAAACCCTATACTTCCACAAAGTATCAGTTTCTCATGCTTATTGTGAGACATTGTCGCATACCATAACTGCAACGATCTCATTGTATAGTAACTATACTAATATTCTATATAACAGGGGTTTGAACAGAAGGGTGCATCAACACAAAATGACATCATAATGAGATTAGCTCTCAGATGTGAGACAATGCATGTTTTCTTTATGTCTCAGCCCAATACATAAAATCTAACACAGGACACAAACTAATAGATATGAATTGAATGGATGCCCACATAGGTAGATGTGAAGCTAGACAGATAAATGCATGTATACAAAAACACTGAGAGATGGCTGAGGGATCAATGGATGTGACTTGAAAGGCAAATGGATTGAAATGACAGCATCTAGGTGATTGGGTACATTTAAACACTATACTGGCAAAGGAGGATGTAAGACTTTCACTGTCTCAAGAATCATGTGTCACCCACATAACAACTGCCTCTGTTACTGCTCCAGCCAATGTGCATGAGTGAAGTAGCAAACTTGTGTCCAAGGAATTGACTAATATGACCACCTTATATTAGTCATGCGGACATCTCCATCAACATTATGTTTAGGGAGAAGTTCATATTTAGTCTTCTGTCTTTCCACCACAGTCCTCCCTAAAGATTCTAAAAATGGAAGGTGAGAACATTCGGGGTCATGTAGTCAAACTCCGTGTGGCTCACGGGGTCTAGTCAGACCTCCTGTGCAGTTCATGTTTAAACATTGGCTGCTTCGTGGGCTGGCGTGGGAAGACACTGGACTTTAACCTCATCTTTCTAGTCATTCACCAAGTCTTTCAACAAATGAGATGGCACCTCTGTTGCCTTTAGAAGCCAATGTAGTGGAGAGGAAAGGATGCAGCCATGGGCGACACATCGCAGTGATCCGCACCTTCCCTGTCCTCAGCTTGGCCCAGAACGATGGAACAGAGAGAGAGATTTGATCAGACATCTCAATTTTCTTTGTTTCTTGGATTCCTTTCCCTTCCACATGCTTTTTAAAGGCACTAATGCACAAATATACGTAGGCCTTACAGCATTCTTTCACACCCTATCTCTCCTCTCATAGTCAGGAAAGTTCTAAACACACACACACACACTCACACAGAGACATAGTCACACATCCGCAGTACAATACTGAATGAATCAGTGTTCACAGGCAATACTTCCCTCCCTCCAACTCCTTACCCAATGATTTTTCCTGCACATGAATGGAGCACACTGGCTCTTGATGCAGTTTCTCCAAAATTACGCATACAAATGAGTCTTTATCTTGTCACACTGGAGTGAAGGTAGTAACTAGCTTAAAACCTAAGTTTTAAAAATCCAGAGTCTAATGATGAACAAGGCTATCTGATCCTTCGGAATTTAGCCAAGACTAAGCTGTAACAATAATAGAGTAGAAGTTGAGAATATCTTAATATCCAAAAGCTCAGAGGATTTCTTCTAAAGCTATGCTGTTTACCCACTTAATACCATTGGTGATTCAAAATCAATGTAATACAAGCGTTCACCAGAAACATGCCAAAGGCCCAACAGGGGATGTCGGGCCTGTGACACCTTCACTAATAACGGATGACAAAGAACAAGGAGTAAAACAGGCTTTAGGATCTGCAGACACTGTCCCCCCAATGCGTGTGGCCTTCCCTCCTTGGAGATGGTGCAGTTTTATCAGCAGAGGAAAATCAAAGGACAATAAGGATAATTCCAAGGCATTCTTCCAGATGAGTAACCTAGAATAACACTGCTCAGCTGAGAAATGAAACAGAGAGCTGGCAAGGTCTTCTAGGGACGCTTGGCCCAGGATTGTAATCACTGATAACTGCCAGCAAGATTAGCCTCAAGAATAAGAAGTGGCCACGCTCTGTGTGAGAGCCAAGCCATCCACTCATTTGCATGGTGCCCTCGCTGACCCTCCTGCTCTCTTTGAATTATCAAGAATGCACACTTGAAAGCCATACACTGCAGGAGTCCAGGCCTTTGCACTGGTCATTCCATTGGTCTGGAATGCTTTGCTTCTAGAATTCCCAAGTCTGGCTTATTTCCCCAATTCTTGCTTCACTGTGGAGAGACCTTTCCATCTGCCTTCTGTAATTGAGCACTGTCAATCACCTTTTCTCTACTTTTCTTTCTGATCCTTTCCAGCCTCCTCTCTTCTTACCTGTAACCCCCAACTGGATGGTGGGCTTTGCAGGAAACAACTTTTTCTACAAAGCCAGGTACTTTACTAGCCCGCGCACTACATGGATGGATGAATGAATGAATGAATGAATGAGCTTTGTAACATAAATTATCTCCAGGTAGGTAAAAATGCAACACCAGCCATGACAATAGCAAGCCATGTATAACTTTGGTAAAGTAGGAAATCTTGGCCTGGGTGTTATCATCCACAGAGTCCAGGAGTGACAGAGGCTGTCTTTGCTCAATTCCATAAGGAGAGGATTTCTCCCATTGTCTTGTTGTGTCACACTAGTTCTTGGTGACACGGGGATGTGGATGAATGGTGATGTAGTACCCAGCTCTCTACTTCAGTGCTGACTGGCGGTTGAGAGTACTTTTTCAGGTCTTTCCTGGGCCATACAGTAGTCACTGTGATTCAGTCTGTGGCCCTCTTGAAGGACAGAAGTTCACAGTAGCCGATTGTTGTCCATTACTTTTCTTTTTGAAAATTAATTTATTTTTTACACACCATATTTTATTTCCTCCCATCCACCCTCTGACTGTTCCATATCCCATACCTCCTCCCCACCCCATTTCTAACCCCACCCCACCTGATCTCTAAACTCCCTGGTACCTCAGTCTCTTGAGGGTTAGGTGCATCATCTCTGAATCTCTGAATGAACACAGACCCAGAAGTCCTCTACTGTATGTGTGTTGAGGGCCTTATATCAGCTGGTGTATGCTGTCTGTTTGGTGGTCCAGTGTTTGAGAGATCTCTTGATGGGTAGGTTTTATTACAAGTTCTGCCAAGATACCTATTGCAGAAATATCTATTGTGGGCTGGGTCTAGTGATAAGGACTTTTGATCCAAACTGTTAGGAGTGCTGAATCATGACGATTACAAATGAAAGGGCTGCCTGGGCTACAGAGTAAGTCAAAGGTAATTTAGCAAGAGAAGGCATCTCAAAACATTCTACAGACAGAGGTGGAAGTGAAGCTTAGGGTATTAGTCCATCTTATCTGCAGCTCTTGGATGAACCCTGAGGAATACAAGAAGAAAGAGAGAGAAGAAGGTTCTGTGTTTGCTTCGTCTATGTCTACCAACCAGCTTTTATCAGAACTAAGATGATGCCATGATTGCCATCTGTATGTTCTTTTATCTCAATGGGTTCAGACCTCTGATGGGAAAAAGAAGGAAATTCTTACTGATTTACTCACATGGCCAAAAAAGGATATGACTAAAGTCTCTTCCAGAGGGCCAAGTATTAAATAAATGTGTACCACCTGGCCTTTCATAAAGCATGGCTGTATGTGTTCAGTGGGGATATAAATGCGTGCACTCTTTCCTCGCAGAAGTATAAAGCAGATAGTTTAATATATATATGGGCCCAGAGGAAATGTTACCTTCTCTACACTCTACTCAGCAGTAGAAAGAATCCCTCAGTGAAGGAGGAAATCTGAGGAGAACACCAGGGAAGAAGCCAGCAGAGTCCATAAGGGTTCTTGAGGTGCCCTGCAAAGCAGGACTTTCTACCAGTGGAGGATGGTGTGGAGGACTCCAGTGGAGAGTAAATGGTAGATAACCCTTCATGTTCCATGAGTTTCATGGATCCATCTACAGAAAGCCATTTTCTAGATGTTCCTGTTGGGTTCTGTGGAGACAGCACAGTGTTTCTGCTGGGAGTTGTGGGCACAGTGAGTGGAAAGTACTTTCTGAGTGGTCAATAATACAGCCATTTTCCAACTCTGCCTCTTTAAAAGAAAAAAAAGAGATTTATTCTATTTTAAGTGTATGCATATGTGAGGTAGAGGCGGTGTGTGCATGTGTGAATGCAGGTTCCTGTGAAATCCAGAAGGGAGTGTTAGATCCCCTGGACAGCTGCAGTTGCAAGCAGTGAGTGTTGTAAGTTTGGTCCCCACCTCCAAGAGGAGCAAATACTCTTAGCTACTAAATCCACCACTCAAGTCTGTAACACTGCCTCTTCCACAAATGGTTTGCAAATACACTTTTAAAAAGATGTATTTTGTTTTCTCATTGTGTGGCAGAGTATGTGCACATAAGTACAGGGGCCCACAGAAGCCAGAAATGGTCACCAGACTGCCTGGAACTGGAATTACAGGCAGTTTCCTCCATGGTTGCTGGCAACTGAACTCAGTCCTCTGCAAGAGTATGCGCCATCAACGACTGAACCATTTCTCCTGATTACACTTGTATATTTCCTTTGTTTTGCTTATTATATGACTGAGAAAAATCCAGAACAGGTAAATTAGGATATCTGGAAGGAAGGGCCTCCATATCTGTCTTTCAGATAATGTTAAAGAAACTCCAGGGTGGCAGAACACTGATCTTGATCACCTGTTTGTTACAAAGCAAACAGGGCCAAAGGAGACACTTTCATAAAGAAAAAGTGAGAGCACAAGCATTCTAGCACAAGTTGACTTGAATTTGAATAAAGAATCATCATCTTCTTTTCCACCCGTCTTTCTACACTCCATGACCCTGTGAGCTTCATTTTATTTTTCTTTGTGAAGAACAGAATTTTTGTTGTTATTGTTTCTTGAGTTTTGCAGTTCTAGAGCTTGAACACAGAAACTCATACATGCGTGTGCTAGACGGATCGCTCTTCCCCTGAGCTACATCTCCAGCCCAAAGTTCTAATGTCTCTCTACCTCTCTGTACCTCTCTCTGTCTCTCTGTGTGTATCTCTCTCTATTTCCCTGTCTTTCTCTCCTCTCTTTCCTTTCCCTTATCCTTCCCCTCCCTCTTCTCTTTCTCCTCCTTCTCCTTCTCATTTAAAGACGGGAAACTGAAGCTTCTTGATGCTAAATGACTTTCTAGAGGACACATGGCTTGAAAGTTGCAGTGCTTGCCTAACTGTGAGGATGCTGTTGTCTCAGCCCAGTATACACTACAGCAAATGCTAGCTTCCCAGGCCAGTTTAATACCCAGAGGAGCTCAGCGCCTCTTCCATTTCTCTGTGAGTGCTTCTCTAACCAAGGCTGGCAGACATTTTTTTTTTAAAAAAAAACATTCTCTGTTGAGCCTTAATACAAATGAGCAATGATACAGAAAGAAAGTGAAAATCAATGCCACTGATTAAGAAACTGTCCTCTAATTTGCTGCTTGACACTCAGCCTTAAAGATTCATGACAGGAAAATCTGTATCTGGCTTGATTGCTTTCAGAGAAAATCCTTTCATGGGTGGACAGTCTTTGAAGCTGCAAAGATAACAATGACGCTTGGTTTTATGACACTTTACTGGGCCCAGAGTGGAAATTCTCTTTACATTTTAATTGATATGCTATATTAGTGTGGAATATAAAAGTTTAATTCAAGAGAAAACTCTCTTATCTTTCAAATTAACTTGACATAAGATGAGTAGAGTTCCTGTACCCATTTTACAAAGGACTGAGGCAGAGAGGTGTTAGCAACTTTCCCTAAGACCCCATGACTATGAAGACCATTGACTCAAGGCACAGCTAACTAGACTTTGTTTAGGTCCATTTGTGTTTCAGTATCTTACAGCCAATAGCTATCAACCAAATCTCTTTACATTCCTAGCAAAAGAAAAATGCCCAAACTAAAGGGGAAATATAATTTTAAAGTTTTATACCTTTGAAAACTGGTAGAAGTCACACATATAAGGTTGGAAGACAGCTTCCCATTAGCTCTCTATAAATTCTCTAATTTAGACTACAGAAATAAATTGACGTAGAGAGATTAACCAACAAAAAACTTAATAGTATAATTTACAGAGACGTATCACAAAAAAATCAAAAGTAAAAACCTCACAACCCAATGGGAGAAAATCATGTACCTTCATCACTGGGGTAAAAGAATGGAAGTCATGCCAATCTCAGAGGAGAGAGGTGGTTTTATAGGAGGTGAATTCTGTGATGAAGATGGCAGCATTCACTCTTTCTTCTGAAAGGCCAGTGTCTGCTGGATCCACCTGATTAGATAAGGGAACTTTGAGGGGATGTCTGCCCAGCCCCATGTTTATGGCGGAGCAGGAAGTGAGAAGGTCACAGAGACCTTGGTTCCAAATCTGCTTGCTTAGCTTAAAGTGCTCAACACATCCAAGTGGAATACACATTGGAATATGTCTCTTTGAGCCCTGACATTGCCCAGTGTTTAGTCCTGGGCACCAGTCTCTAGCTACAGGGCCTCCTCAGATCATCACAGCATCCCCCCAGAGATCATGTCTTCATAGACACTGCTACTGTCCTTTGCTCTTTCCTACATTACCTTGGGCTCTACTTGGCAACCACTTCCTTGTTGCTGTAAACTTCTATGTAAGAATATGTATTTACTTGATATAATGGAGGAGCTAGAGAAAGTACCCAAGGATCTGAAGGGGTCTGCAACCCGATAGGTGGAACAACAATATGAACTAACCAGTACCCCTAGAGCTCCTGTCTCTAGCTGCATATGTAGCAGAAGATGGCCTAGTCGGCCATCATTGGAAAGAGAGGCCTCTAGGTTTTGCAAACTTTATATGCCCCAGTACAGGGGAATGCCAGGGCCAAGAAGTGGGAGTGAGTGGGTAGGGGAGCAGGGCAAGGGGAGGGTATAGGGAACTTTCTAGATAGTATTTGAAATGTAAATAAAGAAAATATCTAATAAATGAGAATATGTATTTATTTATTTAATGTGTGTGTTATCTGTGTGTATCTATGCCGCATAAGTGTGGGTACCCACAGAGGGCAGAAGAGGCTGTCAGAGTCTAGGGCACTAGTGTCACAGGCAGCTGTGAACCAGCTGACATAGATGCTGGGAACTGAATGTAGGTCTTTTGGGAAAGGACTAATAGTTTCCAAGCTATTGCACTAGCCCAACTTTAAACTGCTCATGTGGATAAATCACCTTTCATCTGTCTACTCCTACATTTCTTTGTGTGTCCTTACATAGAGACAAATCAAATTCCAAATCAGAAGATGGAAACAGAAGCCAGATGAAAAGGAGTGAGTTGAAGGTAGTGAAAACAATTCCACAGTCAAATTCTTCTCATGACAAGACAATCTAAAGTAGTAAAGTTATTGGACTGGAGAACTTTTAATTAATCAGGGGCAGCTAACTGACGAGCAGAGGCAAAAGATTATAAAAGTCTTTCTGCTAATAACTTCAATTTGAGGCAATTATCTGGAGAGGAAACAAAAAACATGGACACTTAAACTAATCAAGTTTTTTGAGCATTTCCTTCTAATGTTAATTCAAGTTTAATGTTTCATCCTCCTTTGTGCTTTAAAAGGAAAGATAATTGTATGGTCTATATGAAATTTTCTATGGCTTTTAAACTTAGGAACCAAAGTCTGACAGTTGTTTTTCTCATTGTTGGAGACCATATATCTGATAAAGCAACTTAATGACTGAAGGTTTTATCATGGTTACCATGTGACAATTGGTAGTAATTTGAGGAGGTTAGTCACTTTGCACCTGCAGACCAGAAGCAGAGAGATGATGAATAGAGATGAATGTCTCACTGGCTCTCATTAATATACAGTCCAGGACCCAAGCCTGTGGCATGCTGCTGTCCAGAATTTGGGTACATCTTTGTGTGCCTTTACTGTAGTCCAGAATCCCCTCCCAGACATTTGACCCATAAGTAACTCTAGATCCTCTCACGTTGATGATATTTTGTCATTCGACATTGATAGTTTTGTAGCCAACAAACTAAGTGGAACAATAAATATAAAGACAGAGCAAGAGAGGGGGAGAGAGAGAGAGAGAGAGAGAGAGAGAGAGAGAGAGAGAGAGAGAGAGAACAAGGAAGGAGTAAATAAAGAAATCTTGAAGGAATTAGAAAATAGGAAGAACAAAGAACAATGTAATAAAATTGCAGGAGAAAACACCAGCTTAAGAAAAAGAACTTCTTAAGATTCCCACTCTGACAATCCCTCTCTAAAATTCTAGATGCAAAGCCATAGAGCATTTCTTCTACTCTCTAGCTTAATTGGTGGACTTATAAATTGTGTAAAAACATATTCACTTCCACCTGATTTCCTGAAGTTTTTAAGACACGCCCCAAGCCTAGGAGCCTATCTAGAAATCATTTGTAACCACCCACAAGTTCAGTCTTCCCTGCTGGTCCCTTCCGACTTCCTCCTCTTCTATTATTTAATGAACTTTTGTTGTTGATGACATTTATTCTGGTTTGGTTTGGTTTGGCTGTTTTTTTCATAAATCAGGAACTGGGTCATGCTATACTATGAAGACTTTATCTGCATAGCTCAGTTTTTCTCTTAAAAAAATAAATTGGCCCAAAGTCCCTGGATTTCAAAATATTTTGTGATCAATTAGTGTAGTTTAATCAAAGGCCACTCTGTCCTCTAGAAATGAGGTTACACTCCAGATATAATTAAAAGGACCATGAATGGGTTGCATGTTGGGTAGAAGAGTGAAGTTTCTTTTCTACATAATTTGCCATAAAACTTCAAGGCCTTTATTTAAAGGATGTTGACAGCAGGAACCTAAGCCAAATATGGACTCCTTTCAGGACCTGATGTTCTGAAAGCTTTCTTTGCTGAAGCAGGTGAAAGTCACATGGGGAATGAACAGGAAAAAGGTGTAGTCAGAGATGAGTGGCAGGCTCCGGGGACAGGCAAATCTCCAGATGCTTGTGGTGACTAAGCAGAAGTGTAATCAAAACTGGAAAAGGGGACAGAAGGAGGATGAAGGAAGGAAGGTACAGATTCAAGATGCTGATGTACATTCATCAGGCAATTCTCACCAGTGGCCATTCTGATTCCTTCATTGTCTTTTAAACAAAGCTGATTACAAATCCCGCTGAGTGACAAGAGCATCCTAAACATTATGTGCACATAAATATTAATATAGAAACGCCTTATATATCTGCATGTAAAATATCATATCATGGGTACCAAAGGATATCTTTGACACCTGAATATATAATTATATTCAAGTTTAGCTTGTTAGTTGATTAGAAGGAAACATATGCTTGTCCATCCTATCTTAGAAGGCCATTGGTAGAATGACTAAAAAGAAGAGAAATCTATGCTGATATAAATAGCCTCCACTCTAAGAAGAAAAGTGAAGAGATATTGTCTTATGGAGAAAGCCCTGGAGGAAAAGACAATACTGTCAACTCCAGAATATAATGCCTAAGACCTTGGTGCAACTGTTATCCATCTAAGCTTCAGTGACCTCTAATGTAAAATACAGGCGACATATTAACACACAGTGTTATAACAATCATCAACAGTTCATCGAGGATTGAACAGAACTAGAGATCTTAAGAACTTGACACTGAGTTCATCTGTGAGGTTTGCAAAAGAAGATGAATGTGTTGTGTACTGCAGTTCTATGACAGGAACGTTCTGGGCTTTTGTTTGTAGAGGTAAATCGCATTTCAGAGCCATGCTTCATAGACTGCTTAGGTCTGTGTTTGCTTATCTAAATTCCATCCGGAAGACAACACGCAGAAGACAGAATGAAGCTCAAGCAGCCAGGGTTTCCCCATGCTGCCGGGTGGAGGCTCTTCAGGAAGACTTTTCCTGTTCAATGTGAAACAAACTAGAGAACCATCCCTAGAAAGGTTCAGATACAAAATATGTAAACTCTGGGAAATATTATAGCCGATTTACCTAGCCATCTTCTTCCCATCACGCAGACCCTCTTCACTGCCTCTCACTAGTGCTGCACACCTAGCCTCAGTTCTCACCCCATTCGTTTAAAAGGACCAGCTATGATATGGATTGAGAATTAAATGGACCACTGTGTAAGTAGCTGGAAACTTAATGGGAAAGATGAAAAAGCTGGAAATCAATACAAGTGTATGATAAGGAATGAATAAAACAGCTTCGTCTTTCCTCCCTAAAGGATTCACTAAAGGGAACATAGACTGCCTGCTTTCTGCTTTTGGCTTTATATTAGAAAGGCCAAACCACCAAAAAAACTATGTGAGAGACTAGATCCCAATGAGGCAATAGAATCAAAGTTATCAGTATACAATTCTTTTTTCAAACTAGTACAGGGATGCATGCACTGAAGGATGTGGTCAATCAAGTGTTCTTAGACCATGACCATCACCTTGCAATGAACAATCTATTGACAGGCTACTGGTAAGTTCTAGACCTTCCAATAACAAAGTCATAGTGGTCATATATCTGTAGCAATCTAGACTCACTGGCAGTGACAATTAGACCAGAGAGATTAAAGATTTCACAGCCACTTTGGAGGCAACCCTGAAGTTCTACAAACAATGAGCAGTCTATCACTCTATGGCTTTACAGTTACATTAGTAATCTACTTTAGCAAGAAAGGCCCAGCTTTACAACCATCAAGGGTTTGCTCTACTCTACGATCTGCAGCCCTTCACAGAACTGGCCATTTTTTACCTTGGGCACATTGCTGTCATGTGTTGATGCTTCACCTTAGCTGCGTTTTAATGACTATAGGGTTTCTATGGGTTCTTGAAGTAAAGGATTAGACATTTTGGGATACTGCATCTCTAGTGCTAGGACATGTCTGACATGTGGTACATCTCCAAAAATGTGATTAAGAAGGAGGAGAAGAAGGAGGAAGAGGAGGAGGAGAAGGAGAAGGAGAGAGAAGGAGAATGAAGGAGAACGAGAGGAGAACGAGAGGAGAAGGAGAAGGAGAAGAAGAAAGAAGAAGAAGAAGAAGAAGAAGAAGAAGAAGAAGAAGAAGAAGAAGAAGAAGAAGAAGAAGAAGAAGAAGAAGAAGAAGAAGAAGAAGAAGAAGAAGAAGAAGAAGAAGAAACAACTAAGGGTTTCAATAGACACTAAAAACAATTCAGGTGCCATCCCTACACCAGCTAAAGAAGTTTGGAATGTTGCTTTCACTGTTGGATATTATATTTTAGAGCTTTGAGAAGTTCAAACATGTTCACCACTGGAGATCAAGATGGGCAGCAGAAGGGAAATGCTTGGCAGGGTCAGGAAACCATGACCAATGAGGAACAAATGAGAGAACTGGGATTGATTAGCTTTACCAAAAAAGGCAAAGGAAAGACATGGCGACTCTCCTCAGATAGTTGAAAATCTGTCAAGTGGAAAAAAGGTAGCTAGATTTGTTCTGCATAACCCCGGAAGGCAAACTAAGGTCAACTACTAAAAAGTAGAGTGAAACAGATTTAAGTCTCCCAAAGAAATTTCCAGAACCCATCAGAAACAATGGGAGGCAAAGGAACCCACTATGTTGATGAAAACAAGATGGTCTCAGCTCTAAGGATTCCTTCCAACTGAAGACTGTCGAGTTCTCTGTACTGCCAGTGCATATGCCTCTGGAATCACAGGGTCAGCTCACGTGGCTGCTCAGATCTTAGGCACGGCTATATAAAGAGGGAGGGTCGAGAGGGTACATGAAAAGCCTGCAGAATGAGAGAAAATGAGGAGAAAGTTTCTTAAGAGTAAGAGAAGACAGAGTTCAGAGAAAGGCACTCTTTGTGGTCGGTTTTGACTGCTGCCTCTGCTAGTCAATGAAAACAGCTAACTGGAACAAGAAGGGTAATTTTATCAAAATAATAATTATCCAAAGTATTTGGAATCCTGCGGAAAGACAGATCTTTTGAGAGCTGATAGTTCAAAAGAGCTGCAATCACGCATCTGTTTTCTTGTTTGGTTCACAATTGAGGCAGTAGAAACAGAGGGCTCCATGAAATTGGAAGACACTTCACATTGATAAGCATTTCTGAAACAATATGGTAGCAATTTGGGGAACACATTATACTCTCGAGCTGTGGAAGGAACGAGCAAAGAATATACCCTCTAATGCGTAATTTTTATAATAATCTTACTTGTTACAAACACAGCATTTCACAATGAAAGCCTAACTGTGTTTCGGTTCAGTAATGTGATAAGACACAGCTTGTAAAGAGGAGAATTGAGTTTTACTCTGTTCTCCCGCTTCATTTTCCATTTATCATGTGAATTGCTTCTAAATAAGATCGTGTTACATTATTAATTTGCATAATTGCTGAAATATAGCATGTGATGCGGAATAACAAGCTCCTGATCATATCATTTTGGATGCCTCTTGACATTATTTTGAAACTGACAAAAATGGGGCCCGATGAAGTTAAAAACTATGTGTGTACATCCTGTTGCTTCTGGTCTTAAGATGGAAAAGAGATGGGAGGGGGGTTATGTGGGTCAAACAAAGATTACATTCAGGGGCTGAAGAGCTTGGAAAATAAAAGAGTAATCAATAGATGCTATAATATTTTAGAGTAACAATAACTCGGTTTTTGACAGAGTAGGAGCCAGGTAAAGGTTTTGTTTGTTGTTCGTTGGGTTATTTTGGTGTTTGGGGTTTTGGTTTGGTTTTAGGTTTTTGCTTTTATTAATTGAATCAAGAGTCTCTTAAGGAAAGATGAGTGAAGTCTCCGATGAAGATCTAAAAATACTTGCTCAAATGTATTTCCATTTTTCAAATAGCACCCTATCAAATGAACTTGACAGTCTCTGCTCTCAATCAGGAGATCGTGACACCCTGTTGGAGTTCAGCTCGTCAGCGAGTGCAAACATTTCAGTCAAGTCAGTCTTCCAAAATGTGGGCGAGGCAGAAATGTGGACGGGATAAAAAAAATCGGCAAGCCAACAGTTCACTACGGAACTCAGGGCCAAATAAGGAATGTTCCTCTGAAATGGAGGCTGCTGGCAAAATAAAACCTAGCATCTGTCTCAGGAAGCTTGATAAACAAATAAACCAGCTAGCTGATGAAGGATATTTCTCAGTGTGTGTGTGTGTGTGTGTGTGTGTACTCGCGTGTGCACGCGCATGAGCTCATGCGTGCCTGCATGGGTGTGCAGATGTTCCACTGCAGGTGTACGTTATGAGTATATGTATGTGGAGGACAAGAGACAACCTCAGGTGTCACCTCCCCCACCTCCCCATCCCCCAACACTGCAATTTTGCACAACAATGCAAAAGCAGATGCTACCAAGCCTGACTCTTTCTATATGGGTTCCAAGGACTGAACTCAGAACTTGACACTTGTGCCACCAACATTGTACCTTGGGAGCTGTCCCTCAGCCCTTCAGTGACTTCTCACAGCACAGAGACATCAACAGGACAACAGCAGAGGGAAGAAAAAAAAACCTGTCCTTCCTCCTCCTGCCACCAACAACCCCTTATTCATCATTTCACACCAAAGGCTCCATAAGGGGAATCCAACTGAAAATATGTCTTGTTTATATAGAGTGACACTCTGGAAACTGGAAAGTGCTGCCTGACAAGCCTACCCCCCCCCCTTCAGGTAATCAACTGAGTAAGTTGGTGATTTTCACAACAGAGCAATGTCAAGACTGAGGGATTCTGCGTCGAATAAAAATGTTTGTTTTGTCTTATACACAATCTTACTTTATTTTCTAGTAATCAAGTGGCATTGATTCTACAAAACTCTTAGTATTGTTTTATTCACCAGATGAAGAAACGTATTTGTCTGTTATTGGGTCAAAAGATGTTCCCCACAGCTGTTGGGAGTCTTATTGCCTGGGTAACATAACAGGGCATATTTTACAGGAGCTATTAATATAGGCTGCAAGCTTGTTGCATGGCACAAGGCCAACAGCTGGATGGAAATGGTAGGTTCTAAGCCAGCTGAAACTCTGCTTTCAAGTTTTGCCTGTTGCGCACACACATATAAACACACGTACACCCACCAGCAGCTTGGGAATGTTAAACAGCTCCAGATTTATTTTTAATATGAACTAAAATGTCTAGTGTGGCCTACAGAGTTGGCAGAATCAGGCCAGCCCAATCCTTCCCACCACAAGCAGGAAGCTTGGTCCCAGGCCTGGAAACTGGAACACATGGAGGGGGAAGCATAGAGTTTGTCCTATTGTCAAGCTGTTTTAGGAAGAAGGAAAACACAAAGCCACTCAGGGGCTGACTGCAGAATGATTGCCCAGTCATGCTTCTGCCTTGAAAGAAAAGGAAGATCAACCCCAACACGCAGAAAGCCGAAGGTAAGACAGAGTCCCAGTGAGACTCAGGGTTAGGCCTTTGGAGATTCCAGTGAAGGACTCTAGTGACCTCTTTACCTCATTTTACACACACACACACACACACACACACACACACACACACACACAAAAATACAATGTGGTACTGCTACCAACGTTCTGATGACCGCCAGATTTCATCCTAATGTGTTTGTGGGAACATGTCTCATCCAATAGTCTCAGAGCCCTTTCTGCCGCCTTTGTTTTACTCTACCCTGAGAGTTTTTGGTGATCTAAGCTCAACATGGCTATTGAGAATGCTATAGCCATGGCCCCAGGGCTAAGTGACTCCCTCACTACTGGAAGCCTCCTCCATCTTCCCATGGGTCTTAGACCACTTGGGATGCAGGTTCCCTCCTCTGGGCTGTATCAGTGGACTGGGATCCCTGTGCACTGGGGAAGGAGTACGTACTTGTTATCCCTGGCAGCTAGCTGTGGGATTCTACTGTGAATCCCACCTCCAGAGCAGTGAAGAACTGACTAGAGTTGTTTGCCAGTTCTAGGCAAAGACTTTACTGAGTTAATTTGAAATCTGTAGCTTCTACCTGCTGCCACTGTGTACAAAGCCTTTATGAAAGGCTTCAAACAGCAAGGAAATTTGTTGATCTTGCTTATCAACTTTACTCTACCTCCCAACTTTAATTTAGGCACCAGTATGATAAACACCTGTCTATTTATTATCAAGATGACCACAGACTTAGGACATCACTATGTAAAATACTTGTGTATTCCCCATCAGCCTATGTACAACCTTTCCTAACTCTTCAGTACACCCATGTTATATGTTGCAGTTATATGATGAGAGGCTGTTATGGTATAATCATCCCACTAGACTAGAAAACTCTTTGAAGGCAAGAGCAGTGGCTTTTCCTAGCTCAATGTCTAGTTTGGTGTCTGTCCTGCCTAGTCACCCCAGAGACAGTTATGAAACAACAGTAGCTCTTTTGAGATAATATGTTAGATACTGGTGATCAGGGTTTCTTTTCCCACTAGAGACATAAAAATCCAAAACCTTAATAATCTTCTCTATCCTCTTCTGTTATATTCACTTATCTCTGGACTTCAGGAAAATATACCATATTTATTTTTCAGCTGCAGATGTATTTTCTATCACCTGCTTATTCTTGTTATTTATTGTATATAGCAGTTTTCCAACAGTTTTTTAACTATTCAATAAGTGATTTTTTTTCAGGATGTTAAAATTTAATTCATCAAGTCCAGGGGTTGGATATAAGGTTATTTTGAATTATCAGTTTTGTTCACTCAGAAAATATTTCCAAAGACCACTGTGTGCTTTGCTGACACTTGGAATGGAAATACAAATGTGACATGGTCTCTGACTCTAAATAGCTTTTAATACAAGGAAGAAAAATAGAAGTCAGAGTATGCATTGACAAAGTATTCTGATGAGTCTAGTCTAGATTAAGGATAATGGGGACATAGAGAATAATGAGTGCACAGAGGCAAAAACCCAGGCCAAGATGACAGCTAAACACCCCCAGAAGGTAAGATGTAGACAAAAGCTGATAGGTGGACAGTCACTGCACCAAAGAGTAAGAGGATTTAAAGAAAAGCAAAGAATAAACAAAATTGGGAGTATGAATTAGACTCAAGTGAAGAGACTAGAACACTCTGAAACAAAACTCGACTTGAAGTTCTAAGCCACAGATGAAGCTAGATGCAGGACCTCAGACAAAGGACACCCTACTTGCCATGGGAAAGAAGGTGGATTTTCAGAGACCAGTGAGAAGAGGTGAGATACCAATGGTTATGTGCCTAGATGAAGGATCTATGGGCTATTGTAGGAGTTGCTAAGGGAAAGGGCTGTAAGGGGACACTAGGAAACAGAAGAGTCACCCACAAACATAGTCAGATCTTTAATTCAAGAGTATTCAGAGAAGGAAGGAAAGGAGGAGGAAGCAAGGGATTAGCTAAGGAAGAGGGGTTTCTGCGGGTCACCAGCACAGGATTATGGTTCTCAGGTGGAGGAGGGGCATATAGCCTAGAAGCTAGTGCATCTAATTACAAACCTGAAGAATAAGGTTTGCTGCCTCACTCCTGCCTTTCACTAACACATAGTTCTGTGCACATAAGTCTCTTACCTTATCTAACTTGTTAGATACACAGGGTAGATTATTTGTGATTGTAGTTCTAAAAAACCATAATTGAGTTTAACAATATAGACCTCTACACTTGAGAGGGAGAAAACATGGGCCAGGGAGATGGCTCAGTTAGTGACATGCTCACTGTGTGTGTAAGCATGAGCTCACAGATTCCTAGCATCTGTTTGTGAAAAGATGGATACAGTGCTGTGCACTCAAGCTAGTGTCACCTGATCATCTGGTTTCTGTGAACTCTCACAGTCATTCCTATTGCTCTTATCTATGAATATAAGACACATTTTTAGTCCAAGGTGTCCATGCATTACGTGAGGAGACAATTCTCTAAGCATCTATTTTTCCTTGTCTTCTAAACAGAGGCAATGGTGAACTTTTGCTGTAGATTGTCTTTATCTGATGATATTTTTATAGTGGTAAAGTCTCAAGTTGAAGACCCAGGTTGGGCAGAAGTGACTGCAGTCTATCATAAAGGAGTAAGGTTATCTATAGTGATTTTCCTGTCACACAACACTTTGCATTACAGGTGTCTGTGGGCCTGCCTGTCATGTGTCTCTGTGGACAGTAAGGTTTAGAAATGAATATAAATGCTAACTCTTTGACTACTGCTTTTGCTGTAAATAAAGAGCCACTCTTTCTGTCTCTGAATTGCAGGGATTCCATTCCCTTGCCAACATCCATGAAAGTGGTAGTCCACCTTGGAAAATGGGGGGAGGGTTAAATCTCAGGGTTCCCAGTTCTTAAGATGATGCGCCTCTGTTAAAATTGAAAACTCTGGAAATAAATGGTGTTCTACAAATGAAAGTTCTACAGTATAGTAAAGCAGAACATAGCTGTGCAAGACTCAATCACAAACAGAATGGCTACCGTTGTAACACTGCCCTTATCTAGTCTCTAAGATGCAAGTGCTGAGGGTGGCTCCTCCAAGAATGACAAATTTCAGCAATTTAGAAACAATGAAAGCTGTCTCCAGATCTTGGTCCGGGACCCGCCGAACTTAGGAAATTAGTCTGAACAGGTGAGAGGGTGCGCCAGAGAACCTGACAGCTTCTGGAACAGGCGGAAGCACAGAGGCGCTGAGGCAGCACCCTTTGTGGGCCGGGGACAGCCAGCCACCGTCCGGACCGGAGGACAGGTGCCCGCCCGGCTGGGGAGGCGGCCTAAGCCACAGCAGCAGCGGTCGCCATCTTGGTCCGGGACCCGCCGAACTTAGGAAATTAGTCTGAACAGGTGAGAGGGTGCACCAGAGAACCTGACAGCTTCTGGAACAGGCAGAAGCACAGAGGCGCTGAGGCAGCACCCTGTGTGGGCCGGGGACAGCCGGCCACCTTCCGGACCGGAGGACAGGTGCCCACCCGGCTGGGGAGGCGGCCTAAGCCACAGCAGCAGCGGTCGCCATCTTGGTCCCGGGACTCCAAGGAACTTAGGAATTTAGTCTGCTTAGGTGAGAGTCTGTACCACCTGGGAACTGCCAAAGCAACACAGTGTCTGAGAAAGGTCCTGTTTTGGGCCTTCTTCTTCGGCCAGGAGGAGGCCCAAATACAAGATATCTGCGCACCTTCCCTGTAAGAGAGCTTGCCAGCAGAGAGTGCTCTGAGCACTGAAACTCAGAGGAGAGAATCTGTCTCCCAGGTCTGCTGATAGACGGTAACAGAATCACCAGAAGAACAATCTCTAAACAGAGTCAACTATAACTACTAACTCCAGAGATTACCAGATGGCGAAAGGTAAACGGAGGAATCTTACTAACAGGAACCAAGACCACTCACCATCACCAGAACCCAGCACACCCACTTCGCCCAGTCCAGGGAACCCCAACACACCTGAGAACCTAGACCTAGATTTAAAAGCATATCTCATGATGATGGTAGAGGACATCAAGAAGGACTTTAATAAATCACTCAAAGAAATACAGGAGAACACTGCTAAAGAGTTACAAGTCCTTAAAGAAAAACAGGAAAACACAATCAAACAGGTAGAAGTCCTTACAGAAAAAGAGGAAAAAACATACAAACAGGTGATGGAAATGAACAAAACCATACTAGACCTAAAAAGGGAAGTAGACACAATAAAGAAAACTCAAAGCGAGGCAACACTAGAGATAGAAACCCTAGGAAAGAAATCTGGAACCATAGATTTGAGCATCAGCAACAGAATACAAGAGATGGAAGAGAGAATCTCAGGTGCAGAAGATTCCATAGAGAACATCGGCACAACAATCAAAGAAAATGGAAAATGCAAAAAGATCCTAACTCAAAATATCCAGGAAATCCAGGACACAATAAGAAGACCAAACGTACGGATAATAGGAGTGGAAGAGAATGAAGATTTTCAACTCAAAGGTCCAGCAAACATCTTCAACAAAATTATTGAAGAAAACTTCCCAAATCTAAAGAATGAGATGCATATGAACATACAAGAAGCCTACAGAACTCCAAATAGACTGGACCAGAAAAGAAATTCCTCCCGACACATAATAATCAGAACATCAAATGCACTAAATAAAGATAGAATACTAAAAGCAGTAAGGGAAAAAGGTCAAGTAACATATAAAGGCAAGCCTATCAGAATTACACCAGATTTTTCACCAGAGACTATGAAAGCCAGAAGAGCCTGGACAGATGTTATACAGACACTAAGAGAACACAAACTGCAGCCCAGGCTACTATACCCAGCCAAACTCTCAATTATCATAGAGGGAGAAACCAAAGTATTCCACGACAAAACCAAATTCACGCATTATCTCTCCACGAATCCAGCCCTTCAAAGGATAATAACAGAAAAAAACCAATACAAGAACGGGAACAACGCCCTAGAAAAAACAAGAAGGTAATCCCTCAACAAACCTAAAAGAAGACAGCCACAAGAACAGAATGCCACCTTTAACAACTAAAATAACAGGAAGCAACAATTACTTTTCCTTAATATCTCTTAACATCAATGGTCTCAACTCGCCAATAAAAAGACATAGACTAACAAACTGGCTACACAAACAAGACCCAACATTTTGCTGCTTACAGGAAACTCATCTCAGAGAAAAAGATAGACACTACCTCAGAATGAAAGGCTGGAAAACAATTTTCCAAGCAAATGGTATGAAGAAACAAGCAGGAGTAGCCATCCTAATATCTGATAAGATTGACTTCCAACCCAAAGTCATCAAAAAAGACAAGGAGGGACACTTCATTCTCATCAAAGGTAAAATCCTCCAAGAGGAACTCTCAATTCTGAATATCTATGCTCCAAATACAAGAGCAGCCACATTCACTAAAGAAACTTTAGTAAAGCTCAAAGCACACATTGCACCTCACACAATAATAGTGGGAGACTTCAACACACCACTTTCACCAATGGACAGATCATGGAAACAGAAACTAAACAGGGACACACTGAAACTAACAGAAGTGATGAAACAAATGGATCTGACAGATATCTACAGAACATTTTATCCTAAAACAAAAGGATATACCTTCTTCTCAGCACCTCATGGTACCTTCTCCAAAATTGACCACATAATAGGTCACAAATCAGGCCTCAACAGATTCAAAAATATTGAAATTGTCCCATGTATCCTATCAGATCACCATGCACTAAGGCTGATCTTCAATAACAAAATAAATAACAGAAAGCCAACATTCACATGGAAACTGAACAACACTCTTCTCAATGATACCTTGGTCAAGGAAGGAATAAAGAAAGAAATTAAAGACTTTTTAGAGTTTAATGAAAATGAAGCCACAACGTACCCAAACCTTTGGGACACAATGAAAGCATTTCTAAGAGGGAAACTCATAGCTCTGAGTGCCTCCATGAAGAAACGGGAGAGAGCACATACTAGCAGCTTGACAACACATCTAAAAGCTCTAGAAAAAAAGGAAGCAAATTCACCCAAGAGGAGTAGACGGCAGGAAATAATCAAACTCAGGGGTGAAATCAACCAAGTGGAAACAAGAAGAACTATTCAAAGAATTAACCAAACGAGGAGTTGGTTCTTTGAGAAAATCAACAAGATAGATAAACCCTTAGCTACACTCACTAAAGGGCACAGGGACAAAATCCTAATTAACAAAATCAGAAATGAAAAGGGAGACATAACAACAGATCCTGAAGAAATCCAAAACACCATCAGATCCTTCTACAAAAGGCTATACTCAACAAAACTGGAAAACCTGGACGAAATGGACAAATTTCTGGACAGATACCAGGTACCAAAGTTGAATCAGGATCAAGTTGACCTTCTAAACAGTCCCATATCCCCTAAAGAAATAGAAGCAGTTATTAATAGTCTCCCAGCCAAAAAAAGCCCAGGACCAGACGGGTTTAGTGCAGAGTTCTATCAGACCTTCAAAGAAGATCTAACTCCAGTTCTGCACAAACTTTTTCACAAGATAGAAGTAGAAGGTATTCTACCCAACTCATTTTATGAAGCCACTATTACTCTGATACCTAAACCACAGAAAGATCCAACAAAGATAGAGAACTTCAGACCAATTTCTCTTATGAACATCGATGCAAAAATCCTTAATAAAATTCTCGCTAACCGAATCCAAGAACACATTAAAGCAATCATCCATCCTGACCAAGTAGGTTTTATTCCAGGGATGCAGGGATGGTTTAATATACGAAAATCCATCAATGTAATCCATTATATAAACAAACTCAAAGACAAAAACCACATGATCATCTCGTTAGATGCAGAAAAAGCATTTGACAAGATCCAACACCCATTCATGATAAAAGTTCTGGAAAGATCAGGAATTCAAGGCCAATACCTAAACATGATAAAAGCAATCTACAGCAAACCAGTAGCCAACATCAAAGTAAATGGTGAGAAGCTCGAAGCAATCCCACTAAAATCAGGGACTAGACAAGGCTGCCCACTTTCTCCCTACCTTTTCAACATAGTACTTGAAGTATTAGCCAGAGCAATTCGACAACAAAAGGAGATCAAGGGGATACAAATTGGAAAAGAGGAAGTCAAAATATCACTTTTTGCAGATGATATGATAGTATATATAAGTGACCCTAAAAATTCCACCAGAGAACTCCTAAACCTGATAAACAGCTTCGGTGAAGTAGCTGGATATAAAATTAACTCAAACAAGTCAATGGCCTTTCTCTACACAAAGAATAAACAGGCTGAGAAAGAAATTAGGGAAACAACACCCTTCTCAATAGCCACAAATAATATAAAATATCTTGGCGTGACTCTAACGAAGGAAGTGAAAGATCTGTATGATAAAAACTTCAAGTCCCTGAAGAAAGAAATTAAAGAAGATCTCAGAAGATGGAAAGATCTCCCATGCTCATGGATTGGCAGGACCAACATTGTAAAAATGGCTATCTTGCCAAAAGCAATCTACAGATTCAATGCAATCCCCATTAAAATTCCAACTCAATTCTTCAACGAATTAGAAGGAGCAATTTGCAAATTCATCTGGAATAACAAAAAACCGAGGATAGCAAAAACTCTTCTCAAGGATAAAAGAACCTCTGGTGGAATCACCATGCCTGACCTAAAGCTTTACTACAGAGCAATTGTGATAAAAACTGCATGGTACTGGTATAGAGACAGACAAGTGGACCAATGGAATAGAATTGAAGACCCAGAAATGAACCCACACACCTATGGTCACTTGATCTTCGACAAGGGAGCCAAAACCATCCAGTGGAAGAAAGACAGCATTTTCAACAATTGGTGCTGGCACAACTGGTTGTTATCATGTAGAAGAATGCGAATCGATCCATACTTATCTCCTTGTACTAAGGTCAAATCTAAGTGGATCAAGGAACTTCACATAAAACCAGAGACACTGAAACTTATAGAGGAGAAAGTGGGGAAAAGCCTTGAAGATATGGGCACAGGGGAAAAATTCCTGAACAGAACAGCAATGGCTTGTGCTGTAAGATCGAGAATTGACAAATGGGACCTAATGAAACTCCAAAGTTTCTGCAAGGCAAAAGACACTGTCTATAAGACAAAAAGACCACCAACAGACTGGGAAAGGATCTTTACCTATCCTAAATCAGATAGGGGACTAATATCCAACATATATAAAGAACTCAAGAAGGTGGACCTCAGAAAATCAAATAACCCCCTTAAAAAATGGGGCTCAGAACTGAACAAAGAATTCTCACCTGAGGAATACCGAATGGCAGAGAAGCACCTGAAAAAATGTTCAACATCCTTAATCATCAGGGAAATGCAAATCAAAACAACCCTGAGATTCCACCTCACACCAGTGAGAATGGCTAAGATCAAAAATTCAGGTGACAGCAGATGCTGGCGAGGATGTGGAGAAAGAGGAACACTCCTCCATTGTTGGTGGGATTGCAGGCTTGTACAACCACTCTGGAAATCAGTCTGGCGGTTCCTCAGAAAATTGGACATAGTACTACCGGAGGATCCAGCAATACCTCTCCTGGGCATATATCCAGAAGAAGCCCCAACTGGTAAGAAGGACACATGCTCCACTATGTTCATAGCAGCCTTATTTATAATAGCCAGAAACTGGAAAGAACCCAGATGCCCCTCAACAGAGGAATGGATACAGAAAATGTGGTACATCTACACAATGGAGTACTACTCAGCTATTAAAAAGAATGAATTTATGAAATTCCTAGCCAAATGGATGGACCTGGAGAGCATCATCCTGAGTGAGGTAACACAATCACAAAGGAACTCACACAATATGTACTCACTGATAAGTGGATATTAGCCCAAAACCTAGGATACCCACGATATAAGATACAATTTCCTAAACACATGAAACTCAAGAAAAATGAAGACTGAAGTGTGGACACTATGCCCCTCCTTAGAAGTGGGAACAAAACACCCATGGAAGGAGTTACAGAAACAAAGTTTGGAGCTGAGATGAAAGGATGGACCATGTAGAGACTGCCATATCCAGGGATCCACCCCATAATCAGCATCCAAACGCTGACACCATTGCATATACTAGCAAGATTTTATCGAAAGGACCCAGATGTAGCTGTCTCTTGTGAGACTATGCCGGGGCCTAGCAAACACAGAAGTGGATGCTCACAGTCAGCTAATGGATGGATCACAGGGCTCCCAATGGAGGAGCTAGAGAAAGTACCCAAGGAGCTAAAGGGATCTTCAACCCTATAGGTGGAACAACATTATGAACTAACCAGTACCCCTGAGCTCTTGACTCTAGCTGCATATGTATCAAAAGATGGCCTAGTCGGCCATCACTGGAAAGAGAGGCCCATTGGACACGCAGACTTTGTGTGCCCCGGTACAGGGGAACACCAGGGCCAAAGGGGGGGAGTGGGTGGGTAGGGGAGTGGGGGTGGGTGGGTAAGGGGGACTTTTGGTATAGCATTGGAAATGTAAATGAGCTAAATACCTAATAAAAAATGGAAAAAAAAAAAAAAAAAAAGAAATCAATTTAAACTAAAAAAAAAAAAAAAAAAGAAAGCTGTCTCCAAACTCAGTACCTCGACGATGGCAAGTACCATTTAAATTGCGCTATGCCTCTCAGTCACTCTGCACCTCCAAAAGTATGGAGAATTAATACAGAATATGCCTGGCTGGTGTGGGAAGCTTTGAACCAGTCACTGCATCAGTGGAAAGAGAATTGAGTTTGTTTTCAAAGCAGTAAGCTGTGTAGAAGCTGAAGCAACTTTAAGCTCCGCCTTTTCATGGCTGTTCAAACGATATTAAACTATATATGAGCTGTCAAAAGAACCATTGTGCTCACCTCTAGGACAGGGGGTGGGGAAAATGATGGGGAAAACTCTTTCAGGGAGTTTATGCAAGAGGAACAACATATGAAGCACTGCCAGGAAGAGCCTATCAAAGTTATACTGGATGTGGAGAGAGATTTTTATCACCAGATGTAGATAGATTAGCACCTGCTGGCTGCAATGGTTAATCTTCATTGTCAAGGCGACTGCATTCAGATCACCATGGAAACATCTTTGGGATGTATCTGAAAGTGCTTCCTGAAAGGTTTAAATGAGGAGGGAAGACCTACCCTGACTGCATAAGAATTGCACTATCTATCTCATGGGCTGCAGTCTTTAAATAACAAGGAAGCCAGCTGAACATTAATGTCTCTCTCTGCTTTCCTGGCTGCAGACATGGGTACAGCATGCCGAGCTACCTCAGTCTCCTGCTATATGCCTTTTTGCCCATGATGGAGTGTATACCCTCAAACTGTGAGCTCAAGCAAGCAACTCTCCCCCAGTCAGTTATTTGCTCACAGAAATAATAAAAACGATGAAAATGGAAGCGAAAGAGCAAGTGTTGCAAAAAGTGGTGTTTCGAAACCATGTTTATCATTTAAATTTTAAAAGGAAGTAAGATGACATTTCAGTCCAGGCCCATCTTGATGAGCAAGTTAGAGGTACAATGATTCAGTCAGAAAGCAAGCAACCTGGGAGAAGGGCAACTAGCCATAGGATAAGTTGACCTGCATTACACACACAGTCAGTCACTGACGCATCATCTGACCCATCCTGCCTTTGTCTGAAAATAAGAGGGATTTGTTGACCTTTCAAAACACAATGAGCTACGTAATTTGGGGTGGATTTTAGACATGTAAGATAACTTGGAAAATGAGATGTTAACATTGAGTTTTGATGAGTAAGATGTTGAAGAGGCGGCTAGATCATCAGTGAAGATGCTTGTATGAAGCTTAAAGGTCAATAGGAAACTACTCCTAGTCCTTGAGTAAAGGTGATGAGATGAAAATTGTTCTAAAATGCAATCAATGAAAACTGAAAAAAACCTCTCAGTTTACCCATGTTAGATCCCAGACTGTTTCGAGGTTAAATTTTGATCTATGCCAATGTGAATGGCAGGAATTAGCATCTGTTAAATTGTCCTCTGGTGGCAGATCAGGTGTAATATTTTTACCTGCATAATCTACAAGAAGTGCTTAGAAACCAAAGCAAAGGTGATTCTTTTGATATTTAAGGTGATTTTTAATTTGTTGGTTGTTCTTATTTTTAATATTGCTTTTGTGATGGTTAATATTGATTGTCAACTTGATAACATCTAGAATCACTCAGGAGTCAAAACTTAGGTAATTTGTCTGAAAGGAATTTTATTTATTGGATTGGAAAATGTACCCTGACTATGAGCTGAGACAACGCTTGGGCTAGGTTTCCTAACTTAACAAAAGAGAGAAAGCAGATAGAACCCCCTACCTATCTCTCTCTGATTCCTGTCCAAAGAATCAATGATGCTAGCTGTATCTAGCTCCTGCCACCAGGACTTCCCATCCCTGCTAGACTATTTACCTTTTAACTACAAGCTAAACCAAGTCATTCTGTCCATAAGTTGCTTTTGTCCAGTATTTTTTTACAACTAGGCAAGAAATATAACTCTCTTGAATTTTTTTATTTTTAACATTTTTAGGGTGATAATTTAATCATAATTGTTTGTTATAGATTTTTAGAGACTAATTGAAATTAGCCTGTATGTTTCCAAAGCCTGAACCTAACTCTGTTTAGTTTATAAACATATTAAATATTAAATACATTTTTCTCATTTTGGTGTACTATCTTAATTTCAGACTTGATTTTCATCACAGCCTCTTGAATATGGAGCCTCCAGAGACAGGTTCATATTTCTAAACATTTGTATCCGATTGTCCCTAATATTCTGAAGGCACATTATAGGCTTCACTCTTCATGAGCTTACCGAGGCCTTTAAGGGCATGCAAAAATGGACATGTGACACCCTCAGTCAACTAAGCAACATAACTGTTACGAACATGGGCCCCAGAAGGCTTAATATAAATCTGACCTGAGAATGTCTTCACTAAGGACCAACTTTCATGTTACCAGAAGGAAGAAGGTATTATCCAAGCTTCCAAGGAAGGGACACACCCAAGTCCTACCCAGCTATGATGCCTATGAATCCTAATAATGACCTGCAGGCCATGATAACACCAAGGGTGCACTAGTGGCACATTACTTGATGGTTACCAACAGCTCTATTTGGATAAAGCCCACTCAAAAAGAGGGAAGTCGTGACTGAGACTGGAAAGCCAGCCAACCTCCCAGGGATAGTGAGGTCATGGATTTTGGAAAAGAATGTACAACAATGACTTCAACAAAATAGGATAGCTCCTAACTATTTATCCTATACCCATGAATAAATGTAGCCCTCACTTCTCATCAAGAAAACTTCCCTTAGCAACAAACTGAGAGCACTTGCAAGAAGTCCCTGATCAAAGGAGCCTGTTCCAACTTATATATCTACAACACAACTCCTGCACCCAAAAAGGCTTAAAGAAGGCACTACAGTATGCAGATGGCTGGTGACTGACTGCTCCAGGAAGATCCTTGGATGTTTTCTTCTAGGGGAAATAGTCTCCAACTCCTCAAAGCTCACATTCAAGCTAATATGTGTGTGTGTGTGTGTGTGTGTGTGTGTGTGTGTGTGTGTGTGTGTGTGTATGTTCCTCTAGTTCTAGAGTTACTGTGCTCTGCACAAGGACATGGGGCTCAGGCTAATGTAACTTATAGATTAAAAATAAATCCAAGACTTAACTAGGGTGGGAATTTAAAAGTTACAAATCAAACCTTCAAGACTTAACTTAGTGGTGATTATTTTGATATATAAATACTATGCAGATTGCAGACACATACTCTCTCACACACACACACATACACACACAGAGAGAGAGAGAGAGAGAGAGAGAGAGAGAGAGAGAGAGAGAGACAGAGAGAGAGAGAGAGAGATACATTTATTGGTGTCTGGAACAGTAGAAGAAATGGAAGATGTGTATTTTCAAAGGAAGTTAGAAGAATAAAGCACAGATGACCATAGCTCAATTTTTCTTCACTTCGCTTAGCCCCACATCAGGCCTAAAATGAACTAGTCAAATACTATACCCACATCTAACCATCTCCTCATGAAAACATTCTAAATAACACATATAATTTCCTATGGGCAGGAAAATTTAAATTTATTAAACTTTGACTTGAAATAAAAAGGAAGATGGCTTATCTTTCTGGGTTTTGTTGTTTTGTTTTTCTTAATGAGTTCTTCTAGGTAGTGTATGTTTCCAGTCTTTCACATATATGTAAAAAACAACATAAGCAAACAAACAAAAAAAGGGTTAGAAAAATGTCTTTCTAAACTCACCCCATAGGCGTTAACATGACTACGGAGGCAGAGATAACTTTCTAAATGACACTCTTGTCATCCTGAGAGGCTTAGATTCAAGATGGAAAATGACACTGGATATCAAGTAAAACATCAGCCTTGAGTAAATAGAACCAAGAAAACAAAAGTACCATGAGGAAGAAGGGGCTTAATTTTGTCTCGTGGTTCGAGAGTATAGTCTATTATGACAGGGAACTCTTGGCTCCAAGAGCATGAGGTGGTTGGCCATATTGCATCCAAGGTAAACAGCAGAGGACAGAGATGATACTGGTGGGTGGCTGGTTTTCTTCTTTTTATCCAGTATAGGACTGCGCTTACATTTGGAGTGAACCTTCAGACTGCAATTAACCTCAGGCAAACAGACATAGCCAAGTGTGTGTTTCCATGGTGATACTAAATCTCATCAAGTAGACAATCAGGATTAACCTAAGCAAAGACTCTCATGAAATTCAAACACTGTCCTGGAAGAATGCTAACAGTACTCTGGCCTTCCTCTTCTTGCCCCCGTGCTTCTCCTCTGCCTCTTCCTTACTACCACCAAATTATTTCAACCTCCATCTCTAGTAGTTTTATTTCCTCCTAGCATTTAGCTTGCCAGGCCATACTTCTCCTTGTCTTGCCTCCCATCATGCTTTGAAATCTAGTCCAGTTTCTTCCCACATGTCCCGTGATTGTCCCGTGGGTAGACTTAGATGGAGCTCCTCTCTGATTTGGGTACTGGACACCTGCACTAATGTCATACTCTACATGAAGAGTTAACTAGAGTGGTAGAATCCCATACTCTGTCCCCTACTTTGCAACAAGCTCGGTCACATGTTGATGTGATTCAGGTTTCCTGGCCTCCATTTTCTTAGGTAATAAGTAAAGTTATAAGGTCCAGTGCTGAAACTCTAGTGTCCACAGTTCCTAGACTCAAACCCATAGATACACAATGCTCCAAGGACCTGTGTTACACTTTAGCTTTATACTTCATTCTTAGTTTTATGTCTAACAGGATGTTTTCACATTTCCTAAAATAATATAAGATCCGATCAAATTTGTAGCAAACTTTGATTTACCCAAAAGCTTGCGCTAGCTAGCCCTTGGAAACCTTGCAGCCTAGTATCTTCCATTCCCACTTTGGCTCCTTCCTCCAAAAATATGTTTATGCTTACCTCACTGGACTGTAATTACTTTCCTTCTTTCTCCCTTGGCACTTAACTTTCATCCTTAGTTGTTCTTTGTAACTCATCCTGTACCCTCCTTACATAGTCATGACTTATAGTCCCAGCTTCACACTCATAGCCATACAAATGACAGGAGTCTCCTCAAATCCTAGAGTGTTCAATCCTGTGGTACTTCAAGGCCTTCATTTCAAAATTTCCTCAAGGATTTCTTCAAATCTAGGTGAGGCAGCTGCAAAGAATCTAACCTAAGTCTGGAGAATAGACTGAAAAATCCCAACTCATTCACTTGACAGGTGGCCACAAGGCTTTAAAAAAATGACTCTCCATCTTCAGCCTAAAGTCTTACCTATATACAGCAATATCCCATCCATGTCAGTATCTGTTAGGTGATGTTACATGAGGGTATTTAGGAGACTTCAATGGCACAGCTAAAAGTATTTTCTCTCCAGATTATGCACACTTTCACATGCCATGAAGTGTCTGATCATTTCTATATGAAAGCCTCTTCAATCTAAATTTGCTTTGTGTCTTCTCTCTCTCCCTCTGTTCTCTCTCTGTCTCTCTCTCTCTGTGTCTCTCTGTCTCTCTGTCTCTCTGTCTCTCTCTCTCTCTCTCTCTCTCATTCTCCCTCTCTCTCTCTCCTCACCTTCCTCTCTCTCTTTCTCCCTCTCTCTTTCTCCCTCTCTCTTTCTTCTATTCTTTTCCTTCTTCTCCTTCTCCTTCTCCTTCTCCTTCTCCTTCTCCTTCTCCTTCTCCTTCTCCTTCTCCTTCTCCTTCTCCTTCTCCTTCTCCTTCTCCTTCTCCTTCTCCTTCTTCTTCTTCTTCTTCTTCTTCTTCTTCTTCTTCTTCTTCTTCTTCTTCTTCTTCTTCTTCTTCATCTCCTTCTTTTCTTTTTTCTGCAATCTTCACCCTCAGTGATTATTTTATTTCTACTCTGTCAATCAATTTAGCCTGTTTCTGAGGATAGAATCTCCTTGTGTTCCACCATGCAAGGCATTCCCTTATCCACTGATCTTGGAAGGCTCCATATTACTCCGGGTCTAGTGTTGTTCATGCTTTTACACTAGTGATTGTTTTAACTTGCTTGTGAAGATGTACTGATCGGTTTTTAAGTCTTCTACAGTCCAGCTCAACTGTTATCAAACTGTCTCCAAATGCTATGGAAGGAAAATATTAACATTTCTGGTCTCAGTATTGGACCTCAGTTGGGAGTCACCATAACAAGAGCAGTTGTATTGAAGTGTCACAGTGTTAGGAAAGTTGAGAACCACTGCATTAAACAGTAGTCCTCCATGACATTTGCTTCAGTTCCTGCCCTAGCTTCCTTCAACCAAGAACTCTGATAAGGAAGTGTAAAATAAAATGTACCCTTTCCTCCTCAAGTTGCCTCTTGCTCTGATCTTTGTCATTGCAATAGAAAGCAAACCAGGACAGCTACTGAGTTAGAAGAATGTGATGTCTTTCTTCACTTGTCATAATGGTTATAGCTTACATTCTTATAACAAAAGACAAATTAGCAAAAGAAAAAATGTAGTAAATTAGTTTGATCAAAATGACCTTCATTTTATATGAAGGAGGACACTTCAGATTGGAGAATTTAGACCCAGGTGTCTCTGCAGGCCCTTTGATGAACAGACACTGTCTAGAAATGCAGTTATACAAGAGGTATAGAGTTACTATTTAATAATAATAGACTTCAGAGGGCACAATCAGTAAGGCCAGTCTGTTCCAGTTGTTCTTGGCCTCTCTATGTAGTTTACCTCCCTCATGGATATGGGCTAAACCACTCTAGCAGGAGGAGTCTCGAGAAAGAGCAGAAATAGTAGCCTCCCTGGGTTTTATCACATACTTTGGGAAAGTGGGATTCTAGTGTCCATGACTTGGCTTGGAGAAGAATAATTCTGGCTCCTATGACCATTTTGGGGTGAGAAAGGGAGGTAGAGGATGGGAGGGCAGCAGCAGGCCAGAGAGATCACCCTCCAAAAACCCTCCAGGCTCCAGCTGATAGTAAGCATGTCAAAGCACCATCTTTAGGTAAACATTGTCAAAGCCCCACTGCAGCCAGAAAAGAAGCAGCAGGGCAAATTGTTTGAGGCTGCACTACAGTAGAAAGCATCCTTTAAGGAATGCTAGAGACAAAAGCAGAGAGGAGGAGACCGGCAAAAAGCTCTGTCATTACTGCTATTTTAATGAATGGACAAGAATTTGGCAGAAGCCTTCAATTGAAAGAAACAAGAAAATTCTGTCAGATACTGTAACAGTGGATCTTCTACACTTCTGTGTATGTTCATCTGGTCTGCAAAAATATATCAAACCTACTACAGCAGCACCATGAAGATAGGCAGAAATGAAGTTAATGAATTCTAAGGGAAAGCCAAGAAGCAGATAAAAAGAACTATCTGGAAAAGCAGAGAGCAAACAATTGCTCTTTCAGTCTCTCTTTTCTGTGTAACCCAGAACATTCTCTGATCTCTGAGTTTTTAGTTACTCTCCTTTTGTGCCTAGGGAACAATGACTTTATTCAGAAGGAATTTTCAACCATGTGCATACATAGCAGACACTCTCAGCAGCCAGTGTAACTGGAGGCCCCCACGCTGGGTGGGGTCTACAGCTTAACTGCATGTTGAAAACAGAAACAAAATCAGGTATAAGAGCCAGGTCTAGTTCGTACACATCACAAAACTATTTCTCATGGTCGGCAGACCTCTCAGCTGCCCTGAGAAGTTCAAACGCATGTGAAACTCATCCCATGTCCCAAGAGTAAGAGACCCAGTAACACTAGGCTGTATAAAACAGATGTGATGGAAGGGGAATATGGCATTAAAATGTACTGAAGATTACAGAAAGCAGTGCTTGCATCTCAGTCAGAAGTCATTGGATCTGGGGCAGAGTCTCATACTGGTCTCTGTGGCCTATTCTCACAACCATCTCTATTCTCCACTAATTTTGTACTAGTCTTCCTTGAACATGCTTAGCCCATGCCAGAAGATCCTATGTTCTCTGCTTGGTTTGTCTCCTCCCACTTTTCCTTCTAGCTCAGACACCAGTCTTTGCTGACTCACTCAGCATCCCCTAGAATTCCCAACACAATCAGCATTCACCATGTTTATTGAAATTGTATCCACTAGGCATGAAGATCTTAATTCAAAGACCATGCAGCTTCATTTCCGTATCTTGGCCTTTGGCACCATCTCTGAATCATGGTAGGCTCTCATTGAATGTGTGCTGGATAAGTGAATTCATTTAATTATGCTAGTGTTCCGAATGAAGTATATAATGTCAACACCACCTGTCTCCAAGGCTTCTTCTAGCCTGATGTATTAGGATTCTGCAAAGCCCTCTCAATGTTACAGAGACAGGAACTTAACATTTATAGATTGAAAAGGGACACAGATGTGGAGCACAGCAGTCCAAACTGATGATATCCCTGAATCACTTTCTGCTGCTGTTTCATACTTATTCCTTTCTGCTTTACTCTCAAGTCAAATTTTTTCTCCTAAGTTTCCCAACTTCAGTAAGAAACCCATCCTTCTCAAGTGATATTTCCAATGAAAACTAGCTTTGGGCTCGAGAAATGGTTCAGTGAAACCTAAGGACCTGAGTGTGATCCTCAGGACCCACGGGTTAAAAGAAGAAAATGAACTCCTCCAAGGTATCCACTGATTTCTACATACACTCCCTGGCATGCCTGTTCACCTCCACAAATAAATAAAGAAGTAAATGTTTTAAAAGTATTCTGTATCAGGCACATCCCTTAGCAAAGGACACAGGATGATGGCTAATATTAACTGTCAATTTGACAAGACCTAGAATCACCAAGCATCCAGCCTCTGGGGATATTTGTGAGGGGATGTCTAGGTTAAGTTTACTGTGGTTGGAAGAACCACCCTAAATACGGGTGGCACCATTGCATAGGCTTTGGCACTGGACTGACTGTAAATCAAAAGCCAATCAAGGTGAGCATCAGTATTATCTCTCTCTGCCTTGGTTGGCATGATGTAACAAGATGTTTTTCAGCCCTGCTGCCATGCCTTCCTGGTGATCTTCCTCTCCCACTGTCAGCCACCACCCCCCCAAATCCTCTTCCTTGGTGGCATTTGTCTTATCTTTGGTCACGGCAGCCAGAGAAGCTACTATTAAAGCGACATGGGTCAGGCCATGTGCAGTTCAGACTTGTATGTGGTATCTCCAAGCTGGAGATGTGTGCTGTAGAGAAAGATGAGAGACAGATAAATCAGTCTCAAATAGATATGGACCTCATTTGGTATCTACTATTGCCTTACAGTGTGTCCTTGACCCTTAGACCCTTGGCTAAGTATAAGTCTTCTCAGCCAAATGAGATCATTACTAGTTTCTTTCCTTAGCTCGTTTTTAAGGAGTGTGTGAAATGAGAAGCCAAATTCTTAGTGTAGCATAGACATTTTTAGCGTCTGTGGGCATTCAATACGTGGCATGTACATTTTAGCACATCATCATCTATCCCAATCCTTTGTGTTAAACATGAGCCAACTGAGTAGCACCAAGTCATCTCACCCAGCTCCTCATTGGATGGATCCAGAGGCCCACAGCAGGCTCTTTTCTGGTTCTGAAAGGTTCTAGAGAAGTTCTGCATAGGCCAAGCCTTCCATCTCAAGTCACCTCCAAGTGTCAGATTCTACAGTGTGCTTTGGAGATGGCTGTCCTAGACCACAAGGAGGTGGGTTGCAGCATATCTGTCCCTCAGGCTCTTGAGGAAAACTGAGAATTGCAGAGTATCGCCAGTTCCTTGTCACCTCTACACATGCTCACTGTGGTTCAGGACATTCTCTGAAACCCAACTCTTTCGACAGAGACATGGTGATGCTTGTCTTTCTCATCACACCCACAGGTTTTCTGACTATGTTCTTGGACTGCTAAAGGCCAGAGGCAACAGGCTTTGCTCATTGGCATCTGTACATCTTACTTGGAGAAAGGTTCTTTGAAAATATCAGATCCTGAAGGACAGAGCTCATCCTGGATTCTCAGAAGGTTCTTATGTCAATCACTTTTCTTGTTGCTATGACAAAAATATCTGAGGAAAAACAACTTAAATATGAAGAGGTTCTTTTGTCTCACGGTTCAAGTATACTGTGCCTCTTGGTTGGGAAGCCATGGCTGCAGGAGATTGAAGCAGAGGGTCTGACAACATCCATAGTCAGGAAGCACCGAGGGATGAATGCCAGTGCTTAGCTCAGCCTGCTTTCTCTTTATTTACTCAGTCCAGAGCTCCACCCATCTAATGATGCACACACTCCTGGCACATACTGATCTGTCCTGTAACATAAACGGGACTCGTGAGTACTATATTAAGTGAAAGAAGCCAGCCCCAAGACACCATATTCAATATAATTCAGTTCACAGGTATAAAGGAATTTTAATCAAGCAACATGGATGCTTTGATCACATTCAAAGATCTTCAGGTCTGTGTGATCCTGCTAGAGTGCGGACATACTCTTAGTATACACCTTTAATCCCTCTGGCTAGAATATTTTATTACACACCTTTAATCTCAAACAGTGACATCTAATTAAGGGGCAGACAAAGTGGTGAATTAGAGAAAGATTTGACACAATGAGTCAGAAATAGGATATCCCCCAACTCTCAGAATAAAGAGAGCAGTGCAGAGCTAGAGACTAAGTTCTGCAGTGAATTGGGAGTCAGTGCAGTGGGTTCAGTGTGCTGCAGCTGAGTTCAGTGCAGCTCATATGGTTCAGCTCAGATCAGCAGAGGCAGGTGAAGCCAGAGCATAAGAAGGAGCCAGAAGATTAGAACATATTGCCAGAGTTAGTTCGAGGTCAAGCAGACCAATTCAGTGAGAAGTCGAAATAAACCAATTTGAATCAGTCAGCTTTAAGAGGGATTTGAGCCAGAATAGCTGAGTTGAACCAAGCAGCCAGAGTTCAGAAGAAAAAAAAAAACAAGAAAGAGGTGAGCTTATTCAGCAGTAACCTTCCAAGATAACAATTACATCCGGCAAATGAAAGTTACTTTACAATATGGAAGACTAGAATAGCATGAGGGAAATGAATCAGCATGCTGCAAGAGTGCTTACTGAGCAAACATGGAGACCTGAGCCCCAATCCTGACATAGTTGTAACCCCAATACTGTGGAGAGTAAGTAAAAAGGATCACCGGGGATCATTGGCAACCAGTTAGCTCCAGGTTCAGGGGAAACCCTCTGTTTCCTCTGGGGGAAAAGGGTAATAGAGCAGGGTACATGATACATACTTCTAGCTGAGGCAGGCAGATGCATCATACACATGTGCACATATACCACATTATCGTTAACATACTCAAGCATGCACACACACACACACACACACACACACATACATGTGCACACAACATCCTTAAAAGAGAACTCAATACATATAGATCAGCAATTGTTTTGGGATAGGGATGAAATGGAGAGTAATAGCTAAGTAATAGCTAAGTATAGAATTTCATTTAGAAATGATGAAAATATTCTGTAATTTACCACAATGGTGGTTTCATAAATCTGTTAATACAAATCATTGAATTCTAACTGTTCCTTTAAAGAATTTTTTACTCTAATTTTTATGTATATGAATGTTTCACCAGATGGTCCTGGAGGCTAGACGAAGGTGGCAGCTCCCCTGGAAATAGAATAACCGATGGCTCTAAGCTGCCACTCGGATGAAAGGAACTGAATCCAGGTCCACTGAAAGAGTTTCAAGTGTTCTTAACACTGATCCATCTCTCTAGCCCCTAAATTTTATACCTTAATCTGTAATTTTACAGTATGTGAGTTACATCTTAATAAAGCTACTTTTAAAACAAACCTGACCCCGCGATCAGGGATTTCACAAAATGAGTGCTATACCTTGGTTCATCACCTCAACATGCGGATAGCAATGAAGGGAGAGGATGGTACCAACGATGAGAACACATCTCAAACCAGGAGCAGAGAGAGGTCCACAGAGCCGCATTCCTCCTGCTATAGTGGTCATCTTGCTATAAATACCAGTGCACCACACAGAACAACGGTGGATCCCCAGTTTCCTAAGGTCTTCCTACCAGACAGCCCTTTAGAGGTTCTACCATCCCCCAGTTGCATCACTGTGGGGATTGAGCTTTGACCCCATGACCCTTGGGGGAAGACAGCTAAACCATGCAGGAACTCTTGCCTCTGTCTCAGTTATACCTGAATAATGCACCTGCTCTCGAGAAAATACTGGTGCTTCGATCCCAGTATGTCCAGAAAGGAGCTCCCCATTAAGCCAGAAGCTGGGAACCATGCCAAATTCTGTCCCTCCCTCCACAATACTGATGGTAAGACATCACTGAGTCCTATCAACTACCTGCCAAGCATGTACATTTCTGTTTCTGTTCCCTGTTACCAGGATCTCCAATGGGAGCTGCCAGTCCAGAAAATCTAGTTTATTTCAAAGGTCCCCCTCCATCTACTACCCAAACAGCCAGATGCCCCTTTTCAAAAGATCAATGGGATTGTATTGCATTCTCCGTTCTAAGCACATGACCACAGCTTGCAATTACCTTTCTAATTTTTTCTAGCTTCTTCAGTGATTATTTTAGAAAGAGCCCCATTGTCATCACTGCTGTCTTCTGATACTCTTGGAGATTTTCTGTCTTCTAGTCTTCTCCAACCTCTGGAAGACCTTCCTTTGTCTGAAATATGCAAGTCTCCTCTCATCTCCTGTCCCCAAGCCTCTATTCTGGGTCCAGTCTAGCCTCTGACTAACTTGACCTTGCATATGTTCAATGTCACTATACTGTACTAGTTTCCTAAGTAATCCATTTTCACTGCTGCCTCAGATCAATTGTTGGCTCTGTGATAAGCATTTAAAAGCATCCGAATACTTAACACACAGTATCATAATGACTGCCCATGTTTATGTGTTTTCTAGTAACATATAACCCAAAGCACAGAAGTTATGTGTCTTATTCTTGGTTGTCTCAGTTAACAAGAGCCCAGAATACAGCAAGCTACTCAGTAAGCAGTGGTGATATCACCAGTCATTTTAAAATTGAAAATAGATTCTTCTCTAATGCAATGCATCACAGCCACAGGTTTCCCTTTCTCCACTCCTCCCAGCTTCTCCTCACTTCCCCTTTCCCTGTATCCACTCTCTACCACCTCCCTTCAGAGAAAAACAGGACTCCAAGAGACAACAACCAACTGTGACCAAACAAAATACAATAAGACAAGACAAAAACACTCACACTGAGGCAGGACAAGGCAACATAACCAGAGTAAAAGAGTCCCAAGAGTTCCCACTGTAAAGAGTCCCACCCAAACACCAAGCAAACAGTCACAACATATACACCACAGGATTGGTGTGGACCCATGCATGCCCATGTTTGCTGCTTCAGTCTCTGTGAGTCCATGTGAGCCCTGCTCAGTTGATGTAGTGGTCCATGTTCTTTAGGCATCCTTCATTTGCTCTGACTCCTATAATCTTTCCTCCTCCTTTTCCATGGGATTTCTCAGCTTCAAGGAAAGGGTCTTAATGGATTCTCTCTCTCTCTCTCTCTCTCTCTCTCTCTCTCTCTCTCTCTCTCTCTCTCTCTCTCTTTCTCTCTCTCTTGTTTCTGCATCCACTTCTAGCTGTTGCCAGAGGAAGACTATCTGATGATTACTGGACAAGACACTGATCTATGAGTATAGCAGAATACCATTAGGAATTATTTCATTTATTCTTTTAAGACCAGTCCTGTTCGGTTCTACCCCTGGTCTCTAAGCTACCCAGTCTCTTGTTTCTGGCCATCCAAGCAGTATAGGGAATGGACTCTCTATTGGGTAATAGACCTCAAGTTATACCAGACATTGGTTGGCCACTTTCATAAGTTCACCATTACCATTGCCCCAGCACATCTTGAGGGCAAGTTGACTGTCAGTCAAAGGTTCTGGTACCTATCTACCCAGAGCTATGAAGTAATGTGGAAAGCCTAGTCTCATTAATGGAGGTCATAAACCCGACTAAAATAAGAACTTGGAAGGAGAGAAAGTAGGCTCCATAAAGAAAACTTGTCCATTTAAATTTAATTTTTAATTATATATATAATTACAAGCCTCATACAAAATGCACAGTCTAAGTGTACTCAATTTAATTTCAATTTCACAACAAAGGCATCCGATGTAGTTAAATAATCACAAAGCATTTCTTCTTTGATAATATCTCAGAGACTGCAGAGCAAACTTCAAGGAAGAAAGAAAATTCCCTTTATTGATTTCTGTCATGTGTGTGCTTTAAGAGGCAGGAGTGACTGACACCCAGGGGCAGTGCATTAACATTTTGGGGGGACAATGAGGCATCTTTCATGGACAGAGTACTGAGTTACTTATTACAGTATTGAATTTCTAAGCACATTGCTCCTTGGTGAATTCTGGCTTTTAATGTATTGACTTTCTGCTTGGGCCAGAGCTGGAAGAATTCCACTTCACCTAGCACCATACCAAGTTACCCTTACTTTATACAAGTCTACACTACACAACTCCCAATGAGAGGACTAAAAGGGCAGTGAGCACCTGCTTGTCAGATATGTCTACTAGGAATGGATTCTTCAAACAGAAAGGAGACTTTGGTAGCATTCTGCAATTACAAAATATAGTTTAATGAAGATGATAGGGCATGCTTTGTGAAAACCAAGCTAATGTGCTTGCAGATAAGGCTAGCAGGCAGGATATCTGGTGGGAACAGGTAGGTTTGTGAGTTAGACAGATTTTCTGAGTGAAAACTTTGGCTTTGACATTGTTGATCAAATTTGCAGGAGTCAACACTTGACTCCAAAGAGTCAAGTTTCCTTGACTCCAAAGAGATTACAACAAGCCTTACCAAGTGCAGTTCTATGTGATATGACACGTGATGTGTCAATCAAGAATTGAACCACTAGACTTGCTAAAGGGTATACATATGTGTCTTCTAGTCTCACAGATTTGAGACAAATACTTGAAAATGTGCATGCAACAGTTATAGGATCTCAGAGAAGCTGGGGAATTTTTCTGCTTCTCTCTCCCCATTTCTACTTCCCATGTTTTGCAGGATGAAGGTGAACAAGCCAAGTTCTCTAGCAATGCAGACGCAAACATCAGTGCCTCACATATTAAATAGCAGTATTAAATGCCTCCCACATCTGATAAATTATGGCTAGAAAGAGAAGCATTCAGTTAAAGTTTGATTTACTGTTAGCAAAAGTTCACAAAGGCAGACATTGTAAACATGTCACAGCCACAGGAAAATCTAACAAGACCAAGAAAATGAACATTGGGAAGTCACTCTTAAGTAGTAAAGGTTTATGAAGGACAGTTACCAATATCATAGAGGAAAGTGACTTCCATGTGACCCATATGCTTTGAGGATAGCCCTGGGCCTAATTGTATTGGATGTTAATTCTGTTCTCCTGCGAGGGGCTGTGAACAAGGAATGAGTCTGCACTCAGGTGGTTTCCTATAAACCTTCTTCCCACATTAATTTATAAATAAAGGCTAGAGCCAGTGATTGGACATACAAAAGGGGTAGGTAGAGCTGAAGGTTTTGGGAAAGAAAGAGAGAAAGAGGACGATGGAGGAGGAGGAGGAAGGAAAGTAGGGCAGAAGCACCTGGCCTGGAGAAACCGAAAGTTACAAGGGGTCTCTTATATGGGGAAGACAGTAGTGTAGCGGTAGATCTGCCCAATCTAGGCACACAGCACGTGTTCATATTAACTGACTTCTGTTTTCATTGCCTGCGCTTATTTGGGTTGGAGATTTACTGCGACACATATGAATATCACACATTCTGACATTTACATAAATGAATGTTAGCCCTCCATGCTTATAAACTTAAATAAAATATTGTTTGTTTTAGAGTTATTATAAGCAGTGATAAATCTAACAAAAGTTAGAAAGCCAGGATAGTTTTACATTCATCTTCTAACTAGACTTTGTAGTTTGAAATTGGCCATGGTAGGGTAGTTTGAATAGTACTCACTCTTATTTTGGATGATGATTTTTATTTAATGACTTCTTTTAGTATTTTGCCATAATACCCCATTCAGATACAGTGTGTACAGTGGATAATCTTTTTCTTTTCAGTTTTTTATCCTTTCATTTATTTTTAGACTGAGAAATCTTCCTGCAGAAATTTTTCTTGAAGTCCTGGTCATCCAATCTGTTGTTTAAGAAATAATGTCGGTGGTTGAATCCTCCATTCAATGTTACCATGTTGAATATACTCTGTTTTGCAAGCACCCAACCCCTTATTTTTAAGTTAAGAAGTTGGTCATATCAAATGTAAGAATTGATCAACATCTCCCATTAAATAAGCAAGGAATGAAACGCACATCCTATCACTGCACTGTGAAAAAAATTTTTCTTAAAATTCTCAGTCGTTGCTGGACGGTGGTGGCACATGCCTTTAACCCCAGAACTTGGGAGGCAGAGGCAGGCAGATTTCTGAGTTCGAGGCCATCCTGGTCTACAAAGTGAGTTCCAGGACAGTCAGGGCTACACAGAGAAACCCTGTCTCAAAAAAAAAAAAAAAAAAAAAAAAAAAAAAAAAAAAAAAAAAAAAAAAAACAAAAAAACAAAACAAAACAAAACAAAAAAACAAAAAAACAACTCAGTCGTTGATGCTTGCTCAATGGAAAAATTATAAAGGCAGATAAACTTAACAACACATAACAGGTAGAGATACTGTAGGTGCCCACTGATGTGAGGAAAAAGGGTGTGGCATACATCCTAGAAAGTGTTTCTGTCAAGGTATCTAACCTGAAGCTCACCACATCTCATGAGCTCCACTTTCCAACGATGTAGACTGAAGGAGGGAGTAGAGGATAATGGAGCAAAGAAATACAAGATATGGCAGGCTAGTATTTGCTCACAAGTCATGAAGGATTATACTTCTTTAAAACAAGTGAATCACCCTTTGGTTTGAAGTGCCATCCAAAATCTGCTTTTGTAAAGTAATCCCCATTTTTAAAGTATTAAAAGAAGAAACCAAGTTAGATCTCTAAAACATAGTTAAGATTCGAAAACTTATAAACATTAGAGTCCTTTGATTGCATCAATAACTTTATAAAAACCAGAAGAAAAGCCTGAGCTGGCAGTTTCTAACTTCTTTGTGATGTTCCAAACTGGCCGTGAACTATAGCGCCCCCACTAGCGAGAAGAAGCTGTGTGTTCTGCAGCCCGCTGACCGCGAACTTCTTAGCCCTCAGAGCCAGGAGCCAAACCAACCTGTCTTCTGGACCAGCAAAAACAGTCTCAGTGTCCAGCTATAGCATCATAGAATAAAGTAAGAGAGCATTGTTCCTCCAAATGCCAAGTTTAAAACTGGGCTGGAGGCAGACATAAAGATCCTAATTGAAACTTCAGAGGACGGTGTGATGTCTCAGCTCCTACAGACACTCACTGCTAAGCATAAGACCCAGCATTCACTCCCAGGGCCCATGTAGTGGAAGGAGAGAACTGACTTTCATAGGTAGCCTTCTGATTTCCATACCTAGTAACACTAAATAAAGGTAACTTTTAAAGGCCCCATCCATATGCAATATGTGGACTTTGTCTCAGTTCTGATGTGAATGATACTATCTAGCAAGAAAACTAGAGTAACAACTGAAAATGTAATTAGATTGAAGTCCTATGTTTTTGGTTTGATAATACTTTATGTTACATGGTCAAACAGACTTCTTATCATTTTATGAATAGTTTCATATGAATTTCTTCAAAAAATACAAAAGGAACTAGATCAGGACCTGCAGGTCCCTGTTCTCAGTTCCACAGAAGGCAAGAGAAGAAGGTAAGAGTCTTGGCAGCTTCTTACTACTCAGTGAGTTCAAGGTCAGCTTGGGCAACTTAGTGAGATCCTGTCTCAAAGTTAAAAAGTAAAATGTGTACTGGAGACTTGGATCACTTTAGCACTTGTCTAGCATACAGGAGGCCCTGGGTTTGATTCCTGCTGATAGGAGGGGACTTGAGAGAAACAAGCTTTTTCCTGTATTGAATCTGTATGTTGGAAATTTGGAAACTTTTCATAATCAAAATAAATAAGACTAAAAAGAAACTGGTAACTGGGACACATGTCCCTTTTATGCTGTCCCTTCCACAAGGCATAGTTCTTAAGATCTAAACAACCATTCATTCCTATAGCTATACCAAAGGCATATGTTTGCATGCATATATACACAAACACATATACAATACATATGGCCATGGAGATGAAAGAGAATTCTTCCACATTTTGGAAATATTTCTGGCTCTACAGTTTGTCCCTCCAATACATCCCCGTATTCCACAGGGAGATAAATGGCTCGTCCACAAGATGTCAGAAGAAATTGCTCTCTTTTGCAGTCACTTCCAACTTCCACTCAGTAAAAACAATCCAAGTGAGTGCTAAAAAGGAAATGTCTTGTGACAAGGTCAGGCAAGACAGATGAGAAATATGGCTTGTGATGAAAAAGTAACAGGTGTATGCTTTATTGGTATGATAAATGTAGAAAAACCAGATGTGGAATCCCATATAACACCATGTTAAACGCTTTAAAGTATATCTTTCCCCAAAGAAGCTTCATGGTTTTCTTTCTTTCTTTTTTTTTCCCCCTTAGCTCTTATTCTTGTCATTCTGACTGTAGCTTTGGCAAGCCTCATAAGGACCAGAACAAAAGAATTGATGGAGATTCTATTTTTGCACAAAAAGAATAAAATCTTGTAGTGGGACCCATGTTTAAGCCAGAAGCCTCTTTATTTTAAGGTTATGAAGAAGCAAAATTCTGACAAATGCCACACGGCGCTTCTCTGTGGGCCATCTAACCATGCTCAAGAAGAACACACGCTACCCACCCTCACCATCACTAAGGAAACGTGATGGAGAAGCACAGTTGCTGAGATGGGAGGTTTTTATTAATTTCCATCAGTTTTTCTACCTGTGTTCCTCTCCCAGAAAACGTTAGTAACATTCAGGGCCAAGTTAGCCTTCATTCTACAAATATATCCATGTGTTACAACAATATGCTATACAGGGGAAATGTGAACGATTTTATTAATAAAAGTAAACATAAAATTTAAAAAAGAAGTCAGCACAATGCATCTGGAGACCATGAAGCTCCAAGTTCAGAATCATGAAGTGTGAGATCCCCTAGGGCAAAACATTGATTCCTAGCCACATTACTAGAGAACATGGCACATTGATGCTCAGCATTGGTTAAAATACATGATCAGACTAAGAAGAAGGGAGAGATATTAGGTCATCTCCAAAGATGGACTGTGGGAAAATGACATCATAGTCTTTCCTGCCTCCCACTCAATGTTGGTGCTCTCTAATTCTTCATTCATTCCCCCTCAACAGGTCGACACAGGGGCACACTGCCAAGATATCTCTTCTTCCATTATGAAATTCCACAGGCTCCTGTAATGGCTTCCTTTATATGTCAGATTGAGTTGGCCCAGTTGTGAAGTCAAACACAACCCTTGCCATGGTTGCAAAGTTCCTTTAAAAAGTTAACTTTGAAAAATCCCTTTAAGGAAAAAAGATTATCCTCTATCATGTCATAGATCCACCCAATGTTACATGATGGCTTTAAGAGAAATACGACTGTGACCATGGCACCCAAGTGGCAGAGAATCTGCTCCTAGACTCTCTTTGAACTCAGCTTCCACATCAGCTCCTCCCAAATCCCATCCTACAGATTTAAAGTTGCCACTTCACGTCATATGACCTCCAATTCCTCAAAGTAAGTCAATCAACCAGTCTCCTCTCTTCTCCACCAGATCCCCCCACCACCCCTCCCCTCCTCTTTCTCTCCCACAGAGTTGGTCCTGTTTTTTTCTGGAGAACTTGACTAATGCATGGGTATCATTGAAGGTGACTACTAATGTCTGTCATTCCACCATTTTTCCATTCTACCATCAAGTCCGAGATAGTCTGTGTCTGAAACACCATCTCTAATTAATCATATAGACCTCCTATAGCATGATTGGTCCTCCCTCACCATTGCAGATTTCACTACACCCCTTACCCATGCCAATTAACCCACACACATTACTTGAAGCCCCTCTATAGGCCCTACATGATTCAAACTCAAATTTATCCTCAGGAGAGAAGTGTTGCAGTTGTTCACTTTGATATCCCTCTCCTTACCACATCTCCATATGGTACAAATGATCTCTGCTGACTGAGGCTTACCAAAAATAAAAAAAATAGAAATCTAGGACATATTACTTCAATATATGCTCACATGTTTCTCTAACAAATGAACAGCATATCACAGATGCCCCTGGAGCCTGAAGATATTAGATTGCTGTCTTTAAGGGGGCAAAATTAAGCTGACCGTACTAATATTGGGGAAATCCTGCAATATTAAATTTTTAAAAGATCCTGCTAGGATTCATTTTCATCAAGACCCACCAAACATGTGCTTGATTTTGTGTGTTTGTCATATTTGTCAGTACTGATAGACTGTGAATCTATCAGTGTGTACATTAGCCAGGATGCGCTGAGCAGCTAGCTTAACATGACCCCAAGACGTGACGCTGCCTTGGCGTTTGCAGAGAGTGGGCTCCATATGCCCGTCAGGCAGATATGATTGCACTGGTTTGCTGCCCTAAAGCAGAAACAGTCACAAGGGTGGAGGCCCAGCCACAGCCTCTGACTGTGACGTGGCAAGTGTGGCAGACAGAGCAGGTCCCACAAGCTCTCACATGTGAATAAAAGAAAGACAACAGAAGCCGGGAATGGCCTGCACAATACTGCCCCTGCTCTCCAAAATGATGCTACTTGAAACCTGCAGAATCTCCTTACTTTAATCCTCCCTACAAATTGCCCACAGTGAAACTGCTTATGGTAGCAAGCTACTTAACAGCTCCAATGCTCCTCCTAATGACAGAATAAAGAGCCCCATGCTTCTCGGGCTGATAGTCTCTGCTTTCTTTCCTGACGGAATTGTGAATTTTCTTTCCTCGCCCCGATTATATCCCTTATTCAAGACTTGCTTCTTCTCCAGGAAGCTCTTCAGTTATTCAGGTCAGTGTGGTTGCTTTGTCTCTGGAAATCTGCTGCATTTATACCATAAAGAGCACATAATTGCATACTGTCACACTGTGTTTAACTGATTAATGTGTGTGCGCTTGTCTTAATAACATCTAAATCATAAACTCCTTGAGGGCAAGGGTCTATAGTCAAAAGAATGCCATATTAAGAATCAACCTAGCCCATTCTGCCGCTTACTTATGTGTTACCCGTGGGCAATTTACTTAAGACATATTTTAGTTACATGGAAATATCAGATATATCCTGGTGATCTCTGAGAGTTTCTGAGGATCCAGCTACTTTTTTCTGTACTGTTGGAAGTACTTTAATAATTAAAAAAATATGTAATTTTGTGATCATTTAATGTTATTAGTATATAGAGAAAATTGCTAATACTATCTGCCTCATATAGATACAGGGCTACATAAAGTTGTATATGATACATATATCTAATGAGTACACTTACTGATTTATATAAAATGTAAACAATCTACCTGGGAGGTGGTATTAAAGGAGTGGAGTGGCAGCTGAAGAGATTGCTCAGTGATGATTAGAAGTAAGCTGCTGTTATTTCAGAGGACCTGGGTTTGTTTGCAACACTCACATGAGGCAGCTCACAATGGCCAGTAACTCCAGCCCTAGGCACCAGCACCCTCTTCTGGATTTCTGCAGGCACTGCACTCACATGCACAATGCTACACACAGACAAAATAATGCTACACACTGGCAAATAATTATTTTTTTTTTAACTTAGCAACATATTCTTCGACTTTTCTGGTTTAGTGGCTTGAAAACGTCTTGGACATCCTCAGCTAATTTTTAAAGGTTAGAGGCTAATACTTTACAGAGAGGATCCCTGATAATTATTCAATGCGTAAATAAAGAATTCAATTTGAAAAATAATTCATTGCCGTTATCTTCAATGATATACAAACCATAAAAAAATGACAGGGAGGGAAAAAAAAACTAAGATAGTTTACAGACTAGAAAGCACCCAAGTCAAATGATGGGAGAAACTAACATAATATGCATCCGGCACCAAGGAAACAGGGGTCGTTGTTGGAAATAGAGAATTACATTGTCTCCATTCTCACTTCCAAGAGAGAGCAATTGGAGATTATATGTTACATTCAAAATAGAAAATTGTATGAGTGGCGCAGGATGCCCTTTGGGGGAACGGCTGACAAAGCTCAGTGTCACTGTGGCTTTCATCTCCAGACTCAGTTAAAGGTCAAGAACATAGAGCTCGTGTTCAACAAGGACGCTCACAATGGGACCGGACGCTCCCACAGACGGAGCACAGAGCTTCCTCCACAATCTCATCAGGAATCCCTCTTGTGCCATTATTCACATCAAATATAAAGTTGAAAATGGCAGCCATGCAGCCCTAGAGTAAGGGTCTGATCTCATTCAATTAAGGGGAAATAGAAATGAGACCTTGTGTCTGAGACACCTGCAAGAAGACAGATGTGCCGGAAAAGACCACAAAGGTTCTGAAGAAATAAATGACTGCACAGAGACAGAAGTCCTCGAGCCCCTGCACAAGGACAGTGATCCCAATATATTCAATTCACTGCAGAAGACCTGTCTGTAAACAAACACACAATATAATGCAAATCTCTTGTTAAAAATATTAGTCCTGGGCCTGGACTGTTAGATCAACAATTAAGAGTGGATGGTGCTCTTCCAGGGAACCTGAGCTCAGTTCCAACCGCCCAAGGTGCACATCTCAGAACTGCCGGGAACTCCAATTGGAGTAAACCAGACACTCGATACTTGCCTCTGATAACACCCACAGATACATGGCATGTACACGCAGAGACACATAGACACACAAACACACAATGCACACATGCCCATAAAAGTAAGTCACTTATAAGTGCTAGTTGCCATATAGAGATAAAGGTTCTGAGCCTTGTAGGAGGTTAAGCCTTCAAGCAGAGATGGTACCAGGGATGCTGCCTCAGACTGACCGAGGGAAAGCAGAACCATGGATTTTCTGCCTTGCAAAAGATGCTGCTGCCAAGATCCCCATGAGCCTCCCTGTGGGGACCACCAGCAGAAAGCCATAGATTTTTATAGCCATCTGGTTACACACTGACTTTATATTTGAATTTAGTGCGCACATGCTGAGTGCCAAGCACCATGCTGCCCAGAGCCATTAGTATTTATTTATCTTTTCTAGCTCATAGACTCAGTGACCAAGATTATAGATCAGTTGAGGAAACCAATTGCATATAAATAAGTAGCATGTTACAAGTAATTGTGGTATAGTATAACGTGTGTGATACACCAAGACTCAGGAAATAGGATTTGTTCCATTCTACAGAGTACAAAATTGTAGACCAATGACAAAAGTGCATGTCAAAAAAAAAAAAAGCCAGTGTGATCAATATCAGAGAGATAACTTCATTCGGTAGGTCCTTTGACTCAAATTCAGAATGTTTTCAGTGAAAGAACTCTACCCTGCAGCAAATGATCAGCTTCTAAATGACCTCTCTAGGCTTATTTGTGATGCCTTCATTACCTTTAGTTGTCAAAGCAAAGAGCACAGGCTGAATCTAGGACAATAGAAGTTCATTGTCTTGTAGTTTTAGAAGGTGTGAAGACCAGCAGGCCATCTGATTTAGTCCCAATGAGAGAACCCTTGCTGGCTGGCAGCCTTGGTTCCTCACATGATAGACAGGAACAGAGTTTTCTACCTAATTGGTCATAGTCCTGCAAAAGTAGATCTTTGTCCTCGCAAACTTTAACTTTAAACAATTGGATTCATCCAAGTCTATCATGGTGAAACAATAAGTATATTGGGAGTTAGTTGCAGGAGCATGAACATCTCCACAACCTTGTCACTGTAAAAAAAAGTACCAGCCTGATGGCTCCCCTGCCTTTAATGCCTGCACTTAGAAGGATGAAATGGGTGGAGTCTGCAAGTTTGAGACCAACCTCATCTGCCAGTCAGAGCTACAGAGTAAGACTCTGTCTTGAAAATTAAATCAAAAGGTAGATAGGTGAATGACAGGTAGATAGATAGATAGATAGATAGATAGATAGATAGATAGATAGATAGATAGATAGATAGATATTGGTGGGCATATAGATAGATAGATAGATAGATAGATAGATAGATAGATAGATAGATAGATAGATATTGGTGGGCATATAGATAGATAGATAGATAGATAGATAGATAGATAGATAGATAGATACATACATACATACATACATACATACATACATACATACATAGATGCATAGTCAGATAGATACATAGAAAGGTATATAAACAGATATATAGATACACAGACAGAAGATAGATCTGCCAGCATGGGCACCAACGCACAAAAGGTGTATCACTGGAGTCTCTCAGCCATTTGTAGGCAGATACACTGCTGCTGGGTTTCTCCTCTCTAAGCCATTGTTCCCTGCTTCTCTAACTTAGGGAAGTCTTCTAATTTTCCAGAGATTTGTGAGTGTTTAAGTCTCTTGTGATTTCATGAGTCTCGGAGCTTGCCCCTTCCTTCACAAGGAAATGTTTCAAATTGGATATAACAATAACACACAAAGACAATATTGTGAGTGAAGCCTTCCCCTTCAGAGTGGGGAAATGCAGGAAGGCAAAATTAATCCTCAGCAATTTTCCTCTTAAGAACTAAGCACCTTTTAAAGTCTACTTACTCTGACCAGAGACAGGTTTTTGTCAGCTCTGACTTTCAATTCTTTATCCATCCAAATTACTTATCCATGACTATTCCCACATGTCCCTATATTCACGAAGGTAATCCTTAAAATTCTATTTTCTAAAATTATGTATAAAGTATGTTCATAAAAAGTTAAAGATTAAAAATACAAAAATAAGAATATGTTTAAAATGTAATGGAAAGGAAAGAGATTTTTTATGCAGACACTAATTCTATCAGGAGCACCTCCCCATCAACCTAGTAACCTCTCTATGGCCCCTGTCTCACCATTATAATCCCCCATCGTATTGAGGATTAGCGCTTCAGCACATGGATTGGTAAGGTTACAAACATTCAGTGCATTGCAATAGGATCCAAGAACATGAAACATTCATAAAACAAAAATAGGTGTGGCAGGAAAAGTGACAAGAAGGAGCTTTTGAAACCTGCAATGGTGGTTGTTGAGATAAATGGATGGGCCTGGCATGAGAAGGCTCACTATTGGCAAAGCACTAGTAGTGAAAGCATCACATACCCCCTTCTGACCCTCCGCACCTCCTTCTGATCTTATGAGCTACGTCTCTGCTTGCTGCGTCTCCCACGACTCCACAAGTGGCTAGATATGAACTTTTGCAATTGAAATAGCTCAAAGTACAAGGAATGCTATGATGAAAGATAAGAGGCAAACAGTACAGGAGCATCTGACATTTGATTAGGAAAACTCTCAGGAAGAGAGATGCAAGAAGACGAAAGGTAAGAAATAGTCAACGGGAGGGCCTGAGAATTGTTACCCCGAGCTGTCCGATAACGTGGAACTCTTAATTCAAAGGGCTTTGTGAATAATGGCCAGGGGGAGTGAAAAAGAAACATTATTTTGATATTTCAGAACACTGGCAATAAAGACGATATGCTAAGTGATTGTGATGAACCTGAAGAACAACAGTACATTCTTAGAAAATAACAATCAGACTTCAGGAGCAACCCTGGGATCCAAGGAAGGCTCAAAGCAGGAGAGTGAGCTCCAATTCTGGGTCCAGCTGTTGGACCTGTAATCTGATCTTAGGCAAGTCATGTCACTTCTGTGTGCCTCGGTTTCCTTCTCTGTAAATGGAAGGACATAAGCAGCCTCCAGTTCTATGTTTGTGATCCGACTAAATGAATCACTGTAAGAAGACTTAAAATAGAATTCATTGCAAATATCTATTAAAAAAAAAAACAAAAACAAAAACAAAACCTTCCAGCACATAGACATTGCCATTTGAGCCATTTCTGAGGAAATTACCTGCATCTTTATGTAAGTCATGCTGTGACTTTGTTAGGATGTTTTCAATAGCAAGGGACAGAAAACTGGTGACAAATTAGCATAGAAACCATACAGCTGGCTCTTGACTTCATGTGACTGAAAAGGTCAGAAGTTGTGCAAAGGCCAGGAGCATTGAGCTGCAGTGCCGAGCTGACTGCGCTTCCTGGTGTCTTTCCTGCAAACTGTTTGCAGACAAAGTTCTGAAGAGAGCAGACAACGCTCATGCTCTGAGCACAGGAGAAAAGGGATTTGGATACAAGAGTCTCCCCTTTCACAGAATTATTCCAGGATTCATGTGTCAGGGTGGTGATGTGACACACCAGGGTGGTGATGTCACATGCTGCAATGGCACTGGCGGCAGGTCCATCTAAGGGGAGAAATTTGAGGATGAGGAATTCATTCTGAAGCGTACAGCTGGGGGCATCTTGTCCATGGCAAACGTTGGACCAAACACAGATGGTTCCCAGTTTTTATCTGCAGTGAGTGACTTGGTGGCAAGCATGTGGTCTCTGGGAAGGTTAAAAAGAAAAAAAAAAAGACATTGTGGAAGTCATGGAGTGCTTGGAGTCCAGGAATGGCAAGACCAGTAAGATGATCACCATTTCCTACTGTGGACATATCTAATTCTTTTGACATCTTACTCAGCAGACCATTCCTTTGGTAGCTTGCGAGAACGCTCCTCACCTCCACCCCATCTGCTCTTAATACCCTGCCATCTCTGCTCTTACTGAAGTTATTTGGGTTTCTTAGTATCCTCGTTCCCTTCCAAGTCTGGCTGGGATTACAGAGTTAAATTTATGATTATGAATAAAAACTAAATGAGAAAAAAAAATGGAACCCGTTTTAGTAACCCTAGTTCTACCCACAGAGTGTGATGTAACTAAGATGGAATCTACCATGAAGCAGAGGGTGGATGCTTCAATAAGGATTCTGGGGAAAGGAATGGCTTCATGGACTCTGCTAGGGTAAAACTAGACAGTGTAAAGGGGGAAACTGTGAAGGGACAAAAACAATTTTGCATAACCAGACATTGAAATCAAAACACCCTGCTGATTTGGGGGATGGGAGACATAAACAGATCCCTGGGCAAAATAGCGAGGGCTACCAAGTAACCTTCAACACCAAGCCTTGCTATACGTTAAATATGGAGAGAGATTTGGCTACAAGACCATACTGAAGTGTTGTCACCTTGGACAATGAAAGAGTAGAGAATGCAGGTGAACAGGGAAGACAGCTAGGAGAGAGAGGGGGGAGAAAGAGAGAGGGAGAGAGAGACTGATGACATCATAATCTTATGAAATAGAAAGTCAAGAGTATTACTTATAATGAATGTAGCAATAAATGGATTTATGAAAGCAGTCACAGATTAACAAAAGAGTAGTATATTTTTCAGAGGAATTGGGGAATATACGTGAGCCAAATACACTAGGGTTGTGGAAGTGAACAGGAGATGTCTAAGTTGGACAGTGTATCAAGAAACAAGCATATCTCCAAGGACTTGCAGATACAGGTTACTGTGAGAGACTTTGAAGTGTCAACAGTAGCACATCCTGATGAGGCAGACAATGACAACATCCCCACAAAGCTACCTTAGAGTAAAGCAGCAGCTGCCTTCTTGGTACTTGTAGTATAGCAACATCAGCAACAGTGACAAAAGGACAGCTAACAGTCCCAGAGAGCAGCCAAGAATAGAAAGTACTAAAAGCAAAGGTACCAGAAACTAAAACGATATTGGGAGTATAGAGAAAACAGAGAACCCAAGGTTAGAGACGGTGGAAGACTATTCAGAGCCAAGGATAAGAGATGCAGGCCTGAGTACTGGAAAAGTTTCTGGAAGCTGCCAAGTCTTAAAGGTCTAAGTTCCAAACACCCAAGGCTCACGCGAGCTGCGAGGGCAGCAGTCCAGATTGCTGGAAGACTTGCTTCTGCTGGCTGCTGCCTAAAACTGCGGATGTTCCTAGTTGTCCAGGATGTTTGTTTGCACCACAAACAAAGCTGTAAGCTCCTTAATTCATTGCACCATTTAGAGCTATGGAGCCTCTGGCTTCTAAGGACAAAAGTGCCAAGTCTGAAGTTTTCAAAGCTTGGAGGTATAAATCTGAGTCTTTTAGCCAAGCTTATTCCACAGCCTTTCCCACGGCGTGTCCAGGATTCCTAACATAAGAAAAGTTATGATTTGCCTAGTCGTGATTTCTATGATCAAGGCAAGTAGTACCCAGCCAACTCACGTCTCACAGCCCTATTGTATATTCATCTATTTTTAGTAATTTTACTTTAAGGTACTCACAATTCCACAAACTCTTTCAAAAAGGAATCACTCTCAGATCACTAGATTGTTGTTGTTACTGCTCGCAGTTTTCCTGGGGGTACGCCCAATAGATAAAATTCTACATAGTTAAGGGATGTGTAAATAATGTCACAGTCAAGTTAATTAGCCTCTCAATTTTGCATAACTCCTGTTTCTCTGATCATTGTGGTAAGAACATTTAAGAGTAACTTTCTTTGTAAATTTCGAGTGTCCAAGACATGTTTGTTACTGTAGTCATCTCATTCTGTATTAGTTTCTCACAACTTATCTGCCAACATACCTCTTAACAGGTATCTTGCAAACAAGCTTTGTATATCACCTCTCAGCCCCTGGTAACTGCTATTATGGTTCCATCCTTAAGTTCATTTTAAGATTCACATGTAAATGGGGTCATGTAGTATTAATCCTTTTCTGGTTTCACATATTTCGTTTAGCATAATACCTTCAGGGTTTATCCATGTCGTTCCAAACACTGGGCTTCCCTTCTTTTCATGGATGAATAATATCTCATAGGATGTGTGTGTGCATGTGTATGTGCATATGTGTGTGTGTGTGTGTGTGTGTGTGTGTGTGTGTGTGTGTGTGTTTCCAATCATCTACATATGGACACATGGGCCATCTAAATTGTGTTGGCTCTATCGCAAATCACAAGGCAGTAAACATGAAATGGATATTTCTTGGAGATAATGACTTCATTTCACTCAGATATATTCCCAGAGGTAGAATTGCTAGGTCACATGATAGTTCTATGGTTAATTTTTTGAGAAACCGCCATACTGCTTTCCATAATGGCTGTGCTAATTGACATTCCCACCTACAGTGTTGCAAAGGGTTCCCTGTACTCCCCATCCACCCTGATACTGCCTTCTTAAATCATAGCTATCTGAACATGTGTGAGTGACATCTCTCTGGGTTTTGATTTGCATTTCCCTCTTGACTTGTGGTGGTGAGCACATTTTTATGTACTTGTTAGCCGTTTATATGTCTATTCAAGTCCCTGGCTCATTTTTTTTCCTCAGGGTATTTCATTTTCTGCTATTATGTTGTGTGAGTTCCTGATAGAATTTTGAATATTAATCCTTTCTAATGTATATGTTTCATGAATAATTTCCCCTGCTGTGTAGATTACTTTTTCATGTTGCTTATTTGGGGGTAGTTGTTGCTTTGTCTGTTTCCACTTTGATTTGGTTTAGTTTTTCTGCGGTTATCGGTGGTTTTATAACATTACTGAGAATGCTATAGCCAAAAGGGAAATTTTCTAAAGAAAGAGCCAGTCTACATAATTGGAAGAAAACAGGTACTGAAGCCACATGCATTCCTTCTGGAGAGGTTAAGTCCCTGTCAATATCAATGTCATATCTTTAGGTTGCATCTTTACCACTAGCCAGTCAAGTATGTGACGCCAGCTGACTTGCACCATTCAGCATTGCCTAGAGAGTGACGAGAAACCCATGACTATATAAAATAATTCGTCCTATTATTTGATTTTTTTTTACTAAGATTTATTTTACTTTTCAATTCTGTGTGTGTGAGGGGGAGTTAGTGCATATGAATATAGAAACTTGCAGAAGACAGTGTCAGATCTTGTGGAGTTGGGTTTAACAGGCAGTTGGTGGGGAGGTTTCCAACACGGGTAGTTGGGATTGAACTTGGGCTCTCTGAGAGAGCAGTGCAGGCTCTTAAACATTGACTCATCCCTCCAGACTCTTATACTTCTTAGGTTAGCAAACTCTATCTTGGTGGTCAGGGATAAGAAATTTGGAGTTGTTCTAGTTGTGCTCGATCTGAGCACTTTGTTTCCTACACCCTTCATATGACTTCACCACTCTAGCTACTACTGTCGGGTCCTGTGACCTTGGGCAAGTTTATTCCTTTCTCTGAGACAGCACAGTTTTTCCAATCCTAGGCTGTTGCTAAGTACAGAGGTATTGATACAAGCACTTAGCTTAGTGTTCAGAAACAGCTACCACTACCTTAATTAATTTTAGTCATACTACATTAAGATAATAAACACCACTCTCTATATATGAACTAAGCTGTGTTCTGACTTCTGCAGCAATACAGAATGGATCTACTTTTCCTGCATAGTAGCCTTTTAAAGCTGTGAGACCACAGCTTCTCTGGGCATTACATCTGGCAGATGCAGGAAAATGTAGGTACTAGGGGAATAGCTGGAGTCCTGAGAATTGAGGTCTGATATTCATTAAGCCTTTTATCAGCTGTGGATCTTCAGATAAGTGCTAAGTTCCTCTGATTTTAACTGAATTCTAAAAATAATTCTATGTACCTTATAATGGTGTAAAAAATAAAATAAAATGAGATATTATCAGCATTATTGCAGTTAGGCCTTAATCAGCACCATCATCTATTCTGCTCTTGACATGCAGGAAAGTGGCATGATTGGGCATCTGGCTGTGGCACTTAGTCATCAGTGGATATGTCATGAGTCTGATGGAGACATAACAGAGCATTCGCATTTTCTTGTTATCCACAAAATTTACCCATCTTTATCTGCTCATTTGTAGCCTTGCTTTCAGCGAAGAACTTTCTCGGAGTGTCTGGCTAACTTGATATGTTAGCCTTCCAATAGACTTTGCAGCATCTTATCAGTACAAATGATAGACTATGGTGGGGTACTGAGGGACAAGGGGTATGGAGTAGGAACAGTAAGAAACAGCCACCCACTCATAGCTTACACTTCAGTGGTTTTCAAACTTAATATTATTTAAATACTTATTATTTTATTTATCATCTAATTCAGTAAATCTGGGTAGGATCATCTCCAATTAACTATAATGTAAATGAAATTTTAAATGTCCCTGCTGTGGATTATCCATCCGCTGAAGTCATCTGTGGAGTTTAAAACACCAAAGTATAGCAGTCATTCGTAAGTGGTGTATTCTAAAGTTCCTCAGAAGATTCTCGTGCTCAATTAAAGATGAAATTTAATCAATGAGTACTTCTCCATATCTGCTTTTGGCAGGCTGGAGAATTATTTACAATAGCTATATGTTAGATTTTGAATGAGTGAATGTATTATGTATATGGCAATTAAAGGTAAAATAATAAATATCAGATAGAAACAACAGATGAGAGAGATTGATAGATATTGATATATAGATTGATATTGATAGATAGATAGATAGATAGATAGATAGATAGATAGATAGATATTGGGGTATATAGATATGGATGGATGGATAGATAGATAGATACTGATGTCTAAATATTTATAAAAGCTAGATAGCTAGATAAATATTGATAGCTGTAGATAGATAGATAGATAGATAGATAGATAGATAGATAGATAGATATTGGTGGGTATATAGATATGGATGGATAGATAGATAGATAGATAGATGGATAGATAGATAGATAGATAGATAGATAGATGATTGATAGATAGATAGATAGATAGATAGATAGATAGATAGATAGATAGATGGCAAAAAGCATCAAACTCGGTGTTCAAAATACCCAGTGAAAATCAGCTGTTAGCTGTGGAAACCCCATGGAGTCAATGAGCTAAAGTTTCTGATAGAGGACTGGACAGAGCAGAGTTCCTGTTCCCATGAGACTTCCAAATAAAAGAACAAAAACAGCCGAAAGGAACACCATCAATTCAAGGGCCTGCGAGCAACAGCAGAAGGCACTGGGAAACCTGCGTAATGATAGCAGCGGGCGCCACCGCGCCTGCGCTCCACAGATGAACTTCCTGCGGCTGGCGTGCTTTCCTTTCCCAGTGTCAACTCTGCTGGAAATAGTTTGACCTCTTCAGCTGATTCCAAGGACACCATGTTTTCAGACTTGAGCTGCCCACTCCCAGAAAATGGACCTTGGAGGACATTGTGAGACAAATGTGCTTGGGATTGAAGTGAGAGTGAGACAGATCCCCACTTCAGTGAACTCAAAGCAAGCACACTGAAGTACCCAATCAGGCTGTGAGGATTGTCACACGGGGAGGAAGAAATGCCCAACTCTGTGACGCTCCCAATACTTGGACCCACTTGTCAAAGTTGAAATCTTTTTTTTTAATGTGCCACCTCCCTAGGGTAAGTGGCATATTACAGCACTTCTGCTTGTCACCAGGCCTGAGACATTGCTGAGTATTACGAATTCTCTGCTCAGCTCTCTCCAGGTGGGGAAAGTAATTCTAAAATATAATTTTCAGAATACAATAAAGCAGAATGCATTATATATGTATAAATTAGTAGTAGTCATAATAACAATAGGACTTCAGAAGGCACTCACCAAAATGATTTGACTTTCAGAAAGGCCAAAATAGTTTAATTTTAGGGTATATTACCACACGTACGGAGACCTGCTCAAGTGCCTTCTATTGATGCTAATTGTAGTTGTCATTCAGTGGGCGTGGCAATCAAATACTACATTTAAAGAGTGATTTAAATCATGGCTCATGTATCAGTTGGGCAACATTCTCTTTTTAAGGATTATTCATCTGCTATTTAAGTGCTAAAGAACTAAAATTGAATTGTTTCCATTTTTTTTAATTCCCAATCAAGGGACTTTGCCTTCATCTTTTCCACTTATGAAGTTTACAAGAGAGGAAAGTAAGTTAATTTTCTTTTTCTTAAACATTTGTCCATGTATGGGTATGTGCCAGTATCCCCTCTCCCAGGAGCTGGAGTTATAATCAGTTGTGAGCTACCTGACATGGAATCTGAGAATGAAATTTGGTTCCTCTACAAGAACTGTGTGAGCTCTTAGCTGCTAAGCTATTTCTCCAGCCCCAAAGATGACTTTTACAAAGCAAAAGGAAACAATACACATGTATAATGTTTAATGAATGTATCGAGATACAGTAAGCAAATATCCAAGATGTCTTATTTGTGGTGGACCAGCTCCGGAGTAGAATTTCAAGTGTTTCCATTTTAACAGGAAAGGAGAAGGAGAAGGAGAAGGAGAAGGAGAAGAGAAGGAGAAGGAGAAGGAGAAGGAGAAGGAGAAGGAGAAGGAGAAGGAGAAGGAGAAGGAGAAGGAGAAGGAGAAGGAGAAGAAGAAGAAGAAGAAGAAGAAGAAGAAGAAGAAGAAGAAGAAGAAGAAGAAGAAGAAGAAGAAGAAGAAGAAGAAGAAGGGAAGGAAGGAAGGAAGGAAGGAAGGAAGGAAGGAAGAAGGAAAGAAAGAAAGAAAGAAAGAAAGAAAGAAAGAAAGAAAGAAAGAAAGAAAGAAAGAAAGAAGAAAAACCACTCATATGAAGCAGAACAAATAGATATCAATAAATGGGAAAGCATGAGACTGACGCTAATGAACCAGGCAAGTCTGAAGGTGACGGTCACTCAGGATCCAAGGGCACTCTAGAAATCTGCCATCTCCTTGGGCATTATGATTACGTCAATGTTCTCAAGAGCCTCACAGAACTAAAACAGGCCTTCTCTTGCCATCTTCGGCAATGGGCACAGACTGCCCTATCTGTCCTCAAGACACTCAGGCACCAGGGTGGAGAAGACATGCCAACAGGAGTTGCTTACACATCACATTTTTCTTCTTGTAGACATCTGGTTTGCTTTGTGTCTGCCTCAGTCTCCTGTCCCTACTAAGACATCCTAACTGGATTCAGACTGGGACAAGAGACTGACGTGAATATTTTACACACCAAAGCAGGCCTGCCTGGCTTCCAGGTTCTCCCAGAATCCCTCAGTCCCTACTTTGCATACTCTGTTCCTCCCTATACAATCCAGACATGTTGGTCTCTTTCTTCTCCTCTTCCTCCTCCTCTTCCTCCTCCTCTTCCTCCTCCTCTTCCTCCTCCTCTTCCTCTTCCTCCTCCTCTTCCTCCTCCTCTTCCTCCTCCTCTTCCTCCTCCTCTTCCTCCTCCTTTTTTCTCCTCATCCTCCTTCCTTTTCTCCTTCTCCATTCTGTGTGCATGCACCCCCCTTCATTTTCTCTCGCCCCATTTCCCCAAGGTGACTTCCCTGGCCTTGATCCACAGGGCCACTGAATTCACCCATCGAGAGCAGCTTCTTCATTCTCAAGAATGTCCTACAGAAACTCAAAGGTTGCGAACCCAGTGGCTAAAACTCTTCATACTCCAGTACATCTACTGCTGTCCCACTGAGGAAGAGCTGCTTCCATTCTTGGCTTGCATGGTGACTGGGTCTCACCTCCTCACATCTCTTTACTCAGAGACATTTGCTTCCATTTCTAAGTCTCTCACAAGAGTGAGTATGTACAATTGATTGACTATTTCTGTTCCCCTCAAATTCCTGTGTTGGATCACTAATCCCGGTTTGGTGGCATCTAGACATAAAGTCCTTCAGGAAGGAATTGAGATATAAGGGTGAAACTCTCAATAAATTGTATAAGTGAGCCGAGAACAAAACCTCAGCCATCCATCGGATTAGCTTTCTTCCTGCCACTTAAGGATAAAAAGCACACAGGTTGTGCAAACCAGGAAGAGGAGCCTGCACCACCCAGCTCACATCCGATTTCAACTCTTAACCCGTAGGAAGGTGAGAATAGTGTGTGTGATTGGTGTTTAAACCACCAAGTCTGTGGTTTCCTATTAGAGCAGCCTGAAGTGATTAAACAGCATCTATATTGGCAGAAACTAGTTGGTGTGTAAAACTTCCGCGGCAAAGTATCTGACATAATGTATTCCCCGCGTTTTCAAACCTCTGTGCTTTAAGAATCAAGCTGGGCAATGGTTCAAATGGGCACTGAAAGAGCAAAGCAGCAGAGTGCTAAGATTCCCCCTTTCCCGTGGCTCCCATTCAGCCCGCCGAGAACACTGTGAGGAAGGCCTTGATGGCTGAACAGTACCCTCATTTGGGTAACATTCAGGGGAATACTTTTCTTGCTGATTTCCGTTTTACACAATGTGGGCTATTTTCACCAGCCAAGTTCAACTTCTGGTTCATGCCACCCTGGCTCTGAGTCTCCGCTGCAATCTTTCTTTCTTCTTGGGAAACTCCCCAGTCTTTACCACAACTATGTGTGCAAACTCCAGCCTCGCTCCTCCTGACTGCACCATTGCCTACCCTGAGGAATGCAACCCTGTATAAGCACTCCTCCCATCCCCAGCTCCTCAGGGCTCCTTTTGCCACACGCTGCCCTCCTGCCCACTCTCATGATGGGGGCATATGCATATCACACACATAATGGAAGCTTGCCAAGTAAACACTGACGATGTCAAATCAGGTAAAGAAAGAAGGCACTCACTGTTGGGGCACGTGGGAAATTACAACCATTTAACAGGAAATCAAATTAGCCCTCCATGCTGATATCTTTCATGTGCTTTAGATTTGGAGAAATGTGCAAGGCGTCTCTACATTTGAAATAATTGACAAATACAAAGCAAACCGGCCTCCTTTTCAGCAAGCTCATGACAATGTTTAGGAACTCCTTTCTGAAAGGGGAGAAGTGTGTCTAGGGAAGAGAACAGAGTAGAGAAATGGTAGGATTCAAAGATTATTTTTCTTCTTTTTGGCCAAAGAGGATTTGGAAAATAGTCTCACTCAGAAAAAAAAAATAGTTATTGATTAAAATATGAATGAGAATTGTCAGTATGTTCAATTCTTTTGTTTAATCTCTATCAGGATCTCTTGACTGTGAGTGTGTGTGTGTGTGTGTGTGTGTGTGTGTGTGTGTGTGTGTGTGGAGAGAGAGAGAGAGAGAGAGAGAGAGAGAGAGACAGAGAGAGAGACAGAGACAGAGACAGAGAGAATACAAGGTGGCTACGTTGAACAAAACTGATGACAAGATCTTGGACAGCATCAATTAATACATTTTATCTCCCTCATAGCAAAGAGATATGTATTAGCTGATCGGTACACGTGGATTAGGCTATGAACACATAATTTGCTTTTTCCATGCAGATTTTGGAAAATGTTCTTCAAAAGCCAGGCTGAGCCATGGAAAGTTTTCCAATATGATCCCGCTCACGCATCCCTCATGCATATACATCGTCACATAACTATTCATGCTGTCAGTGCGACCCAAGCCTCCCCACTCCCACACCACCTTCTCCAAGCCAGACGCACCTGCTACCCTGGGCACTAACTGCTACTGCCATGTCTTGCTGGGTAATGCCATTGTCAACCTCCCTGCCTGGCACGCGTGCCATTCTCCTGTGCTGGAGAAAGGAATGTTTAATTATTTTTAATCAGTGGACATGGCATCTTGCTAGACAGCGACACTTGGGGGATCCAACGCCATCTGCCTTCCACCAGGCGCCAGCTGCTCTAGTAGATGTCGGTAGAACACCTTAGGACACGGCCTTCCGCTGCCAGGCGCCTCTGCGCGGCTGCCACTGGGCACCATCCCCAATGTGAGGCTGACGCTTAGGCTCCTTGCCTGTCACAGTTTGCCCCTCACCCCTGCCATCCTTTTCAGGGAAGCACTCCTCAGCCCTGCTCCCAGAACATTGTCCACAAAACCCAGGGGCCTGCCAGTAATAACAAGGTGTCCAAATATAAATGTCACCCTAACCCAAATGGCCACCGAGCTTTCCATCACCATAAGTCAACCTAATGGATCCGCTGACTGCAGTCCCACAGAGTACAGCCACGGGCCTCGCAGCGGGTTTGACCCACAGAGAACAAGGGTCAGCCAGCTACTGAATGTTTAAAACAATGGGAAGGAAGCAGGGACAGAAATGCCTCTCGGATAAATCGTGGAACTGTCCAGGGTGAGCTGCACAAGTTGCTGTGACAGACCTGTCCCTTCCACCTCCTACCCTCCCGGTGGCCCCCGCAGCTCTCACAGCTGTGCCAACACTTTGCTGCAAAGCTAGGTTCCTTTGCTGACATCGCTTTATCAGCTCAGCGCGGGGAGCACTTGCCACCTGCCCAACCCCCCAGTCCAGCTAGATGGCCCAGCCTAGTTCCCCAAGGTTCCTGTCACCTCCACCCCTGCCCTTGGAGAGCACGAATGCTTGAAGAGCTGAATGTAGTCGCTCCCATCCCTTCTTTATTTTCATACAAAGTAAAAGAGATCCGCCAAGGGTGGTGGCTGAAGGGCACAAAAAGCCCCAGCTGTGCCTTCCCCCTAGTCAGTTTCACCTCCAGCAGGAAAGCAAACTGTTTTTGTGCCTGAGGGAAATTTGCAGAGCCTCACACTTTCATCCGGAGACTAAACGGACAAAGGGGAGGTCCGGTGCCGCATCTGCCAGAAAAAGGGACGTGTGAAATGTGATTAACTCAGGAAGGAGCTGGGGAAAGTCTGCTGGGGCCTCTCTAGTGCCCCTGTGTTTCCCTGGGTCAGGAGCAGGAGGGAGAGTAAACAAAAGAATTAAATAAATATTTTTTCCTCTTAACCCACATGTTAATCCAGACTCTCACATCCTTAGCACCAACCAACTCAACAGCACCGGCATTAGCCTAGATGATGAAGGAAGGCTTAGACTAGTAGAATTCTTTGCATTTGTAAAATGTGAGGCTAGGAAGGGAAAAGGTTTCAGTAGAATGTAATTTGTGCGGATAGGACGCCATTCATTGCACAGCCAAACACACCGAGCCCATCAGAGAAGCTCAGTTAATGCTATTTCTCAGGCTAAGTGCAAACCACCAGTGCCTGTAGAATTAAAGCCATCAATAGACTAGGGTTCTGCACTTACAGTAAGACAAATAAAATCCCCACTGATATGCCCGTCACTGCAGGAAGCTCTATGTCTGTTTTCAGAGCTGCTCTCTGTGAGAGCTTTGTATGGTAAATGAAGCTATAGTACCCTTGTTTCTTTGTCTAAGTAAGCAATGGCCATTTTATTTTCCAACAGTAGACGAGCTATATCAATTTTTAAAATGGATCTTTGTTTTCACCAAACTGGCTCCCCTGCTTGGATAACTTGTCTCCGGTTCAAGGTATGTACAGAAAGCAGATACTTCTTGGAATTGACTGGAGATGTATTGGATAATCTGCAGACAAATTCCAGTAAAAACTGAGTCAACTAGCAAAAGAGGAACACTCCTCTTTGTTCTGTTGATGACAGGAAAAAAGTGGGAGGGCGGGGAGAGGAAGCAATCTTCAAGACAGGAGATGTTTGAAAGGATTCTTCACATCTGAGTGAATTATTTCATCCTCTGTGGCTACGGAAATCTGTGTGCTCTCAACAGAAGAGGGGAGCAGAAGGTAGACGTGTCCAATATTGGAAACTAAACATACATTAGAAGACACACTGAGAATGAGTAGGGTAGGAGGGCCGTCAGGTGGTCGGTGCCTGCACTCAAACTTTAATGATGCTTCCTATAGGAAGACGCTGCAGGTATTTTCTGGAATATCATAAAAGATTAACATAATCAGCTGTCTAGTGTAACTGCAGCACTTTACAAAGATGGAGTTAAGGTATCATTTATCTCAGTGGGAAATACAAGTCTGAGGGAAGACACTCCATATGTCAAGACGTGAAATAATTTTCCGGGGGGCCCACTTCACTAAGCAAGAGGGTTTTGGGAGGCTGAGGTGGGTGGGTGGGTCTCACCTCCTCAGAGCTACTTACTTCAGAGGTGACAGAGCAAGTCACTCCAGGCACGGGGGAGGGGAGGGGGAGTTCTGGACAGTGATGGCTGAACATTGGTTCCATACTTCCAACACTAAGTTTATCCTCATGATTCCTCAAGGGGCATCGGGACTATGAAAGGCACACAAGAGGGCTTCCCAAAAAGCCAGCTTAACTTAGATTCACTTGTAAAGGACTACTAACAGACGCCAATATTGACCTTGAAAAGTCAAGAGTATCTGTCCCTAGGAGAATGAAGCCAGATTGCTGTTGATCAATACTCTTCTTTTTTTCTACGTGACTCAATTCCAGCCACAACGGCTCGGGTCTAGGGGACTTCCCATTAAGAATGGCTCTCTCTGGAGGGGCAAGGAGTCAATTTGTCTTAACAGAAAGGGCTGAAAGGGGCTAGTGCCTACAAGAGGGGCAATTCAGGCTCCTGGAGAGGCAGAGACAAGGAGGAACTCTGCTCTGTTTGGAGTGCAGAGAGGTTTATTCTTAAGAACGTAGATTTGTACTTGAACCAGCTTTCAAAGTTTGTGTACTTCTCCAGCACTCATTTTATGAGCAGTGTATATTCTGAGCAATCATCATACATATTCTGTAATTTTTCACTTAGAAAAATAGCTTTTGGATTTTCCTACAGCTTCTAATTCCAAAATTAGTTCAACATCTAACAGCGAATGTAGAAATATATACCCCTTTCGGAGACATACTTAGGGCTGGTATTGATTTATGCTATATCATGATTTTAGTCTTATGGGATAATCGCCTTGTCAAGGCTATATTTATTGTTGTGGCTACTAAATCACATTAATTCCTTGGTGATTATACCACGGTAAAGCATTAACAAACTATAGCAGTGACAGAATTCAGTTTTCTTCTTTAAATAAACTCAATGCAAAACTAGCCATGCCCTAGATTTCAATGGCATTCCAACTTTGTGTTTTCCTTCTGCATATCTAACCAAGCTAGGGTTGCAGCCTGCGCCTTGACAGAGATTTGAACTCTAGTGGAAAAGCCCCTTGAGGGAGAAGCAGCACTGCAGAGGCAAGTGCTAATGGCAACACAGTGCAGAAGCAAATCACCCATCAAATGGGACCACTTAGTATTACAGAAGCTTTTGCAAGAAGAGAGAAAGAGAGAGGGGGGGGAGCAGACATGATCTGATATTTAGGTTGCTTTCACTAGGAATAAGCTTTCTCCCCAGTACTCAGGGACTTCATAGCAACATGCCTAAATTCAACTTGCCTTGACACTCTCCTGGTATTTAGCATCATGAAAGTGAGAAAATGAGGGACAGCCACTGGGAGCAGGAGAGAGAATGACTAAATGTTTCAAAGCACTTTGTAGCATGTGAGCTGGAAACCAGACTCACATCCCAGCGCCCACATGATGAGAATGACGTGGTTCTGCACATACTTGGAACCCCGGCACTGAGAAGACCAGGGTCAGGGGGATGACCTCTACCTGCAGGCTGCCAGCATCCCTAAAAAGCAGGAGTTCTGGGTTCAGCTCCAGAGACATAATGTGGAAAAACGGTAGAGGAGGACACATGACACTTTCCACCGCACGTGCACACAAGCTGACACACCATATACAAACACTTGTACATCACACACACACGTGCGCACACACACACACACACACACACACACACACAAAGATGACACGGGGAAATGCTTTCATGCAATGACATATGAACAATGAGATCTTTTAAAAACATAAATGAAGCCTGCTATAAACAAACCCTGAACACAAAAGTTGACGTTCCTTTTGTGGATACAATATAGGTTTGGCAGGTAGTTCCAGGCTCTTTTTAGGCATGGTAGCTAAAAGTGGTACCTCTGGAAGCAAGCATTTTCCTATTCATACTTAGATCCAAAAGGCACCATTACCTAAGAAATCTGGCCTCCCAACAAGAAATATGTAAGCATGAAGCTGCTGATTCTCTTGGAACTTTTACAAAGATCTGCCTGCTTTGTGTTTTTAATGAAGGGTCAGATAGGATTTCATCCAAACTGGCTCACCCGCTTTTCTGTCTTGCATATTGATTACAGTCATTAATTTGGAACAGGCTTTTAAACTTGATTGAAATGAAGTCCATGACCAAAAGACTCCTTTATATGCCTTGCATATGCTTCATTCTCAGGAACGCCAAACACTATTCATGCACAACCCAGGTCTTAGCCGAACTCCCCCGGCCAATGAGGGCAGAGAAGACAATGAGGAACATAAATGACACTCAAAGCTTGTGTTGGGCTCCCTTATTGGTTCACGTTGGACCCGTGAGCTGGATTCCCATTTAATGGTGTATGAAGTTTTGACTCAAATAATGGGTTTTCAACTGTATGAGCTTCCTGGACAACTTGTTAAGGGTAGCCACAGAAGCCAAGTGCAGTGGTCCACGCCTGCATCAGGGAATTTGAGCCAGGGTGATTCTGTGTTCAAAATCAGCCAGAGCTCCTGCCTCAGAGTTTCTACTGCTGTGATGATGCACTGCCACCCACAGTCACTGTGGGAGAAAAGAGCTTAACTGGCTAAAGCTTCCGTATCACAGTTCTTCGTTGAAAGAAGCCAAAGGAACAAACTGGACAGTCCTGGAGATGGGAACTGATGTGAAAGCCGTGTAGGAACCCTGATTACTGACTTACGCTCATGGCTCATTCAGTCTCCTTTCTTATAGCACCCAAGATCAGAGGTGGTAACACCCACATTCAACTGGGTTCTCCCTTATCAGTCAAGTTAAGAAATACCTACAGCATGATCTTATAGAAAGAAGCACTTCCTCAATTCAGGTCCCTTCCTCTCAGATGACCCCAACTTGTGTCAAGGTGACATAAAACTAGCACACTGTACAGCTACATAGCATGTCTGAAGCCAGTCAGGATTACACAAACCCAAGAAAGCCATGATGGTGTTTATAAGCAATGCGAGGTTGGTTCCTCATGGAGTCAGATATATTTTAAGTGGTTCCTGTTAGGTTGCTTATTTGTTTCTTTGATTGATTGATTGATTGATTGATTATTTTATTGTTATGTTGTTGGTTCTTTTACAGTCAAGGTCTTATTCTGCAGCCCAGGCTGGCCTTCAGAGACTTCATTAAACTCTCAGCACTGAGATCTCCCTTGCAGAGGTCACAGACATGTACCATAAAACCCCATTTCTTTACAGAACACCCATACACTAATAAATTAAATTAAAAGAGGAGAAAAGAAATGTTGGCATTATGGGTGTGGCTCTGTGAAAGCACACTTGCCTAGCATTCTGGAGGGACTGGTTTGCACCTCACGTGCCACAAAATGCAAGGAAAGAAAAATTCCATATAAATCGAAACAATCAACATTAAACAGACTGTGAAACTCTCACCTTTGTTCTGCCCTCTAAAACATCTCAGGAAGTTAAACGTACCTTCTGTTTCTCCAGTGTACCTAGTCTAATAGTTCGTTGCTTTTCACACTGCCCACCACATCTACCTTCCTCCATATCACCTTAGCCCAGACACATCCTCCTTGTCTCCTTCTGCTTTTCACCACTTCAGGCTTTGGATACCCATTTTACAGTGTCTTATGGATGGCCTCTCTTCGGTGTCATAATAAATGCATTACCGCGTGAACCCAGCCAAAGGCCTACGAGCAGACCCATCGGCCTCCGGTGTGCCTCCTAGAGTCGTAAGGCGGCATCAGCCCATTAGAGAACAACCTAGAATCACCTCTTCCCTCCAAATCACCTCATCTGTGTGTGTTGCCTCATCTGCTCCAAACCCTCAAGTCTTTGACTTTAGAAGGAGGAAGACGCCTTTTGTCAAATGTCCCTCCTTTTCTGCCTTCCACGAGTCCCTCTCTGAAAACTGGCCCTTGCCTTTTTGGCTCCCTCTCTCCCTTGGTTTCCTAGAGGTGATACAATGCTTCCTCCACCACACAAACCTTTCCTCACCACGCCACAAGCAGTCGGTAGGTAGCACCCTGCTTTGGCACAGTCTCGCCGTCACTCCCTCAGCTAGTGTCTCCACCTGTTTTTCTTGGTACTCAAGTTCAGGAATTTCATGAAACGTTCTGTCAAGCTGTTCAAGTATATATTCCTTCAGTCTGCCAAAAGGCTCTGTCTAGCTGAGCTTTTCCCTCGGTCCCCAGGTACTAGTGCTAACGAAACTGCTGAACGGGAGCTAATTTATCACGGTATTATCACTATATCAGGGCATGAGAGAGCCATACCTAGGATGAATTATGGATCTATCCCGTGTCCCACGCATCCTGTACGTCAAGGTAAGCAAATGCTGCCTTGCGTTGGCTGTCAGCCCCCGAAACAGCTGACATTTGTTATTTTAATTAATAGTTGACTTTGCTGAAATAAGCTGCTGTGAGAAGCTATGACTTTTTTTTTTATTATTAAATCTTCGCTGCAGCATTGTGCTCCCCATATTGGGAGACAAAAGCTCATTTTCAAAACTGCTTTCTCCTGCAAGGTCACGGTTAACAGCTTGTGTGCACATGTCAGGGAAACATCTGCTTCTGTGCCACCGATATCAGTAAAATTTGCTTTATTTTGAAATTTAAATTTACTTTGACTCAGAGAAAAATGATGAGTCAGTCATTAAAGAGCTATTAAGTGATGTTGATGAGGAGAGGTGGTTTTTTTTTTTTTTTCTCTCCAGTCATTTTGTCACAGGACTGATGGTGAAATTCCTCCAAACTCAGCAATCCACTTCAAATGCTGCAGAGAACTGTGGTCACAGGCACATCTGGGCTCGGACCGGCTTGTCCTTTCATTAATGCAAATCATTATGATGTAATTACTCAGCCTGCAATGTAGAGATCATTGATTTCTTTTGCCCGGTAGCAGTATTTTTTTAAGTCACTGATGACAGAGGGAACTTTCGGGATGATTCCAAAGTATACAAATTAAATCCAGTTCAAGAAAGGCAAACTGACTTAAAAGGTTCCAACACTAAATTCCGTCCCGAGATTTTTTTGTCTTTGCTTAGAATAAATTAAGCGGGGGAGGCAATGCCGCCATATTGTTTTAATTACTTTTGGTAATGCCTCCTACTCTTCTCATTTCCGAGACAATGACACTTTAGCTTTCCCTGGATGGCTTTGGGTTCTGCCCTTGAACACATTCTCATTGCATGCCCATGATCACTCCACTGGAGAGAGCTAACCCCAACATGAGGACTCTCATATCCATTTGATGTGAAGAAGGTTCCCTTCTCAAAGGTCAGAGATGTCCTGAAACATAACATTTCAGAAACATAAACTACTACCTCTGGGTTGTAACATGCATATATCTCCAAGCCTGCAAGGCTCTCGGTGTTGTTACACTGTGTAGTGAATTAACTGAGGGACACAGCTCTTGATTCTACCCTCAACCTCTCCTTGGAGAGTATTCCCCTCCTCCAACTTTGAATTTGTTTTCAACAAAGGGTATGAATGCAGAAATAGCATGCCCAAGCCAAGACTAGAAACATTCTACCACATTTCTCCTCGTGGCCTTGCATCTCTGTTGGACTTTAATAAGGTTTATTCATGCCCTAGCACACCATGGGTATAAGGAGAATGAAAGAGGCTAGAGAAGAAATATTCCAGCTGTGTCCTGTTGTCATGAGCAGCCAGCCAATCTCTAGCCAGCTTGGAGAGGTATGAACTGCAAGAAAGGAGAAAGAAAAGAAAAAAAAATAAATAAAGGCTGTCATTGTAAGCCATTGATATTTGAGTCAATTTCTTAAGCCACTATAGCAGATGTGTATGTAGCGTATGTATCATGTCCTTTTTCAGCTTTTCAGGGGCAGGGGGACAGCTTTCTACAGGTAAAGCAGAAAGCTGATGAATTTTGACAGATGAATACATCTATAAGATCAGGTCTACCATCGTAATAAGCAATATGGCAATCACTGTCAAAAATGTCTTCCTAACCTTTGACTGGTGTGAGTGGTTTATACCCAAGGGTCCATGTGTGGAAAATGGCGCCCAATGTGTTCATAAGAAGGAGCGGTAGAAACTTCCAAAAGTAGGGCTTAATGCAAAGTAGTTGAATCAGTGGAATGACCTAGTTCCCTTAGGAGTAGAGAAAAATTTCCCCCCTGTGTTTCTGTCTCTGGGGTTTTTTTTCTGTCTTGTGTGTGGGTCATTTTCACACATTCCCACCATGGCACGGTCACCTAAGAGGGTTTTACCAGTACCAAAGAGAGAATGCCACCAAACCCCTTAACCTTCAAAACTATAAAAGAAATAAATATTTCTTTTTACAAGCACCCAGCTACAAGCAGACAAATTTTACCATGAAAAACGGGACAGTTTATCCTTTGTCACTTCCCCCATCCTTCCTTCTTCCCTCCATGACCCTGGTCAATTTCCATGTAATGTATTCTCTGGAACACATTTAGCATGTGTTCACTTGCTGCTAGCAGTTTTCATGGAACCAAGTCTCCGTTATTTCTGGTTCACATGTGAAGGCTTAAATTTACATACAGTTTACCTAGAAAGTTCATGGGGTGACTATCTAGGGGATCCTTGGTAAGATGGTACAGAATTCAGCCAACTACTTAGACATGATTCTAAACTTATCCTTGTTCGGTATTCTAGGGGAAAGGGGAAGTCATATATAAAAAGTTCTTAGCACATAAACTGGCACATTGCATAGTTTCACTAATAGCATCTGATACAATTAGGTCCATATCATAAAAATAGCTGCTAGTTAGGCACACAGGAAAGATGATAGAGGGAACTTGCCTGTATCTAGCACATAGCAATCACCTAGTTAACATTGATTGAATAATGATAAACAAAAACATCATGTCAAACATTTATTTCTTTGGCTGTAATAAAGATACTCTGTGTACATATCATATTGGGTCAACATTGTTCTGCTCTAAACAATGTATTCCAAGTTTTTACACTTAATAATCCCAATAACTCCAAGGGTGAGGGCAAAGAGTTACACAGAAGCAATAATGAATGGTGTTGACGGAAGGGTCCCACGCACCAGGATGATACATCCTGTCTAGGTTTCCATGGGGTTCTTAGTCCAGTATTCCTCAGACTTTCCAACACCCTGGTTATCTCAGGCCTTCTTCACCCACATACAGCTTCTCCTTATCCAAAATAAATGATTAGGGAGAAGAAGAAAAAGAAGGAGGAAGAGGGGGAAGAGAAGAAGGAAGTGGAGGAAGGCAAGAAGAGGAAGAAGAGGAGGAAGGAGGAGGAGGAAGAGGAGAAGGAGAGGAAGAAGGAGGAGATGAGGAGGAGGAGGAAGAGGAGGAGGAGTAGGAAGAGGAGGAGGAGGGAGAGGAGGAGGAGGAAGAGGAGGAGGAGGAGGAGGAGGAGGAGGAGTTATTTCTTGCTTTAGGTAAATGCCCTCATTCTACCCCAGGAAGGAGAAAGCAAATTAAACCAACACAGAGTTTGGCTTATACTCCTGTCAGATTCTGTCTCTCTCCATTGTCCCCCTCCATAAGTATTTACCAGATTCCCATGTGTGTCTTCTCTAGTATCCTTGCACTCCATGGTAATCCTGGGTCTTTGGGGAATCTGCTGCTTCCTATCTGTGACCTTGTAGCTGTACGTGCCGCTAGGCTCAGATCTCCATGTTTTGCTCTGCTTTTCCTCACTACAGCCTCAGACTTCCTCAGCAGCCACCTTCTGCCTCTGCTAACCTCACATAATGGATCAAAAGCTCCATGCCTGTGCGGGATCTCAGACCTACGCCTTGACAGGCAGGAGAGCCTCTGCCTACAGTGAGACACAAGCAGCAGTGGTGCCCACGGTCACAGATGGATTCACCACAGACACAGATCCCACTGTCTGTAGAGCTGCATTGCCACCTCTCACCCTGAAGTCACATCCCTGAAGAGCCTTTTACTCATCGTTACCCACCCCCCTTGGCTAATTACTGAGTTCTGGATGACAGATTTCTAATTCTACTTTTGTGTCCTGGGCAGGATACTAAAAGCATGTTTCTCTATGTCAACTTGCATGTTGTTGTGTCAATTCCTAGAGGCATTTCTAGAGAAATATTAAAGGTGAATTGTATGACTCCAAATTCCACTCAGGGAGTCCCTATCCTCTAGAACCTCGGAGTGAGATTGGCTTTGGAGACACTTCCTTCAAAGAAGCAATGTACTATGATACATAGCTGAGTGCACTATGATATTTCCTAATTCACTGACTGGAATCCTTGCAAGAGGGTACTTTTACACACAAAGAGACTCCAGGGCCCCAGGGTCGCATTGATGGGAACACTCAGACAAAAGTACACAAGATTAGTTCGGGTTATTATTGCTGTGATGAAACACTATGACCAAAGCAGCATGGGAGCGGGATGGTTTATTTGGCTTACATTTCCACATTGCTGTCCATCATTGAAGCAAGCCAGGACAGGAACTGAAACAGGGCAGAAATCTGGAGGCAGAATCTTTTGCAGAGGCTATGGAGGGATGCTGTTTCCTATCTTGCTCAGTTTGCTTTCCTGTAGAACCCAGGTCCACTATCCTAGGAATGGCACCACGCACTGTAGACTGAGCCCTCACTCATCAATCTCTAATTAAAAAACAAAAATGCTCTATAGACTTGCCTATATCCCGATCTTACAAATAGAGCTTCTTTATTGAAGCTCCCTCCTCTACATTGTGGGAAAGTAGATCCTGCTGATAAAACCATCCAGACTGTGGGCTTTGTTATAAGCTTGAGCAGAAGAACCCAAATGATGGGAGATAAAGAATTGGAGGAAGAAGGGACCTGTCTCACCAAGTAGCAAGTTATTCCTGTCAGTGTGGTCCTCGTCATCTGGTGGCAGCAGCTATTAGAGTCTCCAGCTCTCAATGACCTCATCGTGTCCTTCCAAGGCACCAGCATCTTGTCCGACCACAGCTCAAACCCAACAACTCCTTCAAGACATCCAGTTTCCCACAATCCCCAAGTCTTCCTTTACTTGTGCAGCTCTAGCCACAGTAGCTACTTTCCAGAGACCTCACCCTTTTTTGCTTTCCTGTCCAACAGTTCCAGAACCCTCCCTCCTAGCCCAGCAACCCTGCTAACCATCCCTCATGCACAACTGCTTCCCCATTCAGTGCTGACTTGACACTATGGTCAAATGTTAGAACTGCTGAATTAATGAAGCATTAAAAGGGGTTTGGGTAAAATATATCACACATTGGTTTTCCATTTCTGCAGTAACAAACTGGCATAATCATTTAAAACTATGCAGATCTTTTACTATACACATTTCTGTAGAATAGAAGTCTGATGCTACTTGCTGTGTTAAAATATTGGTGTTAGTAAAAGAGATGCACTCTTGAGATCTGGGACTGATAGAGCGGTCACCTTGCTTTTTTTTTTTTTCCTTTAGGAACGACCTCCTTTCTACATCCTCAGAGTTAGTGGCAAAATCTTTCATGCTTTCGTTTTCTGACATCTAGGCTGCTTGGAAAGTCTCTCTTTCAGGATTTATGTGATAAGACCCAGCCCACTGGCATGATTCAGGAAAATCTCATCTCAAGATGCTTAACTTTAATTACATTGCAAATCCCTTTGCCATGTAGGGTAATATTCACAGATTCTTGGGCATAGGGCACACACATTTCCACAGGACACTCTCCAGTAGGCCTGGAGAATTTTACTTGCTCTTCCTCTTCCTTCCTTGGCTCCACTCCCCCAAGCGCAAAGAGTGTTTAATCCCGAAGGGACAGATTCTTCAAATGAAATCTAGTTCCTGGTTATAGCATTAGCAAGTAATTCTGATGACATTACACCAATATGTATTCTTCCAATAATGCTTGACTTAAAAGACAAACAAACAAAAACCAAACCAAACCAAACCATACAAAACAAAAACCTTATGTTAAAAGTTTAGGATTCCAGGAAAGAAAACATAAAAGACCCTAATTTATTTCTTACAAAGGCAGAGAGTCAGGGAGCAGAGGGCTATGGGGTTCCTGGGTCACTTGTGTGGAATAAATGGACAGATGCCAGCTATGCATTGGTCCCTCCTCCCACCGGCACCAAGCACAGACTTTCTGTGCAGGGTTGTTCTGTCTTGTTTCCTAATCCTGCTCTGACAGGCTTTAAGTAGGGCAGTAGTGCCATTCACCCAGTTCCTGACATATGGGTAAGGACCATTTCTCCTGTAGCATGGGACATGGGGTTTCTTCTTCAGGGTTGTTTGCCATTTCCAGAGATGGTGGTAAAATATCTTAGGCTGAATTCCTCTTGTCGGGGCTTATGAGTTAAGTTGAATACATCTCTCGGAGTCTATACTTATCCCAGAAGAAGTCTGAGGAAGGAGATTAAAGTGAAGTATAAGAGAAGCTGCTGGTTACCCACATCTTCCAATCCCCACCCCCACCCTGTCTGTCTGTCTGTGTCTGTCTCTCTGTGTCTGTCTGTCTGTGTCTGTCTGTCTGTGTCTGTCTGTCTGTCTGTCTGTCTGTCTGTCTGTCTCTCTCTCTCTCTCTCTCTGTGTGTGTGTGTGTGTGTGTGTGTGTGTGTGTGTGTGTAACACCAATGGGGACATAACTAATTCCAGGAAGGATTTTCAAATTAGTTCCCAAATTCACTGCTGTCCCTTCTTTACTTCAAGACCATGTGATTTCTCTCACTTCTATGCCATGCATATTTTATCTCCAACTATCTGCGACATTTGGTGATGTCAGGTCAGGAGGAACACTGTTTCATTTCCTAAGAGGAAAGCGAGTCACAGCAGCAGCAGCTCTTAGAAGCTACTTCCACCTGCCAACAAGTAGCTCAGCATCCAACCTTACTAGCTTCCCTTCCTCACTCTGTGTGCCCCATCCTTTGACTATGTGAGGATATGGAAACATTGGTACTGGAAGAAGAAGAAAAGCATGCCTTCCTCTGTGGTCTATAATGGGTTTTGCACATGTACTTTTTCTTAATGTCAGGCTTCATTTCAGAAGGCAGAGGGGTTGGGCCCCGTGATGATTTATTTGTGCTGAAAGGGGAAGTTATTAGTTTTTCCTCATTTATATGTAGGGCCCCTCACAGGGAGATATTCTTAGGAACAATTTTATATCTCTTCATATTTTCTCCACTTGTGGTATATTTGCTTCCTTTGGGGGGTCGGCTGCCTGTATCCCTTCAGAGTGAAAGTTAGGAAAGAAATATTTCAACAGTAGAAAAATTCCATGGTGCTTATTAAGACGGGCATACACACATCATCTGATGAATAATGGAGGGGCCCAGAGCTTGTTCCAGGACTGGTGTGGCCATCATGGCTGGTGAAAATGAATAAGAGTGCAGACAAGTCAGGGCTTTCTGCAGGACCCGGCTGTATACATTCATGGATGAACTGTGCTCTTGACAGATCTGATTTCCTTCCTGCAGCCATCAGCTCTATTATCCTGCCTCAGGCTTGAACCTGCAGCCACTGAATCTTGTATTTGCTCTGCCTGGGGCCTTAACCTGCTGCTCTCTCCTTCATCTTTATTTGTTTCTTCCTTGCGCCACCTGTTTCCCCCATCGGGCACTCTGAGGGGGTTTTCCTCCATGTCCTTTTTCTTCTACTTCTAGTATTAAAAAACATCCCAGGTGGCCACCTTTCACCTGTGTGCTCTTGAATCTGCCCCTGCAGCTGTCAAGATGAGTTTTCTTCAGGCACATGAATTCCAAAGCCAATTTCCATTTGTTCTGGCAGAACAGACCCCGCGACAAGGCATCAGAAAGGCACTCGGTTCCTCAAGCCACACTTAAGAGAAAAATTAACAAACAGGAACGGTGACGTATCCAGTACCAGTGACCAGAAAGTCAAAGGCCCTAGTAAAATCTCTTTTGAAGTAAAGCCTCAAAGCTCAGACCCTTATTGAGGCCAATAGATAACTGCTCTTCGGACTTTCCAAAGCCCCCATATCTCTCCTTCTGGAACTGTATGGCAACTCCCGTATCCACTCACCACATGAGGTTATGAAACATTTGAAGCATAGCCAGCCCACACTGAAAGGTACTTAATTGCAAAATATACACCCAGTTTCAAATACTTAGCATGGGAAAAATAAGTGTAAAATATTTCATTGATAGTTTTTATATATGAAATATATGTTATATATTATATATTAAATAGTTTTTATATATGAAATGAAATTATTATGGACATATGGGTGTAATAGAATATTTAAAACCAATGTCACCTGTTTATTTTTACCTTTCCTCATCCAGCAAATGGAAGTATTTTAATGGTACATGTTGAACTGGGCATAGTGGCTCTTGAACTTGGGAAGTGGAGGCAGGAGGATGGCTGAGAGTTCAAGGTTGGGCTGAACTAAATAGCAAGTTCCAGGACAGCCTGAGTTACAGAGTAAAGAATAATATTGGGATTTTAGTTCTTCCCTATACTGGAATAGAAATACAGTTTAAAAACACCTTATAATCTTCTTATATTTTGTCTTTGCTTTGTTTGCCTGGTGGCTCAGTTGGCTCCTTGGTCTTCCTTTGTTTTGCTTTATGGGATATTTCAAATGATTTGGGTGACCAGAAGCAGAGTTTTAATAAAATTTACACATGTGTTTATTTTTTTCAAACAGAAATGTAGTTGGCATGCTTTAAAAAGCCTGTTTTTCATTTTTACATAGTGAATTGTCTTTAATAAAGGCTGGCTTCTCGCCGTTATATACTTTATATACTCTTTTTTATCCTATAAATTCAATCTGTTTTAAGATTAGCTTAACATTTATGGGGTACCCCTCATTTGTCCAAGAACTTATAAAATAATCTCTTCCCTACCCTCAAGGAGAACGTATTCCAAAACAGTACAAATGGACAAAGTCAAACTTCTTTTTACTGAATTTTAGTACAGCAAGATGTGCTTGAGACAAAGAGGGGTGTGCTGTAGATTATTTTTTCATCATGCTTTGGATGGGTTTTTAGCAGCGATCTTTCTAATAAAGTTTAACCAGAAGGAACAGTGATTTCACTACAGAGCATAAAACCTTGTCTTTGGCATAAATCACAAACCAATGAGATCCCGAAAGAATTTTCCAGAACTGGAAAAACACTAACTGTAAGCGTTCACATGGCATGTGCCAGATATCCCTAGATTCTTTGCATCTGAGAGCTAAAAGGAAACAAGGCTCCTGCATGCTGTTTTATCCACAACAGGCTTGGAACTTCTGCTTCACATACTCTTTCCCTCCCTGCATGACTTGGGTGATTCATGATAACTTCATTGTATCTAGGATACTTTAGAGGCACCTAAAATTTGAAGGACTGAACATCTCTATGTCACTTTCACCCTGATTTCCATCCATCTCATCTCATCTCATCTCACTGGAAATGGGCACTGGACAGGACTGCTCTCTTCTGATACATTGTTTCCTTGTACTAACTCTCCCAGGAATGACTAAGTTACAAGGAGTAACTATTACCCGGAATGATGACTAAGTTACAAAGTTACAAGAAGTAACTGTTACCCCACGCCCAGCCCCAATGACTAAGTTATAAGGAGTAACTGTAACAATAATGTGCCTTAGACAATGTGTGAAGCTCTGAGACTTTTTGGGCTTACTTTCTTTGCAGCCGTTTAAGGAACACAAGCCAAGTCTCATTCCTCTATGTGGATTTCTATAGACGACCCATTTGCATATCTGAAGAAGGAACGTGGCTCTTAATGATCTTAATGGAAACCAGAAATGTATCATTTTCCTGATAAGTTGTCATTGTGCACGTTCATCTTCCTGACACCAGAATGCAAGCATGTAAATCTAGGAACTGCTGCCTGTCACCCAAGACACTGAAATGACATTCCCAGTTTTTACAGCCTGTTCCCACACCAGGTTTCTCTACTACATTCCAGTGTGATCTCATCTCTCCGCCAACTTTGGATTTTTGTTCTTAAAAGCTAATTTCCAATGTCAGTCTATAATAGTTCTCAAAACTCTCAGCACAAAAGCTTATTATTTGGAGATTACACTCCCTGGTTGCTCTGGACAGTCTTTCCAAACAAGCCTCTGAATTACCTTGCGAAATCCTGAGTAATGTTCCTGGAACCTTCTGACATTATGCTTAATTAAGGTTTACATGTTAATATCGAACAATAAAACGAGGACGGCACAGTAACATTTAAAAATAGAAGCAAGGTAATTAGCAGCAGTGATACTTGTTCATCGAATTTTATCATTGTACATATGTGTCCTTGACAATTTGTAATTTTTTTCAGGTTATTAATTATAGCTTCCGAGGCAGAATATTTAAGATACCTCAGGAACCATCTTTTAAAGCATTCCCAGATTTAATGAAAAGCTGGTGATTGCCGCCTTAAATAGCAGCAGAGATGCCTTCCAACCTTAGAGGAATCAGCTAATGCCTAATTTCTCTTATCTGTGAACAAGCAAGTATTATTGCTCACACTTTTCCTGAAGTTCATTACCAGTAATAGAGCTTTGCTTTGTTTACACGTTACTTACAATGCAGATGGGATTTTCCTCTGTGTCTCAATGACTTTGCCTCTTTTGAAGAAGGAAACCATACCAGTATGTTTTATGATTAAAAACTATTAGGATAAAATGGAATACACACACACACACACACACACACACACACACACACACACACACACACATATATATGAAAGCTGGTTTTAAATGTGCTACTAGGTAGTAGGGAGAGGAAAGGAAAGGTATGTGAGAGACATAAAGATTACTTTACACATGTCCTTCAAAAAAGTTTAATACATAGTCAGGTCACATTACTGCACATCAAATTCTCCAGGTCTCTGGCTGCCAGTAGCAATTATCTGTAAAAGAACATGTTTTCCCTGGTGACTTGCTATCGGGAATTTTCGAGTACACCTAAGCATAGCCTTGAGCAAAACTCCTAGGGGGCATATTTGGAATATAGGATTTCATTTGGATGCAATCTCAAGGCTTCCGTACAGGACGTCTATCTGTGTATTTTTACATCTGTTTTCACACGGTGATGTGTTTATCTGTTGGCTTTAATTACATGATATAAGTATATATAAATGTAAATAGTACTCCTGAGCTTCCTCTCAACTTTTGTCGTGAGACATACAAATATATTTCCCTGGATATCTGCATGATTTTATATTATAATGGTGCTTTCTAAGTTTTCATCATTATTTTGTGGGGAAAGGTGGTGAAAATCTGCAGGCTGCTGAGGCTCCAGGTTTTGTCCTCTCCTGCAGGTCACATTGCACTCTCTTCCACTGAGCACTGGGGTCACGGCTGGTGTCATCTTTCGAGGCCATGCCAAACCTATATCAGTTGACGATGAGTCACCTTTCAAAAAGCAAGGCATGAGCTCAAATAGTTCAAAAGCGGCACTGCCAAGAAAATAACTGTTTTCATGGTCTGTGTTAAGGATTCATAATATAATTTCAAATCTTCAAAAGTTAAAATACGATGCTGTTTCCCTAGGGATGTCAGATGTTGGCTGTGCATGTGCCTGTTCATGGAGGTAGCATTTACCAGAATTCTCCTCTGATGTATAGAAGTCAAACCCACCCATGCGTTTGTGTGCCATCAATCACCTCTATAAAGGGATGAGCAAACAAACAAACAAAAGAACTCAATAACAATGAGCAGTACGTGTACTGATGAGATTTGGGGCCATGTATGGCAAGTCCTTCTCCTTCCAAGAGTTGCACTGGCTAGAATAAAATCCTTCAATTTTTTTTCTTGCTTTCTCAAAGAGAATGAGTGGCTTTCTCTTTTGAACCTCACCCATTTCACTTAGTCCCTCAAGAGTGTGTCCTAGATGGATGAGCTCCTCCTTGGTGAATGGACCACCTAAGACCAGCTCAGGCAGGGCAAGGTACTCAGTATCCCTATAATATTTGGAACTGGGACACGTACACACCCAACCTAGTTGATGGGCTATTTAAGAAGCCTCTGACTTATCTACTTTCCAATGTGGAGATTTGAGAGGTTCATAAAGGGCAGGCGTCTAGCAGGTCCTGGTTACAAGCAGCCTGGAGTTTGCCAGACGAAAATCACTGAAGGGCTTGTGGCAATTCTCTCTCCAAGAACATTGAGAACCCAACTGTTCTCTTCAACTCCACGTTAGCTGAGGAAATCTGGCTGACGTCATCTTGTACCTTAATGCATGAAGTTCAATGTTTTGCAAGGAGTCCATAGGAACCCTTTGGGATTGTTAAAGGGCCATGTGTACTTTTATTACTGCAAAGCACAACGTCATCACAGTCATAATGAATACAACGATTTTCAGGCCTCTGTAGCCTGGGTGATCTAGGAACAGCTTTAACTTCCGTGGCCACAAAATATAAGAGGAGTTGGAAAAGTCAAAATCTTTATCTTCTTCCTTAGTCGTAACTCTCCCAGAATCATGAATGCCTTGCCTCCTCCTTCCTGGATCTCTCCAAATAGATCCCATTTATCTGATTGGATTTCTGTCCCATCTTTCTACATATTACAGCTAATTAGTACCCCCTGATGAGAGGCAGCCCACTGATGGAGAAAGCAGTTAGATAAGATCTACATTAACAAATGTAGTTCATTTAATATCATTTGTGCTGCTGCATTATTAATAATACATAATTACCCTGTGCAGGCTGGAAGGGGAAAAGAAACCTCTTCTCTAATTTCTTGGCCTTTGCAGAGAAGCAGTGTATGAGAGTGGATGAAACAGGGCTGGGCTACCCATGGCCATCTATCACAGAACTTCCCCTGTCACGCTATTTTATTAACTTTGGGGCTAGCTACAATTCCTACACTCCAACACACACAGAGACTATGCAGAGGCAACCGTTTTTGAAAAGGCTGACTTCCCCGTTTCAGAACGTTCCATAGGGAAGTCCAGCCGGCAGCTATCGGCAAGCTGCGGCTTGGGTTCTTTCTTTAGGCTGTTATTGAAACACGATTCACCGCTCTAGGTAACGGGGTCAACAACTAGTGCTCACAAGATCTGATGCAACATAAGGTATGAACCTGACATCATTCTTTCCATCCTCCAGAATGTGACCGAGCCGCACTAGAAAGGGTCCTGGCACATGGCCTGCATCGTAATATGACAGGCACTCGTGGCAGCTTAAGAAGACTGGCCAGTCTTGATGGAGCACCTACTCAATGCCAAGTTTTATGCTAAGCCCTTTCCACGTACCCATTCTCTCAGGCTTCTTATGCTGGAAGTTACTATTTTTATGCTAGAGGTCATCCAAACCTGGCAACACCTCACAGACTGTCATGAAAGAAAAATCTCCCGAAAATAGGCCATGCTCCTTGCATTTTTCTTTGCCGGGGCTTCTCCTTAGCAAAGCCAAGCCTCCTGAACACCGTTTGCCAAGAAGGGCAGCACAAATGCATGCAGAGACACTGTACTTTGTTTGCTCAGGTGAGGCCGGTTTGAATGCAGGCTTAAGCAGCTAGATCAGGAAACTCTGGGGCTCCAGATCCAAGGCCTGGCACCCAAGAGAAAGAAGACGACCTCAGCCAAGAACAGGAGAGGGGCTGAACACTCCTGAATGAGTCTTTTCTCCAATTAACAGCACATCTGAGCCACTGGTCTTCATTCATCATTCCGTTCATTTATTCAGCAAATACTTCCTGAGAGTTTGGAAGGGAAAGGGGAGAATTTGAAATTCAAAGATAATAAATGAGGAATAAGGATATTCTCATTGTCAACAGAGAGTAAAGGCAGAAATAAAGATATATAATTACAATTGGCTATTTCCCAGGGACAATGTGGATACAAAGAAAGGAATGCTCAATTCTATCCAAGTGGCTCAGAGAAAGTTTGACCAGGAGACTGCAAGTGGATTCTTACAAAATGAATACACTTTGCTCAGGGAGACAGATGGGCAGGGATGTATTTTCTGTTTCTAGTATTATTGTCGCTATTTCACACAATTAACCACAAGCACACGCATACACACACACACACACACACTTGATGGTTGAGTGTTTTGAAATTCTGTTTGTCAAAGTACGACATTGGTGCTCAAGGTCTCCAGCCGTATAACCTCCTTGTCTCTCAGAGGCAGTTTGTAAGCCAGAGACTGGGGGAATGGTTAGGATACAGGCCCAGCATTCAGCAGGAGAGAAAGGAAAGTACTGATTCATAAAAGAAGTTACATATAACTGGAATAACGTTAGCACTTTTATCTATACTGGAGTTTCTTCCCATCTGGTTCACGGTATATCACAGTTTTGAAATATAAAGGATTGAGGAATTTTCCTCTCAATGATCTTCAGTGCTTATAAGACACAGAACAGAATGAAAGATCTCTGAAATTTACGACATCTGTACTGTCGCATCCATTAGTTCACATCTTAGTGCAAAAGAAGCTAGTCTATCCATCTGCAAGATCCTGTGTCTTCCAATTTGCTTTAAAAACAAAACAAAACAAAACAAAACAAAACGTAGCCATCTCCCTGTGTTCAACTCAAGGCATTGCTGTGATCTCCTTTGGGCATCGAGAAAAGACAACCATGTGTGGTGAGGACTGCCAAGTGTTCCCTTTCCTTCATCCTCAGCACACAGTTAGACTGTCTCCCTCTCTTCCCTGAAGTCAGACAGGCGTGTGTTTGAATGTGTGAGCAGCAGCATCGAGTGTCAGCCCAAGGTCCAGTCCGTAACACTGGTCCTCTGCCCAGAACACAAGTAGAGGACTCTGAGGCCCTGTACTGTAGCAGAGACTCATGGTAGAGCAGTCCAATGAAGCACCAACATGACAGTATTTTCTTATTATCAATACTCTTCCAAATAAAAAGTTTCTAAATCTTCTACATTTGCTCTGGCATTTGGTTTACCCTAAAACTCAAAGGTTTGTTTGGACTACCAGAGAAAGTTTTATACGAAGGGCTGTCGAGGAAGAAGGTGTCTGTGGGCTTCCCATGCATGTTTCAGCTGTACAGTTTGGTGAGATGGCCTTGAACTTCTGTAGGCGGAAGTAGGGTGGGGACTAAACGGAAGTGGGTGGAGGCTCAGCAGAAATAGGATTGGGGACTAAACATCAATGTTGGGCAAAGTGGGGCACTGAAACAAATTCCGCTCCCCTGTGCAGGGGGGGCACAGTGCTGATCACTGTTCCTAGGAAGTGTGGCACTGCTGTGCAAGGTGACTGGAGCTTTCTATTCAAACGCCAGTTTCTAACACAGCCTTCCCTACTCCTGCCATCTTAGCTTCCTGTGGATCCTGTATTTTTCTTGCACATTACTTAACAAAGTTAAATCAGGGAGATTTTATCTAACAGCTGTCTTTTTCCCTACACTAAGCTTTCCTGAGGACAAATCCTCCCTAAGGGAGGAAATGGCTGCTCCACATTTGAGCCCCTGGTCTAGAATCATGTCAGGTGTCTGGTAGTTCTTATCAGTCCCACCTTACCAGAAAGCTCTCATTTTTGCTATGTATTCCAGCTTAGTCTTTCATTCTCCCAACAGTAGGGAGATTATGACTTTAGGAGGTGACAATCAATGACCTGTAAAGGCCTTTCTAATTAGAAGAGATTATGATTTTAAATCCTTACTCCCAGTAAACAATCACTGATATATCCACAAAAAACAAATATATATATACACAAGAAGTGCCATGGCCTTAGATATCGTAGAAAGATTTTACCCAGACCTCCCCAAAGGCTGCTCTTCTGCTGTCTAGACGCCAGAGACGTTTATTCAAAGACAGAAAACAGACACGAACACCCAGACCGTGAATATCCCTCTGAAGACACTCTTCCTCCCTAGGACAACTAACACAATCGGAGACAAATATGTGCACATATGCGAAAGTCACTTAGCACCTGTCACTTGGGTGACATTTATTCTATGATTTCCTACCTCATCCAATAAAGTAGGAATGCATTAATCTAAAATTAAAATAACATCCTCACCTCTATTATCTATTCAGTTTTGGATGTTTCATCAGACCGGTGTCCTCTGTGGAAGGTACAGGGAGCACTGAAGAGAACAAATGCTTCTCCCCGAGTCCCCCATTATTCTGCAATTTACATTGCAAATGTTATCAAAAATGCAAATATGTGACATCTCTAATTGTTTCTCCATCTTATCCTACGCTAAACACGGGCTTGCTTAAATTGTATTTCCCAGAATAAAAGAACTGGAGGTAGTGTTGTTGCTTTCTGTATTTAGAGGTACTTAGCCAAAACTACATTAATATTGCTTTTAAAAGTTACTCATTTGAGCGAAGATATCCTGCTCAGAAGAAAAAAAAGGATATTTTGGATTAGAAAATTAGAGAGACAATCTCACAAGACAGTCACTCAGGTCTAAGAGTTACATGCAAGTGTGTCAGAGCAGGACGGCATAGGAATATGGACGGCACTGATAATACACAGATCACAGTGAGAGGCCTCGAGATGACTCTCGGTCTGCTCTTTTGTTTCTAGCTGAAAGTTTACAGGCATGGCCTCCCCACGCCTGAGTAGCTGTTATTGTCACCCCTACTTCCCTGATTATGCCTGCACCCTTACCCCGTCTACAGACAGAATCACGCTTAGCTGAGTACAGCCAATTACCTTCAGATACAGTGGAGGCTCCTGGCATCAAAAGGGAGACAGGTGCCCAACTGTACCTAGGATGTTTGCCCCACACATGGCCTCTGTCTCTCTACCAGTGAGTCTATTCCATCTAGGATGAGGGCCAGAGGCTATCTGAATAAGACATGAAGCAAATCACACCACTGTCTTTTTAACCATTGATAAACCAGAACACGCCCCCTACATGTGCACTTTCTGTGTGGAGAGACCAAGCTACTGCATTTGGGACAATGTTCAAGCATGTAGTGTGCAGGAGCAGAAGGTAGCCCTATGCTTTTGACAATGTAATGCTAACTATATAAAATACTAAATTTCATTTGAGCACCATTCTGTCCATCTCTAATCTTCTTTCCTCAATGACTAACAACCCTGGCCTGCTTAGAATTTTCCCTCCAGAGGACAAAAAAAATGAATGTGAACAGCCACAGTCATGCTAAGATGAACGTACCCACGGCACTCAAGGACTTACCCAAAGTACCAATTTTTTTTGTAGATAGTGTTTTGATGAGAATCTAATGAACACTATGGATCCTCTTCCCAGAGATGCACATATTAGCACACCAACTTATTGTTATATGGAATTTCAATGCTTTTTTGTTGTTGTTGTTGTTGTTGTTTTTAAACCCTTCACTGGATTCCACAGTAGAAGTCCCTGGAGTTTCTGTCACTTGCTTGACTAGTGAAGGTGTCAGTTCTGTCACATAAAAAGAAGATGGGTATCAAGGTCAGAGTCCTAGGTTTACTGCTGGCTGAGTCTGTGCACTTAATCTGCTAGGCTTCTCTGAGCCATCCATGTCTTCATTCTATAAAGGAAGATACTGATACCCACAAGATGTAGCAGATGATTAGAGGACATGTCTGTTTTACCACTTCATCCAACTAGCTCCTAAACTCTCTGCAACGCATGGTGAAATATCTGTATATCTGTATATTTCCTTCTGTAGCCTCGGATACCAAATGAACACTTAATGCTGTCTTTGACATTCTTATTTCTTATCGCAATAGTACGAAATGAATCCTGACTCTCCCATGTTTCATAATTATAAAACTCAAACCTTTCCTTGGCAGTTGCTCTAGGCTACATTTCTTACCTCAGTGAGTAGAAATAAGACCTCTGAAGGACTTTTTTCTACTTTATTATATACACGCTATATTATACACATGTTACAGTCTGGAAGTTAAGTGTCCCATGGGCTCAGGTGTTTGAATGGTTGACTACTTCAGCTAGTCACACTGATAGGGAAGTTTGTGGAACATTTAGGAAGTGGTGGTTTGCTGGGGGAAGTGGGTCAGTTGGGACAGACCTTAAGGTTTTATAGCCTGGCCCCATTTACTGCCCTGTCCCCCACTGCTGCCTTGATTTCTAGATGCAGATGCAATGCAGCCAGCAATACCTGCCCCTTCCAGCGTGCTTTCCCGAGCTGTTGCCATGTCTTCCTTGCCTTGATGGACCACATTCCTGGTAATATTAACCAAAGTCAGTCCTTCTCCCCTTAAGTTGCTTTGGTCAAGGTATTTTATTACAGCTAAGAGAAAGTCATCAGTACACCAGGATTACATAAGGCCTTTTTCATACAAGTATATAATGTGCTTTGAGCACATTCCTTCCAAGGCACCAACTCTACTCCCCTAGACGGGCTCACTTTCACTTGCATACTGTCAATATATAAAATGGCACCATACTGTTGGTATTATAGGAATAGCTCTAACAATACTTAAAAAAGAGGAATCTGAAAGACCATGAGTCCAAAACATAAGGGAAAGGGATGCAAAATACCATGTCTTTAGCATGGCACACCCAGGAGCAATCATAGCCTCACAATCAGAGGCTAAGCCCCTGGGAACATTAGATCTACACAAGTCAGGTCTACCCAATAGTCACCTAGAGATAGATGCTCAAGGAACCCACGGGGCCTTACCACTTACGACTGCACTGTTGGTGACTAACAGACTGTAGGAGTGCGAGAGGAATAGCATTTAGTGCTAAGTGCCATAGAACACCAGGATGTTCACTGGCGAGTCCTCCTGGATCTGATTGTTAGTTCCAGGCCTGTGTTCATAGAGGAAGCACTAGGTTAAAATCTGTGGGAAACAAAACAAAACACAAAGTCATGACTGTGAGAGAAAAGTTACCATGAATAAGGGAGTGATGGGGATTAGAGGGACAAAACATGTTCTGTACTTGTATGAAATCGTCAGAGAACCAAGTTTATTAATAATACATGCTTAAGTAAAGTATGTCCAGTTGTCTCATAAATTCCCCTCACTGAGTCAAAGCTACTTATCCACTTGAAGATCATCATTCTGCATCGTTTCAAAGCTGAGTCCTGTTTTGAGTTGACAGGCTGGAAATAGACTGGAGAATCAAATTTCTGTGGGTAGATAAAAGAATTATAATGTTATTAAGTTTCCATTAACAAACAAACAGTCTCAGACATGAGGCGCTAGATAACAGTTTTAAGGGGGTGGGGGTGCTTTCCAGAAAGATAGAAGAAGGAAGCTTGTCCCATCTGGTTACTGTAGAAGAAAAAGATTAGGAGACAGTATGAAAAGTGGTCATGGGGAAAATGTGACCGCAGGCTCCCATCTGGAAGGGGGTGACAGGGTAACAGAAGAATGCAAGGCTGAAGATTCCTAGAAATGGAGCTTTGCCCCTCCTCAAGGGCTGTCACAGCCAACCATCTGGACAACTGGGGCACAGATGAGCCAAGGGAGACCAGCATTATGTTAAGTAGCTCCGCAGAGGTCACTCAGCTGGTAGATGGAATGGTTGGTTTATCACAGCTGCACAACTGACTCCAAGTCTGTGCAGTTCAGCATCTTCTTCCTAGAGTGAAATTCTGAGAGGTCCACAAGGGCTCTGTCCCCAAAGGCTACAGCCTAGACCTCCAAAGCAGAGCCCCTGGACATCAGAGCCGGTCCTTGGAGGATCTACAAGGCCCAGATGGTAAGTGTGAGCCCATGACCACAAAGGATATAGCTGAGTTCTCCAATGTTCTTAGTCATACTAGAGAACAGAGCTGACTTACTTGTACCAAAACCTTCAGCCTGGACAGTAGCAGAGGGTGGGACCAGAGTTGTTCCAACCAACGACTAAAATGCAATAAAGATGTCCAAATTTTAGCCTAAGATTAGCAGCTTCTACCCCCAAGTTTCTAACCTAACTCTGTCAAGCGATAAAAGCTTTTGAAAATACGAAATATTGGAAAGTTTAAAATGAAGTTATTTGGGGGCAAGGCAAGGTAGTCCAGTCAGTAAATGGCTTGCTGTGCAAACATAGGGACCTAAGATTGATTCCCCACACAGCCCACATAAAAAGCCAGGCGTGTTGGTGTGTGTTCCAATACTGCTAAGTTAGAGAGATGGATTTCTGAGGCTCGCTGTAGTATTAGGGAGCACCAGGCTGGTGAGAGACTCTATCTCAAAAAAGAGGCATGGGTCCAAGGAAAGAAATCTAACATTTCCCTCTGGTGCCACATGCCTCACAGATACATATGAACACGTAAAATAAAGTTATTTTTACCTGCAACACATTAGGGTGGGCACCTCACGAGGAAGATTAGATCTCTTCTTGCAAATGAAATAAAAGGCAAAAAAAAAAAAAACCAAAAACAAAACAAAAAACAAAAAACCCTACATATTCTTTGAACATTTGAGTGTTGTGGTATATATATATATATATGCTTAAACTCCAAAGGACTCTGAAAGCTTGTCTAATGAAACACCTGCAATATATTTATTAGCAATTAAGACGAGGAAATGGACAACATACTGATCAAATTTGAGGTTGAAGCAAAGCTGGGTGTTATAGTAAACACATTAGGTGATGGAATTAGGTTCTGCAGAGGCAGCCACGGGTTGGCCTGGGGAATCACATCCAGCCAGAGAAAATGCAATACACAAAGAACCAACCGCACAGTGGCTGAATAAGGTTATATAAATATTCGCAAGTTTGCTCCATAGAAGGTGGGTTAGATTATGGAACTCAGGGGTTGGAGAGTAATGAACATTATTTGACCCTTAACTATGTGCCAGGCATAGATAGAATCTCATTTAACCCTAAGAAATGAGCAGGACTGTTTGTGTTCAATCAGATAAGTTAATGGAGGTAGAAGACCCAAGGTCACACAATCAGTAAGTGGCAGGGCCAGGTTTCAAACTCATGTCTTCCAGACTTCAAAGCTCAACTTCTTTATATTATGCTAAATTGCCTTTCTGACATAAGACAGTCAGCTTAGTCAGGACCTTCCTCGAAACCTTTAATCTATTCCCAGTATTTGTGACACACATGTGGCCCATTCCAAGAGAGCAAAAACCCATAAAATCTCATACCAACCTCCAGACAATCCACTAACTTGGGGCTTTTATGATAACTACTTCTGGATGTTTGCAGAAGCCATGGCCCTTGCAGGAGAAAACAATCCAAATTGCAAGACCCTATAATCATCCTCTACTCTTCCCTCCAGTTCAGAGGGTTGACGGATGCCTAGCTACAACCAGTTCCAGCTTGATCTCCTCTTGGCCAGACTTCTCATTCTGGTCCATGAGTTCATGAAGCAACTGTCACCTGGACACCTCATTCTCACAGGACAGCAAGGAATCTAGAAACACACCCCCAGTCTTCGTTCAGAACCCTGCAGCCCTGAACTGCCCACCTCTCCCCTCTCTGGTCTGCACTCAGGCAGTAGGCTGCATATCATTGCAGCAGTGCCAGCCCTTCTCCTACAGAAGGACAATTTGGAAATGTCCCCACAACCCCACAGACGTTCATTCCATTTTCATTTTCCTTCCATTGGATTATTTTATTTTATTTTGGCTTGGTTTGGCTTTGCATGGTTGATCTTAAAGAAAGGCTAAAAGCAACGGTCTTCCAAAGCAACAAGCAGAGACAGGAGAAGCCACCCACCATGCTGAAAATAGGAGTGAAAGCCATGAGACCTTGCCAGTCCATTTGTAATACATACCAAGAAGAATTGAGCAAGGGATATAAGCAGTGAGGTGGTTGCATCTTCAGCTGTAGATGCTTATTACGCGTTTCTGTAACTTCGGGAACACCCCTCATTTTCACACTGCAAGGCACACACAGGAGCACTATTGAAATAAACTCAAGATTGAGAAAGCCGTGTTATCTATTTATTCCAGGGGAGACATCCTTTACTTATTTTGTTTGTTTGTTTGTTTGTTTGTTTGTTTGTTTTATGCAGCTGGGCTCAACATTAGCCCCTGGGCATGCTTGCATCAATTAAAATCGCAGATAGAAGCAGAATGCTGAATACAAACAAAATCAACAATTAATGGACTATCCCCAACTGTAAAGCACTTCTGCAGAACCTTCAAATCATCCCTCCCTACTACCTCCCCTGGGCAGAAGACTGGGTTAACAGATGGTTAAGCAATGTTCAGAGAGGAGAGCACAGCATGAATACTGTGGATGGAGACAGGAAGAACGTGTGCAGAGCCCATTGAATAATTTACCAGTAAAGCCATAGGTTGAACATGTGAACCCAGGCCTCTGGTTGGATAAAGCAGTGATTGGAGTGAGGGCAGAGAAACACACAATTCTAATGACAGAGCAAGACAAGGCCAAAGGTATTTAAAGACAGGTAGGACATTATATAAAATTATGTATGGTGTAACACTCCATCCTGTGGACGTGCTGGGAGTCCTGCCAGAGTGAGTGATCTGGTATACATTATTTTTTCATTACAGGCACAGTAAAGTTCTTGGCCCAGCCACAGACTGGCTGGCTTTGAATTGCATGCCACATTTTGGAACTCTCAGGAAGCTGCCATAGACTGGAATGGGGGTATCTACACGAGAGTTAGAATACAAAAGCTAGAGTTGGTCTGGAATTTGTATATTAGTGAGAATTTGTAATTTGTAATATGTGATTTAATTCCAGATACCTTTGCTTGCTATTTAGATAATATGTGTGTATGTGTGTATAATATATGTAATACAGGAGTATATTATATATAATATACACACAATATATGCAGATATCTTAGCAACAGGTCAGTAGATGCTTATGTATATACCATGTGAACACTATCAAGATCAAGATGTAGAACAAAACCTCCCGAATGCCCTTTCAGATTCAATATTCTCCTGCAGAGATGATGGGTGTTTTTATTTCTGTCCCCATAAGTTAGTTTGCCCTCTCCCTGAACTGCATTTAATGCCATCAGTAACTGCTCTCTCACATCTGGATTGCTTTCAGCCTGCCTTTCATCTGGGCCGCTCACTCACGGTTTCACAGATAGCAACAGTTCCTATTTTCATTTCTGCATTGTGGTAAACAAATGTGTGAGCTGTAGTTTGTCCACACAATTGTTAAAGAACTTGAGTGGTGTTTTGTTTTGCAGTTACATTGTTATTAGCATATATTAATTACAATGCAATAGAAATTGTTATGAGATTGTCATATGTACATAATAAACTTTTAACACATTAATTAGCCAACATTACACTCTCTCTTATCCCTTCAGTATTTTCCAAAAATCCCTTTCATATGTTCTTATGTCACACACAACACACACACAAACACATGCACATACACTTTAAATATACACTGTGAAAGCTAGAGAAAACAGGATATTTTTCTAAGTCTGGCTTATTTCACTTAACACAACAATCCAGTCTCATCCATTTTTCTAAAAGGACATAATTTCACTCTTTTTGACTAAATAAAACTCAAATTGTGTGTGTGTATATTTGGACATGTGTACTATGTGAAATAAACACAATTGATTTATATTATATAATATATATTGTCCTTATGTGTGTGTATATGTATATAACATACTTTCCTTTTGTGTATGTTGTATGTACTACTTTCTTTATCCTTTCAACTGCTAATGGCTATGTAGGCTGATTCTATAACTTGGCTTTAAGGAATAGTATCACAGGACAACGATGTGCAGATTTCTACTGCAGACCAACTTAGACTTCAGATATAGGCCCAGGAGTGGTGCAGTTAATACATAGCTCCATTTTAACCTTTTGAGGGTCTCCATATTGATTTTTACTTCAGTTCCTATCAATAGTATGTGAAAGCTTCCTTTTCTATATCTTTTCTAAGATTTGTTTTCTCCCTCTCTCTTTCTCTCTCTCTCATGTTTGTGTGTGTGTGTGTGTGTGTGTGCATTTATGTGTGTATATGAATGAATATAAATAGTAACTGATTTTTAATATTTAACTTGCAACACAATTGTTGAATAATAATATAGTAGTCAAATTTTAAAGATTTATTTCTTTTTATTTGATGTATATGGGTGCTTTGCCTGTGTGTGTGAGTGTGTGGGTATGTGTGAGTGTGTGTGTGTGAGTATGAGTGTGTGAGTGTGTGAGTGTGTGTGTGAGTGTGTGTGTGTGAGTATGAGTGTGTGAGTGTGTGAGTGTGTGTGAGGGTGTGTGTGAATGAGTGTGAGTGTGTGAGTGTGTGTGTGTGTGAGTGTGTGTGTGAGTGTGTGTGTGAGTGTGTGTGAGAGTGTGTGTGTGTGAGAGTGTGAGTGTGTGTGTGTGTGTGAGTGTGTGTGAGAGTGTGTGTGAGTGTGTGAGTGTGTGAGTGTGTGTGTGAGTGTGTGTGTATGAGTGTGTGAGTGTGTGAGTGTGTGTGAGGGTGTGTGTGAGTGAGTGTGAGTGTGTGAGTGTGTGTGTGAGTGTGTGTGTGTGAGTGTGTGTGTGAGTGTGTGTGTGAGTGTGTGTGAGAGAGTGTGTGTGTGTGTGTGTGTGTGTGTGTGTGTGTGTGTGTGTATCATGTGAATGCCAGTAGAGGACATCAGATTCCCTAGAACTGGAGTTACACATGGTTGTCAGTCACCCTGAGGGTGGTGGGAACTGAACCTGGTCCTGTGTAAGAGTGGCAAGATGCCACTGAGCCATCTTTCCAGCCTCCAGAAGATAGCAAATTTAACTTCACTATTTATTGCCACTTTTTCTAAGTAATTGTGCCAACTACTGTTCCCATGAGAAACACACTTCTTCTAGTCCCACTGTATCCTTGTCAATGCTTGGTTTGTTTAGTGTAGCAATTGTAGCTTGTATGTGGGTGTAGTCAGTGTGGTTGCGATTTCCACTTTGCAGACGATTTTGCCACACATCACCTTGTTGGTCTTCCTGCTCTTCTCTTCCCGGGTGTGCATATTCAAGTTTTTTTGTGGTTGTTGTTGTTTGCTTTTGCTAATTACCTTTTTGGCTTATATACCCGTTTGTAACCATTTTTTGAGTTTATAGTATATTATAGTCATACACTGCATATGCATTGTCAGCTTATTCTTGTGGCTATTTGTTTTATTATCTTAATGTTTTGGTTTGTAAATTTTCACTGAAGTACTACATAATTTGTCCATCTTCATGTTTCTCATTAGTTTGTTTTGTTTCCTTTTTAAAGAAATCATCAACTTCCCCAAGTTGGAAAGTACACTTGTGTTCTCTTATAGACATAGTTTATATGTAGGTCTACCTATCTCAAAAGATTTTTTTCATATTTATATCATATTATGCCCATTACTGAAAAAGCTATCCCAAGCACACATTTATCTGAAGTGGCCTCTTATTATCGATTAGGTGGCCATTTATATGGTAAACATGATAAATTATATGAATATATAATATATGAATATTTTTCTAGATTTTTTCTTTTTTTAATATATTTTATTAGGTATTTTCCTCAATTACATTTCCAATGCTATCCCAAAAGTTCCCCATACCCTTCCCCCCAGTCCCCTACCCACCCACTCCCACTTTTTGGCCCTGGCGTTCCCCTGTACTGGGGCATATAAAGGTTGCATGTCCAATGGGCCTCTCTTTCCAGTGATGGCCGATTAGGCCATCTTTTGATACATATGCAGCTAGAGTCAAGAGCTCCGGGGTACTGGTTAGTGCATAATGTTGTTCCACCTATAGGGTTGCAGATCCCTTTAGCTCCTTGGGTACTTTCTCTAGCTCCTCCATTGGGGGCCCTGTGATCCATCCAATAGCTGACTGTGAACATCCACTTCTGTGTTTGCTAGGCCCCGGCATAGTCTCACAAGAGACAGCTATATCAGGGTCCTTTCAGCAAAATCTTGCTAGTGTATGCAATGGTGTCAGCGTTTGGAGGCTGATTATGGGATGGATCCCTGGATATGGCAGTCTCTAGATGGTCCATCCTTTTGTCTCAGCTCCAAACTTTGTCTCTGTAACTCCTTCCATGGGTGTTTTGTTCCCAATTCTAAGAAGGGGCAAAGTGTCCACACTTTGGTCTTCATTCTTCTTGAGTTTCATGTGTTTTGCAAATTGTAACTTATATCTTGGGTATTCTATGTTTCTGAGCTAAGGAAGGAATAAACAAGGAATGTGCCTTCTAATCTTCTTGAACTTCGGGTCAATGAACTTCTTGGTCATTTTGTGGCAGAAAATCCCATGCTGTAGTAGGTACCTACAGATACTATGCTAGTGAAAGAAGAAAAATCTGAGAACTTGATATAGATGGAGGCCCCGGCATAGTCTCACAAGAGACAGCTATATCAGGGTCCTTTCAGCAAAATCTTGCTAGTGTATGCAATGGTGTCAGCGTTTGGAGGCTGATTATGGGATGGATACCTGGATATGGCAGTCTCTAGATGGTCCATCCTTTTGTCTCAGCTCCTAACTTTGTCTCTGTAACTCCTTCCATAGGTGTTTTGTTCCCAATTCTAAGAAGGGGCAAAGTGTCCACACTTTGGTCTTCGTTCTTCTTCAGTTTCATGTGTTTTGCAAATTGTAACTTATATCTTGGGTATTCTAAGTTTCTGGGCTAATATCCACTTATCAGTGAGTACATATCATTTGAGTTCTTTTGTGATTGGGTTACCTCACTCAGGATGGTGCCCTCCAGGTCCAACCATTTGCCTAGGAATTTCATAAGTTCATTCTTTTTAATAGCTGAGTAGTACTCCATTGTATAAATGGACCACATTTTTTGTATCCATTCCTCTGTTGAGGGGCATCTGGGTTGTTTCCAGCTTCTGGCTATTATAAATAAGGCTGCTATGAACATAGTGGAGCATGTGTCTTTCTTACTAGTTGGAACATCTTCTGGATATATGCCCAGGAGAGGTATTGCGAGATCCTCCAGTAGTACTATGTCCAATTTTCTGAGGAACCGCCAGACTGATTTCCAGAGTGGTTGTACAAGCCTGCAATCCCACCAACAATGGAGGAGTGTTCCTCTTTCTCCACATCCTGGCCAGCATCTGCTGTCACCTGAATTTTTGTTCTTAGCCATTCTGACTGGTGTGAGATGGAATCTCAGGGTTGTTTTGATTTGCATTTCCCTGATGATTAAGGATGCTGAACATTTTTTCAGGTGTTTCTCAGCCATTCGGTATTCCTCAGGTGAGAATTCTTTGTTTAGCTCTGAGCCCCATTTTTTAATGGGGTTATTTGATTTTCTGGAGTCCACCTTCTTGAGTTCTTTATATATTTGGATATTAGTCCCTTATCTGATTTAGGATAGGTAAAGATCCTTTCCCAATCTGTTGGTGGCCTTTTTGTCTTATTGACTGATGGTGTCTTTTGCCTTACAGAAGTTTTGCAATTTCATGAGGTCCCATTTGTCAATTCTCGATCTTACAGCACAAGCCATTGCTGTTCTATTCAGGAAAATTTCCCCTGTACCCATATCTTCGAGGCTTTTCCCTACTTTCTCCTCTATAAGTTTCAGTGTCTCTGGTTTTATGTGGCGTTCCTTGATCCACTTAGATTTGACCTTAGTATAAGGAGATAGGACTGGATCAATTCGCATTTTTCTACATGATAACCACCAGTTGTGCCAGCACCATTTGTTGAAAATGCTGTCTTTTTTCCATTGGATGGTTTTAGCTCCCTTGTCAAAGATCAAGTGACCATAGGTGTGTGGGTTCATCTCTGGGTCTTCAATTCTATTCCATTGGTCTACTTGTCTGTCACTATACCAGTACCATGCAGTTTTTATCACAATTGCTCTGTAGTAAAGCTTTAGCAAACAACGAGTGGGGGCTGGGATACCTAGTATTCAGAACGTCCAGAGTTTAGTTCCCAGACCCCTCAAAACTACCACTGACATTCATGGGATACTCACGGTGCTAACACAAAACCTGCTGCAGTGATGAAATGTCAACAGAGCATATTGATGTCCTCTTAAACTCGCCTTTGATACAATATTTGTGTATAATAAATTTTATGGAAAGAAGTGTCTCTTCCTAGCTTTGCTTTCTTCATATTTCTGCATATGTATAAATTAGCAAATGCACAAAGCAAGAGTTATCCAGTCTGATCAACATGTATGTGTGTGTCAGTTTTCCCCTGAAACAGTTTCCATGGACATGTCTGCACAGTCCAGCACAGAGCAGATATCAAAGGAATTCTTCCTGAAACCTTAGACAGGGGCACTAAAAATTCTCTCTGTTTTTCTCCTTTTTATTCCTAAGAGGACCACTGGTAATTCTACCAAGCCTTTCTAATATATCTACAACAAGGCAAATGGAGAATGCACATCAGCTACCCCACAGAGACAGACTCCCAGACCAGAGCTCCTTCAAGCAAAGGCACAGTTTTGTGCTACACTGTGGCTGGAGAGATAGAGGCTGCTGTTTGCAATTGGAACTCGTCAGTGAAGCTCTGTCTCTCTGTCTCTCTCTCTCTGTCTCTCTCTGTCTCTCTGTGTGTGTGTGTTTGTGTGTGTGTTTGTGTGTGTGTGTGTGTGTGTTTGTGTGTGTTTGTGTGTGTGTGTTTGTGTGTGTATGTGTGTGTGTGTTTGTGTGTGTGTGTTTGTGTGTGTGTGTTTGTGTGTGTATGTGTGTGTTTGTGTTTGTGTGTGTGTGTATGTGTGTGTTTGTGTGTATGTGTGTGTGTGTGTTTGTGTGTGTGTGTATGTGTGTGTGTGTTTGTGTGTGTGTGTTTGTGTGTGTATGTGTGTGTTTGTGTTTGTGTGTGTGTGTATGTGTGTGTTTGTGTGTGTGTGTGTTTGTGTTTGTGTGTGTGTGTTTGTGTGTGTGTGTGTGTGTATGTGTGTGTGTGTTTGTGTGTGTGTGTTTGTGTGTGTGTGTGTGTGTGTGTGTGTGTGTGTGTGTGTGTGTGTGTGTAAGAAGCCATCTTGAATCCCCTGCCTCCACCTCTGTCTGAATCTTACTCTCACCCTGACATTCTCTCATGGAGTCTAGGAACTGAACACGTCTTGTCGCCTATCCCTTGGCTGTGACGCATTCTGGCAAGTGGCCTGGTGACTGCAGGAGATTAAAAGATCTCCAACTCGACCAAACTCCAGGATCCAGACTGAATGGGGAGGGAGCATCTTAGCCTTTTAAAGCAATCCACTCTGGCAGGAGTTAATGGGGGTCTCTCAAGAGTGAAGCAACCCTCCAATGGAAACACAGCCAATGACCTCCTGTTATGCTCCACCTAGTTTTTAGAACTTTGATTTTTATTTTTAATTATCTGCATGTCTGTGCATGTAGGGGAGGAGCATGTGCACGCATGTGCATATGCATGGGGTGTGTGCACATGATTACAGGTACCCACAGTGGCTGGAAGGAGACATGGAATAATGGTTTGTATAAGCTCAGCCCAGGGAATGACGCTATTGGAGTAGGTGTGGCCTTGTTAGAATAGGTGTCTGTCTCACTGTGGTTGTGGGCTATAAAACCTTCATCCTAGCTGCCTGGAAGCCAGTATTCTGTTAGCAGCCTTCAGATGAAGATGCAGAACTTGCAGCTCTGCCTACACTCTGCCTGCCTGGATGCTGCCACACTCCTGCCTTGATGATAATGGACTGGACCTCTGAAATTGTAAGTCAACACCAATTGAAATTTGTCCTTATAAGAGTTTCCTTGGTCATGATGTCTGTTCACAGCTGTAAAACTCTAAGTAAGACTCATGGGATGCACTGGATCTAGAATCACTGGAGGTTGTGAGCTTCCCTACATGAGTGCTGGGAAATGTACTAAGGTCCTCTGCAAGAGAGCTCCATTTCTAAATAGTGTGTCATTCCTTAACTTCACACTGGAACCAGGCTTCCATTACAGAAACGGCTGGGAGACAGACGCATGAATCAAATCCTAGTGTTCAAATCCCTTTTTCTTATTTTAAGATATGCTGAGAACTCATACAGGAAGAGATGCTAGTCATTGAACTTCCTAAGACCCTCCTTCAAGTTAGATTCTTTGTAAAGCCAACTCTTTAAAAGGTTGTAAGATGCTAGAAGCTTATGAGAGAATTCTGTTGGAGATCCACCATGGTAGAAGAGAAGGGAGAGTCAGACAGAATGATTGCCTAAAACATTGCAATAAAGGCCTTAACCCATTTCAGAGTTAGCTCTGCCCTTAAAAGGGCTCTCCAGATTCATTCTGTGCTGAAGAAAGGAGTTGAGTCCTCCTCCTCCCTCCTCCCTCCTCCTCCCCCATACCACATTACTGGATGCTCAGAACTTTTTGAAATGGGAACCCAGAGTTAAACAGTTCTCTAAAAAATACTTCACAGAGAGCCTGACACCAGGGGACTTTGATCATCAACAACGAAGAAGTACACTGTGAGCTCCAAAGGAATTTCATGGCCCGAGGTTCTTTCAACTCACCTAGAACCCTGCAAATTCCTTTAGTTGGCAGGTTGGGAGTATACTTAAAAAGATTTTCAAGATCATGTGTTATGTGTGCACTCATTATATTTTAATTCCAATATTATAAAACCCTAAAGCTGTTGTGATGAGTTCTCAAAAATTATTCTAATATGGTTCTCAAATTAGCTTTGGCAGACACTAGCTCACTCAGTCAGCCATTTATCCTATGAGCTTTAGTTGTGTGACTACTTTGCTTTGTGTGTTGGGATATACAAGTACATATACTGTTACTGGTTCCATGAACCTTTGAGGCTCTTAGCTCAACTATTTGCCCTCAATGAAGCCTTCTCAATCCCAAATCCCACTCTTGGCTACTATGTTCCCATGTATGGTATTCCTTGTCTTAACATAATGTTCTATTTAAAAATCTCTAGTGTTTTTAGTCATTGCTCCTACAAACCACATCTCTTTTCCTTGCCCCTGTACTCCCAGGGCCTACAGGTTAAAGAATTAAACAATGGGCAAGACATACCATCTACCTTCTATAGTAGTTGATTAACAAAACATGTTGTAGCAGTGACTGTGTGAGCAAACTAAAGAAAGTATCTGGCATTATACTGAGTCAAAGCCTTAGAGACTCAGGAAGTCTTCATGACAGGGAGACATGAACTAATGTCTGGTAACAGCATAAACATCTGCTTGACACAGAATATCATTAAGGGCTGGAGGCAATCACTCAGAAGGATACAGTTATGCCAAGGTCCAGTATGCTTAGCAATCAGATTAATTCAGGGTTTTTTAGAACATAGTAGGATGGAGCTACAGATACAGGTTGTGATCATGAGCTACATTAAGCAAGCATGTCATGGGGAAAAAAAATTAAGCCTCAGAATGAAGTTAATCCATGTTCTTCTAGTTCTAGAGCAACTACAAGGATGACAAGCTTAGCTGTGAAATACTTCTTCAAGTTAATTCTGGAGTTGAGCTAGAGAGATGGCCTGCAGTGGTACAAGCCCACAAGCGTTTCAGTAGAATGTATTTAAAGTTCCAACAGCCACCGAAAGGAAAGCCTCAACACCCATGTCTCATGTCTCCAATGCCTTGCAGAAGCAAGACCACAGCCTAAGAGGACATGCCACCCATCATCCACATAGCAGCCCTCTTTTTGTGCACACATTCACAGCACACATTCTTTCTATGGTGGTTCCCTACATCATTTTCCAAATAAAAATTATCAAATCCAAGAGGCGCTGAGCCAGAAGACTCAGCCACCTGACAGGGGGGGACTTTCATTAGGCAGCCTCTGCAGAGGCAAATTTCACAGGAAGCAGAGGAACAGGTCACTTGGCATCCTGGGGAGTCCTCTGCAGAGAGACCAGTAAAAAATCAAAGGGCCAGTGGTTCACTGCAACCTAGGCCCCCTGCTAACAGAATCAGCTGCGTGCTAAGGACATCTCCAGGAGTGTGAAGAAGTGTAGGGGAGAAGCAAATGCTAGACAAACTGGTGAAGACTTTATCAGTTTCTAGGCCAGGGTTGACCACAGCTACTAGGAGTTGTATCTTATTTTCCAAAAGTTTTTAGCTAAGTGAATGCCAGATTGCAATTCATCTGGCTACTTAAACATTATAATTAGAAAACTGTGCATGGAAGATCCTGTCTAATCCTAGCACTGAAGCAGGAGGATCACTGTGAGTTGCTGATGAGCCAAGGCTAATGTGTAAGACCCTGTCTCAAAAAAAGAAACAATTTTTAAAGACTATAATATTTTAAAGGATTATAATTATTATAATTATACACTTGGTTGTATGATAAAAATATCCGAAAATAATTAACTTCAGTGATTAAAATTTAGGAGAAGAGAGTGGTTAAAATTTAGCAGAAGAAGTGGAGGAGAGGAAGAGGAAGAAGAAGAAGAAGAAGAAGAAGAAGAAGAAGAAGAAGAAGAAGAAGAAGAAGAAGAAGGAGGAGGAGGAGGAGGAGGAGGAGGAGGAGGAGGAGGAGGAGGAGGAGGAGGAGGAGGAGGAGGAAGGAAGGGAGGGAGAGAACATGTTATCAAGTTATCAAAGTGAAATCCTGGACTATGACAAATAATTTTTAAAATACGTTTTTCTGAGGTTTTTCCAAAACTTCAATCAATTCTAGGATCTCAGAAGTTAGGGCTCTCTGGGTCCTTCTTGTTTGTACACCCTAACTTTTCTGTAATTCTGCTTTCAAGTAAAAGTGTTTTGAAGTGTGAAAGCCCTGCCCCCAAAACATTTCCACATAACCAGTACACACTGTGGCTTGATGTTCCTAAGGTTTGTTTCAGTTGCACTCCAAAGGATTATGTGGGGTACTTCTGGTGGTCAAACATCTTAGTAGAATTACCTTTAGAAGTTAAAAGACACATGGTCCTCATGTTTATAAACCATGGAGAGTTCTTCTTGGCTGAAAGTAGGGGAGAGTTGGGATGTAAGAAGGGCCTGCCCATAACATCAATCAATGCTTACCAGACACCAATTATATAAAACCAGCAAGTGGCCAAAATTTGAAGGTGGTGGTGTGGGAGTGTGTCACTACGACATTTAACCTTCTGCTTAGCACTCTGAATCTCAAGCTTCATTCTGTAAAATAACCAATGTAGAATAAACAATGCAGGGGGCTCTGACTAAACAAATGTTACCATCCTGGAGGAAACATTTACTTGGATAGATTAGGCTTCTTTTATTGAAAGGTTGTAAGCGCTCTTTTTAAAAATCGGAGGTTGTCTGAAGTTCCTGTTCTCTGAATTACCCTTGATACCATGTAATCATTTTGTTACTCTCTCAGATCATTTAAAGCCACGTAGTGAAACCCAAACCATTGCTAGGTTTCATTGTATTCCAGTTTTCCTAAACCTTTCCCCTTGAGAATCTTGCTGTAGGAGTATGTCAGTCTGGTCTCCACCCCTTTTAAACCCCAGTCCTCCTGAAGCTCAGAGGACATCACTGCCACTGGGCTGTCTTGTCATTTGTGCTTGATGCTGGAAGATGACATGGCAAAGACACTTTCCCCAGGGATTCAATCACTCCACATCATCAACCAATTTCCCCTTGTGTTTCAGAATTAGGGCCAGACTAACTGCTTCCCAGTTCCTTCTCTCTACCCCTGAGGGGAGAGATGATCAGAAATTGTGGCCTCGTTGAGTCATGTGGCCAGCGAAGCCCAAACCTGTAATCATCTGGGGCATATTGTGTCTCACTGACCGCCCCTTATCAGTTGAGTGGGGATGGAAATGACCAATTTCTCCCTCCTGAATTCTCATCAGGACAAACCCACTAAAAATATTAACATAGTGATTAGGACTGGTTGGAGTCTCGGCTCTCCCTTTCCTTCCACCTCCCAAGGATGTCCTGGAGGGGCAGGGTGATTGTACTGCAGTCCGTAGATTGGCTCTTGCCTGACCTCTCTATTCTTAGTATATTGTTTCCCAAAAATTCAGTTGAGCAGGTATTAGTAAATCTACAACAGTTGTGAAAGATCCACGGACATCCACATGTGTGTACAAACACACACACACACACACGCATACATATATACAGAGAAAAAGAGAGATTGGAAAGTCTGAGGGAAATATATGCATTTTTACTGCTTATTTGTCATGAGCTCAAACATAGTCTGGGGGTTAAAATTTGTAATTACAGAGGCTGCATGGTAAAATAATTTGTCAATTATACATTGTTAGGTATTCATTTATTAATTGCTTTTCTTTCTATGCCAAATACATTAAGAGTTTGTTATATTTAAAATGAAATAGAATGATGTGTAGAGCCAAGAGAGAAGTAGACATTATGGAAGTTTTGACGTCCATTTTATTAGAAACTATTAGTAATCTTATCTCTCCACAAGTATGTACTAATGGCACCCTGTGCAAAGCCACAGAGACAGCGTAGCATCTGGTCTGATTGGGAGCGTATCATGGAGTAGCCCCAGAGCCAGATCCAAGCTCAGTTTCAAAATCTTCAAGTCTGTACGTGAAACCCCTGGCAAATCTTTCTTATAAACTGCTGCATTACTCTACATTCCACACTGTATATCAAATAAGGAAGATAAGACACCAACCCCAACAGCGGGTAAAGGTGGACTGCAGAGGTTGGCACCACAACCATTTCCCTTGCGGTCTGTCATCCCTGGCAAAGCTTCCCTCCCTCAGTACAAAGTCTGTACTGGTTGCAGCTAAGTCTAAATTCAGCTACAGAACACAGGCTTCAAGGAAGGCAGCATGGATTTACTGGAGTAAGCAAAGGGGTCAGGGACGTTAAAATGTGGGTGTCTTTCAGTGAGGTGATAGGGATAGGAACAAGGCGTGTGACGTAACAGAGAGTAGATAGAACACCAAGTGTTGAGATAAAACTCCAGTTGGATCAGCAAGAGGACTTTGGATAATCCAATGGGAGGCTGTCTTTAAGATCTACCAGGCCCATGTGACTAGGTAGATTGTATTTTAAGCTCAGAACTGTGTCTCCACACAAAAGCAGATCTGTATATCCTAGATGAGGTCTTGATATGAGACTTTCCTCTTGATGTGACCCACAGGGGAAATCATTTCGTAATGTTGTAGGTTTCTTTGTGTGTTGGGGGGATTATTTCTGAAGACTTCTGTTTTCCTCAATTACTGTGGCTATTTGGAAGCAGGTTTGGATACTGCAGTATTTACTTCTAAAATCTTACAGGTGCTCTCATATCCAGTGACCTGTGAAACATTTCTCTAACCAGTAACAGCATTCCTCTGAGATAGCAAAGCAGGGTATTAGAAGAAAGGAATCATTTGTTGGTACGTTAAGTCTGCCTTGCTTAGAATAGAGGCCAGCATAGGCACATGTTAGGGAGGGCTTTGTGGAAATAATGTGAGAAAATATATAAGCTAGCAGAAGTCAGATTTTTACTGGAAAAGATCAATTATTAAGATCTGGCTTGTACCATTGCTGTTGCTGCTGTTGCTGTGGACCTTGCTCTTGATGCTCTTATTGTTGTTGTTGTTGTTGCTGCTGCTGCTGGTATTGTTGTTGCTGTTTTCTTGTCTTGCCATAATTTTCATATTCTCTCTAATGCAAGTAAATCATTTTCATGAAAACAGAAACCTAAACTCAGATGACTAACTACTAGTCTGCTGAGACACTGGTTAAAATCTTATGGAAAATTGTTGTAAGATCACCATAAAGGGATAAAAATTCACATGAGAAAATACATAACAATGTCTAAACAAATCTAATGGTGAGATTTAAATTGTCACATCGACCTCAACTGGGTCTTGACAGTCCACTCTTACACACTGAATTTGGAAGATACCATTTAGTTATTTAAGTGATAACACAAGATAGGTTCCATTTTGCTTCTGTTTCTCCTGACTGGGGGAACCATTCCCTGATCCCTTTCCACGTCTATTTTATTGGAACTTGACCGCAGGTCCTCCTCGGATTTGAACTGTCTTGGCCATGGATGTCTGCCTGGAGCTGGGATAGCTTTATAAATAAAGGCAGGATTGAATCAAGAGCAGAGCAGTCAGATGAAGGGAACCTGGAAAGAACTGATGCCAGAAGGCAAGTTCCCCAGAAAGCCCCAAGGGTGCAATGTCCCGGAGATGGAATTGCAGTGAGGGGAGATGGGACAGCATTCACAACAAAGCCATGCCACATGGACTGCACACAATGAGGGAGTCTGTGTACACTGGGTGAAGCCATTTAAACTACCTTCAGTTCAGTGATCTGGAAAATACCATTGTCCATCACACTGAAGACCTTTGTACAGGCCACCCCTCCATCAAGAGCGCAGTCCCCTTCTCAAGACACGGCAGGTTTCATGCCCTTTGCAGATCACCCCTCCAAACACCCCAAAGGTGAGCTTTATACTCCATTCCTGGCACTTCCCCGGCTTATCGGCTCTAGCTGCACAACGTCACTTAGCACCACGCAGTAGGAATCAAATCACCTGTCCTCCATTCCAGCATCTCTTCAGGGTAAGAACTAGGCCTTCTTCACACTAACTTGTGATTTCTCCCACTTCCCCACCACACGCACACACACACACACACACACACACACACATCAGTTTCACATAGTTCAGTGAATCCTGATACTCTGAATAAGTCATTGTAATGTCATACTTTGCTTTCATGGCCTCTTCCTCCACTAAAATCCCCCCCACACCTTCTCTGTCTCTGTGTGTGTGTGTGTGTGTCTAAATTTCTAAACGTGTTTAATCTCTCCTTTTAAAAAGTCTTTCCTTTTATTGAAAATATATTGTTTTCTGACATAAAACATCCTGATTATGCTTTCCCCGCCCTCTTCTCCTCCCAGTTCCTACCCACTTCCCTTCTCATCCAGACCCACCCTTTCTAGCTCTCATTACAAAACAAACATGATTCTAAGGAATACTAATAAAATAAAATATAATAAAATAAAAATAAAACCAACACATCTGAATTGGACAACAACTAACCAGACAGAAGGAAACAAGCCTAGGTGAAGGCATAGGAAAGAGAGAACCCTCTTGTTCACACACTCAGGAATCCCTTAAAAACACAAAATTGGAAGCCACAATATATATACAAAGGACATGTAGGACAAAATAGAGAAAGAAATCAATAAAATAAAAAAAATAAATGATAAAATTTCAAAAGAAAAAGGATAAGAAAGGCCCTGGCACAGCATTATGAGATAAGGAACAACCAAAGATACCATTGAGTCCACTCTCTGTTGGCCATTGACAGCTAGGCACAGAACCTACCCTTTTGGGTTTGGTTTTTTTTTTTTTTAGATATTTTCTTTATTTACATTTCAAATGTTATTCCCTTTCCTGGTTTCCCCTCCTAAAATCTCCTATTTCCCCTACTCCCCCTGCTCACCAACCCAACCACTCCCACTTCCTGGCCCTGGCATTCCCCTACACTGGGGCGTAGAACCTTCACAGGACCGAGGGCCCCTCCTCCCATTGATGAACAACTAGGCCATCCTTTGCTACATATGCAGCTTGAACCATGTGTCCAACCATGTGTTTTCTTTGCTTGATGGTTTAGTCCCTGGGAGCTCTGTAGGTACTGGTTAGTTCATATTTTTGTTCCTCCTATGGGGCTGCAGACCCCTTCAGCTTCTTAGGTACTTTCTCTAGCTCCTTCATTGGGGACCCTGTGCTCAGTCCAATGGATGGCTGAGAGCATCCATTTCTGTATTTGTCAGGCACTGGCAGAGCCTCTCAGGAGACAGCTATTTCAGGCTCCTGTCAGCAAGCACTTGTTGGCATCCACAATAGTGTCTGGGTTTGGTGATTGTATATGGGTTGGATCCCCAGGTGGGGCAGTCTCTGGATGGCCATTCCTTCTGTCTCTGCTCCACACTGTGTCTCTGTAACTACTTCCATGGGTATTTTGTTCCCCCTTCTAAGAAAGATCAAAAAAATAGTTTGTTTCTCCCAGTGAGACTCCCATGGAAGAGAGCAAGTTTAATTTGCCAGTGATTCCTAATTAGAAATTGCTGTTGAGTTCCGGATGGGTCACATGTTTATGTCTCCATTCAGCTCCAAGGTCTCTCAGTCTCTTCACAATGTCTGGCTGGGTGTCTCTGCATTTGTTCCCATTGCTGCGGGAGAAAGCTCCTCTAATGAGAGCTGAGCAAAGCACTGATCTGATTCCCTGGCTGGGGTAGATGGCCTGTGGGCTCCTAGAGAGTGCCAGTTGGATCTGGGGGCTGCTTCGCTGGCTGGAGGGGCCTGACTCGACTAAACTCTTTGAAGTGACATTTAATGGATTGCCTTGCTATAAGAATGAATAGAGTAATATTATTCAAAAAACATTTTATTTGACCTAAAAGTTTGCTTTATTGTTTGGATTTTAAAAATGATGCACTCTGATATGTTCCTTAAAATATTGTGGAGCTTGGCACTGGGACTACAGAGGGGAGCGGACAAGCCAGGTCTTGAAAGCTCAGCTCAAGCATCGAACAATGGAATCTTCTGGTCGATATTTACTCTTAATTCTGCAAGATGAATTAGTTTTCTTTCACTCCTGTTTGAGTAAGAAATAAATCTTTGATTATAGGTTCCTCTGAGTTTATTTTTACCCCATTAGTTATCTTTTAATCCATAAATGATATCACAGGAAATTTAATAGAAATGATCATAAAAACACCATTTGGTCCATTTTGAACAGCAATTTACCGAAGATGGTCAAAATTATCATTGGCAAGGCACCCTACTGTTCTTTGAATAGAATAAGAGAAATACATTAAAAATCAAAAGGAAAAATTAATTTTATATATAGCGTGAGGAATGATGATTTCAAATAGCACTGTATATTATTAGTTCACAACTGCTATCTACAAAATGTCAGGGAAATTAGATTTCAGATAGTAGATGAGCTTTGCTTCGCTGCAAAGGGGATTTTAATAAATAGTAAGCATAAAAGTATTGAGTGATGAGGAAGACTGGGTAATTAGGCATTGAACACGCAGGCAAGGATCCACCTGACAAGAATTAAAGATACAAAAAATGGCCAAGTGCTCCTGAGAAGAGGGCTGAACTCTGCTGTGCTTTAAGGAAGGGAAAACATCTACTGAAGAAATCTCAGCCATATGTTGCTAGAAGGGCTGCATATAAGGATTCATCTGATTCTAGAGACAATGGGGTTTTATATAAGGAAACAAACCAGCTTCTTAGCAACCCACTCCCTTTTATCTTCAAACATAACGCTTTCAACATCCCTGGAAATCACCAAGCAGCAGTGACTGAGATAAGAGAAACTCGGCAACAGAGCAAACAGCCCATTCTATTGACGCTAATCCCAGCTGTTTGACAGCGCCCTCTGTGTCTGGCAGAAAATGGATCATTCTTTCAGTAGAACTTCACTGAGGTGACTATCTTTATGCACAGCCTTTGGAGGAAGAGTGGACAGAACAAGCTTGATTCAGCTTCCAGACAACCCTTAGGCACCGAGGACGTTTTGCTTTTTTTGTTTTCTGTTTTGTTTGTTTGTCTGTCTGTCTGTTTTCCCCTAAACTATTTGTGACAGGCCTCATTCAAGCGGTATAGATACTGGACTAAATGGAGAGGTTTCCATCAGGGAGAGCTAAGTTTGGATCCTGGATCACACATTTCTTGGTGTCTGCGTGAGCTCAGAGAGGAAGCTCAAGCCTTTAAAGTTTCATTTCTCACTTCCAAACCCTTGACCACTGAGAAGATTACATAGTCAGTATAGGCCATCTGTGCTCCCATCTATGTGCTGACAGTGTTCTAACATTTTAATGATTCTGAGAGGATAAGAGTGGATGTTAGTTATTATATAGCACTTTGCAACAGGACACCGTTTATCACTACCCTGAAAGTGTTCAGAAACTGCTTCCTCTCCTTCTGCAGTTACTTTTTAACTGTTACTCCTTCTGTGAGAATAGTGATAGATACTTCACATCACTTCGACCTTTTCTTCATCTTTATTTAGTCTGCTTTGGTTTGGGCCACAAAATAGTTAACAACACATCTAGTTTAAAATAAGTATCTATAGAAGAGTTTGAGATCGTCTTAAGCATGTCCAAGTCAAAGCCTGAGTTATAGCACATGCACTCTTTGGAAGTTATTATGACCAGGGCTACTAAAATATTGAAACTGTCAGGGACCTGAACAAGGGGATAGATGGGAGAAGAAATAAGTAGGTAGATGGATGCATGCATACAAAGAAGTGGCAGATGGATGCATGCTTGCACAGAAAAGTACAAAGGTAGGAAAGAAGGATGATCGGTAGGCAGAAAGGCAGACATGAAGGTAGACAGGCAGGCAGGTAGGTAATTAGATGGATGGGTAAATAAGTAGATAGATGAATGGATTAAAAGATAGGTACATGTTCTGTACTATGAACTAAAAATTTCATACTTTCTCAATGAAAGACACCTTAGCCAATCTATACCCCTTAGGTAATAGAGTCAGCTCTGTAAAATGAGGCAAAAAAAAAATCATTTAATCTGATTCATTTCATCACTGGATGATTAAACAGATAGAAATGACAACACGTGAAAACATGAAGAATAGACACACACTTGCTTTACAAACCTGATTGATCAGTGCTGTCATATGCATGGGTGATGAATACATTTGCAGATGTATCCAGTAAGGCAATATTTAAATGCTTGCCTGCAGGTGGACGCCTCCTTTTCCCAGGGTCCCCATTATTATGCTTTCTTCGATGCCTTTGAAGATCTGGGCCTCCGTGCACAGATCTCATTTGTGAGCTTTGATTCCAGATTGTCCTGTGATTTATTGCTGTGAGACTCAAAGTGCTTTCTCAACAATGCCTTGCCTGGTTCTTTATGACTGGGCAAAAATAAAATAACTTTGCTTATATTTTATTGTGGTGAGTCTACAACATGTCACTTACTGATACTTCTGAGTGAAAAAAAAAATCTATATAAAGTTACTCCCTGACTGGATAGGCTATTTGGATTCTTTGTTGATTTGTTTAGATATAGTCCTGGTTTCTAAATAGCTATAAGATTAGAAAAGAAACTCAAATCTGCATCATATTATTGAAATATTAAGGATACAATTACCTATGTTTCTGTATCTGGAACAAACAATAGATTTGGTGCACATTGGCTGAAACTGGTTCACGGCAATGTATCCCCAAATTTTACAGTTTAAAATAAGAAATACGAGACTGAACGAATGCCCCAGTGTTTAGAGCAGTTCCTAGGCAAATGTGGAGACAGGAGTTTGGATCCCCAGAATGGATGCTGCCTCAGCATGACTGCTTACCTGTTACCCCACTGCACAGGAGGCAGAGAAAGTGAATCCAGGAGTAAGCAGGCTAGCCAGATTAGCTGAATTGGTGAGCTCTGGGTGTAATTTAGTGATCCTGCCTCAATACACAAAGTAGAGGCACATTGAGGAAGTCTGGGGTGAACCTTGAGCCTCCAAGTGCATGTACACACACATGTATATGCACCCCTACACAAAGAGGACCACTCATGCCCACACACATGCATTACACACACACACACACACACACACACACACACACACACACACACACGCACACACACACATAAAAGAAAGGGAGAAGACCAAACATCTATTGTCTCAGATATTTGTAGATGAGGAATTTGCATGGTACACTTGTTCTTCAGGCTCAAGTTCAATCAAGCTGCTGCTGGAGTTGGGGAATGCCCTCCTACCACCTTCTGATTGTAGGCAAGTCATGAAAAATCCAGTTCTAAGCTCAGCTCATTTGTGTGAGTCACGCCATGAAGGCTTCTCTATAGGCGTTTTGGGGTATCCTCAAGATACAGCAGCAGGTGATGAAAGAGGCAAGAAATGCAAGTAGACTTTGTTGAGTAATTTCGCAGAACTGCAGAGGGCAAAGGCCACTGCATTTAAAAAACAAAACAACAACAACAAAAACAAACAAACAAAAAAAAAACCCTGTCTTTCAGAAGGACATCACATCACTCTCTGTTTCTCATTGTTTGAGGGACATCATTGCTTTAGCTCCATTCAAGAAAAGGCCGGATGCAGCAAGAGTGTGCATCCAAGGACTCCTCAGGGATTTGCTGCCTAACTCTCAGACGATGCCTCAAAAGAAACAATGTCTTACACTCACTCAGGTCTTGCTGATCCTCGAGTTTTCCTCATCCTATGCCTTGCCCTTTTAGGCTTCACTGGTGATCTTACTATAGATCAAGAACCAGATACCAATCAGTGCTTTGTATGGATCATAGAAAGATCCTGGTTATGCTAGCCTCCATGGAACACTCACCCAAACACACTCCGCTGTTTCATAAAGACAAGTACAGCTCTGTTAATCTGCTATGATGGAGCAGACCCTAGGCTACATATATTTACATAGATTGTTGATAATTTCCACACATACCTGATATGAGATCCTGTCACTCCAAGTCACAGAAGAGAATGAAATCAAAGAAACAGGACATGGCCTGACACATTGAGAATGGAGTCAATGGAGAGTTACTTCTTAACTCCTACCATGTCAATAAGTGCAGTATAGCATACCTTGTGTCACTATGAATTTTCCCATAAGCTGATTTGTAAACAAGCACCACAGTTTGAAAACATTGCAGGGCATTACATATAATATTGATTTCCAAACAGCAGTAACTATAGACATTCTATTCTTGTCTAGAATAAAAATCAAAAATAAATGTGTTTGAATTTATGTGTGTGGGTGTGTCTGTGTGTATGAGAGGAAGAGAAAGAAAAGAGAGAGAGAGAGAATGAACTGACCTAAATCCTGTGCAGTTTGTGTGGTGAAACTCTATCTAACTCCTAGCACCGTAGAATGTGACTACACTTGGAAACACCATCTATAAAGAGGCAAGGTTAAAAGACACCCTGAGAGTAGAAACTAATTTATTCTTTCAAAGAAGAAAATGAGTGTTCAGAGACACCAAACTTAACAACACCAAGAGTTGTAGAGACCATCAGAGGATACAGTGAGAAAGCAGCCATCTGAATGCTCACAACTGAGGCCTCAGGAGATGTTAAACTCAACAATAAGATCTTCACACCATCTTTCGCAATCCATAAGTAATTCCTATTGTATAAAACCCATTCCATCTATTGTATTCTTAGAGAAATAATCACGCGCACGCGCACACGCGTATACACACACACACACACACACACACAGTGCATAGCATAAGCCCATTCAGACTGTCAGTCACTCTTGCGGCACGCTGACCAGAGCAGCTTTAGGAAGCGAAGCTGTACATTAGATCATAGTTTCTGGCACTTCAATCCAGCACAGTAGGGACGGTGACGACTACTGCCAGGCAGTGGGGACGTGTGGAGGGGTCATTCACATGGCAGTGACCAGAAAGCAAAAAGCAGGCTTCAGCCAGATTTGTCTCTGACCTAAAAAGACTTACTTTATCAGCTAATCACTACCTCTTGAGGGTCCCACAGCCTCTCAAATACCATAACCAGGTGGGGAACAAGAGCACAAGATAAAATAAACTTTCTACTAATTATTAAGTTGCATTTAATATTATCCACCCTAGAAGTGGTATCCGACTAGCAAGTAAGTGTTATGCTTACTTTCTTCATCTGCCTTTTTTGGAGCATCTGAGGCATTTTCCGTGCGGGCATAAGCAAAGAGAATTACACCGAGACTCGGGCAAACTGGCTTCAGTCCTGGCTCTGGCGCTTATTTCCGGCACCATGACCTTGGGCGATCGGCTTAGGCTCTCTAAGCCGGTGCTTCTTATTTTTCTACTTCAGCTGAGATTTCTGGAGTATCTTCTACAGGCCAGACTGCACTGATCCCCTTTGCATAAATCATCTCAATTTGTAAAATGTGATAACAATGCCACCTAGCACGGTTGCTGTGACGACCAAGGGGTAATACATATGCAAGGGCTTAGGAGGATACGCACCAATATCAGGGTGTGCCGTCCCTCTGTTTTCCACATCAGTGCCTCTAAATGATAAAACTGTAATTTTGACCTTAGAAACAACTGCTCATCTAGTTTTATTCTCTAGCTAAATGATCCAGAGGTAATTTCAGAGTTATACAGATCTTCTCCAAGCTTGGCTTTAAACCTATTGCCTCTCTGCTACATAAACAAACAGACTTCAAAACTTGAATAATATCTAGCACACTCACAGGATGCGTAAATGTAAGGTCTTCTATAATCTAGCCTGAAACTATCTTTCAAGTGTATTTCCCATTAGGTATTAGGCATCAGGTTTTCATCAAAGGGAACAAGTAGCCCTCTTCCTACTCAACTCTGGGACTCCAGGCTCAGGGGAGAGCTCAGGAGGTAGAATGCTTGCCACACAAACATAAGGACCTGAATTCAGATCTCCAGCACCCATAATAAAAAGCCAGGAATAGGTGTGATCCCGGCACTGGGGAGGTGGAGACAAGGATTCCTGACACCACTAGCTACCCAAGCTAGACCAACTGGCAACGCCAACTTCAATGACAAAATTTGTCTCAAAAAGAATCACATATAGAACAATGGAAGAAGACACTCAACATGAATCTCACATGTGTATATACAAGTACATACATGTGAATGCATGCACGTGTGAGTGCAAAGACACACACACACACACACACACACACACACACACACACAGAGTCATATCCAAGACAGTGATTCCTTTTATCTTGTGCTTAGTAGAACTTTCTGCCTCTAGCAGTTTTAATTCATGATACTCATTAAACAGAGAACACCCAGTATGGACTATGATATGATCCAGACCTTATAAGCTACCATGTTTTCCTTCCCTATATGTTGATCACCCTATAGCCTGACCTTTTTCAGGAACCCCAGCCATTGTCTGTGATATGATAGAGGTACATTCCCAAGTGTTCAGGGTGCATTTGTTGAGTTTCTGTGTTATGGCAGAACCTGTGGTAGGAAGGATGGACAGTACAGCAAAGCACATCTTCCCTGTGGGGGTTCCCAGTCTGATGTAGAGGTCAGACAACACATCAAGAACCATTACATCTCAGCAACATTATGCAAAATCCTCCATGTGCGTATCTCTAATTCTATGCTTGTATCTCAGCATCGGCAGTAGACCACCTAGAATTTATAGCAGATAGAACAACCTGTGTATTAAAGATGTTCCGTGGGATGCCCGTTCTGTTCAGCATTTTATTTGCAGTAGTCTAAAAAAATCCTATGCATGGGTCCTTTTGATATCCTCCTGGTGCTGTTTCTCACTACATATAGTGTTTCCTCACGATTTTCTACTCCAGCCACACTGGCCTGGCACTATCCTTCAACAAGCTTGGTTCGTGCCCTCCTGCTTTTTCACTGCTCTCTCTCACTACCTACAAAAATGTCGATCCTTGCTTGGCAGCCCCACATCTCTTAGGTCTTGGCTCAAAGGTCTCCTCTTCAGTGGTCCCTGAGCCACCCATACTTAACTTGCTATGTGGCCACATTACTTTACTCTCTTCACCTCCTTCCTTGTGTGACTTCTGTATACACTGTAATTTTCAGCTGTTAGGTGGCCTCCTTTAGCTCTGGGACAGGAAAAAGAAGGAGTGTCCTTTGTCACTCATTGATATGGTCTACAGACCTAGAAGAGCTCATAAGAAAAAATGTGGCTTCAGTGTTTGGCTTTCTAATTTTGAAACCCTTCAAATACCTCACCCAGCATTGTAAAGTCAGGAGAAACCTCATAATAATTTATCAATGAGTCATTTTCTGGCTATTTACCTTGTCCACATTTCAAGGGGTAAGTTCCTATTCTTAGTTGTAACCTTTCATGTGTATAATTGTATATTTTTTAAATAGGTTATGCACACATGTCTGTGTATGCATATGTGTGTGCATGTGTCTCTATGTGTGTTTCTGTGTGCCTTTCTGTACTTCCAGGTATTATTTTGTAAACATTTTATGTTTTAAGGGAAATCTTTGCTTTTAACTTTTGTAAAAGCCACCTAAGAGCACACTAACTTCATGTTCTTCAGGCCTCCTTTTCGCACTTAAGGCATTGACAGATACTGTGGGTATTTGTTGTTGGCAAAACAATACATTTAAAAATATATTAAGGAGGTAAAAATCAATGCAACTCAGCAAATAATAAATGGGCACCTACCCTCTGAAAATGTTTACAGGTTTTACAAAGATGGAAAAAATACTTCTGCTCTAAAATTGCTTATAACCTCTTGGGTGAGAGAAACAGAGAGACAGCTCACTGTAAAACAAGACAAATGAAGGAAGCCGTGGAAAGCTACAAAGCGGGATGGAGGAATCAGTGGATTGTGACCATCTCGAAAGAAATATTCATCTTTCTGTGCTCCCTACCAAGCCCTGCCTTGCACAAGCTCCCCACAATAAGCAGGTTAATATTCAATTAAACAGAAAGCCAGTCTGTTATCTTGCTCCTCAAACTCCTCCACCAAGAAGCATCTCGTCTTCGTCCATCCTTTTGTGCACTTGGCAGTGTCTGTGCGGCGTGAAGGCAGCGTGTGTAATAACTGAAGCTAGACTTCCAAGTCTATCGTAGTCATTCACTTACATGACCTTCTACCCCCCCATCCTCTCCCAGCCTTGATGGATGAAGACAGGGGCTACTCTGAGCTCCTTTTCGAGAAGTTACACCCGCCCAGGGTGACTGATTGACAAGTGAAGCTTTTTTCTTTTTCTGGGGGAAAAAAATATTTCCAGGGTCATGCTCCTTGTATTTGTAAAGAGCCCTGAAAGCTCCAGAGACTGAGGAGTCAGAATTGACTTCTTGCTGATGGTGGCAAACTTCCCGACAGGGCACAGCAGAGGGAAAGGGAGACGGAGGCCGAGATGAAGTGTGGGGAGAAGAGCCAGCGAGGATGTTTTCAGAGTAGGAAGTTAGATACTCTACTGAAAACGGTAGGCATTAGCTCAAGGCTGCAGAAACTGACAGACCTCAACCCCAATCAAAACAGAGGTTGGAATAACAGCTACCAAAGGGGGTGGGGGAAGTGAATCTCATCTCTCTGTGAAGATGGCTTTCTTGTAAAAAAAAAAAAAAAAAAAAAAGACCCAAAAGCCTCTTAGGGTTTCTATTGACTTGTCATTTCTCTTGCATTATAATACACATGTCTAGGGCAGGGGCAGGAGAACCTTATTTCTAACACTCATATTCATATGCCAACCAACTATATCTAGACTCTAATACTCATCTTGATTTATTCATAAGGGTCTGCAAAATTCATGCTTCCATGAGGAAATGTTTTAGCTCTTCACATCTCTTTTGCAGTCATTTTGAAAACCTGCATGACTAAGAGGTAGGAATTTCATCTTGCATCCCCTCACGGAGCACGGGCGAGTTCTAGACACTTTCGGCCTTCATTTCTAACAACAAAGTCTTGGAATTTGAAGAGGGATATTTTTATCCCTGAGAAATAATCTTCTTTAGAGGAAAAAAAATAGCTGGGGAAAAAAAAACCTAGTTATATTGGTATGTGTTTAAGCCTTTATATTGAGAAGGGAGATTATTAGCATAGTGGTTTGAGAAAATAAGTAGGATTCCTGTTTAATGAAACCCATTTTCATTACTGCCTGGCTCCGTGACTAGATAGCCAAAGGCAGGAAGGGAGACAGAAGGGGGAATGGTGCTGCCTGAGATGCTGAGAGCAGTGAGCTGATTACTCCAGAATCACTGGGAGGCAGAGGGAGAAGCCGGTGGGTTACGTAGACGCCAGACACTGGGCAAGTAATGAAGAGATCCCAGGTAGGGTGCCATGAAAAGGGGCAACGCCAATAGGACTCTACCACGCATCTGGCAGAGGATGGTTTCCTAACCCAGACTGCCTAATAAGGCGTGGAGGCGTGTCCTTTGCCGTAATCATATTACCAACAAGCATGACTTACACATCAGTGAAGATGAAAACAGTCGGATTTCACACTGTGATTCCGGGATTTCGTGTCACCTTGGACAAACTCTTGTTTATAACTAGAGTTTAGACTCAAGGAAGTTATGTGGTTGTTTAGCTTTGCAAAAAAAGAAAGAAAGAAAGAAAGAAAGAAAGAAAGAAAGAAAGAAAGAAAGAAAGAAAGAAAGAAAGAAAGAAGCAAACCACAGACACCATGAATTGTTAATAAGGACATACATGGGCATTTAAAGGAGAAAATTCCACTTATGAGTGTATGTTCTAGGGAGTAGTTTTTAAACATAGATGCAAGCCAACCAGAGGTGTAAAATATGGTTTGACCCTCAAAAAGACAGTTCCCAACATGACGGCCCTTCCTGTCCAATTCTGAATTCAAAGGTAAATACAATTCCCATGTGGCAGAGGCATATTAGCACGTGAAATTCAATAATTTATGTAAAGGATACTAAGTTATTCAAACAAATAAAGTTACAGAAATGGAAAGTGTCATAAAATTTTACATCTATATATCCTTCACGATGCCCCAGTTGTCAAGCAAGATTTGTACGGAAGTGTTTTCCCCATAAATCATTTTCCAAACATAAAGTTAGAAATCTCTGTGCCCTGAAAAACATCAGGAAGAGCTACAGTATATAATTAGCAGAGAATGGAGTTGTGCTTGTCACTCCTCTAATACCAACACTGTCATCCAAGCCTCCAAAAACATTCAATCAAGTCGTTCCATTGTTTACAAATCAGATGCAACCCAAGTAGTGCAAGGTTAGCCTGTTCTTCATAGAAGCTCTGCTTCGGGCTTAACGTCCCAGCAAACTGGAGATGCAGAGATTCCCACGGCCCTCTCTGTTGTTGTTAATCTTCCCGCTCCAAATTATGCTTGCTGCCTCTGGATTTCCTGCTACATTTGCTCTTTTTCAGGTGGAGCTGACAATTCTGAGGTCACACTGGGTCTTCAGTGGCAAGCTGACAGTGGGACATGGCTGTTTGAGCTAAGTTACTAATAAGTGAACCCGTGGAGTGCCATTTCATTAGCGACTGTATCATTAAAAGCATCACCTCTGCGATGCTCTCATTGTTCTTTGCCCAGTCTGGCCCCTGCCTTGAAGCCTTAAAAATAAAGAAACCATGCCAGCTTCATGAAGCTCTGGGACCAGCTAATTAGTGGCCCCCTTCCTGCAGTGTTCTCCTTTCTAGGGCACAGGCGAGGGCTCCTCCCCACATCCCACAACTGTAACTATGAATGGACTTGTTTTTCTGAGGGAGGAAAAGAAGATAGGAAATAATGAACCAGACCAGGAAGCAAGATTGTGTGTTAAGGTCCAAGGGTTAGAATTGGTAGCCATAATGGTGGGAATTTTTGGTTGATCTTAAAGTTGTTGTTGGAGTCTTCAGTTCTGGAAAAAAAAACAACAAACAAACAAAATGACCATTTACTACTTCCTGTCTCTGTAAACTGGGGAAATACTCGCTGTTTCCCCGCCTCCCTTTCCTCTGTGAAATGGGCATCAGAATGTTGTAAAATGAACACAGACACTATTTCATGCATTATATATAACTCACAATAATCACTTAACACAAATGCCTACCCCTATTATTTGCTTCAAATTTTTGCACTAATATCCCTAAAATAGATGAAATATTTGTTTTCTAGGAAGTCTACTGGAATATTACGCATCACCGAGTGCCCTTATGCCTTCAGACTGAGTTTTGTCTCTTAACTCTGTGAATCCAACTGATCCTTCTCTTCTGGAGGCACTCACTGATCTACCCTATCTCCTCTCCAGGTCAGAAAGCCCGGGGAGGCAGATAGGACTGGAAACAAAGTCACTCGTACTCTAGAAGGCTCTCATCCACCCATGGAACATAATGTGGACTAGATAGAAGCTCTGCCTAGGAAGTTCACACTCGTTCATGCAACACTTACTTTTTAAAGCCTTAACTATACACTCCATGCAATAGGGGTAGTGTGGTGAGCTAGGCATAAATTCATTACAGTTGCAATTAAGTCTGGTCTTGGAGCTGTTTTCCTTAGGGAATTATCCTTAGAAAATCAGTGTTGTTTCATAGCTACTATATGTTTGCATGTGTGTATGCATGTATTTAAATATGTATATGCATATACAATTCAACAATAAGCACTTTTTTTCACTCAGATTCTATGGATCATCAAGATAGTTTTGCTTCAGATTTTTAGTGGACTGTGCAAGGCTACCAGCTTCAGGTCATGGTTAGGTCACTGTTACAGGCCTTGCTTTGTAGTCCAGGGTGAAGCTGCCACTGGGATCTAGAAGATACTAAGCAGAGGAGTCCAAGTGCTCAAATCCAAACTCCAAATGAATGCACAGGATGCACAGGTCCTCTCTCCCAACAGCTAGGAGAGTAAAGGAAGTCACGTGGCCAAGTCAATCATTAATAGGATGGGAAACTTCATCTCTCACATGCTGCAAAGACACGTGGCATCCAGAGTCAGAAAAAAAAAAAAGAGGAGGGGAGGAGGAGGAGGAGGAGGAGGAGGAGGAAGAGGAGGAGGAGGAGGTGGCGGAGAAGGAAGAGAAGGGACCCCATATATCTCAGGGGACAATCATGCTCAAACCTGAAACGCTAACAAGAATTATCAAAGTAGAAGAAGGTTTGGGACTAAGACGCAGACAATTGTTTCAGATACTACTTTCTGTGCTAAATTTCTAAGACATAGATCCTAAACAGTCACTTCTTTCATCTTCCTGTCATGTTTCTTGAAGTGATGAGACATACTTTCCAATGACTCTATGGAGAGATAGGGGACATTCTATTTCTAAAGAGAATTCTTTAAGCCCCGAGGACGCACAGAAGAACTGTGGGTGTATTACAAATGGCAGCACTTACTCTCCTTAATTGAAATGTATGTGTCCTGAGGAACAAGGGTAAAAGTAGGATTTGTCTATCTATCATAGTGACAAACGGGCAGTTTATCGCTTATCATCTGCTCAGCACTGCAGGAAAAGGGTGTAAGTTCAGAAAAATCTATTTCCCACAGAGCAATTATCAATTTTAATATTAAATTTTAAAATGATTTTTAATTTATCAACTGGTCCCCGAATTCGGAATTGGAACTGTCAGATCTCCGCTGTAGATAATAAGGCTGACAGCGGGTCATATCCAAAGTCCATAGATAATGAACATTTTGTAAATCTGTGCTGCAGCTTTTTCTTTTTTTCCTCGTTGTAAATTAATTGATCTTCTTGTCATTAGGGAAACATCAACTGTTCACATTTCTTTCTCTCCTTTTTCTCTTTTTGGTTCCAATGCAAAGCCAAACACTTCTAAATAAAGCCTAATTTTAACTAAAGAAGCCGTGGTCCTTAGAAGAGTGGCATCCACCTGTCTCACTGAGATGGAAAAATCTGGCTTTGATGCACTACTGCTGAGTGGCTCTAATGTCCTTAGAGGTGGAAAAGTATTGGTCTCCCTGTGCACTCATTCCTGTGAGAACGGAGCTTCGTTCTGCTCTATCATCTAACAGCTAAGAGAAACTTCTACCTTCAGTAAGTCCGTGCGTGCCCAACAAACCTCATGCATTGGAAAGTAAGGATGCCATGAAGACGCACACAGCACCGCTTGGTCATGAGTCTACAAGGTACCCAAAAATCTCTAAGCAGGTCAGAAACAGACTGTATCTTACTGTGTTTTCATTGTCTCCCCCTGCTATACAATAGCCAAGCTTCCATCCACTCTTAGATGCTACAGCACCAGCGGCATCTAAAATGGTACCTTAGCAGGGCTAAGGTGTGTCTCTCACCCAGGTCAGAAATGGTTCTCTCTAGCTAATGGAAAGAGAGCATTTTCAGTGGAATGATTTAATCTCCCTTTGCTTGTCAGATGATCTGACTGAGGAGTCAATAACCTGTAGGAATTTAGAGCTAACCACATAACTTCTGAAACTCAAATTTGCCCCATGTCTTTTCTGTACCTTTCAGGGTTACTCTAATATTGATGAACGTCCTACACGTGTGCAAGAACAGAATAAATTGATTGGCAGACTATTGTCAAGATTCATGACTACCAAAGGAAGCTCCTTATGCCAGCTATAGTCTTTGGCAGGAAGAAAGCTCTTATCATATTTATCTGGAAGTGAAGATATCCACCTAAACAATTAAGAGTAGGTATAGCTTTCTCCCCAACCTAATAGAACCTGCTAGAAATAATACTTTCAAAGATATATATACATCACCCGTTCTAAGTCATCATCTCAAAAACATTACATAATGACTTGCAGAGGAGACATTAAAAATCGGTCCTGGATAAATAGATAAATGTTTTAAGTGTACATATGTGTGAACAGCTGGAGGCATACATGACAACAAAGCCAACCCAACTGTTTAATAACATAAGATAATGTAGGTCTGTGCACAGCAGAGGGCTCTCAGCCATCTTGTAGACGGTGTGATGTTTCCCCCAAAAGGGTAAAATTGAAGACCAGGTTCTCCCCTCCCCAGGGGAAGAAAAGATCAATGGCAGTCTCCCAGCAGTCCCCAGAAGCCCCACAGCGTGACTCAGACCTGGCAGAGGAGGCAAAATTGAGGTGAGGAAATAGATTTCACTTGTGGGTTTAAAGTAGTGATTATAAGCAATGGGGAAGAAGTAATTATTTTTTAAATGGTAAGCACTACCCAGACAATGTGTCAATCTTCTATTTAAAAGTAACTGTGTGAAAGGTAACTGTTTGGTGGGCACAGGGCTTTACCACTGTGAATGTCTTGAGTCTATTCCAGTAGGAAAGAAATATCTTAGGAGTCAGGTAGAATCAGGCAATATGTTGCTGGTTGCTGCTGTTATCTATGGAAAGAATATAATGAAAAGACCTCTATGCTCTCCTCAGACAACACCTTTCTAAAAGCTCTGATATGGTCAGATTTCAAGACCATTTGTGCAAAATTGAAGAGGGAAGCCTTTGCTCCATCGAGACTTTCAGTGACATTTCCCAGTAAAAATTATTTGCTTTTTTTCTCTTTTGACAACCTGCAAACTCTCCTGCTACAAAAAGAGAAATAACCAGGAGATAAATTCACAGGTAAATCTCAGGGCTCCCTAGCAGCGGAACCTGGCCTCTTCTTCTACATATGACTCAGATGCCATCTTTTATGAAGTTCTTGTGATTCTGTCCTTCCTCATCTTCATTCTTCCCAAACCTTTAATTTAATTTCAGTACCTGGGCGGCACAGAACCCATCAAAGAAGAGGAAAGGATGTCACTTCTTGTCCTCTTCCAGATTGGCCACCCGGATGCAAGTATGGAAACTGTTCTTAGAGACTGGCATTCTCAACAGATAAATTTCTCTGAGTACCACTCCCTGCCTCGGAGCCGTCAGAAAGGAGACACAGCTAAGGAGCAGCCTTGCTAAGCTTGTGGAGGGATTCATCATCTATCAGGACCTGAGTCTATAACAAAGGGTAAACTTCAGGGGCTGATAGGATTTGTTTGTTTTCCAATTGGTAAAGTTTTTGCCTCACAATCAGTCAAACCTAGGAGCTAAATACAACCCCCAGGGGTGGCACAAAAACTCCAAGGCACAGCAGCATCCATTTGTAAGCCAAATGCCATGAAGACAGGAAGAGCCTGGTGTTTGCTGGCCTGCCAGCCTAGCCTAGCTGGTGACCTCCAGGTTCAATGAGAGAGCCTCTTTGAAAGGAAGTGAACAGCACTCCTACAGGTGACCCCTAGAGCTGCCCTGCCCCCCACATAGATATGCACACAAGTATGCATTCACCTGCATACACATATGCATCTGGACACACACACACACACACACACACACAGAGAGAGAGAGAGAGAGAGAGAGAGAGAGAGAGAGAGAGAGAGACTTCAGGCTTTGAAAGCATAGTGACCATTAAGCACCAAGTAACTTGGATTATTTGGCACAGAGAATTATCTTTAAAGAGCCACATGGGAGTTGCCATGGTTTCTCGGCACCTTTATTAGGGCTGACGATCTAGAGAGGAACCTTTGTTTCACAAAGCTCTTGTCAATTGCTAGAAGTGGTTTTGGAGGTACACACTAAATCTCAGTGTAATGAAGTCTAGTTCAACTAGGACAAGGGAACCAAAGGTCAGTAGGAGACTCCATATGTCACAGGCCAAGGATTCTATGTATGCCAATAAATAAGAAGTACACATAAGAATGTCTTGAAAGAACACATATATACATATACACATCCACATACATACACACACACACACATATACATAGTCTTCTCTCTGTATTTCATGGCCTTAAGGTCAGCAAACCTCACATTTCTTTTTGGAAGTAAAACCATTTCTGTACCGAATGAACATGAATAGACTTTAATTCCTTGCCATCATTTGTTAAATAATATAGTAGAGCTATCTAAATATTATTAATCATTAATTAAACATAACATATTCACATTATACTAAGTATTACAAGTAATCTAGACATGATTCAAAGTAAACAGGATGTTGTGTATAGGTTCTGTGCGAATCCTGTACTGCTTTATATAAGAGACTTGACTCTATAAGGGCCTGGATATAGACATGGTCCTGGCACCAAACCCTACAGATAAGGGAAGACAACGCCATCTTTATGGATATTTATATCTTTACTCTTAGACTTTTTATTCGTAAGGAGTTTGCTCAGGTGCAAGACTAAGTGTATTTTCTCTCCCTTCGCCTGCATTATGTAAGTTCATAAAAGTATAAAACAGACAATGTCCAAACAACTCTTTTTCAGTCTTAACTCGGTTCTTAAAAATTCATCCCTCTTATATTTGCTTTAATGGCTGTGCAGCATAAATATGCATGGTGTGCAGCCACGTATATTCTCACACCTTCTTGGAGTCTAACAACGGGAGCCTTTTGACCTTGGTCTGAAGAGGAAAAAGTTACTGAAATGCCTAAGGACAGAAGCGACAGTCTCGTACTTTGAATTACAGAGGAAAATGAGGAAGTCCTTCCCAAGAGTGAATTCCTCAACAACAGTTTAGATTCCTGCCTAAGAGGAATGCTTTGTAAATTACATCTGAAAACAATGACTTCTCTTTTCTTTGTACAAGTTTTAACAAGAATAATGCATATCTGCTTACCCTAAACCTGTAAAAGGTAAAACAGGAGGCCGATGTAGCCTGACTTACCTGGAACTATTATGCTAATAAACACACAGGTTTCATATTAACTCTGGTGAGTATGCTGGAAACAGGGGAGCCACAAGTAAAAGGGAGATGTGGGTGAGACCTACTTATTCCTAACCCAACCGCCTCTGATTTCTTTTTTTCTGACTTGCTTAAGTTTGCCAAGCCTGGGTTAGTTATACGTGATGGTTTGAATGAGAATGACCCTGCAAAACACAAGGCTGTGTGTTTGAGCACTTGTTCCCCCCATTGGCAATTTGGAGGTTTAGGAGGTTTGGATTTGTTGGAGGTAGGTTTTGAGAGTTTGAAGCCATCTCCAAGTCCGCATGATGCTTGGTGTCTGTGGTTGATGGAGTGAGCGTTGAGCTTCTGCTCCTGTTGCCATTCCTGCTGTTTGCCGCTAAGTCTGCCCCGCAGCATGGTCTCCTATCCCTCCAGCTACACAAGCCAGGTAAACGCTTCTAGAAGTTGCCTTGGCCATGACATTGTATCACAGGAACGGAAGAGTGATTAATACCGTAAGTACTACTGTATTTTCTCATCATGTGGGGATTCTGTAGGATTCTGGTGAACAAGGAAAGAGAGAACAAAGACCTGCACAGGGTTCTGAGACTGATGCCCTAACCCTTACAACACAAAGGTGTGTTCATCTTTGTCTCCTCAATCAATAGGATATTCCCTTGATCATTGACTTAGTTCAGGCAGTTGTATCACATTGCCATAGACTAGAATAATTTATTTCTTATACTTGAAGAATCTGAGAAGTCCAAAAATCAAGGAGAAGAAGTCCTTACAACAAGGAGATAGGAAAGACAAGAAGACGACTTCTTGTTGACTTGCTATGAATCATATGTGTTCCATCATGGAAGGATTTTTTTTACACATTCCATCCCACCTTTCTTGATGGATTGGGAATCTCTGTTCTGATTTCTGAGTGAACTCCTAGAGTCCATGTTGACTTGAACTCTGTCATCCTTCTTTCCCATTGTTGTGTGACTCCTTCTCTACCCCCTTATCGGAAGAAAGCAAATACCTTTAAAGCTTCAATTGTAGATGTGATATCCTGAGAACCTGGTACCGATTTGCATATGAGCTTCCCATTACACCACTGGGTTCTTCAGCTCTCGGATTGGAAAACCTGAGCCAAAATGCATTTACATTTTCAGAACATGCACTGCCCAAACCTGGGGTCGGGGTGGGGGTGAGGGTGGGGGTGGGACGGAGGAGGTGGTTCTGGTGTGCAAGAAGACAGACATAGGGTTGCATTCACAGTTCTACTTAGTGGAGCTTTTTCTGGATCCATAGAATGACAGACCCTGGAAATGGCATTTGTCCCAGTAGGGACTCTAAAATTGTGCTGCAGGTATTACTTATGTTAGGAGGGTTGCAATTAACACACCAGATGTGCGGAGAAAAGGGACCTTCTTTATTTTCAATAAATGGTAGACTCTATCTCACAAGCCTTCACCCTACTGGGTGGCCCCTGGGGTTAGGACACAGGGAACAATGGGTGATTAACAATCTTCAGCCACTCAAGTGACATAGCCTCTTTGGGATATTTTATTTTTCAGTAAATTTTCCTAAAGGAACTGCTTTTCTCTTCCTATTCTTGCAACAAATGATGCTTCACTAGAAGAGATAAACTCAGAACGCATGATTTGGTGTTGGGGGCAAAACTGGATCTCGACCGCTGTCCACACCACTCACTGTCCTAGTTTTTAATGTTTCCTTGCTGGGTGTACTTTTGTATTCATCTTTGAAATGAGCAGGTATACTTGACATAGTTCTTGGAGAGCCACGTCATCTCCTAGGTGACTGACTCTAAACTTGTATTTCATTAATGTCACTGAAGTCTACAGCCTTAGTTTGGAAAGCTCCCAATGTTTTGTTCTGTTTTGTTTTGTTTAGGTCAGACCTCCGTGCATGTCTTATTATCTTTTGTCCTATTTATTTCAACTTATCACTTGATCACCATCCTGTACAACAGAAGATGTGCTCATCTTTGTCTCCTCAATCAATAGGATATTCCCTTGATCATTGACTTAGTTCAGGCAGTTGTAACACATTGCCATAGACTAGAATAAATTATTTCTTATACTTAAAGAATCTGAGAAGTCCAAAACTCAAGGTGACAGTCAATGCGATTCCTGGTGAAGTGTCTCTTTCTTTTGTCTGCTTATGACTCTTTCCTCATTGTGTTTTCTAAATGGAGAGGGAAGAAATTGAAGGAAGGAAGCAGGGAAGGGAGGGAGGGAGGGAGGGAGGGAGGGAGGGAGGGAGGGAGGGAGGGAGGGAGGGAGGGAGGAAGAGAGAGAGAAAGAGAGAGAGAGAGAGAGAGAGAGAGAGAGAGAGAGGAGGCATTTCACTTTCTATGACATTACCCCCATAACATACTTGATTTTCAAGGACCACATTTCAGAATCCCATGTGAATAGAGATTAAATTTCCGACATATGAATAGCAGGGCGGGGGGGGGGAGGGTCAGTAAATGATAATGATAATTTTTTTCTTTGTTCTGAAAAGCACATTCTCAGCAGGGGAGAGGGGGTGGGGTGGGGGGCTTGGAGGGGAAACCAGGAAGGGGGATAACATTTGAAATGTTAATAAATAAAATAACCAATACAAAATAAAAGAAATCCACATCCTGCAACCCATATTTCTCAGGTGTCAGATGTTACTGTGGTCTGTCATGCTCAGTAACAGAGGTAGAAGAGCTTAAAGGACACAAGATTATTGCGAGAGTAAACTACATTTTTTTACTGGCTTCAAAATATTATCCCCTTTATCAGTCATTAAAATTAAAAGACTACTTTTTTTTTCGTTTTTCTCTTTGATTGTTTGGTTGCTCGGTTGGTTTCGTTTTAGAGATAAGGAAACAGCTTTGGCTATCCTGGAACTCTTTGTAGACTAGGCTGGCCGAATGCTGACAGAACTCCATCTGCCTCAGCCTCCTGAATGCTGAGATCAAAAAAAAAAAAAAAAAAAAAAAAAAAAAAAAAAAAAAAAAAAAAAGCCCTACCACTCAAAGCTGAAAGACTTTTCTTAAGGTTCAAAGTTAAGCCATCAGCACCTGTCAGGCCCCAGTGGTGGTGAAGCCTTTAATCTCAGCCCTCTGGAAGCAAAGGCAGGTGGATTTCTGAGTTCTAGGCCAGCCTCCTCTACGGAGTGAGTTCCAGGACAGCCGGGGCTACACAGAGAAACCCTGTCTAGAGGGGAAAAAACCAGCACATGTAAATGCACTTGATATGAATGCACATGCATGTGTGCACATGCACGTGAGCATACTCCGGGCTCTGTGGCTGTGTGTTTAGAGTCATTAGGTAAAGATCTATAAAGACTTTGAGAGTGTAGCTATTGGAGTCTCAGCCCATGGAAGTAAGACCCTTTTGAATTATTTCGGCCTTCAGCATGTCAAAACTTACAGTGTTTTCCTCACTTGTTAAGGGTAATAGTTCCTTGAAAATAGGCAGGAGCTGTCAGACCGGAGTGCACTCCCTCTCCAGCCTTGCAAACGTCCTCCAGGCCTTCTCAGTGAAATCGCTAATCTCCGGAGACTGACTTCTCAACCTCAGCTGGCCCTGGCCTGGGATAAAATACATGTTTCCCAAGAACACCTCATAATTCAGACTTTACAGCAGAGGTTCCTTCTGGAGTTGCCACATTGAATATTTATTCTGTTCACCCAGACTTCCTTGTAGAGGACAGACATGCCCCCCACCCCCTACCTCCCCACACCCCTGCTACATGGTATGGCTTAAGCTGATGTTTAGACAATCTTTCCTTTTCCCTCTGGAATAAGGTAAGTCTGTGTTTCTCTCTCAAATAGTATCCCAGAAGTTATTTCTCAATACAATCAACCTTCTAGAAACCAAGTAAATGGAATCTCCTACAGAAAATTCCATCTGCTAAATAATTATTTGCCATAAACTTAAAGAGTAAATTGACCTAACATGACACTCATCACATTGTGCTTATAAACAGACCCTTTTATAGCTGGCAGGGGTGGGGGTGGGGAGAGTTGGATGGCAGCTTTGAGTTAGTCACATATTATTTATGAGCTTTGGCCACATAAAACTGGCTAGTAACCTGCTCTCCTCACAACACTTTTATTGCTGATGATTGAGAGATGATTGTAATTGAGTTCGTTTTGTAGCGCGCAGTGCTTTTGGTCAGGAGCTATGTATGCAACTCTAAATCGATGGCTTTGTCATCTCCTCAGCTGGAACCATCTCCTAGGTCAACATGCCTTTTCTGAGAACACAATCCAAGAAGCCATGAGTTGGGAAGAGAACTAGAGTTATGTCCAGCCTTCCTCAGAGAAAGCTTTCTACTTTGCATGAGTTGTTTGGGGTCTTGCTGAAGGGGCTTGGTACTGTGCTGCTTGTATTCAAGTGATAAATTCTGTACTCCAAGATCTGATTGCTCCAAGAAAAGTGGATGCTCAAATGTACCAGCCTTTGTTGTGTAAATTTTGTTCCCCAATTTAAAACCACTGGTTAAACAAAACAGCCAATTACTGGCAGGAATGGAGGGAGGTGGAATTTGAGTTACCAGGTTGGGAGTCACAGGGAGGGACTATCAGGAGAAGGAGAAAGGAGACAGAGGGAGAAGAAGCACGGAGGAGGAGAAGACTGAGAGAGCAGGAGGTCTCCATTAGCCATGATGGACCAGCATCCCAGGCCAGAGTGAAATGTCTCCTCGGAACACCAGACTGCTGGAGCAGACATAACCCAGAGGGTTTCTAAAAGCAAGTATTTCTGGAGCATAGTTGGGGTCGTAGGCAGACCAGTGTTAGAGATTTAGATTAGGGTTAGACCCCCAGTAGTTGTGCAGAGCCTAAGAAATAAAAATCATAATTTGAGTCTCTTTCATTTGAAGCTAGACAGGGTTAAGATTAATAAGTATTATTTTACATGTTGCTTGATCACATGTGGAATGGAAATAGTCTTCATATAGCTAGGAAGATATAGTTAGGTCAGGCAGTGGTGGTGCATGCCTTTAATCCCAGAACTTGGAAGGCAGAGGCAGGTGGATTTCTGAGTTCAAGGCCAGCCTGGTCTACAGAATAAGTTCCAGGACAGCCAGGGCTATACAGAAAAACTCTGCCTCAAAAACAAAACAAAACAAAGAAAGATGTCACTAATTGGAGGCTTTAGTGTCTGCCCACTTTGATTAGAGTGGATTTCAGAACAAACAAGACATCCCTTTATACTCAAAATAGTCACCCTGCAATTGGGGATCCGTGAACGACTACAATTCTACTGTGATGCAATCAGTGTCTGAGAACCAAGAATAGGGTACAACAAAGGAGGTTTTCTCAGAGGAAATGGGAACCCTCCATACCGTGTATGGAACCCAACCACATTGTTTTCTGTTTCTTTTGATCATAAATCCTTGCTCTGTCCCACTCCTGCCCCTCTCTCCTTCTTCCTCGCCTCACCACCCCCTGGTATTGTTCTGAATGTAATTTTAATTTCAGTTCAAAACCAGTTTTTCTCTTTTCCAATCCTTCTTAATTGTTTTTGAAGTTACTATGGAACCACAATGTAGTAGAATCCATGAGAAACAATGGGATCTCAAATGAGATGTTGTTTTGCATCCGAGGCTGGCAGCGACAATCGCTCCTCTGGTCATGTGGTTTCTGGCACGTTCTATAGCACAAGGCACACACTGGTCTCTCACTGTTCTTCTTCGGTTTACTCATATTTAATATTTGACAGTGCCAAGTTTGATGGATTCGGATTACAGGCTTTAAAATGCAATTTTAAAATGACTAAATATATACATCTTTATCGTATAGAAAGTGTAAATAATTTGTACTTAGGCAAACAACCTGGGAACACACTTGTTTGCTTAGCTGCCATCTTCCTGATGTGATTTGCAGAAACCAATTCAAATTAGCTATAAAAAAAAAATAAAAGAAGACTTAACGCAACTGTCATCATCTGCTGAATCTGGTGCTCAGACGCTGTCATCCATGCTCTTTCTTGCTCCCACCTTCCCTCTCTTCACCCCTCAGTGTCTTGACTCTGCTGTCTCACTGCGCATAATGGAAAAATAGCCCCCAAAACCAGACTCAAAGCTTGTCATCATTACAGAAGTCACAGCACAGAGATGAGAGGAGTATTCTCCAAATATATTCTTCCAAGTTCTTAAGGATGATTCCCGCTAAATCATGTGTGTTCCTTGAAGAGCAGAAAGGAGTTTACCTGTTAAGCCAAATGAACTACACGTCCACTATCAAGCCGGGGCAGACACCTCCTCTCAGACATCATCTCTACCTGTTTGGCCATAACAATTTCTGAAAGAATAAAAGGCTGAATAAACAACATAAGAGATAATTTCTCTTAAGGAGAAAAGATCGAATGTGATACATATTTCTGCTCTGTTAGCTGGGGCACAAGAGTCTTGAGTGTGCCCAACTTTACTGCTACCTGACTTTATTATCATGCCCTATCAGTGGGAGTCAGCATGTGGATCGTCTATTCTGTCTTCTTACTTCAGCTCAGGGGGTGGAGCTAACAGAAGGCAAACATGAAGCACAGGCTCAAACTGAAACAAGACTTTTCAACTCTGTATAGAAATGACACCAAAAATTTAGAGAAACCCTACCTGGGAAGAGATCTCTGTAGGATACACTTGGACAGCCACTGGAGGTTAGAAGTGAGTCACACCTAAGTCCCCTGTACAAATCCAAGGCAGGTATACACCAACTAGAAGAACATCTTCACTAGATATGTAAATATCCACATATCAGCCCTCCAGCTACAGTTTTGCTTTTTAAGGGAATTGTGGGGCAATGAAAACAGGTACATGGAACAATGGGGACTTGCAGAATATAAACCCAGAGAAAGATCAAAAAGTACAGATTATTTAGTGGGCAGAAGAGTGAAAGCTACATCTTTATTTTCTTCTTTTTATTCCCCCAAAGTCCATGTAACAGTCTCGTTGTAAAAAAAAAAAAAGATTTAAAAAATATATCAAAGACAACACAAAACCACAAGAAACAGTTCTGCAACAGGAATTTTACTAAGATCTGAGAACAAAGTAATAAATAAGGAAAGGTCTTCTCAAGGAACAGGGCTCCATAGGGAAGACAGCCCCTTCCACAGACAACTGGGGGTGCTACACTAAAGGTCTGCACAAAGTGCGAGTAGAACCTGTAACATAGTGTATGTCTCTATTGCCAGCAATTATGTTGTTACAGATAGATTCTGCTGGTATCAACACTGGTTTCCTTTACATTTTAAATAACCCTGCTAAGAGTATCACTTTAATCAGGATTGACACTTCTTCCTAGATGGTGTGAATAAATCAACCTGATCCTCCTTCCAAGAACAAGCATGTGAAAAGACAGAGTTGACTCAGAACTGGATGAGCAAGGATAAGGGAAAAGAGAATGTCCAGTCTTTAGGAATTTAGAAACAGAGTCTGACTTTCTCTGAGAGACCAATTGGAGCTTGGGATAGCTCCAAACAGCCATGCTTCCTCCTGCAAAGCATGAGGCATGCTCTCTCAGGACTGAGAAACACTTGGGACTGTACGATGGACAACTGGACAACGTAGTAAGTTTGGCAGTATTTGAGCTTATTGGGATGAGTGGAATGAACTTTATAATATATATTTTCTACCTTCCTTAACAGTATGACTAGGCATATGGGTGCTCAAGGTCTGGTGGAAGGGCAAGGTTCAGATGGACCCACAAAGGCTACTCTTCAATAAAGGGACACATACCTACTGCACCGGCTACCTTTCCATTCTTACAATGAAGCACTGAGATAACTAACTCGCAAGAGCCAAGGCTTGTTTGAACTCTCAGTTTTAGATGCTCCAGCCCCCGATGAGTTAGATCTATTCCTTTGGCTCCTCATGACAGTGTATGATAACAATGCAAGGAATGTGCAGTAGTGCAAGCTGGGTAGTTCATCAGACTTTTCAGTCTTTTCAGCAAAGAGGTTTAGCCAGGATTTCACAATCCCAAGTACTGGCATGCCTGCCATAATAGGCCGAGGTTCTCCCGTAAGACTCCACATCTCAAGTTTCTTCCACTTTCTAATAGGGCCACCCCAAGGACCCAGACATTAAAACAGGAACTTCTTGAGGACTTGCAACATCCAAATTGTAGCACCCGTGGAGATAACTAAACAGAGTTTGGCAACATTGAGTAAAAAGTCAAATTTCCTGCCATATCCAGGGATCCATCCCATAATTAGCCTCCAAACGATGACGCCATTGCATACACTAGCAAGCCTTTGTTGCAAGGACGGTGATATAGCTGTCCCTTGTGAGACTAGGCCGGGGCCTAGCAAACACAGAAGTGGATGCTCACAGTCAACTATTGGATGGATCACAGGGCCCTCAATGAAGGAGCTAGAGAAAGTATCCAAGGAGCTAAAGAGATCTGCAACCCTATTGGTGGAACAACATTATGAACTAACCAGTACCCCAGAGCTCTTGACTCTAGCTGCATATGTATCAAAAGATGACCTAGGGAGGCGGCGCCATCTTCGGCTCCAGACAACTGGCCACCTTCCTGGTGAGTGCACAAGGATCCGCCAGCTGGAGAGGTTTGTGCCTCAGGCCCCGGGGCGGCAGGAGCCTCCTTGGCTCCAGGACTCCGCGGAGGGCAGGCTGCACGGGTGACGGTGTGGAAAACAGAGGCCAGCCGTTTCTGGGTCAGGCGAGAGCCAGAGAGCTTCTGAGGTGGCGCCATCTTCGGCTCCAGACAACCGGCCACCTTCCTGGCCAAAGCAACACATCTTCTGGGAAAGATACTGTTTTGGGCCTTCATCTTCAGCCAGGAGGAGGTCCAAACACCAGATAACTGTGCACCTTCCCTTAAAGAGGAGAGCTTGCCTGCAGAGACTGCTCTGACCACTGAAACTCAGAGGAGAGAGCTAGTCTCCCACGTCTGCTGATAGAGGGTAACAAAATCAACAGAGGAACAATCTCTAAACAAAGACAACTATAACAACTAACTCCAGAGATTGCCAGATGGCAAAAGGTAAACGTAAGAATCCTACTAACAGGAACCAAGACCACTCACCATCATCAGAACCCAGCACTCCCACTTCGCCCAGTCCAGGGCATCCTAACACACCTGAAAAGGTAGACCTGGATTTAAAAGCATTTCTCATGATGATGGTAGAGGACATAAAGAAGGAATTTAATAACTCACTTAAAGAAATACAGGAGAACACTGCTAAAGAGTTACAAGTCCTTAAAGAAAAACAGGAAAACACAACCAAACAGGTAGAAGTCCTTATAGAAAAACAGGAAAACACATCCAAACAGGTGATAGAAATGAACAAAACCATACTAGACCTAAAAAGGGAAGTAGACACAATAAAGAAAACCCAAAGTGAGGCAACGCTGGAGATAGAAACCCTAGGAAAGAAATCTGGAACCATAGATGCCAGCATCAGCAACAGAATACAAGAGATGGAAGAGAGAATATCAAGTGCAGAAGATTCCATAGAGAACATCAGCACAACAATCAAAGAAAATGGAAAATGCAAAAAGATCCTAACTCAAAACATCCAGGAAATCCAGGACACAATGAGAAGACCAAACCTACGCATAATAGGAGTGGATGAGAATGAAGATTTTCAACTCAAAGGACCAGCAAACATCTTCAACAAAATTATTGAAGAAAACTTCCCAAATCTAAAGAAAGAGATGCCCATGAACATACAAGAAGCCTACAGAACTTCAAATAGACTGGACCAGAAAAGAAATTCCTCCCGACACATAATAATCAGAACATCAAATGCACTAAATAAAGATAGAATACTAAAAGCAGTAAGGGAAAAAGGTCAAGTAACATATAAAGGCAAGCCTATCAGAATTACACCAGATTTTTCACCAGAGACTATGAAAGCCAGAAGAGCCTGGACAGATGTTATACAGACACTAAGAGAACACAAATTCCAGCCCAGACTACTATACCCAGCCAAACTCTCAATTACCATAGATGGAGAAACCAAAGTATTCCACGACAAAACTAAATTCACCCATTATATCTCCATGAATCCAGCCCTTCAAAGGATAATAACAGAAAAAAACCAATACAAGGACGGGAAGCACGCCCTAGAAAAAACAAGAAGATAATCCCTCAACAAAACTAAAAGAAGACAGCCACAAGAACAGAATGCCAACTTTAACAACAAAAATAAAAGGAAGCAACAATTACTTTTCCTTAATATCTCTTAATGTCAATGGTCTCAACTCCCCAATAAAAAGACATAGACTAACAGACTGACAACACAAACAGGACCCAACATTCTGCTGCTTACAGGAAACCCATCTCAGGGAAAAAGACAGACACTACCTCAGAGTGAAAGGCTGAAAAACAATTTTCCAAGCAAATGGTCTGAAGAAACAAGCTGGAGTAGCCATTTTAATATCAGATAAAATCGACTTCCAACCCAATGTTATCAAAAATGACAAGGAGGGACACTTCATACTCATCAAAGGTAAAATCCTCCAAGAGGAACTCACAATTCTGAATATCTATGCTCCAAATGCACGGGCAGCCACATTCATTAAAGACACTTTAGTAAAGCTCAAAGCACAAGTTGCACCTCACATAATAATAGTGGGAGACTTCAACACACCACTTTCATCAATGGACAGATCGTGGAAACAGAAACTAAACAGGGACACAGTGAAACTAACAGAAGTTATGAAACAAATGGACCTGACAGATATCTACAGAACATTTTATCCTAAAACAAAAGGATATACCTTCTTCTCAGCACCTCACAGGTCCTTCTCCAAAACTGACCATATAATTGGTCACAAAACAGGCCTCAACAGATACAAAAATATTGAAATTGTCTCATGTATCCTATCAGACCACCATGGCCTAAGACTGATCTTCAATAACAACATAAATAATGGAAAGCCAACATTCACGTGGAAACTGAACAACACTCTTCTCAATGATACCTTGGTCAAGGAGGAATAAAGAAAGAAATTAAAGACTTTTTAGAGTTTAATGAAAATGAAGCCACAACGTACCCAAACCTATGGGACACAATGAAAGCATTTCTAAGAGGGAAACTCATAGCTCTGAGTGCCTCCAAGAAGAAACGGGAGAGAGCATATACTAGCAGCTTGACAACACATCTAAAAGCTCTACAAAAAAAGGAAGCAAATTCACCCAAGAGGAGTAGACGGCAGGAAATAATCAAACTCAGGGGTGAAATCAACCAAGTGGAAATAAGAAGAACTATTCAAAGAATTAACCAAACGAGGAGTTGATTCTTTGAGAAAATCAACAAGATAGATAAACCCTTAGCTAGACTCACTAAAGGGCACAGGGACAAAATCCTAATTAACAAAATCAGAAATGAAAAGGGAAACATAACAACAGATCCTGAAGAAATCCAAAACACCATCAGATCCTTCTACAAAAGGCTATACTCAAAAAAACTGGAAAACCTGGACAAAATGGACAAATTTCTGGACAGATACCAGGTACAAAAGTTGAATCAGGATCAAGTTGACCATCTAAACAGTCCCATATCACCTAAGAAATAGAAGCAGTTATTAATAGTCTCCCAGCCAAAAAAAGCCCAGGACCAGACGGGTTTAGTGCAGAGTTCTATCAGACCTTCAAAGAAGATCTAATTCCAGTTCTGCACAAACTATTTCACAAAATAGAAGTAGAAGGTACTCTACCCAACTCATTTTATGAAGCCACTATTACTCTGATACCTAAACCACAGAAAGACCCAACAAAGATAGAAAACTTCAGACCAATTTCTCTTATGAATATCGATGCAAAAATCCTCAATAAAATTCTCGCTAACCGAATCGAAGAACATATTAAAGCAATCATCCATCCTGACCAAGTAGGTTTTATTCCAGGGATGCAGGAATGGTTTAATATACGAAAATCCATCAATGTAATCCATTATATAAACAAACTCAAAGACAAAAACCACATGATCATCTCGTTAGATGCAGAAAAAGCATTTGACAAGATCCAACACCCATTCATGATAAAAGTCTTGGAAAGATAAGGAATTCAAGGTCCATGCCTAAACATGATAAAAGCAATCTACAGCAAACCAGTAGCCAACATCAAAGTAAATGGAGAGAAGCTGGAAGCAATCCCACTAAAATCAGGGACTAGACAAGGCTGCCCACTTTCTCCCTACCTTTTCAGCATAGTACTTGAAGTATTAGCCAGAGCAATTCGACAACAAAAGGAGATCAAGGGGATACAAATTGGAAAAGAGGAAGTCAAAATATCACTTTTTGCAGATGATATGATAGTATACATAAGTGACCCTAAAAATTCTACCAGAGAACTCCTAAACCTGATAATCAGCTTCGGTGAAGTAGCTGGATATAAAATAAACTCAAACAAGTCAATGGCCTTTCTCTATACAAAGAATAAACAGGCTGAGAAAGAAATTAGGGAAACAACACCCTTCTCAATAGTCACAAATAATATAAAATATCTTGGCGTGACTCTAACTAAGAAAGTGAAAGATCTGTATGATAAAAACTTCAAATCTCTGAAGAAAGAAATTAAACAAGATCTCAGAAAATGGAAAGATCTCCCATGCTCATGGATTGGCAGGATCAACATTGTAAAAATGGCTATCTAGCCAAAAGCAATCTACAGATTCAATGCAATCCCCATCAAAATTCCAACTCAATTCTTCAACAAATTAGAAGGAGCAATTTGCAAATTCATCTGGAATAACAAAAAACCTAGGATAGCAAAAAGTCTTCTCAAGGATAAAAGAACCTCTGGTGGAATCACCATGCCTGACCTAAAGCTTTACTACAGAGCAATTGTGATAAAAACTGCATGGTACTGGTATAGAGACAGACAAGTAGACCAATGGAATAGAATTGAAGACCCAGAAATGAACCCACACACCTATGGTCACTTGATCTTCGACAAGGGAGCTAAAACCCTCCAGTGGAAGAAAGACAGCATTTTCAACAATTGGTGCTGGCACAACTGGTTGTTATCGTGTAGAAGAATGCGAATCGATCCATACCTATCTCCTTGTACTAAGGTCAAATCTAAGTGGATCAAGGAACTTCACATAAAACCAGAGACACTGAAACTTATAGAGGAGAAAGTGGGGAAAAGCCTTGAAGATATGGGCACAGGGGAAAAATTCCTGAACAGAACAGCAATGGCTTGTACTGTAAGATCGAGAATTGACAAATGGGACCTAATGAAACTCCAAAGTTTCTGCAAGGCAAAAGACACCGTCAGTAAGACAAAAAGACCACCAACAGATTGGGAAAGGATCTTTACCTATCCTAAATCAGATAGGGGACTAATATCCAACATATATAAAGAACTCAAGAAGGTGGACTTCAGAAAATCAAATAACCCCATTAAAAAATGGGGCTCAGAACTGAACAAAGAATTCTCACCTGAGGAATACCCAATGGCAGAGAAGCACCTGAAAAAATGTTCAACATCCTTAATCATCAGGGAAATGCAAATCAAAACAACCCTGAGATTCTACCTCACACCAGTCAGAATGGCTAAGATCAAAAATTCAGGTGACAGCAGATGCTGGCGTGGATGTGGAGAAAGAGGAACACTCCTCCATTGTTGGTGGGATTGCAGGCTTGTACAACCACTCTGGAAATCAGTCTGGCGGTTCCTCAGAAAATTGGACATAGTACTACCGGAGGATCCAGCAATACCTCTCCTGGGCATATATCCAGAAGATGCCCCAACTAGTAAGAAGGACACATGCTCCACTATGTTCATAGCAGCCTTATTTATAATAGCCAGAAGCTGGAAAGAACCCAGATGCCCCTCAACAGAGGAATGGATACAGAAAATGTGGTACATCTACACAATGGAGTACTACTCAGCTATTAAAAAGAATGAATTTATGAAATTCCTAGCCAAATGGATGGACCTGGAGGGCATCATCCTGAGTGAGGTAACACATTCACAAAGGAACTCACACAATATGTACTCACTGATAAGTGGATATTAGCCCCAAACATAGGATACCCAAGATATAAGATACAATTTGCTAAACAAATGAAACTCAAGAAGAATGAAGACTGAAGTGTGGACACTATGCCCCTCCTTAGAATTGGGAACAAAACACCCATGGAAGAAGTTACAGAGACAAAGTTTGGAGCTGAGATGAAAGGATGGATCATGAAGAGACTGCCATATCCAGGGATCCACCCCATAATCAGCATCCAAACGCTGACACCATTGCATACACTAGCAATATTTTGTTGAAAGGACCCAGATGTAGCTGTCTCTTGTGAGACTATGCCGGGGCCTAGCAAACACAGAAGTGGATGCTCACAGTCAGCTAATGGATAGACCACAGGGCTCCCAATGGAGGAGCTAGAGAAAGTAGCCAAGGAGCTAAAGGGATCTGCAACCCTATAGGTGGAACAACATTATGAACTAACCAGTACCCCGGAGCTCTTGACTCTAGCTGCATATGTATCAAAAGATGGTCTAGTCGGCCATCACTGGAAAAAGAGGCCCATTGGACTTGCAACCTTTATATGCCCCAGTACAGGGGAACACCAGGGCCAAAAAGGGGGAGTGGGTGGGTAGGGGAGTGGGGGTGGGTGGGTATGGGGGACTTTTGGTATAGCATTGGAAATGTAAATGAGCTAAATACCTAATAAAAATGGAAAAAAATAAAGATGACCTAGTTGGCCATCACTGGAAAGAGAGGCCCATTGGTCAGGCAAACTTTATATGCCCCAGTACAGGGGAACGCCAGGGCCCAAAAATGGGAATGGTGGGTAGGGGAGTGTGGGGGGAGGGTATGGGGGACTTTTGGGATAGCATTGGAAATGTAATTGAAGAAAATGTGTAATAAAAAATTATGTACAAAAAAAAGTCAAATTTCAAGCTCCTATTAATAAGGTGAACTTGAATCCTCAGAATAGACATGGAGTTAAATCTGTATATTCTGAGAGTGCTGTAATGAGTTCTAAGCACACTGAGAAGTCACATGTCTGGGTACAGAATACAACAGCAAAACATCCTGGAATAAAGAGTGGGTCTCGTCACATCTTGTGAATCTTTCTAAGTACCAGGATTTTCCTGTTGGCATGAAGAACTGGAAAGGACCATGAACACATGCTAAGAGAAGACACTTTACCATGCTTTGTGCATGAGGATAAGCCATATTGGTTCTTAATGGCATGAAGTAATCCAGATTATACTGAAGAACTACCAACAAATTATCATTTCTGTGAACAGGGATGCAAGGTCAGAAGTGGGCCTGGTAGTTAGTCTTTACATTTCACTGTAACACCTAATGAGTTGTGTCAGCACATGATGAGCATACAGCTAAAGTGCCAAGAAGAGAAGCATGCCAGAGACAGTGAAAAATGTACTCTCTACTCCTAATAAAGAAACATCAAAGAAGGAAAGAGAAAGATATAATTCCCCTCCCCCTTCCTCCCTGGATCTTCAATGTCTGGATGGAATTACTAGAACTGACACTGGTCAAAGATCTTGGAACTAGCTTACAGATTAATTTAGCACAGAGATGAAGAACAGCTGAGATACTGCCTGAGACATGGAGTTGGATCCCTTATAGACCCAGTTACCTCAGTAATAAATGTCTGAAAGAACAACTTGAGTGGAGGAAGAAATGTGGTCCATGGGTTCATAGGCCATCGTACAAGGTCAACTGGTTGTACTGCTTTGGGACTAAGGCCAGGCCAAACATCATGGAGGAGATCAGGTACCCAAACAAATGCAGCTCACCTCACTGCAGAGAAGAAGCAGACAAAATACATCTTTCAGGACACTCTCCCAGTGACCTACTTGGTCCAGCTAGGTGCTACCTCCTGCTTTTCCTCATCTTCCGTTTATGCCACCATGTAATGAATTTACCAAATGATAACACAGATTGATTAGATCAGAACCTTGGAATCCAATTAATTTCTTAAATCCCATTGGCTGATGAGCAGTCCCACAACCAATGAACCTGTGAGAGACAATTCATCTTCAAAGTATACTTCTTAGGTAAGCTTCAGTATTGCTTAGGCCAGTTTTCTGATGTTTGCTGCCCAAAGCACTTAAAAAAAACAAAGACATGACTGCTTAGTTGTGATTACTCCACTGCTTACAACAGCTGGCATGCTATGGTTCAGTTGGGACACTGAACTCCTACCTATTGTCTACCCTATACTAAAGCACTATCATTCCAAGCAAGCTTGTTAGACTACCCCTCTGCTTAGCCAACTCCATGGACTTCCTGTCTTTTGTAGAGGAAACCCTCTACATGACAGGGCAGATCCTTCTGGAACTGTATTGAACCTTTAATCCCATCAGCTTTCCTTCCCTCTGCCCCATGCATCTGTCACATGAACCACGGTTTCCTTCACTGCCACACTCCATTAGCCTTCTTGGTGTCCCCAAGACTGCAAACATGGAGCTTGCATTGCCTGTAATTCCTGCATTAGCTTCTTTCTTATTGTTGTGACAAAAATGCCTGGAAAAAGAACTATGTAGAGAATGGGTTTGTTTGGGCTCCCGGTTTGAGGGAACAGCCCACCTTAGCAGAGAAAGCAGGAAGCGTCCCATCACATGGCATCCTCAATCAGGAAGCAGAGAGGCAGATGCTCTGTGGTTCTCGCTCTCTCCACTGTACTCAGCCCATGATCACAGTCCATGAGTGGGGCTTGTTTGAGTTGCTCTTCCCATCTCAGTTAACCCAAACAAGAAATATTTTACAGACATGTCCAGCAGTTTGTCCCCTAAGTGACTCTAGGTCCTGGAAAGTTGGCAATAGTATTAACTCCCGTAATGGCCTTCCCCCTCCATTCTCTCTCAAAAATCTGTTTTTCCACCCATATTTACTCCTGACTTCTTTTCCTTCTGAAATTCCTAGAGTCTGTGTTATATCTAGGAGGACATTTTATACATTTCCATACCTGACTCAGGCTTCCTCATATCCTGTGTACCGGTGATGGCTAATATCGTTCATCTAATTTGATTGAACAATAAATATTGAATGATAAAGTAACTGGTAGGTCGTTATTCCTGATTATTTCATGAAGTTGTTTCCTAGAGAGATTAGCCTTGGGGTCACTAGACTAAGAAGTATTTGCCCTCATCAGTGTGACTGAGCTTCATCCAATCTATTGGGAACCCAGGTTGAAGAAAGACCTCCCTCTTCTCCTGCCCTCAGATGTGTGAATCTTGTTCCTGAATGCTGTTTCTCGGGGAGGCTGACTGAGCATCTCTGTAACCTCAGCACCATGCTAGATATTAAGTGGCGTTCATGAAATAACAAAGTAAATGAACAAATTAGTAGAATCCACTGGGATTTGAAAGGTTAGAAGTAAATCCAGTAGCATCTAGATTCCTTCTGCTGAGAACCAACTACTTCTCACACATCTCCAGGCTATCACAGCTCACCAGTCTGCTAATGCTCCAGCCTGCACGGTGGTCGCCTCCAGCACCTCCAGCGATTTTCCTGATTACTGCTTATCCAAAGGGCCGGATTGTTCTGGTAAGCATGACATTTTTTTTTCTACTGTGTTTGAAGTGTGAATGTATAAGCCTGACTTCTAGCCACAACAGGCTTGTATGTGACGGCTACTTAATACATGTATGGAATATCAGAATAAATATAAATTAGAAGTGTTTAGTGATGTACATACCATGTATTCTTTACTGAATTGCTGTACATATATTTTTCCTTGATCATATACAAATCTTACACGTATATTCTCATACATGAAACATTGTCAAAGACAATTCATAAGGATTAAAATTAGAGATTTTGTAAGACTTTATATAAAGTGGCATAATTAGTGACATTTATGAATTGATTAGTATTCATGAATACATGCTAAATGAGAGAATAAATGTACCTGGAAAAGTAAAATGAAAAGATCACACAACACAGTATCTTAGCATTCTATTTATGCAATTTTTCTCAGTGATTCTTGTTCAGTGGCTTGCCACGGGGACTCAAACCATGGCTTTCTGGGGTCTGAAAAAGACACAGCAGTCTCTGGTAGCTAGGAAAGTTGTCTGCAAAGCCATGCTGGTAGCTTTCAAGCCTGGGAAATACCACTAAGGAAACACCTCCTCCCCGATTTCATTCTCTAAGCTTCATAGTCGGATAGCAGTCTGGGCTGCAGGCATTGTGTTTTGAAAGGATTATTGCACTTCCTGAGATGTTAAAGCCACTCTAGCTTCTGCCCCCACAGCTTGGGACACCAACCGAGACATACTGCCATCACGTAGCAGCAATGGACTGTCTCTGGTGGCTTCCTGCTTAATGACATGCCAAAGCTCTGCTCCTGCCATTGCGCAGCCTCCTCGCCACCGACTCCCTTTCTTGCTCCTTTCAAAGCCTTTTTCTATTTCTTCTGCATTTACCTCATTTATCTTACCTTCACACTTCCCTGACCTGATTACCCTTAGACATCATCACTCCTGTCTCCCTTTATGTATCAGTGGCTGCTACTTGATATTGCACTGATATTTTAATATCGTAACAGAAAATGATAAAGGCCAATCAATTACATTGTATTATCCACTGTGTTCCGTTGGGATTGATTTTCCTCTATGTAATCATGTTTGCAGCCATAAAAACAAAGATTAAAAGGGAAGTTCTCTCGGTTTTTCATATGCAAAGGAGTCATGCCAGTAAGCCTGCCTAGTAATGCTGCTGCTAAGAATGTTTAGTTCCATCTCCAGGAGCCGAGTCTTTAGGACGTGGCTGTAGCCATGGACACCCAAGGCTGGAGGACTTTTCCCTGCTGCTCTTGGAGAAAGCCTGGCATTCTGTTTACTTTCTAATAAATGGCAATTCTGTGTTGACTGCACATTTTTGCATTTCATGAGGAGCTCTTCCATTGTCACTTCACTTTCTCCTTCCCACATCATCTGCCTAAAATCCCCCCACATCAAATAACCTACCAGGGTACCGAAAATGAGCCTTCCCCAGTGCTACCATGTCATTCACCTCCTTGAACGTCAGTGGTTGCTGAGGCTTCTGGTCCTTGAGAATAAATATATATCAAGTTCAACCTGGGCACATCCAGATGCCGGGGAGATAACACCAGGCGGGATAAACAGCTATCAGGAGGAACTGAAGAAGCCACCCAGTCTCTCTTCAGTAGGCGGCATCTCAGAGCCAGGAATGGGCTTCTAAGACACGAGCTATGGAGGCTAAGTCCTCTAATTGTGAGCTTCCCATGCTCAGAGATGGATGAGCTGGAGGACAGCCCCTCATGGCAGCTCCAAGCACTGTGGAGAGCATTACTCCTTCACAACCGGTCTCAGCAGCCAAAGAAGGGCTCCTGCAACTCTCAGGACAACACAGTAGACAGCGTTGCCTTTTGTCTGGTATATAAGCATGCATGAAGAAACTCTGCCCGTGTGGAAGTGCGGATTAGCTGCAAAGCTAGGATAATCAACCGATCATACTTCCTAGAGTCTCTCTTTGCCACACCCTGGCTTTTATGTTGATTTTTTTTTCCCAGAAAGAAGAAAATGGCATAGCATTCATCTAGGGGCTGGGGAGATAGTTCAAGTAGCAAAGTGTTGGGCTAGCAAGCATGAGGACCTGAGGCAGAGACAGGAGGATCCCAGTATCTCTGACTAGCTAGCTTTACTCAATCTGTCAGTTCCAGGACAGTGAGAGATCATGTATCAAAACCCAAGGTGGGAGACGCCTCAGAAATACACTCATACACATATACACTGAAATGCATATGAACACAGACAGACAGACAGACAGACAGACAGACACAGAGACAGCAAGAGAACAAATCATTCCAGGTTATAAACAAAGAGGAGGGATCAGTAACAAATTCAGGAACTGTGACTTCAAAATCCCCCAGCAGTGTATAGACATATGCAGTTACTGGGATGAGGTCCAGCTGCTGTTGACTGCTGCTGCACAGATCTGGAGAGTCCCCTGAGGACAGTCTAGGTGGGGCACCCTGCAGCTCCCAGTTAGGGGCTCTTCTTACCCAGCGAAGCTCCGAGCTGCTCTGCGGCACACACAATGGAAATCTCTCTTGTCATCTGACACAGTTCAGATGAAACATGCTTCCTTCTGTCTTATAAAAATAAATATAATGTAAAAGAAAAAAACCAAGAGTGGTATATCTGCATATTTTAATGTGTTTCACAAACCTGTGCCCGGCTCATTCCCTCCCCAATGCTTCTGGGTTCCATCGACCCCTACCCAACGCCAGAATCTGCTACTCAGTGCCAGCCGTGGTCTCAGGAGCAGCAGCCCCTCTGGGGAAGTCTGACAAGCAAATGAAGCCAATAGAAAGGATGGCAGCAAAGCTGCCCCTTCTCACAACAGAGCCCTGAACTCCTGTTCCCTCATTTGGTTAAAAAAAAAAATAGTCTCCAACTGCTTCCAGCAACACCCTCCCTGGGAGAGTTCATGCTCAGAGCCACTAAGACATTTTTATTGTATAACAAACAGTTGCTCAAATAGGATATCTCTGAGTGGTCATTATCTTCTCTCTCCAACTCCAATGACCACAAATCTCCAGGGGCACAGGGCAAACCTGCAGCTGTCACCCTACCCAACCCCACATCCCCTGTACTCATAAATAAAGAAGCTCCAGTATTAGCAAGGCCCAGTGAGCTAGGCTTGCAGCCCCCGGAGTGGAAGAATGATCTGGAACGTTAAAGAAAGCCTTCCAAATGTTCTGTGGCACACTTAGCACTTCAAGAGCCCGGCAGTTGTGGGAATGGGGTCAGATTTCCTCCTCAGGGGAAATTACTCAAATGGGTCTTAAAATTTATAGTGTGTGTTGTGATAATAAATAAAAATAAAATGTACCTCCCCAGCTCAGAGTCACTTTGGCTAAAGATGTCCTCTGGGGTTCGCTCCTTTTCACAAAGGCTGGGAGGGGTTTCCTCAAAGCTATTACAAAATGGCTCCTCTCAAAATCCCTCCCCCAGCAGTGAATAGATGTATGCGGATACTGCTATCTTTTCAGGGAGAAGCCCTTGCTGCTGTTGCTGGCTGCTGCACAGATCTGGAGAGAGCCCTTCATACAGTCTAGGTGGGGCATCCTGCAGCTCCCAGCAAGGGGCTCTTTTCCAGTGCACGTTCCCAACTCCAAGAATTATTTGTCAACCATCATGGGCCCTCCATTCCCCCTTAGCCTTACACTGTCGGCTCCCACCAGGCCCCTTTGCAAAGAAGCACACCCCCTCCACATCCCCATTCCAGTTCACAGAAATGAGACCCATGCAATCAAACATTAATGTTTAAAATCAAGGGTTCTAATTTTGGGTGCTGACGTTTTCCTGTATTGCAAAATAACACACCGTTTGAGGTGAGATTTTAAAGTTTCACTAATGAATATTTTTTCCCACTTTCTGAAAGCATTCCCGAAGCATTGAAGGCAACCCAAGATCAGTGCACCAAGGCCTCCCAAGTTCATCATGTCCAAGCAAGGGCAAGCAAAGCTCCCCAGCCTGGAATACCAGCATCTGCCCCGATCTTCTGGATTCCACACTGTGGTTCTAATTGCACTCCATATAACCTATTGTTATCAGATCTCCTGGGGTCTCAGAAAATCTAGCAAAAACAATGTGGAATAGATTCCATGTGTGCAATCTATGGGCTTTTTCCCCTCTTTGCCTCATATTAAGTCAGGATTTATAACACCCCACAGTCCATATGAAAAGCATTTAAAGTGATATGGATAAAATGATCTCCTGAAACTAATTTCTCACATAAAATCTGGACAGGGAGAACCCTTCCATAAGGTGAGAAAATTTCATTTGGAGAATGCTTTTATATTTTGTCAAATATAAAATCTGTTACATTTCATGCAGTCTGAATCTGTGATCATTTGTGGTACTCTTTACTAGGGTATAACATCATAAAATGTTGGGGCATCCTCTGTCACATAGCACATAGAAATAAGTAATTGTGAAAAAATAAAAGCGGAATCTCTCGGTGCGTTTAAAACAAAAGGATATTTATCTCTCAGACACAGGATGAGGAGGACGTTGGTGATGATGGTGATGGTGGTGATGATGATGATGAAGATCGGATTGTTCCTCTTAATGGCAGCTGGTATTTGTAGTGCCTGAAAGGAGCAAGAAAGTATGGTTGGCACTTTACAGTTACGCAGTTTCTCTTCTGAACCTCTTATAATTGTTTAGGTCTTGCGCCCGCATTTTGCAGATAAAAAGTCTGCAGATGTTCAGCAGGCACTCAAGGTTAGCCAGCCACTCAGAGGCAGAGGCAGGATTCAGCACAGGTCAGATGTGAGTATCACAAATGCCTACTGATATAGGAGGAATGAAAACCCGGCTTGCGTTGTTGATGAGCATTTTAATGCAGGCAGGACTTAGCGACTGCAGATCTGATGTTTGAATACTGCTCCGGAAGATCCCAGAGGGAAAGCCTGGATCTGCAAGGGGAGTAAACTTTTACGACTGTATTGTTCCTGAAGACTTGGCAGCCCTAGCTATTCTCGCAACTCTCTCTAGTCTTGCTCTGTTACTTAATCGGCACGACACAGCACCACTTAATCCCTCTTATGGCTCAGCTTGTCTTGTAATGTTGTTGTACTGCTGATAAACCCATTCACAGGAACAATGCACCTTCAGCGAGTCTCTGCCATGCTCTGTTTTTTAAGTAAGGATGCTTCTATGTGGAAGTCTCTGTGCTATTACAGCATTACTATACACTGACTACAAACACAGCCACCTGGCAAAGGCGGAGAAGCAGGAAAAAAAAATCACTTTTGAACAAGTTAGTTATTACATTACTCTCTAAGATTCTTATTCCAGGGCATGGGTCCCTTTAAATCATGACTTTAAAGCCCCCAGCTTCCATTTTTATTATGATCTATGTCAATTGCATCAACCTGTTAAGACCATGGTAAAAAAAATTTAAATACAAAAGTGCTGCTAAATCTCAAAAAGTGGCAGCGTCTTTCCCTGACTCACGAAGACAGTATTTGTTACAACTCTTCCTTTAAGAACTCCATTTCCAGTTCAATATTTCCTCTTCTAGCCGTTTTAATTTCATTGAAATAAGCACGCCTAAGTGGAAGAATTCTTAACCTAGCAGCAGTCAGCTTCCTTTGAGAATCAATTAGCAGCGAAATAACTCCCCAGACCCCTGGAATGATACAAGTCTGCTGTGTTTCCCCAAGTTACCTGGAGCAAGGTAAATGGCCAAGAGAGCTTTGCTGGGGGAAGCCACGAAAGGATGAGCCACTCTGGTGGGATAGTGTTCAAAACAATCTGTAGGGGGTGGGGGCGGGGATGGGGGCGATGTATCCGAAGCCTCAAGGCAACTGTTAGTAACAATAAAATACCATTCGCATCTCCGGGCTCCTCAGCAGGGTTGTGCCCTGTACATTTTCCCTGACCTTGCGGCTCATATCATTTTTAGCTTGACCAGTTACAATTAAACCATCAAACCGGTAAACTCGTTTGTTGCCTACATGTGAGAGGCGGTACAGCATCACTATCGTTTAGAAGAGAGAGGCCCACAAAGAACGGGTTACAAACTACCATGCGAAGCCTGGCAACACTGACAAGTGATTTCAGTTGGAGTCAAACAATGCAGCTGGCAAGGGAGGGAGGGGGTGCTCTTACCTACACTGTGTGCGGAGGGGGCAAGGGACCACGGGAAGGGTTTTATTTTTAGAAGTCTTTGCTAAGCTCTTTATAAGCATCTCAATCTTTGTTAAAAAGAACAGCAAATATCTACACGTTCCTTAGGGGAGCCCATTGGTGTGTTTCCATATAAAATTTTAGTGGCTGGCTGCCTAGAGCGAGGCTTTTCGTAAGACAATATACAAATTGCTCTTTTTATGGTTCTTTATTTATAGTGAAACAACCATTTTAATAAAATGATTCACTTAGATTATTTTACTGCCCTTCATTATGTTTTTTTTTTTTTTTTTTTTTTTTGTATTTTTTCATTTGTTCCTGCCTTTCCCTCGGGTTGAAATTAAAACGTTTGACTCTGCAATTAATCACATGTAGATTTGGGTTTTTGAAGTACTGCGTTCTTTTACAAACTTGCTAAAATATCATTATAAGTATCTAAAGATCAGAGCCAAGGCAAATCGTTGGTTGGCTCGTGTAGGTCATTCCCAACTCCGGTCAAGGTGCTCAGGGCATCTTATGTCTTTATTATGTATTTATTAAGAGGGAAGGAGAGTGAAATGACTTGGTTCACAGAAGAATTAACGACATGGTCCTTTCCAAATTCTAGGTACAGTGCTGATGTTTGCCAAGGCAATTTCACTCACAACGGCAAGGCATTCGGTATGGACAAAGGTAGCTACTGCTTTGTACTTAAAATGTCAGAATGTGAAGTCCATTATACAAAAGGCTTTTCTGGGAGGTAGGAGGCACATGTGTCCTTAAGCATGAAGAAAGGATATAGCATTTAAGATTGTAACTAATATAAAAAAAAATTCTCAGGATTGTGTATCTGAATGCCAGTAAATCCAGTTAAAAGCAGTAAGACATACATTTTGGAGATGCAGCTGGTTAAGTCTACTGCGTTATCTGAGTGCCTGTTAGCAACCCGAGGGCATTTTGACAAGCAATAGAGCATCTATGTACAAACCGAAATGAAAACTGAATCAACAAAAAGTAATTATTTCTCGCCTTATTTAAAAGTTGTGATCAAAATTAATGCTAAACAACTGATATTATAACATAAAATTTATTCATTAAATTAAATTTCCTATTTAGGATTTTTAAACACTGAAAGATTCAAGCACAACAAAGTCTCTTTGTTTTGAATGCATCTCTTTGCTGATATATTCTCTACTTGCTTTGTCACATTCAGAGCACCTAATGATTTATATGTAAAATCTGATATTTCACTCAGAAAATCTATGTAAAATAAACACTACCTTTATTATATAAATACACACTCTCAGATAGTGTGCTATGACTTAAAATGTAAAAGTAAAACCATGCAGGCAGACAGACAGACAGATATACAGAGAGACAGAGAGATGACACATACAGTCACCCCTCCCCTACTAATTTGCTAAATTATTTTCTCTTCTCAGAAAACATATGCCGTGACTAAGATGAATTAAATATATTGCTTTGAATCTAGAATAAAAAGAGGACATTAAAAGTATCCATATTTTAGGGGGAAACAGCTATTCTTCACTAATTTATTATTATTATTACTATTATTATTATTATTATTATTATTCATTGCATTTAAAGAAATTTGGACTAAGGATCAAAGTGCATTTTGATTTGTTTGAAAATTGTTAATGACCCATCCAGTCTCCACCCCCCCCTAAAGTCAGCCGCTGCAGACCCTCTGCTCGAATCAGGAAGGAAGGAGCTTTACCTGCAATGCCAACACCATAAACAGGTTCAATCTGGAAAATATTTTCTAAGCAAGCAACCATGTGTAACATTTACCGAACATGTCATGAAAGGGGCTGCAGCTGCAACGTGAACACTTCTCACTTCCTTGAAGACTCCAGATGTGGCAAGGGGAAGGTGAGGCTCTCTCTGCTCACAGAGCCCAGCAAAGGCACCTTGGATCCTCGCCTATCACCATGTCACACAGGGCTGCTCCCGGTAACGAAGCAGGCATGGTGGAAGAGGAGAGAAGAGCTTACCCTCCCAGCAGAACGTGCTCCACAGAACTCACAATCGCACTGCGAGCCCAGACACCCAACCAGATAGCCGCCCACCTACACTGTGTTGGTTTAGCAAGTTTCCAAAGCACGAAAGAAAACAATCAGCTGCTTACTAACCTAAGAAGTTACTGCACAGTGCCAGAAAGGGTTCCCATCAAATCAGACTTCCATACTGTCTTATGAAAACTTCTTTTAAAATCATGTTTGCTGATTATAACTAAAAAACATCTTGGGATAAATTCAAAACTTTACTGCAGAAATATAAAATGTGCCAGATATCATCATAGACAAAGACAACTTGATGAATTTTTAAAAATTACGAAGTCTACTTCAACGACACTAGCAAGATGCGTGATAGTTACAATATGAAACCTTCTCTTTATAATGTAAAGTGTTTTTAAAATGAAATCTGCACTAAGTTGCCAATATCGTCTCCTTCTGGCTTCTCACTTTATGACACTAACATAGGATCCCATTCACCAAGCCAATTGAAATTTTAATAAAAGAAAGCAGGAGTTTCTAATAAACTCCTGCAGTGAGCTGATAATACCAGGCATCTTTAGCAGCATGGTGGTTTTTTTATTATTATTTTAGCTGTATATTAATATGCTAGTATTTGTAAACTCCCCAGAGCCACTCGATTTATTTCAGAAGCCTTTTCCATTGTGAAAAGTTTATGTGACAAAGAAAGATACTTTCTTCGGTGGTTTTTCTATCCAACAACTATTTGGCAGGAGGCTATACGGCTGAGAAATGGGTTGTGGCTGTGCATTCAGTCCTGGATGGATCTGCAGCGACTAGTCTCTCTTATGTCAGTTCTCATCCTGGACTAACCCAGAAAGCCAGCAGAACACACACCCTCCAAGGAGCCCTTCCTCAGCCTAGGAAGGGGCTCTCACACCATGTGCTAACGTATACTGCGATAATGCCTGCTGACATGTTCTGTTCCATCCCCCTCAGACAACCACCACCTCACACATGCCAACTTCCCAACCAAATGAATGGCACACTGCCATGCTCCAATCTTAGTATTAGGGCCTGTGGCCATATACCTTTTTTCTCTGAATATATATATAATACTGCCAATGTCGTTGGGATATGCAAACTCAAAATCATGTGGGGGAGATTTATGGCATAGGGTGTAATGTGGAACTGTTATCAATTCAGAACAAACTCCAACCTACATCGTAAGTAATGAGTCCGTGTTGCGACAGTGTTTGCCAGTGACCGGGCACACTCCTAGGCAGTTATATTTGTGAACCAGTTTACCAACTTGGTCCTTTTTCCAGCTCCGTGTGCCAGGGGCTGACGTCATACCTCCTTTGCACATAAGAAGACTATGGCACAGGTCAGCAGTATGAGACATGCAAGAGCTGAGGCAGGTTCACACTCAGGTAATGTAGCCAGCATGTGGCTATCACCACTCTATGTCAGGAAGCCAAACTGTGTGACAAGCTCTGCCCCGCCCTGAGTTTTAACAATTCCCAAGGCTGCTCCTGCAGGCCACCCCCACCCCTACCCTTTCCCACCCCCTTGTTGTTGTTGATATTAAATTCAGGGAGACATCTATACTTCTCCTCCCCTATCAATGCTATGTCTTCCAATCTGACTCTGTAAAAATAGTCAGGAATTATTTTCTATGGTCAACCACAGGAGCCAGAGCTGCGGTGGACCTCTTGGTCCTATGTGAAGTTAGATGTTATACAGTGTTCTAATGTGTCAAACTATAACTTATTTGTTTGATGGTTTATTTATTTACTTAGAGTCAGTGTTTCAATATACATACCAGATTGGCCTTGTATCTTCCTCCTCAGCCTCCTAAGTACTAGGCCTGCACGGGTGAGCTACTGCACCCAGGTCTCTTTGTATGAGATTTAGGAAAAAGCCCTAAAGATATGCAGTTGGAGAAGTTCTTCTCAAAAACAGACAGACAGACAGATAGATAGATAGATAGATAGATAGATAGATAGATAGATAGATAGATAGATAGATGAGTCATCCTTTTAGTCAAACAGGAGGACATGGGATGCCAGGCAGGTGCACACAGGATGCCAGGCATGATGAAGAAACAACCCAACCGTATCTCACAAGTATCACCTCCACCATGTATCACAGAGGGATGGCTCTGGAAACCCCTTACCTCTCTTCAACTCTCATTTGACCTGAGCTTACCCAGAGTGAAAAAGAAGAGAGTTTCTGTAGTCAGGCCCACAAGGCTAAGATGTCAAGGGCACACAGCTGACTTAAACAAGGAGAACTTGGTTCTTCCAAAGGGAGGACACACTGGACCAGTTCAGGAAGGGGGCAACCGTGGCAGCTTCAGTGATAGACACTCTTCCAAGTTCAGACAGACAGACAGACAGACAGACGATGAGCATCTAGGTTGATGCACTTTTTTTCTGAAAAAAATAAATAAATAACAAAAACAAAAACCAACCAAACAAACAACCAAACAACCAGATCTCCTGTGGTCTATAGCTGAATACTGGTGTGGTTAGGTTTCCATGGGAGGGCAGCCCCAGTTCTTGAACTGTAGCTTGGAAGTGCTGGCGCCAGATTAAAGATTGCTTTAACCCATTGCTCGGTTTGTGTTTCGCTTGAAACTGAGTCTCATGTATCCCAGGTTGGCTCCTAACCCATGACGTAGCCAAGGATGGCCTTGAATTTCTGAGACAGCTGGCTTGACTCACTAGGGATCAAACCCAAGGACTCACTAGGGATCAAACCCAAGGCTTCACGCACACTAGACCAGCACTTCACCAGTGAGCCTCATTCCTAGAAACCTAGCTCAGACTGTTCCCTAAAGCATGCCCTGCCCTTGTTCTGGATCTGGTTTTCAAGGCAGACCACTAGACTCCATAGGCACAAGTAGCAGGGGTAGCATTCGGTGATAGAAATACCATATATCTTTGTTTAGAAGTAGTGGCTTCTATTAAATTTAATTACTTCCCCTGTGGCTTTAAATCAAGGGCAGCTTCTGTTAAATTTAATTACTTTCCCCTGTGGTTTACATGGCAAAGGTGTCATTGCTACTCCTGGTGTGCTTCTGGCCATCGGGAAAGCTTGGCTGCGATTTGCTCCAGTACACTAACGCCTTCCCTTATGATTTTGCTTCTTCGCTCTACCGCATGTTTTTTTGGACATTTTGTTCACAAAATCTGCTCTTGGTATCGTGCAAATTATTCAATTAAGGACAAGTGATTGACAGTTGCAATCAGAAAGGGAGGCAAACAAAGCCATTTTTGATGAATTTCAACACAAAGCCAGACTGGGTTTATTTGACAATTTCATCTTAAGAATGTCTAGCTTCAAAATCTACACAAAAATGCAGTTCCCTACCATTTTTGACTTTCATTTGATTAAACACCCCCAGCTAACCATTTTCCTTGCTAATTACAGTCCACGCCAATTCCAATTGCTCTTCTGCCCCCTAATTGTGAGAGCAGGCATTGGACTGTAGCTAACACAGACATGTATTGACTTGCCACTCCAGGCATCTGCAGAAGAGAATTCCTAAAAGTTTGCTTCTCTGGATATGAAGTGGATCTTCATTAACATTCTGAAAACGAAATGCAGCTTCATAAAAAAATAATAATAAAATAAAATAAGGCAGCTTTTCAGGCCATTTTAGAATTTCAGAGAAATTCTGCATTATCTTTGCCGTGATTCTATGCAGATGTCAGGCTGTATCTCAGCTGAAATGACAATGAAATCATTTCGATTCCATGCAATGTGCAAAAAAACAGTCAATTTTTCACTTGGCAAGCTGAAGTCTAAAGTAATTAAGCACTGCTGTGTGGGAGGCAGCTTCCTGCTCTGAAGTCAGCCTGAGATAATTACCATATTAAAGTCAAAACATCATGTACCGCACTGATAGATAGATGGATGGAGAGATTGGGCATCTATTAAATGATCCGTTTTGTTATGCTTCCTGGGAAATGTGCCACTGATGCCAATTAAGAAATATATATTCCAAGTGAGTGTTTCTAAGTGACAAAACTTCTATCTGGTAAATTGAATTTATTATTTACTGATCATGAAGTACTTAAAGTCATAAAAGTCTAGCTGGAGAGCAACCTAGGAAGAGAATTACATGCTCTGACTCGAGTTACAGGGCCCTCATTACCCGATCGCCATGTGAGCACCCAGGCCCTCATAGAAACGTCCCTCGCCAAGACACCAAGTTATTCCGGTCAGGAAAATTCTAACTGGAATAATAATGTAATGTTGCGGATAAAGTGTAAACATTCAGAGATTTCAAAGTCAAAAAAACAAGTTGGGTGGAAAATTCATTCTCTGTGTTTTTAAGGGAGCGGTAACGAAACCCACTTCAAAGAATAATCTTCATTACACGTCTTTAAACCTGTCTATGGCTTTGAAAAAGGAAGTGACCTCCCAAATATCAAAGTCAGATAGATAGGTAATTCATTAACATAATTCAGCTGGATTCAGTATAGGAAATCTCTCCTTAAAACATTCCTGGCAGCTTCCCTTATTAAAAATTAATCATTTATTAATATTCCTCTTCAAGTTTACTACCGAGTGTTGTTTATAATTTTATAATGCTACCTGGCAAAGACTCAACTAATGAAACACCTCTATGTGATCTAAGTAGGACAGTTTATTTTTGTGTAAATATTGGGGAAAAGGGAAAAACCGACATTGCCAGCTACCAGAAAGGGCGTCTTCACCTCAGGGTCATTTTCCGAGTGAAGAAAGTGGCCCTGTGTCAGCAGTGAAGGTTGTGTTTGGTCCCTTCTAACTACTTCCTGTGGGATTGATTTGCCGCCACGTCCACTAGTTTATTGACACCATAAAAAAGAAACTGGACCCACACTCCTTTAACATCACAGAAAAGAACTTTTGATAACCAAAACTAGTATTTTTTTTCCTTATTGACCAAGAAAGTACATTTTCTAATACAAAAAAAAAAAAAAAAAAAAATCAAAAGCTGGGTGTGGTGGTCAAAGTCTGTAAGTCTAAGCACAAGGGAGAAAGCAAGAGAATTGGGAGTTTAAGGCTATCCTGCGCTACAGTTAAATCAAAGTCAGCCTGGACTACTAGAGACCCTGCCTCAAATGAAATAAACATCAATCCAGCCGTGAATGGCTGTTTCTTCTGTCCCTATTGACAAATCCCAAGAATTAGCAGCTAACTTCAGATTTGGTTCCACCCCTTCCCACTGGTCAGGACTCCATGAGGCCCTGAGTCACAGTTGAACCATGCTCATTGCTAAATTCTAGAATGTTCTCAAAGACAGTTACAGTCTTGGGGGTGGGGAGCTTTTAGTACAAATTCTGAAATGAATGTAATCTGGGATTATCTTGTGTGCAAAGGCAGAAAACGTGGATTTTTATTAGGACTTGTCTCTCCACCACAAGATTTTACAGAGAAGATCGTTGTTATTGTAGTTTGAGTTACTGTCTCATGTAGCTAAAGCTGGCCTCAAAGTCCCTCATGTAGATCAAGATGGCACTGTAGCCGTGACCCCTCTGCCCTCATCTGCTGAAGGGATTACAGATATAAGTCATCTAGAACAACTATGAAGAGCCATCAAAATGGATAGCAAAAACAGAAATATTCCTGCTGACTACTTAGAGCTGTATAATAAACGCTGAAGTACAAACACAGAAAATGTATGCACAAAACACCTTTCCTCCACCACCCCCATAACAGAGAGAGAAAAAACCATCTTCACCCCTTAAATGGAAACTTAGTTTTCAACTCTTCACAGGAAATAATATTCTTCAGCAAACTTTGGAAGTTTGTTTTTCCCTTTACTTAATATTCCCATATTTTTCTACAACAGAGTCATAGTGCTTTCAAAGGTGGCAAAAATAAACTCCAATTTTGAAGTTTCTTTTAAATGTAATTATAAATACTGGGGTATTTTATAAAAAAAAAAAAAAAACAAAAAAAACAAAAAAAAAAAAACCTCTCAAATGAAGGCTCAGTGCAAAGCCCCTGGGCAGGGAGACTTCGTCATGGAGAGTTCAGACTAGCAAACAGATGGTAGCAGAGTAAAACCCACAGAAATCGGCCCTTGCTGCACTTGCTGGTAACCCAGACCAATCTGAGAAGAGGCAGGAACGATGCTGCAGATACCACGGCTTCATTATGTCAAAGAAAATAATAGACGAGAACCGATCCAATAGCAGAGAGAGAAAGATGAGCTTTGGGTACCAGTCAGGAAACAAGATGCTGCAGTGCTGCCTCATTTCCGGAGTCACCGCCATTTAGAGCCTTCTCTTTCCCTCAGCCTTAATCTATAAAACGCAATGACATGCCCAGGATGGCCCCTCGGCAAGGCAGAAGACCAGCTAACAATCAAAGAGGACGCTGTGCACATCTGGAGTGTGATTCCTTCTGGGAGAGATTCCGTTCTGCATAGTGGATTTTAACATCATTTTCTACTACCCAACTACAGGTGCTATTTAGAGAATCCAACCTCAAATGTTACATGATTTTTCTGCCCTTTAAACATTCGTGGTTTTGAGGTTTTTCTCACCGTATTAACTGCAAGAGTGAAATTAGATTGTTCAGCTTCAGTTCATAGCCCATTTCATTCTTTAATTTCTGTGTTCAGAGATGATGGGTTCTGTTCACATCCGTGGTGTTCTGAGGGGGAAAAAAGTAGATAAAAAAATGAGTTTTCCCTTGGAACATTTAAACTTCAAGGAAAAAAAAAAAACTCAACTTACCTATCAACACTGGAATATTACAAGTGTTAATAGAATAATATTTGTGAACATAGTATAAGCTTCCCTAAGAGACCCTCAAATACAGTTCTTCATCCCCAGCACATACTTAGCTAACTTAGAAACTCACTTTAAGTTACCTGTCAAAACTTATTTTGATAGATTTTGATTTTGTATTGGTGACTATTTTCAAGATGTTTCTTCTACCGTACTAAAATATGAAATGGATTAATTCCATCTCAAACTCCTAAATCAAATAAACAAGACATCAATGTATGTAGCCCCTCATTCACACTTCATCCACCCCCTCGTCCTTTTCCTCTTTTGCAGTTCACCCATGATAATCTTCCATCTCTCAACGAATGTCATTTACAGTAACTCAATCATATATCTTCATCAAAAGCAGTAAGCGTAGCGCCCGACATGAAAGAACACCTACATAAACATAGTCTTTTGTGCCTTCACGTTTTCCTCCTGCTGACACCGTTAACACAAGACAGCTCTTCTCATCACTGGGAACACCCCTTGAATTCATTAAATGCTCAACACTTCCTCTAACATCATGGAATGACAGCCAGCAGCAGTGTCATCTGATTTGAAAGCAGGCTGGCACCAAAGAAGTTTAGACTTCAGAATTAAGAGGAGATAGGAGAATGTTTCCTCTATTACTGAGCTAGTTCCCCCAAGTTATAAGAATAATTACCTGACCCTTAAATATTATTTTTATGTGTAATTTGTCCAATAGCTCCTGGCTACCAAAGTGATAAAAGGGAGACTCTTCTTTCTTCACATTTCAAACCGAGGCAGAGCAGCATGATTTTCTAGCAGGATGTGCTAACAGGTTTTCATCAATTGGAGTTCCTGCCATTTTCCTCAATGTCCACACATTGGAGAGTAACCCTTTCAAAGGTTTCCCTGGATGTCATTCACTGCCCAGTGTGGGGGTAACAGCATCCTGACTGGAGCCTTATTTTATAAAGAGGTATCTAACAAAAGAAGCAATACCAGCATCTTGGCCTCTACTATAAAGTGACCTTGTCTTGGCGCTGTCATGCCTCTCCAGCCAGTTGATCCCGCTTGGCTAGACCAGTGCTGCTTCTCTTCAGTTTCACAATGATGAAATGAATCAACATGCAGCCAACGAGGTCACAGACCGGGAGATGGGAGTGCTGGGATGGGCTACACAAAAGGCCAGCCACAAGTCTTCTTAATGAATAAGTATACGAGCCCATCTCTAAAAAACATTCTCAAGGTCATGTCCACCTGTAAGCCTCACGTGCCCCAGGAAAGCTAGATATGTGGTCCAACACAAATCATAAACTTATTTAAAACACCATAGTTGGTAGTGCAATTCAATGGTTCAGTTCTCAAGCATGAACTTTTAGGACACTATGTGTTAGTGATGTCAATTATTAGGCATGCCTGGGTGATGTCTGGCAGAGATTCTGTAAGTATAAGGTGTAGAGAAGGCTAAGAATTTTTAGGATCCTGGCTTTTGTTGTTGTTGCTGCTGCTGCTGCTGCTGTTGCTGTTGCTGTCTTGACAAATCCAATTGCCATCCATAAGCTAAAATTTGCATACTATTTGCCCCCACTGTAAAGACAAGGAAATCAAAGTTGGATGAGATTGTTTCCACAAAGCTAAAAAATGTCACTACCAGGTCCTATTAAATTTTCCTTTTAACTGATAATATATATGAAAACTTATGGGGAAAAATTTATATTGCAAACCAATAAACATACAGTTAGAGAAACATTTGTGACATTTGAACGAATCTGCAAAATTATTTTCCAGTCTGTATTTCCCAACATACCAGTTACTCATCTAAGGACACTAGGCTTGAAGTTGGAATATCTGTACCCTGCCTTGCTTTGACTGTGCCTCTTACTCTTAACACTCAGTTTAATATAGGGAATGGAAATTTAAATATCTACTTCCAGTCTAGCTTACCAATGAATCCCTGCATGAACTCCTGAAAGACAGCAAGTCCTGAGCAAATATTTGTTGAATAAATAAATGAAATCCGTATCTCATGGGCAAGTGTATAAATAGCACTTGATGAGTGTGAAGCTCCACCTCAACTGGAGGAATGATAATTGCAATTCTCACAGCTCGGATGTTTTTCTCCTCATTGAAAGGAGAAGTTCCCATATAATTATTGATAGGAAGGAGCTATTTTTAAAATTTCTCTCCCCTACATGTTTGAGAAGTGCTTCCATTAACCATTTATCAGAGTTGATTTTTGTCTAATTATGGCTTCTTGCTGTGATCCACTGTAAAAATTTAGGTCAAGGGTCAGCTGACTGTTCTCATAAAGGCCCAGATAGTCATAGGATTTCTGCCCAAATTACCATATTCTAGACTTATAACACAACATTGGACAGATGATATGTACTCGAAGGGTCTTAGCTGTAACAAATAAAACTTTATTTACAAAAGTAGATAACAGGCTGAACTTGGCCCAATGGCTGTATAGCTTACCAGCCCTGAGGATTATTAAGTAAGTACTAGAGCTTTATAGTTATATTTTTTTCCAAAAGAATCTCATATATCCATTGTATTACTTCTCAAACATTTGCTCAGGACTTGCTGTCTTTCAGGAGTTCATGCAGGGATTCATTGGTAAGCTAGTGACTTGTGCCTAGTTGACACATAATACCATTTTGCTAAAGTAAAGAAACTTGAGTTGTATACTAGACACCATGTTATGTACCCTGGAGAACAGAAAGAAAAACATTAGCCTAAGGAACATACCTATACAAGAAAGGGGCTTACCACATCCAAGACAGATAACTGGACACTACAAGTCTCTCGATAGTCACTGTTACTATCAGGGAACAGGAACTACTCCAAGATAGTCCTTTGGGGATTGGTGGGCACCATATGTATGATATATTCAATTTTAGCAATAATGACCATTTGGTGAAAAGTGGGCACAGAGCAGAACCCTTGACTGGTCCTTGCCAAGCTGCTGATAATCGGGAAAGCTACCTGCAGGAGCCTCTTTTGGAATAAGACAGAGTAGGACATTTAGAGGCGAGAGGGAAGAAGCACACCCAGATGGGACAGGGAGCATATGTGACAGATGGGACAAGGAGCATGTGTGAAGCCAGAGGACAAAGCAAACAAAAGATACATTTAGCAGCTGATAAGACACTGTTGCGTTGAGAAACAACAACGAGAAGAAAATCAGAGGTTTGCATGAGACCTTGCTCAGTCTTTGGTTGTTCACAGTATAAAATCTGACATCTAGAAATACAGCAGACAAAGAAGCCCTCAAATGCTACTCCTAAGGAAAGATGCTTTGAGGAAATCCAACCACGTGCTTCTGACAAAGAGGAATTTTGTTATGTGACAATTCATATATTAGAAAGAAAGAAAGAAAGAAAGAAAGAAAGAAAGCTTATGTTGTTCAACAACAGCTTTAACCAACTGAAGTCCACAAAGTAACACTCTACGTGCAAACAGAGGAGTATCTCATGTGTAAGACCCAAGCCCAAGTATTTTGGGACCTGCCAGCAATGCTAAATGACTCTCATTCTATAGTACATACCGGCTAGTCACATGGCTGCCTCTTGCACATTCTTGAACTGACAGTGTTAGCAACAGCAACATCTATCAAACTGCAGCCGGTTTTAGGGAGCAGGTAAAGTTCCATAGCCAAATCTCTTTTCTTAGTTTTTTCTTTTACAGAAAGAAAAGTTAGTTTTAAGGTATATGGGGACATAGCTAACACACATGCTTCCTCCTTGGAAAAGCTTCCTGCTTGCCCTGGGGTTAGAGTATTGCCCTTTCTTCATGAAAAGCATTCTCACTGCTGGGACTATTCAAATATCTCCCAGGTCAGGGAAAACAGAAGGGCCCAGAGAAGAAGACTCTCTTTGCCATTCATCTTGAAAAATAAGCGTTAAGGTAGAGGCTGGGATGAGACCTCAGTTCACAAATTCATTTAAGAATTTATTAGTTAAAAGAAAACTTCTGTTCCTAGGGACTGCCTTGTAAAATACACATTTCATTTCAAATCCCCTCAACACCGGTATACTTCACTCTCACAGACTCTCTGCCTTTGGATAATATGAACAATAGAATAGAGAAAGCCTTTATTAGTGGAAATTAAAAAAGGAAACAAAACAAACGGACAATAACCAAGCGTAAAATTTTAAATGGTAACACATTATCTTTCAGCGTCTCCGCAGCTCTATCAGCTTTCAAAAGTGGAGGAACCCATTACCTGGAATGCTTGAACAAGTAGATTGAAAACACTTCTCAGATTGACGTTAATTACAATCAGTAATTGCTTGGTTTCTTTGAAAACGCAGGAGCCTTTTACTGTCCTTTTACTGGAAGACTGCGAGGGACTTTGTCTTTGATGGGAAATACAGAGCCTCAACCCAGCAAGGGTGGGGACAAGATGCTCTAGGGCTCCTCTCATCCTTGCTCAGGACTTCAGCGTGCATTCTTGAAGACAGAGTGACATCTAAAGGAGTTCTTGCAGTAGCCAAGGCTTGCTACGTGGCAAAGTCAAGGGCATGTCAGATTTTGGAAAACTGATGAGTTTTCAGGTTTCATGTGCCTGATTGTCCCAAGTAACCATGAAAAGAGGATCAAATTCTGATTTTAATGACATGCCTCGGGGTGCCCTCAGGACAACTGCCATTTTTATCTTAGATTCTGCAGGTCCTCGGTGAACAAAAGGGGGGAAAATCAGCTTTGAATAGATTCCTTACGCTCTTGTCAAAAGTAATCCAACTCTGAATATCTATATCCCCAAAATATCACCGCGCAGGCAGCTTTTATTAACCTGAAGAATTAATAGAGCAGAATATTTAAAATGGGGTTTCAGTTATTGATTCTCCAATTAGACCTTGTGTTCCCTAGGTGCCTTGAAAAGTAATGTTTTTGCTTGGTCTCCCACACTTGCTCGCTTACTGTTTCTCTCTCTCTCTCTCTCTCTCTCTCTCTCTCTCTCTCTCTCTCTCTCCTCTCTCGTCTCTCTCTCTGTCTCTCTCTCTCTGTGTCTCTCCCTCTCTGTGTTTGTGTGTGTGTGTTTGAGAGTGTGTATGGTGTGGTAGTGTGTGTGTGTGATTCTGTGTGTATAACTCTGTGTGTGTGTGTGTGTATGTGTGTGTGTATATGTGTGTGTGTGTGTGTGTGTGTGTGTGTGTGTGTGTGTGTGTGCATATGCACATGCATGTATGCTGCCTCTGCTGTTCCTAAGCACACATGCTTTGGAAACGCATGTGGTTCATAATGGTTAGATCTGGAAGGCAAGGAAGGGCAGCAGTTGCAGACTCTGATATGCTTTTGAAAATATTCCCCACTCCCAAATTTAGTCTATCTCAAGCTCATAATCCCCACTCTCCTTTCTTCTGCACAAAATCTTTTTTTTTTTTTTTTTGGTAGTGGCAGCTTGGTGCAAAGCCGGCCTGCGTGCTTGTTAACAGCACCCTGATGTTAACAATGAACTAATTACTTTTACTACTGGCATGCTCTAGGGCATGATTTCCTTTCTGTGTGCTTTCCTACTGACTACTGTCATTACTTAATCAGAGGACTGAGGAAAGCATAAATAAATAAACAAACAAACAAACAAATAAATGTTAAAATAAAAAATAAGAAAAGCAGAACGCATTTGAGTCTGCAGGGCTGGAGCCAGAGTTTCGTACTTGGGGTCTTGCGTTCTTCATTTTCTTTAATTGTGTACTCCTTGGGAGGTGGGAACGCTTTCTGATGCAGTTTTACTTATTTATTAAAAATAGTAGAACATCATGCCAGGCTCCCGGGATACTCTCTCACATTTATAACCATGATGCCCCAGTGAACCCGTGAGCATGAACACGGATGAGCTGCAGAAGGGGGGAGTTAACCCTTTCCTCTTTACAGAAGCCTCATCCAAGCACTAAAACGGTCTGTGGTATATTCCCGTTCCCATGAAAGCGCCTCTGGAAAGGAGAACTGTGTGCCTCCCTCCATTTGCACAATAACGCTTCTAGTTTTATTGGAGTTGGGGGCACGAGAGGGAGGGGAGCAGTGAGAAAGGACCGCATTAGCCCAGAGAAAACTATGAGAAGGGAACATTTCAGTGCCGTATCATTTGCAGCCAAAGCAGAAATTCGCCTGAAGATAGAATTTGCTCACACAACTGATTTTCTGTGATTGTTTTCATATAAAACACCCACCCTAGACCCATTCGCACATCTAACCCAAACAACATTTCGCTTTCATGTCAAAAGAAGTTGGCAAGGAAAATTCAGAATAAAACAGGGAACCCCAGGCACTGAAATGGCAAATAATGACAGCACTTCCAGCCAGTCCTAATAAAGGGGATTAAAGCAACAAGGAACCTGAGTCACATTAATAAAACAAGCAGTGAAAAATAATAAACTTCCTATCCTGATAGCTGAAGCACATCTACGTTCCAACTGATCTCTAGTCCGTGCTGTCTGTGTGTGTGTGTGTTTGTTTGTTTGTTTGTTTGTTTGTTTGTTTTTCAACACATACAAATATATTTGCCATCGTTGAAAGATGATGATTACCTACTCAGAGTGTTCTTGACAGTATGACTATTTCAGTTGTTGTTTTGAAATAAGTAATCTTTCTTATTGGGTCACTTTTCATTCAAGGCTCTCTCAATTAGAGCAAGAATCAATCACGAGTGCTCAGAGGCTGCCCAGCTTCCCAGAGCTGTCAATGGCCGCGCTGGGCCTCAGAGGACTGCAATTCTGGTAAGAAATCCGAAATGTAAAGGCTAGGCATGGGGGATCTTAGAACTGGAGGCAAAAACAATTAGGGTCCTGTTTATTCGTTCAGAGACCAGTGTTTAGGGGCAGAAATCAACCAGCTTCCTATTAATAATGCAGTTTGAACTTGGTTGCAAAGCCATTGCTTCTTTTGTAGGAGTTGGAGAGCCTCTCTGATTCTTTTGTCTCCCAACAGTTATTTCAGGAGAAGATGCTGAGTGTTAAGCTGTTTTCCTGTCAAAGAGAAGCTAGGCTGATAGAATAGGTCTTTGTTCCCCTTTCCTTTCAGGAGTTGAGTGATAGCTTCGTGAAAGAAGCAAGAAGCACACCAAGGAAGCAGAGTGGGGACTTCCTTCTCGACCATGCTCTTCTCTCTACACCACACAATTTGTAAGTCTGGTTTTGTTCTTCCACATTAAAAAAAAAAAACAAAAAAAACAAAAAAAACAAAAAAAAAAAAAACAAAAAAAACAGACAAACAAACAAACTGTGTTTTTATGTTACAATATTAGAATTTCAGGAAACTGTTGCTATTTTTAAAAGCCAACATCTGGAAGGTGGGGTTTCTAATGAGTAAAATAATCAGCAATGAAAATGGTCTCCAAAGAAATATCTCTGGAGAAGGCTGCCATACTTGGGTATATTTCAATAACTTGGAGTTGAATCATAAAAGCAAAGTGTGGGCCGGTGCATAGGTCTAACTAAAGAACAAAACCTGTGAACCATCTTAAATTGTAAAATCAAAGCCCTGGGCAAAATGTGCTGACTCCATGTTTTTTAAGCAGCCAACGGGGCCTACGGTTATGAAACAGAAAGCCCAGGATTCTACAGTGTGCTTGTGCGAGAGGGGAGAGCAAACAGGGATAGCGGCGGCGGCGTTTGGGAGTGAGGGTGTCTATTCCGTGTTCTCTGGGCTGCAGTCCTATTATCCAGCCAGACCTCAGTGGATTTTTGCCTTCATCAACTAGATCATGGACTTGATTAAAACATAAATTTTTATCTTGGTAAAGAGTAAATGAGGCTTGAGCAATGTGAAAATTTGCATAATGTTTTTTAAATAAGATTGTCTCAAGAATTCTCAATTCAAGGTTTGTGAATTATTCAGCTTCAAGTCTGGACTTCCACTTTTGATAGATATGATTGGCTAGCATTAAAATTAGTAATCTAATGTATTCCCATAGATCATGTGTAATTTTGTGTATGATTCAAGAAAAATGAGTATAGAGTTCAATTTTTTTTTTTAAAAAACAAAGTGATTTTTTAACATAGATTTAATTTCATAAGTCTTTTTCTTTAACATAACTTTTATGGACTCTCTGGGAATTTCACACCATGCATCCCATTCACATTCACTTCCCAGTCCTTCCATGTCTGCCCCTCCACCCTTGTGACCCCTGCCCCTAAAAAAGTAAAAACAAAAGTGAGAATAAAAAGCAGAGAATGAAAACTATCAAGTCCATTTTTTGTTGCTGTGTAATCACTGGAGCAAGTGGCCTTAAGAATCATATGTAGCCAAAAATGGCACTCCACTCACCACCTTCGCCTGATACGATGAGGGTTATTAATAGCACGAAAGGAGTGAATATAAAATGGTGTTTTGAATGATATAACATCTGCCTAAACCCTCACAAACTGAATGATGCATACCCTGGTCAAGATCTATATACCAGGCATTCAAACATGCTCATTCCTTCCATGAGTAGAAAATATAGGATATAATTATGACACTGGCTCAGTTTAGCTGAAACTATTTTTGTCCTGAATCACTAACAACTTCCACCCCTTGCAGTACAGAGCCCTAGCCCTGCTGAGTGGAGAGTAGCTTGTCTTTCTCCTAATTTTAACTTGAAAAATCACATCTCAGGAAACCCAATATCCTTTTTTTTTTAAAGAGTAGGAACAATCAGAAAGATATATAATCTATTCAGTTCCTAGAGAGTGAATCATTGGGGCAACTCGCAAGATATGAAGTGTATCTCTTACAACTTAGGCTTGCTTCTGTCAGAAAGGCAGTATTAAAAATAGCAAGCTGCTTGAACAACTGTGGGAGGGGAAAGAAGGCATTAGGAAGCACATGAGTGAAGAAAAAAACAAAACAATCCTAAATACCACCCTCATGAATGTATAAGGAAATGGATTTATCAGAACAAAAGTGTGGGCTTCTATTTAACGAGTAATCTTAAAAAGGAAAGAAATTAATTTTGTTTGGAATTAGTGAAGCTTGCAATCCCCATACAATGCTGGCACCTGCCCAGAACCTCCTTTCAAAGCATCTTCCTAGAGTGCTTTATTTTTTGCTCTAACTATAAATGAGGAAGCATGGGTGTCTCCCCCTCTTCAGATGACAACATAGCAGCCCTGCATCTCATTCCCTGATTGCCTTGCATCAAGCCAGTGCTCTCTTTCTTTATTAGACCTCAAAGATTTTGCTCACAAAGAGTCACAGCTGATGCTGTCTAAGTGTCTACTGAATGAAGAAAATAATTGAATGAGTCAGTAAGTATGTAGGCAAGATATTTTTGAATCTTAACCCATTCCTTGCTATCGATCTTAATTGGCGTTTTAATTTTAGACGCTACTGTCCACCAAAAGAATATTTTGGACTGGATTAAAAAATAATTTATTTGACAGAAATTAAATGAGCATGACATGCATACAAAGATGAATGTAGCACAGTGCTTACCCTCAGGAAACTTACAATCTACTCCAGTAGAAAACTGCAGCCCTGTAAATGTAAAGATGTGATTACTGTAATGATGGAGATGGCTTGGCTATATTATAGCGCCTTCAAAAAAGGTTGCTAAACACACAGTGGAGTGCGTGTGGGGTCTGAGAGGCTGATTCTTGGAAAAAGTTTATTGATGCAAGAGGAAAGGAAGAGCGTTGAGGCAGCTTCCTATAAGAGGTGAATGCTGGGGTCTCCAGGCTATCCCCAAACTTGAGGTTTTATTATGTTTACCAGACTCTCCCTGATTCACAGCTATGCTTTATAACAGTAAGAGTGCAGGGTACAATTGGCCAGGGGAAAAGGTTATACCAGAACTCTGTACTGCACAGGGCTTGGCATGAAAAACCTCAAAGAAGCAACACTTACCTACCTACCCTTGCAAATTCGAATGTATTATCTGAACTGGCACCCTTTGTAAAACAGACTGAATATGGTGCTAGAAGAAGAAGAGCCCTGCCCTAGAATGTCCTGATGTGGACCGGTGGCTGCGCTGACAGGAGGCAGAAGTTCGGTATAGGTGGCATGTGCTGTTGCATGAAATGGACAGAGCTCAGGCTGAGACGAGAGATGGAGCTTTGATTTTATCTATTGGTAAAAGCAGGCTGACCAAAGAAAGTTCAGCAGGGGTGGGGCAAGGTCAAAGGTCATTGGGGAAATCTGATTTTAGTTATGAAGTCCTCAGAGCATATACTGCCCCACCCCCCGTGTACCCTCACATACTAAGAGAACACAGTATGGTGGAAAGCCTTGGCTTGATCCAGATGCCTATGCTGCATTCCCAGCTCTGACATCTACAAGCAAAGTGATATTTGACAACTTAACCTCGGGTGCTTCGATGTTTCATCCTCTCAAAGGGAGTAATAACAGCTTGCAACTGTGTGGTATTTAAGTGAGAATTAAAAGATTTACTTGTATTTCATTAAATAGAAGTCACTGTCAACTGCAAGACACATCAGGAAACAGAAAACACTGCCAATGAAATTATGACTCAATGCTTTTCATCACTTAAATTTTTCCAGCATAGCTGTGATTTAGAGACAGCTTTCTTCCTATATTACTATTTATGTACACATAAAAAGCAAAATATAAATGAAATAAATTGGTGCTTGTTCTGAAGAAGGCACTAAATTATGATCCTCCCTTTTTCTACCAGTTGCTCCACGGAAGGAAATTGTGTTCTTTTCTTGCCTCTATGAATATACACTAATCTTTAGGTTTCTGTCCTGAATTGTCAAGTTATCATTTCACAATGTTTTAACACTTCAACTCAACATAGGTGCCAAAAACTCGTATAACTCAACCTAAGTGATAACGATGTGAGCATCCACCACTAAATTGTGCCCACTCTGGCAATGGCAAGGAAAATGTGATTCTGCCTATCTGGCATGTTGGTTGGGGGAAAGCCGTTAGGTCTTCCCTGCTTCAGGTATACACATGACACACACACGCGCACACACACACACACACACACACACACACACACACGCACGCACCATAGTAATTCAAGAGATGGGTTTCTAGGGAACACAATGACGAACTCTTCCCAGCTTTTCAGTTGCAACAGCCTTTCCAAAGGCCTCAAGGAAGAGAGTCCTGAATATATTCATACAGATATACTATCATAATAATTGTTCTTAACTTAGTGGGGGGGGGCAGTTAAGTCAATGACCTAAGTTTACATTTTAAAGATCTAGAAAAGTAAAAATTGATTACAAGTGAGCAAAGGAATTATTTAAGATGGGAAATCAGCAAACTAGAAAAGAAACTACAAAGAGATCCAAATAACTCATTTCCTTGAGATGTATATGATTTATGAACCCCTAGTAAGACCGATGAAAAATATCACAAAGCATACAAATTGTTAAGGTTGTTAATATAAAACCAGACATCATCTAACAAATATTTTAAGAGACCGAAAGGAATACTATGAGTAATTGTATAGCAATAAACTAGACACCAAATGAAATTACATATTTTGAAAAAACCACACCGGCCCAAAATTGATGAAAGAATCAACAAGCCCATCAGCTGGTATCGTAGTTAATCTTTAAAAGTTCAGACGGAAATCAAGGTGAAAACATTGCTCGCCGATTCCCCACCTTTCACCTTTCATTCTAAGGCCCAGCAAACACACACACACACACACACACACACACACACACACACACACACACACACACACAAATGAAGATAAATACTTAAAAGACAAATACTGAGTGTAGCAAAATTATAACTATTCACTAACAACCTGTTAGGATGCATAGTAAACCTTATGACGTCTACCCAGAAAAGATAACTGCTAGATGAAATTAGTAAGGTTACATAGCACAAGCCATTATTTAAAACACTGTTTCCTTTCTGATTTTTTAACTATTGTGATTCCTTAACTTGGAATTTTTTTATTATATTTTTGTTTAAGACAATGTTTAAATTTAAGTGTTTTGGTCATATTCTTCCCCTCTTGCAGATCCTTCCCTTTTCCCTGGACAGGGACAGTTCTTGGGGAGGGAGGAGGTAGAAGGAAGCCTGGGAATAAATAAAAATGTAAAAGTAAAGTGAAGTTTAAAAAATACAACAAACCTCCTCAGAACAAAGAAAGCAAAACAACCAAGAGAAATAAAAAACAAACAAACAAACATCTCCATCAAACTATAACCAAATAAAACCACACAGAAACCTGCCGAGTCCATTACATGTTGTTCAACGAGTCCAGAACATGAGGCAAGTCATGGAGTGGTTGATATAACTACTGTCACTCCGTTGATTAAAATACAATTCAAAATGGTTCTTCAACATTTTATTGATTCTTTATGAGTTTCACACCATGCACCCCAATCTTGCTCATCGCCTCATCCCCTCGTAGCCACCCTTTGCAGCTCCCCGCCTCCACCCCAAAGAACACACACACACACACACAACCATTTGCAAATGATATTTGCAAATGATATAAATTTGGGAATAGGCCAATTCAGAGCCCTGGATGTAGGCCTGGGTGGTCACTGAGCTGGTCAGCCCATCAGCTCTCCCTGATCCACACCACCAGGGCAAGCTCTCCAACACTGCTCAGACTACGCCACTCAATAATCCTCAACCGGCAAGTGGCAGGGTCAGCTCCCCTGATCTCATGCCTCCAGGGCCAGCTACACTGTGCTGCCTAGTCAAAGCTTAGGCCCACTCTCCCAAGAGCTCCAGGCTTGGAGGGGCTGGGCCAGCTCTCTCATTCTCACAGCCTTGGAACTGGCTCACCCTTGCCTTTGCCATCCGGGCCAGCTCTACTGTGTTGCCATGGCAAGGTGCAGGACCCACTCTCCCACATGCTATAGCCAGCGAAGGGCAGGACCAGCTCAACAGCTCTCATGACCCTACAGTCAGCTCTCCCAACTGCCTCAGGTAGCAAGGAATGAGGGGACAGATAGAATAGTTTTCAAACCATCCAATATCTGGCTTGAAACTTGATAAAAAAAATTATGGAAGAACTCAAAATTAAATATTTCAATATATACCTGAGAAAAATTAATAGAGATTTTATTTGAAAAGAGCTGGATGATAACACAGTATTGTTGCTGTCTTTATAACAGTATGTTTGTAACATGTTGACCCAGTCTTGCTAATCTGACTTTTTTCCCCAAATCATCAATGGCTCAAATGCAATCCCTTCAAAATTACTCCACTTGGTTTGTAAAAGTTAAATGTACTTCCAACCTATGTGCTGAGGATTGGTTCTAATGCTCTGAACTAATCCAGTCCAAATGCTGAAGGTCCTTGTCCCCAGTTGGTTTTTGATCAATTACTAAAGAGCCAACAGCCAATGGCTGGGCAGGTAGACTGAGGTGGGACCTTTAGATTTGTGTGGCCTAGGAACTGGGCGAAAGGAGGGGAGAATCACCATGATTTGGAGGAGAGGATCAGATTTAGAGCTGCAGAAGGGAAATCATCCAAAACGTTAGGTGAGAAGGAATGTGGCCCCGGGAAGGGATGCCCAGAAGCATCTTGGACAGCAACGACTAGGGGGCTGCCCAGAAGGAGCCAGAGAGGTTATACCAACACTTGACCAATACAGATGTAGATACTCACAGCCAAACATCAGTCTGAACTCGGGGACCCCAATGGAGGAGTTAGGGGAAGGACTGAAGGAGCTGAAGGGGCTTGCGACCCCATAGCAAGAACAACAGTATCAACCAACCAGACCACACACACAGAAGCTCCCAGAGACTAAACCACCAACCAATGAGTGCACATGGAGGGACCCAACCAAAGAGTACACATGGAGGGATCCGTGGCTCCAGATACATATGCAGCAGAGGATGGCCTTATTGGATATGAACTGGAGAGAAGGCCGTTGGTCCTGTGGAAACTTGATGCCCAGAGTAGGGGGATGCTAGGGCAGTATGATGGGAGTGGGTGAGTGGGTGGAGGAGCACCCTCATAGAGGCAGGGTGGAGGAGGGAGAGGGAAGGTAGGATGGGAAGTTTGTGCACTGGCAGTGTGTGTGTGTGTGTGTGTGTGTGTGTGTGTGTGTGTGTGTCTTTCTTTCGCAAATCCAGAGAGTTCCTGTCCTGGGTGGGTGCAGCAAGCATGAACAACCCACTAGGAGTAAAGCAGTTTAGCCAAACTACCGCTACACCTATGACAATTACAGAGTCACAAAACATCTAACTCTCTCTCTCTCTCTCTCTCTCTCTCTCTCTCTCTCTCTCTCTCTCTCACACACACACACACACACACACACAGAGTTCCAGGTGTCAAACTCAGACCACCAGGCTTGGCAGCAAACACTCTTGCCAGCTGAGCCATCTCTGTGGGCCACAGCAATTTCTTGTAAAGTTAAATTTACCCCGCAAACATACACTTGCTCTATAAACCTGTAATTCTGTTCTTGGAAATTATCCAGAATGAATGTTACCCACAAAGCACAGTATCATATTGTTAATGGGCTCAAATCTGGAAATAGCTGGAATGTCCATCAACAAAATAATGGCTAAACAAAAATTTCAAACCCCATTCCAACAAACCTGTCTTTAAAATTTACAACTTGGAAGTTACCATGTGATGCTGGGAAGTGCAGTGCTTTGGAATTGAAAGGAGGCCAGGTATATACATGCCCCAAACCAGGGAGCCCTTTTGTGCCAGCATTGCTTAGTTATAAAAAGTTCCAACAAAATTGTCCATTACAAACTGAGTTTTGGTGGCATAACCCTGCAATCCCAGCACCTGGGGGCTTAGGAGGCAGGATGCGCAACAGTTCAAGACCATCCTCCACTAGAGAGAGAGTTGAAGTCCAGAGGTGCGGACTGTCCGAAATAAATAAATAAATAAATAAATAAATAGTAGACCCTTGCGTTTCAAATTCAGAGGAAAGAAAGCAGCAACAACCATTTTCCTTTGTCTCTGATGTCCTTGTTCATTGCATCGAAGTAAGCAGACAGTCTCAGAAGGAAATGCACACCAGACTCATCAATTGCAGAGGCTCTGTATCTAAGCTGCCCTGAGATCTTTCCTTCTCTCCCAGTGACCGGCTCTATGATTACCATCACTCATTGATCCCAGAAACAATTCTACCCCTAAACCGTGGGTCACTCAATCAACACTCACTTTGCAAAGAAAATAGCAAAGAATTATTTAACAAGCAGAGGTGGGCCGTGAGCAAGACCATGCTGAGCAATGTTCCCCTCAGCTACTACAAAGTGGTGACCCCTTTTAGGTCAGACCTGATGGAGTTCTCTGGATGCTTATGTGTGTATGATGTATACATTTGCGCATTATTTCTGCTGCTTGTTGAACTTAAGATTTTGTTTTAAGACAAAATCAGTTCAAGTAAATGTTTAGAACAATCACAGAATCATCACTGTCAAATTGTCCTTACATTTGTTTAAATATCTCTGCCGCACCACTCAGTCACACCTGTGTTCTGTGATTGGAGAACACACCTGGGAGACCACGGAGAGAGGTGACTTTTTACATGGCATGTAGGAGCTCAATACTTATTGGTAACTAAGTGAAATAGTGCTACTAGCACAAAGAGCCAACATTTCAAAATCTTATGACTATGGTTCAAAGTGCTGCTAGATTCCCAGGTCTTCATGTCCATCCCAAACATCTATGATATGTGACAACTTTCCTAACTTTTCTGTCTCAATTATATCCTTTGGACAACAATATGTCTATTCATCTCTAACATAATTATAGTAAAAATATACAGGAAATATTTTGCAACTGATCTGTGTCTTGCAAGTTCTTTTTGCTAATCCTTAATATTTTCCATAATCAATCTTCTATTTTTATAATATTATCATAATAGCTAACAGCACAAATTTGCTGAAGCTAGCCCTCTGACCTCTGGATTTTACATCTATGAGATGGCAATGGTGCTAACTGTTGTATAGATGCATAGGACTCTCATAAAGACAAGAAAGTTAGCATATGGTATGCTTCGCATTACAAGCATGGGAGCTGAATTAATGTAACGGTGGTGATGATGTGCTAGGAGTTGTAGTCACTGAAGGAAGTTTAGCCTTAGGGTTGCATGAGTTTGACTTTCAGCATGACTCCTTGCTTACTATGTGGGTTTTAATAAATCTGTTAACCTCAGTGTGTGCCTCAGTTTTCCTATCCACACAGAGGGAGTCATAACAGTACTACTGCACAAAGTTGTGGTTAGAATACAATGAGAGACTACTACTGCCATTAAAGCCCCACAGAGAACCAGTGTTATAAACAAAAGCTATTATTACCTGTGTCCTGTGGCTATAATTATCATCATCATATCATCATCATCATCTCTGTCAATGGAACTCACACCTATAGTCTCAAAATATTAACAGGATAAAAGCCCTGGCTACAATGAGCACAGCGAAGATTCTCAAATACCCCTACCACAATTACAAACTTAGTAACTCCCTGTTACGAACTCCAAGCTCTCTGAGCTTTCCTTTCTCTTCTATATCCATAGAGGGTGTAATTCACACTCTCTCACTGTCCAAAGCAAGCCCCATTCTTTCTGGAGGCCAGTTTCTCACCAAACCAGTTACTCCCTTACAACTCAAAGTAGAATCAATGCAAGTCCCCATAGAGATCAACATTTGTGATTTCTATTCCTAAAGCTGTCAATATAGAGATATTATCCTTGGCTAGCTAGCACGCTACTTCTTAGAAGCATACACATTCTTTCTTAACAGACATGTCCACACACTAATGGTGGGACATACACTGACATCTAAATATAAACCGTCAATCCTAGAGAGCGAGGTGAATATTCTACATTAGGTTATGATCCCTGTCCTTAAAATCCCAAGGAAATGGAACACAGAGAATTTTGACCCTTAGCACCACCGACAAAAAACTAACCATTGAGAATCTCTGCCCCTCAATTCCCTTTCCTTTGGTAAACGTTCTTTTAGCGTCTTGGGGATGTGGGGAGTGCTCTAATAAACCCACATCTATGCTAGAAAAAATATCTTATTTTATAGACCAAAAATAATGTGAGATGTTAACGGTCTCAGCCAAGACCATGGATGACTTAGAGGTGCGTTAACAAATAACAACAGTAATACTGTCGCTCATCCAAGAAGTCTCTCACCATGAGGAGAGCAGTTCAGGCATGATTGTGCTCCATCTTCAGGCTAAGTCAGAGGTGGAAAGACAGCCTAATCATCTAACTTTTCTAGATGAGCAGCGCTTAGATGTGATACCGAGCCGGACTGTCATGACAACCTCATACACAGCGAAGGAGAGGTCGGTCGGGAATGCTTCCCGTGCCTGTGGCTCCCACGTTCTCAGATGATCTTATTAAATCATCCGCCACGAGAGTTCTCAGGTTTTTCAAGTGTGTGGCTTTATTTTCTTTGCAATAGGAAGAACATGACTACGTTCCAGTGCATTTTCCTAGTATTACAGAGACAAAGGGATCTTGCTGCCTTTATCTCTTCCATCCCTCTGCATCAAAGAAGGATTTCACATAAACCAGACAGGGAAGACTAGGTTTCTGTTTGAAGCTATTTCCAAACTTCCAAGAACTGTGATTTCAGCAAAATTTGTTGTAGACATATCTTGTTCTCTCCCTTTTGCTTCCTCCTCCCTCTATTCTCCTTGTATCTCTCATATGTTAGAGTAATATCCAGCACCACAACATATATTTTTCAGCTATTTTTATTAGATATTTTCTTCATTTACATTTCAAATGCTATCCCAAAAATCCCCTATACCTTTCCCCCTGCCCTGCTCCCCAACCCATCCACTCCCACTTCCTGGCCCTTGCATTCCCCTGTACTGGGGCATATAATCTTCGCAAGACCAAGGGCCTCTCCTCCCATTGATAGCCGACTAGGCCATCCTCTGCTACATATGCAGCTAGAGACACAAGCTCTGGGGGTACTGGTTAGTTCATATTGTTGTTCCACCTATAGGATTACAGACCCCTTTAGCTCCTTGGGTACTTTCTCTAGCTCCTTCATTGGGGGCCCTGTGTTCCACCCAATAGATGACTGTGAGCATCCACTTCTGTATTTTCCAGGCACTGGCCTAGCCTCACAAGATTTTTTAATATTTACCAAATTACTAAATTTCTTATCCTTTATCTAGTTCTTTGTTGAATTAATAGAACACTAAGACTTCTTACACATTTTACTTTCCAATAACTCTTCTATTCTAGAAATTGTAGTTGTGTTTAAACCTAGGCTTGTATTTTATTAAAGAATACCAGCAGTAATTGTTGGTTTAAACATATATAAAGAACCTTGATTATTTAATCTTACCAGAGAACCTCATTTCCTCATATTCATTGGCTCAGTAATAAGTATATAACCCAGTTTGAGCCAATGAGAGATCAGGGAGTTTTGTCTAGGACTCCTGCGAAAGGATCTATGCTTTCACTTCCTGGTCAGTGTGAATAAAAAGAGGAATTCCCCAGCCACTGTTCAAAGCCATGTTAAGACTTCCAGTTTTGGGCTAAAGCCAACATAGCAGTTGGGGGGAGGATGCGGAAATACAAAACAAAACATATATCTGGTAAAAATTGTTGATCTATTGTATGAAACTTCATTTAAAATAGAGCCTATTTATTTCCTTTTAATCTCACTGAATTCATAAATGCCCCTAACAGCTTAGTTATGTTGACACAAAGTTCTGGGTGTGCAGTGCTTTCTTTATTCATGGTCAGAGAAAGGAAAGGTGCTTTCTCTATGTCCAAAGACCAGTGACACACAGCACTACCGAACAATGAATCCCATGACCTACCCAAAAAAGAGGTAGCCAATGTCAGATACACTGGCAAGACCCAAGACAAACAGCAATTCTACCTACTTCTCTCTGAATTGTTCCCTTTTTCTTGCCTCACAGAATATAAATATAACATAAAAAGCATAGAAAACCCAGGTGAATTAATGTATTCCCAGGCTCATTTATAAAGAGGAAAAAATGATTCACAACATTCAAGTTTCCAGCGCTATGACCCTCAGCACTATGAGTCTCCAGAAGAGCAGTATATCATAGGGGTGAGCTCAGGGCTGAGCAAACTTCTGACACCATTAGCCAGAAGCAGGGAGAGACGGGAGAAGAAAGATACCAAGGACCCGTGGTCTTTTCTTGAACGTACAACCCCCAATGACCTAATGATTCATCATTAAAATCTATCCCATGAAAATATAGTGACATGTGTCCCAATAGCTCCTCCTGGAAGTTTAAGCTTTTAACATCTTAAACTTTGATGGACATTACCCTTATTCAAATTGGTGACCATATTCAAGCTGAGCATACCACAGTCTACAGGTAGGAATCTGCTGCTGTTCAGATTTGTCAGCCATTAGAGCCATTAGAGGATGAGATGAGGCAAGCTTTTGTATCTGCTTATTTGCTTCTTTAGAAAGGCCCAGCATCGCCAGATGACTTCAGCAGAGAAGCCCCAGTCTCATAGCCGAAAGCTACTGTCTCCAGCAACTGGTGAACTGCAGTTTTTAGTCACACATAGATATGATGTGATGGCACCCAGAGTATTCAACAGACGGGTCCTGCATCACAGAAAGGTCAGAATGTCAAGGTCCGAAAGGTCTGTGAGGAAATCTCTGAGACAGTTCACCATCTTCCAATTGCATTTTAAGTCCATGACTTCTTCCATGAGGGGACATTAACATAAGAATCTCCTCCAACTGAACAAAGCAGGACAAGCAGCCAGCATTTTTTATCGTCTTCTATCCACAATACTCTATAGAGTTCATATTAGTCAGAGTCTCATTGTTGAAGACCTAGGCCTCTCTCTCTCTCTCTCTCTCTCTCTCTCTCTCTCTCTCAATCCTGTGTGTCTGTCTGTCTATTTGACTGTCTGTCTGTCTGTCTCTCTCTACTGTGTGTGTGTATGTCTGTCTCTGTGTGTGTGTGTGTGTGTGTGTGTGTGTGTCTGTCTCTCTCTCTCTCTCTCTGTGTGTAGATATATATGTGTTTGAGGCTGGTGCACCTCACATGTATGCACACGGTTTTGAGGACATAGGCCCACATCTAGGTATTTTCCACTATCTCTAGGCACTGCATCTTATTTGATTTGATTTGATTTGATTTGATTATTTTGAGAAAGCCTTGTCTGCTCAATGAGGTTACCTGGCCAACCATCCCAGGGACCCACCTGTCTCAATGTCCCCAGCACTTGCTTTATTAGCATGTGCCACTGTGCCTGGCTTTTACATGGGTGCTGGGAATTAAAATCGGGTCCTCATGCTTTCTCCAGCAAGCACTTTAGCTACCACCTACCTCATCTCTCCAGTCCTCAGGCTTTATCTTGATATTGGCTGTTAATGATATTTTCTAATTCTCCTGATGAGCCTCAGCTCTCCCAGACCTAATGTCAGCTCTTGAGGTTTGTTCAGCAGTAAATAGGAGTTGCGCCCCCCATTATAAGTACAATTATGCAAGTAATATTGATTTAATGGCTTTATCTATTTCAAAAACAAAGCCAAAGTATTCAAAAAGTTTATAAACAGCAGCACCACCATTGTCATAACATTCCAACTTTCTCCTAGAGATAATCTCATGTAAACATGGGGTAATTTATAGAAACCATACATAGCAATGTAAGCATTGCCTTCCTGGAGACATCACCAGCTCCTGTCTACCTATAAGAGACTAGTTCTATCTGGATCTATATTTATAAAATGAGATTCCCAAAATATGTACAATGTCATCTGTATGCTATTGTATTCAATGATGCATAAAAGGTAGCCTTTAAGTTTCCCACTCCTGCTAAATAACATCTCTTAGGCCAGTCAAACCAAAGATATAGGGTCTTCCTGATGTTGTATGGACATAATATGCTTACACCAAGTCAAATGAGATGAAGTTACCAATACCACCATTTCTCCGTAAACCCTAAGAAATACCTAAATACTCCAAGGAACAGACTGCCCATCAAAAAGTTCTGGGATGGGTTTATCTCCAAGTGTCACCACCTGTTAAGTAAGTTGTCTCAGAACAACCAAATCAACCCTTCACTCCATGGTTTGCATGGTCTTCCATTCGTGATACTCTTCTCCATTTTAGTACATATCCTCCAACAGTGTTAGGCTTGCTGCTTTGGCTAATACATTGCTTCTGCTTTGTAGAATTGCTTTTCCTTTGATCCAAATGTTATGCATCTCCTTTGATGACATAGGCTCAGAAAACCATCCTGAGTAGCACTTTGTCCAAACAAGGTTTTCTCCTTTTGGAAATATGAGCCCTGTAAATACTCTGTTGCTTCATGGCTTACTCACTGTAGGAGATTGTCTGAAATGTTAGAGGAGGGGAGAACAGTTGATAGCATTTGCCTTTTCTCGGTTCATGAGTAACAGGCACCCCACAAGTGTAGATAAAGACCCTATGTTTGGAAATCAGAATATAAAAGGGACTCTGTCTACTTTATCTCCAAAGACTTCCCATACCAAATCTTCTTTAATGAACTATGTCTGTTTCCCTGGATTTTTGCATGAAACAATAAGCAACTGCAGATCACAGACAGGCTCTCACCTTAGGGGAGAACTGTTTGAAGCCCCTCCTTTATAAACATAGCTCTCTCCTTCCTCAATCAGAACACTAAAACCAAAATATCAAGACCCAACTCTAATTGTATTAGTATGATGAACAATACTTTTAATTGTTCCCGTCATCACTTCGAACCTACAGCAGTCTGTCAGCAAACAAACAAAAATATATCAGCCAATGATCGGTCAGATCTGCTTCTTTTCTTCTTCCAACTTTTTTTTTTCAAATAACACACTGGTGTTATGTCTACTCAACGTTATGTATACATTTTAGAGATGAAGCAGCCTACAACATTAGTGTATTGAAAGTCCTCATTATGTTCCCCACAGTAAATCAATTCTTATGCTGAGAGATAAAACTAGAATAGCAAATAGTTGCTAAGAGTTTTAAAAGCATGGAACAACTAGAATGCTCTGATATTTCAATTTAACAAAACTCAAATCATTATGAGATATTTATTGGATGGTCTGTTGTGGGCTACCAAAAAACTCCACTGCTTCTTATGACAAAAACTTCTAATCTGATCTTGAAAACAGGAAAAAATTGGCAATTTTTTTTCAAAGATGTCAGATCAGATCAATTTAGCAACAAGGGAAATATGTGTCATTTGGTAAAGCACAGTGAAAAATCAAGAATGTAAGAAGTGAGAAGAAAACGATGCTCAGAGGTATATGACTCTCAAGAGCTCAGATATAAAATCTAGAAGGTGGTAGCTAGAGGGAGGGGTGTCTGGGGTACCTGGGACCTGGGCATCCCCCTTGGATACAAATAACAGTTCGGTCTTTCTATATTATCCAGATGGATTCATAAATTAATTATAAAGTGAAAAAAGCAGCTGGCTCAGAAGCGACTTCTAGATTACAACAAAAGACAATATGTCAGTATAGCAGAGATAGTTACAACTGGGATTAAAGCCTTAGAGATCTACCAATAGAGAAGGGGTGTTAGTACTGAAGACTGGCTCCACCATGAGCAAGTACTCATGTATAACAAATTACTCTAAGTGAGTTTAAGAATATCAGTGCCACTGACTACCAAAAAGCAAACTATAGCAAGTCATGATCAACTTAGTCAAACTCTAAATGTCTGATATAACATGAAAAGACTGGGGCCACCTAGACTAGACTAGAAACATATTTTGACTGGACAAAGAAGCAGTATCCTGCATAGAAATTAAAATTGTATTTTGTGAGTAGCTGGGGGAGCCCTGAGTGAATGGGTAGGAAACAGACGAAGTCCTTGTGGTGTGTATTGTTTGATATAATAGGTAGAGTCATGACAAGGACTGATGCCTCAGACCCACGAGGATGGCAAAGCCTTTCCCACACAGTTGGGTGTGAGATTGGCAAAGCCTTTCTCTCTCAGCAGTATGGGTGAGTACAAGTGTTTATTAATGATTGATCCATGTGTGCAACTTCCTCTGAGACTTGCTCTCCTACTGAGAACCCTTACCTACTCTGGCTAGTTCTCACCCCTGTGCTGTTCCTAAGACACGTGTTGAGGTCTGGTTTATTGCATAGGTGGTGCCACTCCATCAGAGTGTACACAGCCCATCTGGCGCCAGGTTTTCTGGATACTATGTGTGTCTACTCTTGATTCATCCCCCTATTACCTCAGTCAGCTTTCCAGGACCCAAGCTGTAGGGGATGAGGTGGCATCTTGAGGTTACATAGGCTGACCATATCTCATCTTCTACGGTGTTCCATGCTGTAGGTTACATTGGGCATAACTTCCAGCAGATAGGACGCATAACAATAATCAGGTCTGAGGAGAGGTGTGTAGAGGACACTGAAGCAGATGAGGGAGCCTCTTAGGAGGCAGGTTTATTTAGGTATATTCTGATCTCTCCTAATTTCCAGAAGTCACCAAATCCCAGAGTTTCTCACAAGAACCAGGCAATACTAAATACATGGAGCTCATTTGAAGGGCCAGGGTCTAAGCCACCAGTTACTTAAGCTTACCTAGACAATGTAAAAAGGACAGAAGTCAAGGTTCAATAGCATCAAGCAGCAAAAATGACAGGACTTGGTGACCAACCAGGGTAAAAGGAAATAGTCATGTTTTCTCCAAGGATTTTAAGGATATCAGTGCCACTGACTACCAAAAAGCAAAGTATAGCAAGTCATAAACACGTGTACTCACCCATACTGCTGAGAGAGAAAGGCTTTGCCAATCTCACACCCAACTGTGTGGGAAAGGCTTTGCCATCCTTGTGGGTCTGAGGCATCAGTCCTTGTCATGACTCTACCTATTATATCAAACAATACACACCACTAGGACTTCGTCTGTTTCCTACCCATTCACTCAGGGCTCCCTCAGCTACTCACAAAATACAGTTTTAATAATAGAAAGGACCATGGCTGAGTCCTCAGTAAATAAGAGAACCTTACACATTTTTATTTCTACAAAATGGTACTAATACTCTTACTGTATGAGTTTGGTTAAGTATGTATATATGTGTTTGTCTATGCGTGTGTGTGTGTGTGTGTGTGTGTGTTTGTGTGTGTGTGAATGTGAGTGTGTGTGTGTTTGTGTGTGTGAATTTGTGTGTGTGTTTGTGTGTATGTGTGAGTGTATGTGTGTTTGTGTGTGTGTGAGTATGTCTCTGTTGTGTGTATGTGTGTGTTTGTGTGTGTATGAGTGTGTGTGTGTGTTTTGTGTGTGTATGTTTGGTGTGTGAGTGTGTGTGTGTGAGTGTGTGTGTGTGTTTGTGTGTGTGTGTGATTGTGTGTGTGTGAGTGTGTGTGTGTGTGTGTTTGTGTGTATGTGTGAGTGTGTGTGTGTGTGTGTGTGATTGTGTGTGTGTGAGTGTGTGTGTGTTGTGTGTGTATGTTTGGTGTGTGAGTGTGTGTGTGTGTTTGTGTGTGTGTGTGTGTGTGAGTATGAGTGTGTGTGTGAGTGTGTGTGTGTGTGTGTGTGTGTGTGTGTGCAGATCTGCTATCCATGCAGGCAGGATTCTTCATAGGACAACTACTGCCTGATAGTCTCTGCTTAGCACATGGGCTGAGTAGTCCGGGAAGTATCTTGGGACTAGGATCCATTTCTCTGTGCTTACTGTGTTCTGGCTGCTTTGTTTCTCACTGTACGCTGTTAACGATTTGTCCCTGAATAGGCTGAAGATACACCATTAGGGAGATTAACATCCATGGAAATCCAAAGAATCTAAAAGTACTCCAGGGCAGCATGAGACATGTAAAGTGCTTTCTTCCCCAAATGAGAGGAAATGATGGCAAATCGGTTTACTACTCCCCAGGATGTGGCCCAGAGAGGGCCAGGGAGCCCAGCCACCCCCTCATGGTCATGAGAGTCCATTCTGAGTCTGCAAAGAGAGTGACTGGTGTGGATAGACTGAGCTCTGCACCTCCACTGGTGACCTACAGTCATTATTACAAGTTATAGAGGCAAGTCCAGAGGGGTCCAGACAGCTGTCAATAAAGCATCAATGTGGACGAACACCAGGAAACAGCAGGCCAGTTTCACTTTTCATTTTAGCTTCTTATTGAAGCAAGACCAGAATAGACTCTAGCCTCGTGTGTGTGTGTGTGTGTGTGTGTGTGTGTGTGTGTGTGTGTGTGTGTGTGTTTAGGAAAGAGAGGTGTGAAGGAGAGAAGAGAAGTGGGCGGACATCCTGCGTTTGTGAACTGGCTTCCTGCAATGCACAGGGAGTTGGTGCTCAGAGCATCTCCTGGCTTCCCCCAGGGAAACCATTCTAAGTGGGCCACGTGCCCAATGGTTTTTATCCCAGTTAAGTAAATAAATGAAATATGCTAATTAGCACCCTATTAGCTCACAGCAGGGAGTAATCCATAGCATTTTGATTGGAAGGAATTCTGTCCTCCAAAAGGCTGGTCTGTAACAGAACACAAACTGGCCCAGTTCCCCCCACCCCCTTCTTCATGGCAGTTGTCCAAATGTCTGAGAAGCAGACCTCACAACTGTGTACGGTTCCAAGGGTGTCAGCACGCCATGAAACCACCTCTCAGCCTCCACTGGGCCTGGCTCCACGCCGCACAAGGAGTGTGGATGGATTTGTGCAGTTTAGAAATGCAGGCCTGAGCTCAAAAGCTAGAAGCTCACCGCTTTCCTCCTCACCTCCCGAGACTCTGGTCCGGGACATACTTCTCGAGGTCTGACGACGTGCATGCCTGTTGCCACAGTTCAGTTGGCATGGTGTTCTGAAGTTGGTAGGCAGTGCTTCGGGTTTGGGGTGGGGAAACACACACTCCTGTAAATTCACCTCTTTCCTGGCTTAGCTGCAGGGAAACGCCAGCTAGTGCCTGCCTGCTCTCCTATGACGGTTTCAATGCCCAGGCTGACATCTTGCCAGCCCTTTTCCTGGTGCAGGAGGGAAGGTCTGAAGAGCTGCTTAGACATGGAAGGGAAAGGTTCAATACAAGGACCATTTGCTTTCTAGTCTGTTCTTTAAAAATAGTCCACTTTCCAGGTGTTTTGGGAACTTAAAGAGATTAGACATCACATCTGTCAGGTTGCCATAGAATTTGTCAGAAATCCCCCCATCAGGATGAAACTGGTGTAATGGGGACCCCATGATATCTTGAGAGATTTACAGCACAGGGTCTATACTTTGTGCTCAAAGTTGTGGGGATCACCTGTGTTTATTAATGGCTGTCTAGTACAAAGAATGGAGCCAGAGAACATGTCTTAGGTCTTAGAATTTGAGTGTCATAGAGAAGTTTCTCGTGGGTTTTCCTTTTCAAATTTAGTCCTCTGTTCATGTGATGGATTACTTTATAAAGCCAGATTGATATCGAATGGCAGTACAGTGCAATGTTAATACCCTTCTCTGCTCACTCTTAGGTGTGGTCCCCAAGAGAAAGCTGATTAATATCAGAACTTAAATGCGCTGCCAGAATGCCTTGGTTATAAATACAGTCAGTCTTATACAGTCAGTCTTATTCCCCATCCCAAGGGGTTGGTTGATTTGTTTGTTTGTTTGTTTGTTTGTTTGTTTTTGGCCGGGAAAGAAAAATCTGTTCATCTTGATAAGATAGACACTCAAAACTAGTGCTGGATACCATCGGTCACATCCACAACTCTTTAGGGGTCAGCTTGAAAGAGATCTTTGGGAAGTCCAAGTTAACCTCGTAGTTGTTTCTCAATCACAACCAGTATTCACCTTCATCAACTTCAGGACCTGAAGAATTCGTTGGGCACCATGTGACATCAGTGTCTTCTCAGAATGCTTTTTTATCAGTACTAAAAATTAGAGATAACCTAAAGGAGTCAAACGGGAAAAGACATCTCTCCAAAAGCGCCCGGCCCTGTGGAACCCAACACCAGACAACAGCAAGGAGGCTTCAGAGATTTTCCTGTAACTCCGTAGCCTCATTCTGGTCCAGCTGGCACAGGTGACTTCACTGTTTAGGAAAGGGCTTCCTAATCTTGCCTGGACAAGACGCCTGGGCTGGAGCAGCTGTTATAAAGACTGCAAGCACGCTATGGGATAAAGAAATGAGGCCTAAGTCCTTTTTACATATTTTGTGGTGGGTGAGGAAAAAGTTGCCTTTGAAGTTCGTGTGCTCCAAATATCTGTCTTACTTTAAGACAAGATTTCTAAAGGGAAAATTCACAGTCTGGCAGTGGGAGCAAAAGACAGAAATAAACTCTGTTGACACTTTAAATTAGATGTGGTTGGAAGGCCACTAGAAATGAAAATTTCTACCACTGCAGCTCCTATTGACAGATTACAAGCAGACACCTACCACCTGCTACCTGGTAATTCTACCCACTAATTACTGGGAAAGACTCAGGTATACAATAAGTGACCTGAACGCTTTTGTGGGTGTGAGGATCTGCTGTGGGAGGGGGGAGGGGGCACTTTTAAAAGCCACACAGTGAGGCTGACAGTCAGTCAGGAGCTGTTGAAATCATATAAAAAATATTCTTGCAGAATAATGAAGCTTTTCAAGCAATCAGCCTCCCCAGACACCCCCCTTTGCCAACAGTTACAGCAATAAGGAAAACTTTATTAGTTGTATGGCAATTTTTTTTTCTTAATGCTGACTATAAAATCACCCACCGAGCTGTCTGAGATTCTGCTCTGTGGCAACTGCGCCACGAATTTCAGATAAGAGAAGACTCCAGCCCTAAATTGATACTTGGAAAGTTTGCCTGTCCCTTTGGATGAAAGAGAAAAGACACCATGACTGAAGGAAAGATGGAGGATGCTGCCACAGACACACTAGGAAACCTTCAGACAAGACAAGCCATTTACTTGGGTTTTCACTGTCACAGTAGGAGTCCTGGGCCCTCTCCTAGAATAGCTATAAACACTGGAGCTAACAGTAGTTCTTGCTTGAAACAAGGGACTGTTGAGACATCTATGTCAAATGTTTCTTCCCCAGGGACATCTACTAACTGTCCCTTATGTACCACATGTTGGAACCTGTAGTTGCAATGGCACCGTAAAGCAATGCTACCCTGAAGCTTCAAAGGCCTTCTTTTACAAGAAGCGAGAGGCTACTACCAAGAGGCTCACAGTCCTAGGACTGTAGCAAGGTCAGAATCTTTATCCTGAAATTTCCAGTTGTGGACAATGAGTCTCATCCCAGTTCAAGGTCCCACAGCTGTTAAAGACCAGCTGGGTTGAGCTTGGGTGTGCCAATCTCTGGTCATTGGCACTACAGATCCTGATAGCCGCACCTCTCGGTCTTTTCGATTCTGCAACAAAAGTCACCTGGAAACCAGTATGTCAGGCCTCCAAGTCCTCGCTGAAGGGCTATACCCAGGTGAAATGCTCACTGCTGCTCAACATTTCACAGAGAGACACATAACACCTGTATGCTTGGAGCTGGAAGGCCGTTCATTAACAGAAGTACAGATTATGTGAAGGTGAATTCCATAATTCTTGAAAGCATGGTTTGCACCAGTTTCAAGAGCATCTGTGAGCTAATTCGTGTCTATGTATCGGGATTATTTCCAAAAAAATAAAAATAAATAAAAAATAAGAGGAGTAGTTGGTCAATTATATTTATCACTGTTTTATTTATAATGGGAAAATGTCAAGATAACCTGCTATGAAGAATAGGAAGGTGAATAAACACGGTGCAGCTGGCATCGTTAGAAGTGGCTGCCGTTAGTCCTGTGGTGTAGTGATTTAGCTTTCTCTTTTGCAACACGAACTGTGGAGCAAACACTCTGTCAGTCCTCATGTACACAGTTCCTCATTTAGTCTTCACAGTGACCCATGTGATGCCACCCTGTTCCTGGGACAGTGGAGAAAAACTAAGCCCAAGGAAAATGGCACATCCTACGCTGCACAGAGAGGATTCGAGCAGGGATAATTCGGCCCCACAGTTGGTGTTGCTAGTCGTTTCTATACCATTCAGTGTCTCCACTGTACAGTTAAAACTGTAGGGAGCCATGGTGACTCGCTTTTCATTGGACCTACAGAGCGACGAAAAGGAGAGGACAAAGGAGAGAAGTAAAGATTGATAAACCAAAAAAATGACATTGTGCTAGCTGCCTGTCACTGTGTGACTAAATTGCCCCTCCCCCAAAGTTTATCGTGAAACAATAATCATTTCTTAGGTCAGTCTCCGCAGTCAGGATTGTGGGAGTGGCTTACTGGATGGGGGTTTATTCCGGGGACATGCTGGAGCTGATGAATTGGACTTCAAGTGTCAGCTGCTTGGAGCATGGGACGGGTCTCTGTTAGGGACGGCTGACTCAGGAAAGCCCTCCTCTTTGTCTTTTGCTAAGAAGCCTTGACACATGGGACACATGTTGCAAAATGGCAGCCAGATTCCTTGAGAGCAGAGAAGAGACACAAATCTCCCTGTGGCCAAAGCTAAGAAGTCACGTATTTTTATTTCCAGAACATTCTAATGTTAAAATTGATTCTCCGAGTATGGCTCTCACTCAAGGAAAGGAGAATTGGTTTCTACATTGTCAGAGGAGGACTATAGAAGAATTCATAGGCTGGCAGTGGGGGATGCACACCTTTAATCCCAGAACCCCAACAGCAAAAGCAAGCAGATCTCTGAGTTTGATGCCAACCTGGTCTACAACATGAGTTCCAGGACAGCCAGGGCTACACAAAGAAACCCTGTCTTGAATAACAAAACCAATCAAAATCACAGACATACTTTACAGTCACGTGCATAGCATCTGTAAGACAAAAAAAAAGTGTGAAAATGTATGGGTAATTTTTATTAATCAAAATCTGATTTGTATTTATATTAACTTTACTTTAAATGTTTGAGAAGGGGAGGGAAGGAGCTAGAGAGATGCCTCAGCACTGAAGAGCTTGCTGCCTTTCTAGCGGAACCTAACATTCAGGTCTGGCAGCTCACAACTTCCTGGAAGTCCAGCTTCATCAGGTCCAGTGCCCTCTTCCAGCCTGTGAAGGTAACTGTACACACGTGTACACACACACACACACACACACACACACACACACATATATACATCACAGCACACACACATGCACACCACACGCACACACATGCACACACACATATACATCACAACACACACACACAAATAAATATTTAAGTGTATATATTTAAAAACTTAAAAAGACATTTTAATACTTAGTGGGTGTGACAGTTTGAATAGGAATGGCCCCCACAGACTCATATTTGAAAGCTTACAGAGTGGCTTTAGGAGACGTGGCTTAATTGGAGGAAGTGGGTCAGTGGAGGTTGGGCTTTGGTGTTTCATAGGTCCAAGCCAGCCCCAGTGGCTCTCTTCTTCCTGACCTGGATGTAGAACTCTCTGTTACCTGTCCAGCACCATGTCTGCCTGCATACCATCATGCTTTCTGCCTTAAAGACAATGGAGTAAACCTCTGAACTGTAAGTCATCTCCAATCAAATGTTTTTCTTTAGAACAGTTTCCATGGCTATCGTATCCCTTCCCAACAACAAACCCTAAGACAGTGATACACATCTCTCTAATTGACAAAAGTCAAAAAACCCTTCTTACTGAAGATAAAGGTCGCATTCAGCTCTTGGTTACTCCTCTGACCTTTATCCTGCCCGCTGAAAATGGTGAATTACCCTGTAACATCTAGTAAAAAAAAAAAAAAAAAAAAATACTTCAGGAAGCAAGCCCCAAGTCCAAGGACATTCTAATATCTAACTAGGATTCCTTCCAGGAAGATCCTCCCTTCAGCCCAGCTCCCCTTACTATTGCCCAAAGTTGCCTTTGAATTCCTCAGTCCTTAGAAGAAATAAGTTTATGGGACGTATGGGTACCAATTCTCTCAGCCTGCTCTTAAGGACTTATCTATCCCCATGCCTCCCAGGGTCTTCCCAGAAGGTCCCATTGGCAAATACCTCACAGACAATGCTGACACAAAAGCTCTGCTCTCCCAACATGCCTGTGTGATGGACCTCATGCTTGTAACACGGTGTCTCTCTCTGCCCTGAATGCAAGGAAGTACCATGTAGGCGGTCTTTTGTGGTTAAAGTAGGTCTTTTCTTTTATATACTCCTGATTTTACCCAATATCCTCATCTGTAGCTCCAGAAGACCTTGACTTAAAGTCACTGGACATCCACTTCTAGAGCAAAGCAAGTAGAAACAAGAATGACTGTTTTAATATTTATTATAAAGGTAAACATTGGCAAGGTCTTTCTGTGTGTCCTTAGTATCCTGGGAATGAATTTGTATATTCTATCTAAGCAAAAGGAATCTAATTTGCTAGTGATTGATAATTTCCAGTTCTTTTTTATATCAAATCCTTGGAGACGCCTTTGAGAGCAAGAGGATTGATGTTACTAACCCGAAATTTGGCTATTACTAGTGTAAACACAGTTCCAATCCATACTTTGATTTGAGGTGGAAAAAAAAAATCCTGTGACATCACGAGTGTGCTCAAGCTGTAGGTCAAGACGTGAGTGTTTTCATTACTACTGCAGCTGACTATGCAGGTCTTGGCTGTTATCTTCTTGCAGATGTGAAGCTGGAGCTATGCTTTTTCTGAAGAGGAGTCAGTCTGGGTTTTGGAGCCCACACATGGTATTACTTAGGTTAGAGCAAAAGCGATTCCCAAGCAACATGCTCTAAACTTTGTCAGAACAACACAGTTCAGGCTGCACTCCAGGATGAGCAAAAAACTAACTCTCTCTCTCTCCTCTCTCTCTCTCTCTCTCTCTCTCTCTCTCTCTCTCTCTCTCTCTCTGAAGGCAATGAACATTTCCGTTATCTGTCATGCTTAGAGAGGAAGACAGAGCCAGAGGGAAAAACCACTGATCTCACATGCTGAGGGCAGAGACAGGTGAGGGTCTGGAGTGAGAATCCAGAGTGTGGGGGCAGACACATTCACACCAGGAGTGGAGCCTGCTCTGCTTAGGAGCCTGCAGAGAGGGAAGCAAGGTCCTCCAAGTGAGACTGAGCTTGGAAGCACCAGAAGTACCACTGTTGGCAGATACGAGTAGCACGCTTTATATTTGCATTTCTGAGACACTGTTGGAGCTGTTACCCAGGTGGCCTGGAGCTACTAGGATCCAGGCACACTCCTGTACCAGCCTCCAAGGTGGGAGTGTGGGGTAGCCTGTGCCACCTGCCAAGCTATATTATTTTTATTTCTATCCTGAAAGTTTTCAGTGAATTGGTAGCATTTGTATATATTAGCTTATCATATGAATCATTTATATAAATTATATTTATTGTGCATGCTTCATCTACCATAGTAATAACTCAATATGTTTTTCTCTGCTTCCTCAAAATTAAAAAAAAAATGGAAGCACTTCTATTTTCCCATCCTCTCTAGGTTCCATAAAACCGTGTGGGTAGATGTGTGAGCCCCAGCAGCTCACAGGTCAGGTGAGCTTGGAAATCAGATGCCATTCACAGCGGAGCCCTTCTCCAGTCCTTACTCCTGTGTGGATTTTACTTCTGCCGTATATTTCTGGCAAGCAGTTTTGATGACTGGCAGTGAACAATGTAAGCAAATGAAATGTCCATGTTGACAGCAAGAATAAAAGTTATAGTCACAGCTCTCAAATGCAGCAGAGCAAGCCAACTGTGAAGGTAAGAATTGGTTGACCTTTGACATTAGGCAAGACCCCATAGATGTCATTACAGAGTGAGGACAAGACATTATTCTTATGAAGGATAGATACCTACAAGAGACTAAAGGCCAAGAGTGTCTCAGATCCTGTGTGCACGCACTGGTTTAGTGCAGTCATTTGCAAGAATATACCCATCATGCACACAATAGCATGTATGCCTATGATCTCATTCAGTGCTTATGACAGGCCTATCATGTTGCAGACAAGAGAAAAAGATCTCTGATAGGTTAGGGGAAAAGGTCCCCAAGATCTTACAGCTAGGAATGATCATACATCCAGCGATTAGAGACCAGGCAGTGTGACACTGAGCTGCGGTGTCATTCCCTAACACCTCCCAGGCACGACAGTCTGGCCTTTGCATCCTTGTCTACATTCACTTGAACTTTATTAAGTCAGGCTCTCAGTCAAAGGGGGAGGTAGTTAAGGGAAGGAAGTTTACTGGGTACATGCTTAGAACACAGTAGCACGAGAAGAGCCTTTTGAAAATGCTAACTTCCTAGCTGAGCGTCCATGTCCTCCGCTCCTCACGTGTCTGGCTGAAAAGTGAACATTTCTCGGTTTCCTTCCCAGAAAAGTGTGGTCAGCTAAACTTAAGTAACACTGTCCCTGTGTGCATAGGGAGCATGTTTATCTTCATCCCTTTCTGCTTCCCAGCGCTTCAGCCAAGATGGCGTCAACTCTACTTGTCACAGGAAGTGTTCATAGTAAGTAAGAAAGACAATATAATAGTGTCGCGTGGTGTGGCGGAACACTCCTCTAATCCAGCCACTTGGGTGGCTGAGGCAGGAGTTCCAGGCCAGTCTGGACAACCGTGCAGACCTAACTGTGCTTGCTAACACAAGCGAGAGTCCCTGGAAGAGGAATCTCAGGTGAGGAGTTGTCTCCATCTGATTGGCATGTGGGCTCTTCCATGTGACATTGTCTTGATTGCTGATTGGTGAAGGAGGACCCAGCCCTCTGTGAATGGTGCATTTCCTGGGCAGGAAAGCCTGTGCTGTCTAAGGTATCTGAGCAAGCCAGCACTGTTTCTCTGTAGTCTTTGCTTCAGTGCCTTCCTTGAATTCTTGCCTTGGCTTCTCTTGGCCATAATGTGTAATGTCAAAACCGAAATAAGCGCTTCCTTCCCCAAATAGCTTTTGGGCATGTTATTAAAACCCAGCAGCAGAGAACCAGACTAAATCACACATACTTCAGATTGTGGGACAGAAAGATCTAGGGTCAGATCTGACCTGTGGTCAGATCGAAACCAGAAAGCATATCTTCTTGCACATGAGCTGGAAAGAAATTCTGGTTTGCTCATGCTATAGTTGCTGTAGGGTGTCTTTTGTTGTATATGTTCAGGGAATATCTGAATTATTGTCCAGAGTTGTGCTGTTTTTACTGTTCAAAACACATAGCTGAAATAGAAGGCTAAAAATGAAATCTAGCTTGTGCTGTTACTCTCAACAAGCCATGGGTCTTGATAAGGGGCCAAGTCTCCCTGGAAAACACTGTTTTCTAGTTTACTCAAAGGCCTTCTCCTCTAGTAGAAGCTCCTTCTAGAGGAAATGTATAAGCCAGCTGTGGCTTCATTCTAATTCCAGGCCAGCACATTACTGTCTCATATCATGAGGTTAGACCCGTTTTCTGGAGCAGAAATCACTCAGTGGAATGACAACCAGGGTTAACAGGAGGAACATGAAAGTATTTCTATTGATCGTCTCAGAAATAACTGGAGAAGATGAATCCAACAGAAAACTAGAGCTTTTTGTTTGTTTGTTTTTACAGTAGGTGAGATGAGAATTTAAAGTAATTTAAGAATAGAGAAGAAGACTTTATATTTAGTCATGGGTTACTGTGTACTCATCTCATTTAATTCTGAAAATGACGTTAGAATCAGATGTTCTTCATCCTAGTTTTGCAGACAAGGAGGGGGCAACTCCTTGGAAGTTGATAAATAAATGCTCATGGTCACGGTTAATAAAGACGATATCATAATCCTGGTCTGTCTGACGGCAGAGGTCTTGCTGGTATTTAAACCCTGTTCATCCCTTCTACCTGCCTCCACCTACGTTTCCACGTGTCTGAATTAATGAACTCCTAAATCAGGGGAGGTTTCGGGGACCTGGGAACGGCCCCAACTGATGTGTCAGAATGCTCCTGTGCAAAGTAGGGGCCTGCCTTCCTTCCTTCCTTCCTTCCTTCCTTCCTTCCTTCCTTCCTTCCTTCTTCACTTCTTTCCAGTTCTGAGAAGAGCTGCAGAGATGGCTAAATCAGCCAAGATCCCCAGTCAGCACGACCCAGCCCTCCCAGCCTCAAGAAGGCAACCCGGGGCTCTCTATGGTGAAGGGCAAGTCCTCACTAATGAAATTTCTCCTCTGGAGGTGCAGCCTCCCCCGGTGCTGTACTAAGGTTCATCTTGCGATCACCCTCCCCTAGGTTATTTTAAGGCGGTATTAATGTTTTATGACTCATTTCCTAGTTTTCTACTAGAAAAAATAAAGAAAGAAAAGAAAGCAAAAGAAAGAAAGAAACCGCAGCTTAGGCCTTCCACCTCCAACTCTGCAAACAACTGATGTGCAATTTAGGGAAGCATATTTTACTGTGAGCAGCCAGGATAGTCAAGAAATAAGAAATGGTTTCCGTTGGACCAATATCAGCTTCTTAATCACTCACTCCTGCCCCTCTCTCTCTTTCACCACACATGCATGGCGACTGCAGAGCTCAGCTGGGACACTTCCTGTGCAACTATAAAATTTATCTAGAGGGGAAAAAGTCATTTCTGAGGAATTTCTACCTCCAGCAGTTAAGATGAGATTATTTCAGAGGTATGCTCATGGATCCACTTACTCTTTTGGAAGTCCCAACTTCAAATGTGCACTTTCTCACACATGTGTACATGATCTGGAGTTTCTAGGGTCAAGGCACACTATGCATGAGCCTCCTGCATAGCCAGGGATGAGGGGCTACGCCACCTGCCAAGCTATATTATATTTCTGATTTCGACACTGAGAACTTTCAGTGAAATAGTAAGATTTGCATATGTATGTTTATCATATACGTGTGTGTATGTGTGTGTGTGTGTGTGTGTATAAGCACTCACACAAATGAATTAATCCATTTATTTATTCCTCCAAACAAAATCCAGTGCTCCACAAAAAGCAGTAGTAATAATTGTGCTTACTGGGTAAGGACAGCACACACCTGATAGAGATCATAACTAAAGGAAAGACGAGTCAAGCTATAAAATGGCTAAGGCGTAAGGAAGAGACATGAGTTCTTAACATCTCCATGTGTGGGGCTTCCACAGGAGTTCAGCTCACATCTGACCTGACCATTCCCTAAGCAAGACCCGAGAGCACTCCTCTCATACAACTTAAGAGACAACAACAGTTGTTTTACTAAGCAGCTTATGCAAACTGTCCTAACATCTAAACTAAAGTAATGGAGGGAACATAATCATCATATCACAAAGAAAGTCTTCAAGTCTCATCCAGAAGCAGAGAACAAAGTCAGGTAGCTGCATATAGCAAAAGCTATGAGAACAATGATGTCTTAGATTCAAAAATAGAATTGCCATGTCACATCACTCATACCTGTATATTGATTGGAAAAGCTAGGTGCACATCCACAGACTTATAGCATCTTTCATGTATTTTAATTACTTCTTTTTTTGAGATTATAGTATTATTACTCTATTTCTCCCCACTCATGAATCCAAGACCTTCCGTTTAACTGTTCTTACTGTCTTTCAAATCCATTGCCTCTTTTTTCATTAATTGTAGATACATACATACATACATACATACATACATACATATGTACACAGATACAGAGATACATAGATAAATACATAGACAGATAGATGATAGATAGATGATAGATAGATAGATAGATAGATAGATAGACAGATAGACAGATAGATAGACAGACATATAGATAGATACATAGAGTGATACATACATACATACATACATACATACATACATACATACACAGATACAGAGATACATAGATAAATACATAGACAGACAGACAGACAGACAGACAGACAGATAGATAGATAGATAGACAGACAGACAGGCAGACAGATACATACATACATACATACATATATACATACATACATAAATACACAGATATATAGATAGATACACTGATAGATACATAGGTAGAAAGATACTTACATAGACAAATGCATAGATACATAGATACATAATAGATAGATAATTTCTAAATACAACCCTAAGTAAAACCTGCTAAGTCTATATAATGTTACTTGTATATTTATTCTCAGGGCTATCCTTGGTACTGAGTACTTGGTGTGTTCCTCTCTAGGAAACTCTTTACTCCATTCTCAGAATCCCTCGGTTGCCTACAGTTCCTTGTGTAAGGTTAAGACCTCATGGAACCCCCCACCCCCCGTCCTCTTTGGCACGCTTGTTCTTGTTGGTGTCCTTCTTTGGTTCATGTCTAGGCAGTCATGTTAGTGAGACTTTTTAGGTGGAACTTCTGATATTCCTAAAAGACACAACCTTAGGGCCAGTGAAGTTGTGGGTCTTGGAAAACTGCACTTCACTTAACCATCATAATCCTTAACTGTATCTTAATATTTGTCCTTATATCTACAATTTAGTCCTTCTTTATCACAAACCACTTTGCAGCAGATGGGACTATTATAGAAAACTACAACCAAACAAAACACAGAGTTATGAAGCCCGGTTGTGATGGTTTGAATAGATATAGTCCCCATAGACTCATATGTTTGAATGCTTGGCCATAGGGAGTGGCACTTTTAGAAGGTCTTGTTGGAGCTGGCATGGCATTGTTAGCAGAAGTATGTCACTGGAGGTGGGGGTGGGGGTGGGCTTTAAGGTCCTCTATGCTCAAGCTATGCTCAGTGTGACACAGTCTCTCCTTGCTTCCTGTGGATCAATATGTAGAAGTCTCAGCTTCATCTCTGGCACCATGTCTGCCTGGATGCTGCCATGCTTCCTGCCATGATGATAATGGACTAAACCTCTGAAACTGTAAGCCAGCCCCAGTGGATTTTTTCCTCTATAAGAATTGCTGTGGTCATGTTGTCTCTTCACAACAATCCAACCCTAAGACACCAGCCCCAAGGGATATATCTACAATTCAACTCCTGCATCCAAGGCTTAGGAATCGTTTTGGAAGAGGAGATCAGAAATACTGAATAAGCCATAGAAATGCCAAGTGTTCTGTGAGCCTTAATATTAAATGCTTAAAAGACTTAAAGTGGTTAAATGTTAACTGCTTAAAGGAAATTTATTTCTTTATTTCTTTAAGTCATATTAGAGAAAAACAATAGAATGGTTACTGTTGTTAATTTGGTAGAAGTTAGAATCATTAGGGAAGGAAGTCTGTATGAGGGACTGTGCAGATAAGGTTGCATATCCGTGGGGGATTATCTTGATTACATTGATTGATCTGAGATTTGCCCATCATGGGTAAAACCATTCCCTAGGAAAAGTATCCTGGTGTGTATATGAGTAGAGAACAGAACTAGGATAGATGCTCTTTTAGTTGCTTTTCTGCTGCTATGAAAACACTCTGATGAATACAATTTAAATAAGAAACAGTTTATTTAGGCTATGGTTCCAGAGAGATGAGTTCAATCGTGGCAGAGAAGGCATGGCAACAGGAGCAGAAATCTGAGTAATTTCATTTTCATATACATGCAGGAAGCAGAAAAAAGCATGAAGTAGTACGAGACTGCAAGATTCAAAACCTACACCCAGTGGCATACTTCCTCAACAAAACTCTACCTCTTAAAGGCTCCATATCCTCCACAAACAGCTCCATCTGAAATGGAAACCTCTGGTTTCTTTGTCAATTCAGTTGTGTCAGCAGGGGTAGCTTGATCCACTCTCGAACACCGTTCTTGAATCAGCAAAGGCAGTTGGATCTAGAAGAAACTACAAGACTCTGCCAATTGGCCTGATGTTTTTCTGGAAACTGTCTTATGAGAGGATGTTTTTGTTGAAACAGATATGTGGGGGATGTTTTGCTGAGAACAGACATGTGTCTTTCAATAAGCAGTCTGGAAAAGGGGCACGTGATATTTTGTTAGAGTAGATGCTTGAGAGAACATGTGATTTTGGGAAAGGGTATAAATATAACCCAACAGACAGTAGACGATGCTGTGTGGCATTGGTCCACCTTGCCACTCTTTGCTGGTCATCATTTTGTGTGTGTGTGTGTGTGACTTCATAGAGAGGAAAACCACCAAAGAACTTCTGGTGGTGTTTCGGCAGCTTCTGCAGACTCAGACCATTTGGCAGAGCCTGGCAGTTTCTTCAAGATCAAACTGATGTTGCTGATTCAAGAATGGTGTTCGAGTGTGGATCAAGCTGCTGCTGCTGATGTGTGAACTGAGCTGCTGATATCCTGACAATGCAGATTTTATTCACTCCAAAGAACTATTTCTAAACAGGTTCTCAATATCCTTTGCCCTATTAATCTTTCCTTTCCACTACCTCTGGTGGGTGGTGGGGTAGAAGGGAGATTAAAGCACTTAAGTAACTTAATAAAGAAAGGTTTTGAAAAATATAAGCTTACAGCCACCAACAAGGAAAGAAGTTTCAAATAAATGATCCTATGCAGGATATTTCTCATTTAAGCCACAATAGATGTATTTATCACTCTCTGCTTTCTATTGTGCATTCACTGTGACCAGCTGCTTCACAATTCCGCTGTCTTGACAGTCCCACTATGATGGACTGTATCTTGAACTGTGAGCCAAAATAAATCATTTTCCCCTTATGTTTCTTTCCTCAAAGTATTTTATTATAGCAACAGAAAAGAAACCAAGACAATTTTTTAGTGTGTGAGGGCTGCTTCCTTCAGTTCTTGGTATCCAGAGCCCCATTTTTATGTTAATAATTGTCTAACAATGGCTTTATGGTAATCACATTATTTATTATTTTTAGTTGCTCAGACCCCAGGTTCTATGATGTATGTACTATCACGATTCCAATTTAAAGGATAAGAAAATTGGAGCGGACCTACCTATTTTGGGGGGCAGTGTAGATATGAGCAGAACAATTTGATCGTTCAGGTTCCTGTATCTCAAGCCTACATTGTGGGAGGCTTTGTTTCTGTTTCCTGGGAGAGTGGAGCCACAGTAGAGTGTGAGAGCATGCTTCAGGGAAAGATCTGATATTTGAGTGTCTCTGGTGGGATCACAATCTATATCTATCCATTCCTAAAAGTGTGATTTTTCAGAGGGAGCTATTACTGTAGAGTACTTTTTTTAAAACTGCACATTTCCTATGTAATAGCCTCATATCAAAGTATTACCCATTTTCCTATAAATCAAAGTGATAAAATGATCAGTTCTGGATGATCACAAACAATTTGTAAGTTCCTACTGAGGCATCATAATGTTCAATAATAAACTGAAAACGGTTACCCCATTGTTTCTGTTTTTGGATAGAGACAAAGCGTCTCAGCATCTTCTGGAGACAGTGGTTTCCCAGCCCTTTCCTTACCAAACTGTGCAGTGACCTCAGAGTATCCATCAGTGATGCTCCGTTCCATCAGCATTTCTGAGAGATTCTTCTGAGCCATTCCTAGAACTCACTGGAGATGCTTTCAATGAAGGAAACAGACTCCCCTCATTCTAGGAAGATAAGGATTTTACACAAACAAAATTGTCTCAAATGTGCATGTGTTAGGAGCACAAAACTGATTAAAAGACAAAAAGGGATGATGCTGATACGAATTTAGATAGCAAAGCTGGGACGACTTCTCAGGGAGGTGAAGTTGGAGTTCATCTGTGATAATAAGGCTTGGATACCAGCTTCCTCACATCAGAAAGAGCAGGAACAAAAGTCCTGAAATGGTCCCTGGAGTTCTGCAAGACTGGAAAAGTCAGAGAGGCCCATCGCCAGTCCTTGAGGCTGGGTGCCTCAGCAATCCTAATGGAACTTCCTGGAGAGATATTGCTCTTCCTTAGTCAACAGTGGAAGCCTGCTGATCCTTGTTCCTATGCTAGCAAAGGAATCATTCCCAGCAGGAGAGGATGGAGTAGCTTGGTGATGACAAGGGAGGCCAAGCTAGCGAAAGGCAAATTCCTGCATCTGGGCTGCCATGACCCTGCATCTGAGCTGTCATGACTCTGCGTCTGGGCTACTGTGACTCTGCATCTGGACTACTGTGACCCTGCATCTGGGCTGCCATGACCCTGCCATATCTGGGCTACTGTGACTCTGCATCTGGGCTGCTGTGACCCTGCATCTGGGCTGCCATGACCCTGCATCTGAGCTACTGCCATGACTCTGCATCTGGGCTGCCAGCAGAACATGCAATTCACATTTGGGGTGGATTTTCCCACATCAGTTAAGATAATTAAGACCATTTCTCAAGTGAGACTCCCTATTCAGGTGATTCTAATTTGTGACAAGTTGATATTAAAAGCAAGCTTAAGCATTAGACATTACTGATGTCATCAGGAAACAAATGGAGACTTCTGTTCTGGCAGAAGGCACCGTAGGGTTACTCAAAGAATCCGAAACTTTTGCCTTCCTCATATCATCAGCAAAGAGATACAGACCTGTAAAAATGATTCATCTGCACAGGGAGCTGGCGTTTGATTTGCTGGAGGTGAGAGTGAGAAGTGATGAGAAACCAGGAAAGAGTTGAGACAAGCAAGAACATTCAAATGAATGAAAATTAAAAGGCCCACAGAAGATTAGCTAAAAGGCAATTAACTTTTAGACCTACTAAGTGTCAGATAATTAGTATGGCAAATACCTGCTTTTCTTTCACTAGGACAACCACCAAAACTAAAGAAGGAGATTCAGATATGCTCAAAAACTGTCTTAGGGCTGAGATTGATGAATGACAAAGCAAATATTGCAGGCCAGGCATTTTCTTCGCTTTCTCCAAAGCTTGTGCTTTTTATATGCTGCATCAAGTTGTGCTGGTGAGGTTGGCACAGTGACAGTGAGGAGATTGTCCTAAATAAATGTGAAAATAAATCTGGGGCTATTCATTACCCAGGCTTTATAAGGAAGCCATCATTCCCGTAGCAGCATTGAGCTGTAGTGGAGAAATCTCAGTAGGCACATAAGGGAACATCATTCCAATTTATGGTGCTCTTACCTGCTGGATTGGGGCAGTGGATATGAAGGAATAAGGAAGACTCACACATACACATGCACACAATCACACACATACATGCACACACATAGACATATACACATATGCTCACACATATGCAAAACACACATGTATGTGTGTGCATGTGTGTGTGGCATGTGTGTGTGGTATGTGTGTATGTGTGAGTGCATGTGTGTATGAGTATATGTGCATATGTATGTATGTGTATGTGTGTGCATGTGTGTATGTGTATACACACACATACACACATGCACACACACATTCATGCACTCCTATCTTATACCTAAAAAAATAAAAAGGGAAACAGAATTCTCACTGGAAATAAAATGATCTCTCAATGCATGTTTTATTTCACTTGAAATTTTTATTATTAGGTTTAATAAATTCTTATTTGATCTCCATCTGGTTTAGAATTCTACAGAAAACCCAAATTTTACATTTTTTAAAAATAGCTGCCTAAGTCTACCTCCATGAAAATAATAGTCACAGGAGAATGTATTCTTTCACGACTTCATTCTACAAGTATTTATTGAGCATAAATTATGTGTCAGGCTCTTTGGTAATTGGGCAAAGGGACCCTAATTACTGTTGGTGTTCTTTTTAATCATATAATATCACTACCGATTCTTATAATAAACAACTGGTAGAAAATACCTCAATTAAATGATTCATAAAATCTGTTGCATTTGGTACTAAAAGCTGACACTACATAACGTATCCAACACACAGGTCCCTGTCTTTATTTTTCAGTAGCCTTGCATCCTGTTTTCATTCTCTTGTATCTGGTTATTATTAAACAGAGAGGATTTTTCAGCCCACCATGGTACATAAATTTCCATTGGCTAAATGTCAATTGCAGTGACTATTTTTATGTGTGGTTGGTCCATATTTTTGTGGAATTTGCTTAGTGTTTCTTGGTGTGTTCTAAAACTCAGACAGGCCTTAGTGTGGCGAGATGAGACGCCTGTGAATGTCCAGTCTTGCCCATCTGGCTCAGCCCCTCCTGGAACTGCCATCATCCCCAGAATTAACATTTGGAGGCCCTCCAAGGGAATGTTCTCTGTGGCAAGTTCCCAAGTGAGCATCAACTCCTGCTGCTGGAATTAGACAGGACAGAAGAGAACATGGATTTATCTCTAACTGTTAAGCCAGGGTCTGCTCCCTTTCCAGAGCTCAGTGCATCAGAAACACTAATCCTGGCTGCCTGAGGTGGATTAAATGGAGACACAGTGGCCTAGCTGCCAAACTGGGATACATTAGTCAAAGAATTCCCTGGGGCTGGTAGATGCAAAGAACTTTGTAAACAACAACAACAAACAACAACAACAACAACAACCCCTCAGAGCTGTTGGTTGAGCTATAATAGGTTACAATGAAACCACAGGGTTGAATTTCAGAGCAGAAAGATACGGATATCAACTTCCACTCTGCCTATGAAGAAACAGACACCCAGGGAAAGCAGGAGCTTCAGCTGAGGACACTTCGTTGCAAACGTACAACACCAGGCCTAGACCTCAGATCTAAGGTTCCAGAAGCAGCTGTTCACGGAGAGCTGTTTTAGGCAATCCCCTAGGGTTGTGTTTTCTACAAATGCTTTCTCCGTCATGATTGCAGATGATTTGTGTTAGTTTGGTTTCTGGTTCTATAAAGAACACCTCCTGCAAGTCAACCTCAAATAAGAAGTAGCTAATGTAGGCTCACAGTTCCGTGGTTTCAGTTCATAGTTGCTTGGCCCTTTGTATGGCGCCTGGATCAGCATGGTAGGTCCTTGATGGGGCATGTGATGAAAGAGGATTGTTTACTTTATGATTGCTACAAGCAAGAGGTGGGGAGGAGAAAAGGAGAGCACAGAGGAGCCCAGTACCCCATTTAGGAGGATGCACAACAATCTAACTTTATACATTCACCCCGATATTTGACCAGGGCTATAGTAAAAGCTGGTTACAAAGACTTCAACATGATGGACTTGAGGATCATTCAATGTTTCTTTCTCTACTTATTCATACTATATCTCTGTCTCTGCCTTTCTGTATCTCTATGTGCCTCTCTGTTTCTGTCTCTCTGTGTGTCTATGTATCTCTGTCTCTCTCTGTTTCTCTCTGTCTCTCTGTGTGTCTCTGTCTCTCTGTCTCTCTCTGTTTCTCTCTTTGTCTCTCCACCTCATTGTGTTCAGCTCATCACAGAAAAACTTAAATGTTAAGTGAGATGCATGTGTAAGGCCATGGGAAGTGTGAAGTTCACTTAGCAAAACCCATTTCTATAGAAACCAACTCAAGTACTGTGAAAGTAAGACTTCAGTCTTTCAAAAAGAAAAACAAAAAAGCACCAATCCCTCTTAAAGGACCAGTATTTCTCAGTCTTGTTACCTTAAAAATCAAATATCTGTATAAGGAAAAACCTCTCAAAGCTACTGCAGTGCCACACAAAGAAGTGTTTTCCCTAAACCATCTGACAGTGTGCTACTAATGATAGCTCACAGCTTAAACACTATGCTACACAGATTGGTCAAAGTTCTCTTAAGAAGCAGAATCAATAGAATATGTACACAGGAACATATATCAGATATCATGCATATCAGATATTTACATTGTGATACATAATAGTAGCAAAATTACAGTTATGAAGTAGCAATGAAATCTTTTGTGGTTGGGGTCATCACAACATCAAGAAAGTTGAGAAGCCGTGTGTGTGTGTGTGCGCGTGTGTGTTTGTGTGTGCGTGTGTGTGTGTGTGTGTGTGTGAGAGAGAGAGAGAGAGAGAGAGAGAGAGAGAGAGAGAGAGAGAGAGAGAGAGAGAGCAAAGGTCTGGGTAGTCTGCAAAACCCTGTAGCTTCACCATTCATGAGTCTAGAAGCATCAGATATCCTGATTGAGCATTGAAAACCTGGAAGATGCTAGTACCGAGTCCTCTGTGAAAGGCTAAAGAGAGCCTGTGTTAGTGAAGGGTGGCAGCATCAATGACAGACACATCTTCTTGGGAAGAAGCAAAGGTGACCACACACACACACACACACACACACTTCCAAAAGTCTTTATACTGATGCCACCCTTTGATGGTGCCCATCCTGAGGCTGAGTCACCCTCCTTCATTTATCTTCTCTGGGGACACTCTCACACTATTCTAGAGATGTATCTCCTAGGTGATTCTAAGTTGTCAAGTTCACAGTCCAGACCAAGCATCACACAGTATGTACCTCATAAACAAAGATAATGCCATTATGTATTATAAAAATGTATTCCCCCATATTATCTGACACAACAATTGACACAGGGAAATTGGCATTGATACAGTGTTCCCATCTAGTTTATAAATCTTATTTATTTCCTCAGTTTCACAAATATTTCATTCCTAGCAGAAGGCTCTAGTCCAGAATCCCACCACACTTTATGTTATCTTGATACCATCCCATGTGACTGGATCTCCCATGCTTTCTTGACTTCCATGACCTTGGTGGTTTTGAAGAAAGTTTTTATCCAGTGTTCCCTATTTTAGTTTCTGTCTAATCTTCCGCCTCATCTTTACATCTTCAACAACCTTGCAGAAATGCTGCTTGTGTAATTCATTGCACGTCTTCATGCACACATGGCTTAAACCATTTCAAATACTGCTAAAATGAATACTTAAGTATTTCTCTTTGATATCTCCATTGAATGGTTGCATAGAGGAAAAAACTTCTTTGTATGGCCGTGCCAGAACTTAAGGACGTTTTTCCTCATGAAAATATTTGATTCCTAAGGCAACAGTACTGAGAGATACTGGTGCATTGAGATTGGTGAATGCTTCATTTTTGTTGTTTTTGAAAGACTGGTGTCTTCCTTTCATAGGATTGACTTCATTCTATATAAGTGGGTTTTGCTAAGCAAAAGCTGCATTTCCTTTGCTCTTGAACATGTATCTCACGTAACTTTTAGAATTTCCTACTATGAGGTGAACACAGCAAGAAGCTTACCAGACCCTGCATGCCCCTTTTCATTTCTATTCATTTATTTGCTTTGGTGTGGGTCTTGACTTGCTTTACCGAAGAAGTAAGAATCTTATTGCTCTTGCTGATGACCTGAATGCCCCAATTTGTCCCAGAATTGACCAATGGGACCTTCTTCCAGATGGAGTCTCTGTGCTTGGTATACTTTCATCACTGGATATTATACTGCTTTCTGGAACAAGATTGTGAAGGCTCATCTCTGCACAGCCCTGCCTGTGAAGAATCAGGCAAAAGATCTGGATACTTGTTATGTTCATCACAACTGGTTTGTCACTGCACTTGGGCAACATCAGTGCACACAGTGTGCAGAACTAACACACATGCATACACACATGGGGGAGGGAGAGGTGGGGAAGGGAGAGATCTTTATTTCTCTGCATACATGGAAAGTCAAATACATGCATGAGCTTACTCTGGTAACTTCAGTTCTAACGCAATACAAAGTCCATTCTTATTTTCTCATTTCAATATGTGGGATTACCTCCTATGACCGAAAAATGCTTAAAAACAAAGCCACAGAAATTTCCTCACTTTATTCCTCTTGTGTTTGTTTCATTTTCTCCTCCTGCATGTCACAATTGCTGCCTCTGCATAAGTCCTAGACTCTCTCCTACCATGCTTGAGCCTTGATTCCTCTACTCTGCAGCGCATTCCTGTAGGACAGATCTTTTCACCCCACTTAGGCCCAAACACTCCACACAGAAAAGCATCCTACCTATAATGAATCGTCCTTGGAAGATCCATACAGTCTCCCAGTTACTGTACCCTGAGGACACCTGCTGGTTCTGTCCTCCTAAGCCACTGTGTAAAATTCAGGAAGGAATGAGAAGGATGAAGACAAGTTAAAGAGAAAGAAATGTTTTCTACCCACACAGCCAGTGCCCCACAGTCTTCTTGGTCCACCATCACTCTCTTCTCATGTAGGAAATGGCATGAATAATGTTGAACCGAGGGCACTGATGTGCACAGAGTCACTGGCTCTGACTTACTTCAGACAGATTATAGCCTACTCATCTTCTAGGCCCAGGATCCTGCATAATTATTATCATGAAGAAGAGCCCAATATATATTTATTCAACAAGAAAATGAAATATCTCTCAAATGAATGAATGAACACTTACATGAGAAGGTTTATAAATTAGAGTTTATATTAATTATACTCATCCAATAGGTACATTGCCCTAGTTCTTCTTAAAACATAAAATGCTTTCTATAATAGTAATAAATACAAAATAAAAATGATATTTTACATACAAAGTCAAATCTTTCTGGTCTTTATTTTATGTAACTGACTTACCAGGAAGCTGTGTGCTCTGTCTCCTTAAGAACTAGCCATATAACACAGTGTATATCATGCTCGAAGCACTCAATAGAAAGAAACTTTACAGAAATGTTGTGTTTACTCTTTGCCACTTGTCCACAAAGTACTTGACCCTAGAATCAAGGCCAGCCCTCGTGACATCATAATTTTTTTCTCAGTAACTGTATCCACACAGGTGCCAGTTCTCTGAATTTCTACCAGTAGTTAGTACCACAAATCCAGCCCTGTATCTTTATTAGTTATGACAGAATAAACTATGATTCTCCTGAAGAAGATCAAGGCTTTTTATTGCCATTATATCTTCTCTCTGTCAAAAATTATAATAAATCTAAGTACTTAATTGGTTGGTTGATTGTTTGGCATCTGGTAAGTAGTATTACAGTAATACAAATTAGTAGTTAGTACTCCTCAATTCACTATATCAATAAGTATTTACAAAAAACTTTAAAAAACTTAAAATTGCTACAGAAGGCCATCAGTTATAAGAACACAACTAGGAAGCTGAGAGCCAGATAGTAGTCTGAAAAGAGAAGACACATAAAAGACACTTAACATTTATCCAATTATCTCTTAAAACTCAACAATATGAAAATTAACAATACGACTTTTAAAAACCAAGCAAATGAGATAAACACTCACTCACCCCAAATGACACAGAGATAGAAAGCAAGCACGGAAAGATGAGCGTTGTCCTATCAGGTGCAAGTTGGAAATTTAAACAACAGTGGACAGTGATGTGGCAGTCATGTGACAGTCAGCTTTTCATTACCACATAAATCAGACTGTTGGCTTATAGAGGGAATGGTAAATTTACCTCATGGTTGTGTGCAGTATAGATAGCATAGAGCAGATTCAGCAGACATTGCTCCTTGGGACATGACTGCATGGGATATGACAGATGACAACTGTAGAAACACACATCAGGGTAAACAAGCATTGGATTCTAAACCAGGAACAAAAGCAGGAAAAGTGAGCCAAACTCTGTTTTTCATACTTTGTGCGGTGAGCTGAGCATATGGGCGCACATAGGTGCATATGTGCACACATGTGTGCCTCTGTGTGTGAGAGAGAGGGGTGGTGGAAGGGGGATGGAAGGCATGAGTGCATGCATACCATGAAGCAGGTATGGGTGTTAGGTGACAACTTGATGAAGTCAGCTCCGTTCTTTCACCTTGAGACATGGGATCAACTTGAGTCAACAGGTTTGGCTTCAAGTACCTCTACCTGCTGGGTGCAAATTCAGGCTCTTACAACAGTGTTTTTGAGAGATAACAAAGAGTCCTGTAAGAACAAACTCCAGAACATACCCTCAATGATCTATAGATGTCCCTTAGACCCGTTTGCATAATGGTTCCATCACCTCTTAGTAAGGCTACTCTGATAGCCTAGCTTTGAGCAAGTGAGTCTTTGGGGGGCACTCATAACGTCCAAACCATGACAACCACTCCATTTTTGTTAGTATAGCTAACTCCCAGACACTGACAGTACCCAGTGCTGACAAGGTTGTAAGGCAATGAGGACACCCATCCATTGGTGATAGCAATGGAAAATGGCAAACACTGGAGAAAACAGTTTAGTGGTTTCTTACAAGACAAAATTCTTTTCAATTTAACAATTACTTTCTTTGGTATTTACTTTAAAAAGTTGCACACACAACTTTTGATTGAGGATGTATTTAGCAGCTTTATTCATGGTTGCTGAGAGTTAAAATCATCTGACAGAGTTTCCAATAAATGGAAGTCAACACAAGCTGTGTTTATACAATGTGCTTTGCCTATTATCATGGGTGAGCTCTGCTGAAAACATACACAGACTGACAGAGAGAGTCGTGTTATAAAACTTGTAAATGAGTTATAATTAGGGTCCTCAGGGAAGAAACCACACACACTGCTGAGTCAGGAGAAACAACATGGTCATTTACAAGGCAGGAGAAAAGCAAAGGTGGATATGTGTCTATGCTTTGCAAAGAGAGGAGAGAAGGTGGGGTCAGCTTACTTAGGATCAGATGGTTTAAATACTTCCAAAGGGTCCCACTGGAGGGTCTTGTCTTGGTGTCTGACACTACACCTGTGTTGATTGTGGTGGGTTGGTAATGCCCTGAAAATGGACCAGGTGGGAATCTCCAGCTTATTCCTTTCATCAAGAACCACAGACTCACCTCGAGCCAAGGCTCGAAGCTGGGTAAAGGCAGTCGCACAAACCAGGTAAGCATCCTACACTACATAGTGGGACTTGATTTATTATGGAAAAAGAATTAAACATGGGGAAATCGTAAATGCATATTGGTAAGTGAAAGAAGCTCATCTGAAAAGTTTGTACTGTATTAATCATGGCGATCTTGAAATGGTAAATCTATGAGAAAGGGAGAAATATCCGTGATTTCCTAGGATTGGGAGGGGGGTGGGTAGGCAGGACACAGAGCACTAACTCTTCTGTGTAGTACAATAAAGATTCTGTGTAGTACAATAAAGATGGATGCATGCCAGAGAGTTGTTGAAATTCACAGACTGTACAATCCACAATATATATACAATATACATAATGCACCACAGAATTACACATTTGTCAAAACTCATAGAGGACAAAACACTTATACAGTGTACATAAAATAAACAATGCATGAACTATGACTCTGCTGTAATCTATGGCTTTGATAGACAATGGCACTTTATCAGTTGCAACAAATGTGAACCAACAGTAAGATTCTGTTGCTGAGATAGCACATACTTGACTCATAAGACACGGAAAAATCAAACTGGTATTCACTGGGAACCTTCATCCCCACAGGCAAGCTTTCATAGTGTAGGAAGATGCTGGGTACACTAAAAAGGAGAGAGAAATAGCCACCAGTCTTACCCAGCTGTGAATTCTGCAAGCTACAATGACAACCAATCTGACAAGATATGTTTGCTAGTCCAATAATGGCATGAATGTCATGAGTGTAACCAACCAGTTTCTAATTTGGTTGAGGCCTGTTTCACAGTTTGAAATCCATATATGGCACTGTTATTAGGGCCAATGAACTATGGATAGACAGTTAAAAATTTTGGGGAAGAACCTGCTCTTATTATTCTGGTAACAGGCATAAGATTAACTCCTAAAGGCTTATCCTTGTACCCATAGGCCAATGCACCTGTCAGCCTTCATCTGAAGAGTTTCTATTGGCAGAACGTGTTGACTGACCTAGAGACCTACAACTGCACAAGGTGCATAAAATAAGACACTGCTGGATGCTTAGCCCTAACTGGAACATCTATATCAAATGCTCTCCTCATCTCTACTACACCCCTCCTTCCAAGGCATAAAGTTCACTGTGGAAGACAGGACAGGATGATGCTTAAGAGCCAGAGGGTGTGGATGACTTCAAGGAAGTTGCTTTCCAGACCCAGCAGGGCATTTGCACATATGGACTCACAGCAGTTGTGATGACAACATGCACAAGCCAGGTACATGCTTAAACCATACAAATTCCAAGTCAGGCAAAAGCAGAACAGGCCACAGGAGGATTCTTGCGTTTTGAGAAACAAACAAGTTCAAAGTGCCACAGTTTTATGAACTTAGGAAACGTACATTTTAAAAAAAAACTGGACTAAGTAACTTTAAATGTGTGTGTAAATGTCACCTTCTCGATGAGACTTTCTTAATCACCCCATGTAACATTTCAATCCCATCCCATATACCAATCCCCTGGATCAGGATTCTGTTGTGCTGTGTTGATCTGCAAATTATACCTATCATAATTTATAACATTCTACAGACAATATTTATACGATCATTTTCTGCCTGTCTTCCCTTTTTGGGAATGTAAGCATCATAAGAAAAGATGTGTGCATTTGGTTTATTCAATAATTATATGAAATACTCACAGCACTGCCTTCCACATAGTCAACACACACAGACACCATTGAGAGAATGAACAAACACATGCATACATTGGTATGCTCCCAAGCATGCTTCCAGGAAGGTGACACACAAGACACAAAATAGAGACACTCTCAAGTATCTGAGGATAAAATATTCTCAATTAAAACATTTACACATGCATCTGCAGAGGAAATAATTATGAAGGCATTTCATGACTAGTAAATAGCAGATATTCTCAATAAAGTTTCTCACACACACACACACACACAAAAAACCTTCTATAGTACTGAAAACATCTGTATGTTGAACAAGAGATGGGTGACCAAGAAGGAGGATGTGAGGACTTCAAGGTTATGACTTGGTGTGAGAGCCAACAATACATTTATTGCATATGGTGTCTAAAGCAGTCATTATAATAACATCAGGATCATAACATGCTGTTTTTTACTAAATATTCTATTTAGCAAATCAGGAAATTCTCTTCAAGCAATAAGCTTGCCTAATAACATAGTTAGCATTGTATCTGATTTCAAAGACTTGTATTTGTTCTATGATAAAAACTATAGCATTAAAATTAAGTAAAGACCAAGAAATCATTCCATAGTGGACACTGTACTCTTCACACCACAATAATAATATAAAAGGGTTAACCTCAGTTTACCCATTTTTCAAAACTGGAATATCTAGGAAGAAGTTGATGTAAGTTATTATAAATCACATATATCATGTTTTAAAACTTTGGCAAACTTTTTTAAAAAATGCCCTATGGACTCTGACCCCACACACAACAACCACAGTAGCACACAGCCACTTGGGAAACAAAGCCCCTGCCAGATGGAACAGACTGGAGTTTCGCAGTAGCTTGCTGAAGTTTTAGGAAATGGGAATTAGCAAAAGATAGGTTTCCACGAGGCAAGTGCAAAGACATAATCATTTAGCAAATTAATGCAGTAGTTTGAGCAGATGCCGCGTGGAAGTTACCAGAGAAAACATCAGCTCTTTAAGCCAAATGGTATTTTGTGATCATGAAGAGAATGTGATTATAAGATTTTTAACCATAAAAACAAAGCATTTTACATAAACACTTAGCCAGAAAAAGAAAAGGGCACATTGCTGGGAATGTTATATCAAGCATGTCTTTTGCTAATTAATAACACGTTAGCCATCCTAAAATGATAAGCGGCCGGTAGTGATTCTATTGGGATTTGATGTATTATTTATTGCTGTATGTTTATATGGAAAGAGAGATTTTCTATCCATTCTTTCTAGAAGGAGAATTCCTGGGGTCCTGGAAGCAACAGAAAATACCTCCTCTGTTAAAGTCTAAGGCTAGGGAGTAGAGCACAGAAGCTATGCAATAAATGGGGAACCTGAACGGTGATAAATGGTAGTCTTCCAAACAAAACTTCCATTGTGAAAGTCAACTGCCTTGGGCCTAAAGAGAAGACTTGGTCAGTAAAGTATTTGAAACATAAACATGAGGATCTAAGTTTGATTCCAATATCCCACATAAAAAGCTGTGCATGGTGGAACATAGTTGTCATTCTACGGCCAAGAATAGAAAGGCAGTCAGCTCCCTCATGCTCCCTGGCCAGCCAAATTCCACATGAACTGGTGAGTCCAGGCAGTAGTGGGATACCCCGCCTCAAACATGAAAAGGATACCTGAGCTGATGATCTCTGGCCTCTACATGTGTGTGCACACATATGCACATATAAGCCCCCACAGAAATACCTAGCTAATTGCACAAGACACTTTGCTGTTCAAATAAGCCACGTTGCTTTTTATCAACTCACTGAGGTGTATGGGCTCTTACGCATGGGGTACTAAAGAGGAAGACTAGAGGAGCTCACAAAGAACTACAGCTACATGAATTATCTTACTAGACTGTGAATAATTCAATGACTGTTAAGTAGACCTAATCCATCTTTGTTACCCTAGGTCCCAGTGTGAGGCCTAACAAGTTGCTTAACCAATGTATAGTGACCAAAGAATAACTGGTCTCGTTGATCAACACAACTGGGATGATTCTTTTACTTTGGGGTCTAGCTCAGACACTCGAAGAGATAAAGACCAATGAATATATGATAATAAATCATCTTTAACTTCCTCACAGAGGTAAGGAGAGCTTTTCGTCATGTGTTAGATGATTCTTACAAGCAGTTTTGCTTGTCTGCCATGAAAATTGACCTAAGTAAATGAGGGTTTTGGTTTCCTGCCCTACATAGCAAGTTGATCTGAGAATGTGTGTGTGTGTGGTGACATTTTTACATAAAGGAACTAGAAGCACAGAGAGAGGCAAAATCCCTCCAGATGAACAGCAAAAGCAATCTCTGAGAAGCACCCAGTCCCCCACTCCATCCAGCCCACACACTGTGAGGAACGGGAAGAGTAAATGTCCCTACTCTATTGTAATATCTTACCTGCAGCCATCTCTGCCACTTTCCTGCCAAATGGCATGTGCATATGGAAGTCTGCCTTCTTATAAAGTGTTTTTTTTTCTCAACTCTTTAAGTTAGAAACAGAAAGGAACTAAAATCAATGTTGCCACTATAAAGCTTTTTAAAGACTCTAAGCTGGACGCACAAATGTACTAAAGACAATGTTGGGCACAGATATATTGGACTGACTAGAAGCCAACAAATCTACTTTGCAGTTTGCAGTTTGCTAGACAATTTGCAAGTCAATTGTGACAAAGTTGTAAACTAAAAATATTGTAATTTATTGTCTTGGTTACTTTTTTATTGCCTTGAAAAACTACCTTTGAAAAAACATCCTAAGGAAGAAAGAGTTTGTCCTGGCCCAGTGTGAAGGTACCATCCATCATTTCTAGGAGACTACAGCATGAGATGCTTCAGGTGTGGTCACACTACATCTGCAGTCAGGAAACAAAAGGCAGCGAGTGTTCCTGTTCAGCTTCCTCTTTTGTACAGTCTAGGATGCTAGCCCACCCAATGGTGCCACCACACTTGAGATGAATTTTCCAAGCTCAGTAAGACTATTCTAGAATATCCCTTACAGACAAGCCCAGAGATTTGTTTCTAAGATGATGCTAGACCCTGTGAAGTTGACAATATATACCATTGCATTTATCAATCAGAAAAGTGATAGGTCCTTGGTGTTCATTAAATGCTTATTGAATAAGTCAATCTAGCACAGATATGAAGACCATGTATCACTGGTAAGATGCCTTCAAGCCTTGGCTTTCCAGGTATAGCTATACTACTGTTTGCTAACCCTTCTCTTTCTCTGGATGCATTAACTCTCACTGCTGTCCTCTTCCTCCAGGATGCTGTGTCCCACAAAGGACTAAATGTAATGTGTAATCTTGCCACTAGCAGGTATCCTCAAACACAAGCCTCCATGGTAATGATATCTGAGTCTCCATCTCCTGCCAGACTCCTACCCTTGAACTTTATATCTCTAGAACGTTACCTGAGTCAAAGCATTGCATCTATTGGATTCCCATGTTCTTGTCACCTCTCCCCTAGACTGCCCCAATATCCAGTATCCTCTGTCATTAGCTTTGCTTGCTCAAATGTTTTCTTCCCAGGCCACCAAACCCAAACTCAATGGTGTGGACTATCTCCTTCCAGACCTTTTTTTTTTCCCACCACGGCCTGTATAACAAGTTACTCTTTATCAATCTGCCTGTACCTCGTCTCCTCTTCAAGCACCGGAAATTCAAATGGCTCAGGGACACGTGTCCCAGGTATGATCATATTTCCTGCACTTTCAGTCTTCCCCTTATGTCCATTCCTTCTTTAAAGATTCAGTCCCAGCTGCTACTCATAGGGGCAAATTCCCAATCTCCTCCTACAGCCTGGGTCAGATCACCTTATCCCACACAGCCCTGTGTAGTACATTTCCACCGCTCGGTTTACCATTACGGTCAGTGAAGGAGTCAATTAGCAACTCCTTCTCCCACAGAATCTGATGTAAGAGAATAGTCGATCATGTACTTATTGGGTTTTTTTTTCAGCTTGGCACAAACTTCAACATAACTAGGAAGAATAAATTTTAATTGGTAAAATACCTCTAAGATTAGCTTTTTAAACATATCTGTGATGATTTTTTCATGGCCCTTGATTGATATGGGGGGGAGTGCCTATCCCACAAGTGGGGCTACCCCTGTAAGTAGTCCCAAGCTATATAAGAAATCACGCTGAGGAACCCATGACCTGCAAACCAGTAAGCAGCATTCCTCCATGGCCTCTGCTTCAGTTCATGCCTCCAGGGTCCTGGAGTGAGTTCCTGCCCTGACTTCCCTCAGTCATGGGTGTGGTCTGAGAGTTATACGCTGAAATAAACCCTTTGCTCCCCACGTTGCTTTTGTTCCTGGTGTCTGTTACATCACGAGAACCCCTAACTAAGGCAGACTACATGTGACTTAGCTCTGAGTGTCCCAGCTGTAACATTGGTACCTGCCATGAAGCACAACCCAAAAAAGTATATATTGAATAAAACTGAGAGTTGATGTTTGTTAATGTGTGAATGAATTAGCATCTCTCACAATCTATTCAGAGTACAATCAATTACTCCATTTCTTCAACTCCCCAGGTAGAGAAGCTTGTCCCACTGAATGCCATCCTGAGGCACAATGGCTTCACTGATATTTCCAGGCAAGGTCACAGATGAGAAGAGTTCCCCATCCTTCAGTTGCAAAGGTTTTAAGGTCCATAGAATGACATGAGACTCGCAGCCAGTTGCCCTCCAGCCTTTAGAATCACTGCATCTGCTGGTATGAGCACACTGTCTAATTAAGCATCCTCTGAATCATAGTATCACAGACCACAAGAACAAGTTGGCCACAGGTAGAATCCCATTAACCCCGCTAGAATTTCCATTTTTCTGCTTTTTCCCCTGTGCAGAAATAAAGTTGCCAATTTTGTTGATGTAAGCACATTCTCCAACAACTTGAAACCTCTCCAGATTCCGCCAGCCCAGGAGAGGGGAAGAGATGGAATGTAGTTTAGGAGAGTCAGTTCTTGATTATGTTGGAATTAAAGGGTACATGCTTTGCTGCATTTTCAAAAATTGCAGATAAGAGGCACAGCAGTGTTTGACTCCTATGTCAAACAGAGCTGGTAATTTACTGTGGAAAAAAAAATAAACAGATGGGATAAAATAGGAAAGCGATATCTCCACTTTGTAACTCTATTCCTCGAGGATCACCATGAAGAGAGAAGTAATAATTACAGCAACAGAGTAGGCATTCCCTTGCCTCTTAGAAAACTTTATAGGCCAGTTGTTTACTGCTAACTTTTGGTGGAAAACCAGTTTAAGCTTCGTGGCCTGGTGAGAGGTTGTTACATGTGGAAGCTGAGCCGGCTGCTACTCAGAAGAAGGCTGGTGAGATGGCTCAGTGGGTAAGAGCATTGACTGCCCTTCTGAAGGTCCTGAGTTAAAATCCCCAGTAACCACATGGTGACTCCCAACCACCTGTAATGAGAACTGATGCCCTCTTCTGGGGTGTCTGAAGACAGCTACAGTGGACTTACATATAATCAATAAATAAATCTAAAAAAGAAAAAAATAATGCTACCATCACAAGACATAGACTAGAACAGTCCTAAGAGATCATCTTAAATAACCAAGAAGTAAACTTCTGCCATGTCTATGTGCAGAGACAACATATGTAGGGACCTCTGTCAATGAAAAGAAGCAAGAACTTCTGCCTTGAGACTTGAAAAGTAGGCATGTATTTACAAGGATAAAATCCATAGTACTTATTGAGAGTAGTAAGTAGATATAAAATATTCCTCACATGTAGCTTGACCTGTACTAAAATGATGCCTGTAGTTTGACTATTTGGAGGGTTTTTATGGATTTGTGAATTGATGTGAAAAGCCTAAGGGTCATGTTTTTTTTCTTTTCATTAATTTATTTATTTATTCATTTTACATTCTGATCACTGCTCTCTCAGCCCCCCTCACAGACTCCCTACCCCATCTCCCTCCCCTTCTCCTCTGAGAGGGTACCTCCTCCAACCTGTAGCATCAAGTCTCTGTTAGAGGCATCCTTTCTCACTGAGGCCAGACAAGACAGCCCATTTGGGGAATGGATTTCACAGACAGGTTAACAGCTTTAGGAATAGCCCCCGCTTCTGTGTTTGGGGGACCCACATGGAGACTGATCTGCTCTTCTGCTATACGTGCCAGGGGGTTCTGTCCAGCCCGTGGATGCTCTTTGGTTAGTAGCTCAGTCTGAGAACCCCCAGGGATCAGGTTAGCTGAAAGAGTCATAGTTCTAATCTCTTCATAGGACAGTAGTTAGTCCTTCACTTCTCCATCTGTTGCTATCCATTTCAGCCAAGACTAGGCCACTGTCCTGTCTTAACTTCCTGCCTAAAGCCCCACTTTCAAGCTCCTACCTTACCTCCTTAGCATATTTGTCTTCTTACGTGCTTTTTAGTGGCCCAGACTTCTGTCTACCATCATTCTTTCAGGAAAGAACTCCTTCCCTCTTTCAAATGTGTTTGGAGTTCATGGTGAGACGCTTCCTGTCTTACTTACCCGCTCCTAGACTGAAGAGAAAATGCTTTGTCTTGAAGGGACCCATCATGGCACTCCGGTCTCCTAGCTACAAACTTTACTAATAAAGAATCACTCAAACATATAAACTTTACTAATAAGAATCGCTCAAATATAGATTTTTCCCCCCTGATGCTAAAGAGATTTAACCTTCAAGATCCCATTTCATGTTCTAGTTTATTTTCGGTTGCTGTAATAAAAGATCTTGGGGAAAATAACACTTAAAAGAGGCAGGGCTTAGTTTTAGTTCCCAGTGTCTGGTTAATAGTTCCATCACTGTGGAGAAATCACAGAATAAAACCCAGGCAGGAGCTTGAGAAACCCATTCACATCACAGCCACAGCCAAAGCGGAGAGGCAAAGGATACATGCATGTTTAGTTTTGCTCACCCCCTTCTCAACTCTATACAATCAGGAACCCCTGCCTAAGAATATTGCCGCCCACAATGGGCTGGGTCTTCCCACATCAATTACCTTATACTCACAGACCAATCCACTGTAGACGAACCTTCACTAGGTCTTTCTTCCCAGGTGATTCTGGAACATTCCAGTGCATTCCTTTCTACCTAGCTCCACAGGCTTCACGTAGGCCTCTTCACACTCTTTCCTCTCTCTCAACTGAGTGAATTTCCCAACTTGGCAGCCTTTGCCTAAGCTTCAGCTTCTCCATAAAATCCATCTAATTAATTTACCAGGTTTTTCTCACATAAGTGTCTTTCTGTGGTCTTTTAAGAACCAACTTGATAGTTGAGAATGAATTCGATCTGGCCTCAGATGCTTGCTTCATTGTGGCTTTGGTTCATTACCAGCTTGTCAGTTTTTCCTTCCTTATGAACTTATAGAGGTCAGGACTCTGCCTCACATTTCTTCCTCCTTGGCACCTCCTCCTCCTTTGAATGGAGCAAGAGAACAATAAATAATGGAACTAAATGGAACACACCTGCCTATTAAGTATGAACTGACAGAGGGGTAAGGACTTTTACGTTGCCACAGAGTTAACTACTCCCATTTTCAGATATGAACAAGGATGTACACACGGAGGGTGAGGGTGGGTCGGTACAGCAATCTTCCACTTCCTGAAGTGGGCACTGAAGTTCTGTCCAAATCATAAGCCTCTTTCCTACTCCCACAGCCGCCAACTCTGGTGCATTGTCTTTTTCCTGAACGTCCCTGCAGGGGCTGAGTGGTTGGTTTAGAAAATGATCTGGCACTGGGTATCTTACAATAGTCAGCAAATAGACTTTCCTAGAGGAGTGTAAAGAAAGGCATAGCCAGGGCATCTATGGAATAGACAGTGGAATCAAAGCCACTCTCCCAAGTTCTCTATCCCAGGAATTAAAGCCATCTGAGTAAATAAATAGCAACCATAGCCATGATTCATAGTTGCTAATCTACTTCTACTCAAGTAAGGTATGTGCAGGAAAAAAAAATAATAGAGATTGCAAATTATGCAGGAGTCTGCTATGCTCCACTCAGATTTAAGGCGTGTCATTTGGGGTCGTCCAGGGTGATTTGTTACAGTGCTGTGGGATTCGTTTTGTTTTCTTTTGTTTTTTATCATTTCTACTGGGAGGGAGACGCAGGTGCCTACAGCGGGGCTTTTCTGGTCCTGTGCCGTCTTCGCATAAGGAAGTTTTCTGCATCTAATCCCTCCCTTTAGGAGCCTGACAAACCTTTGCGCTTCAGTTGCCAAGGTGAGGGATGCCTCCCACTTTCTCCTCCTCCCTTCAGGGAGGTCACTTACAGATGCAGACTGGGTAGCTCAAGCAAGCAGGGAAGTAACCAGAGTCCACAGGCAGAAAGAGAAAGAGACTTCCACTTGGGCTCGACCTCTGCCTGGCCCGGGAAGATTGAGTTTGCTCTCAGTGTGGGAACGAGCTCCCAGGGGTGAGCAGGTTCGCTCGTCCGAGGCTCCCCTGTCTCTCGGGGTAAAGAATTTATTAGTGAGAAATTTCAATTTCAGACCTTAAAATTGTCTTGCTTGACCTCAAGATCTTCAGTACCATGTATTAGAGCACACCCTATCACTGTTTGAACATTCTTTCACCCCACAAGCTCTCCCCCGCCCCTCCCAGGCTTATCTGTAAAAGGATTTCTTTCTGGCAAAAGATTGTTGCGCTAGTGGGGAGATTTTACACAAGGAGGTTCTGGGACAGTCCCGGCTTCTCAAGGAGCCCATCTGCAGAGGAGTCAATCAATGCAGGAAGGAACGCATTGGCCCTTCTACTCAGAAGCAGCCTACAGGGGTCGCTCTGTGCCTCAGCTAGCGTTGCCATGACAATTCAGAGGCTAAGGCACAGAAATGTCTGGAAGTCCACGAGTCTGGAAGTTGGAAGTACAAAGATCAAGGTGCTTATGGATCTGGATTCTTCCGAAGGGATGAGATTAACTCTGTCCAGTCTCTCTGCCGTCTGCAACCTGGGTACTGGTGCGCTGCGGATCAGCCAAGCACACCACTGCTCAGCCGTTGCCTTGGTCTGAGGAAGCATTCATCCTGAGTATCCATTTCTGTGTCCAATTTCCTTGTAGAATAAAAATTCCTTTTGGATTTGCAGTCACACTAGTAAGTCCACATGAGCCACTTACGTCTGGCCACATCCTTCCATGACGGCACAATTCAACCATTAAATCGCTAAGGATACACCAGGGCATCTCTAGGTACATCACATCGAGGACAAGACACTAGCACATGTTTTAGGATCAAGTCAACCCATGACTTACCATAGTAAATGTTTCTCACTCACGCCTGAGGTTGGGTCTGGGAAGCCATGTTGCTCCTGGAGGTGCTCAGGGATCTATGTAGGGCTCATCAGAATCTTGACTATCTTACAATCTCCTCCTGTTTTGCAGGTGGGAAAGAGCCTGGAGAACTTACGTCTCTTAAGTACTGCAAATGAACAATGACAAACATCCCTTTACAGCTCATAGGTCAGAATCAGTCCTATGACCTCAACTGTGGAGAAAGCTAGGAAGCACATAGAATCCTGTGGGACCATGAAATGCGTCTGGTCTTTTTCTTGACAAGTTGTTGGAAAGGCAAAATAGAAAACCATGAGTTTATAACTCTTAGCTCAGGATTAAGACTTTTTTGGTGCGTAGGCTAGCTCTTCCATTTCCTAGTTATGTATATCAAGTCTTTCTGGGCTATCATCCCTCAGTCTCCGTTCTATAAACTTATAGAAGTCATGATTCCCTTTACCTTTGGAGCTTGCTCCACGAGCTAGCTCTGGTCCTGCTCTTTGCTGTAAATGCTCCGAGGACATAACAGCAGAAAGACTTATTCTCTTTTGGTCACTTGGGGAAGTGAGGGTGAAGTAGATCGAGGACTTGTCCTGACTTCACCATATTGGTATTTAGTACGTAGGTGCTTAGATGGAAGAAAGGGTCGTGGTGCACAAAAGGTAATGGGTGGATGAAAAGTCACCACTCGTGCATCACTGCCAGTTGTCTCGTTTCTCAGAAGGACTGGGACCCGCTTGTTTCTATAACGACAGGAGTTTACTGACACTGAGCAGGTCTAGTCACCACTTACCAAGTAAGAATATCTTCACATAGTGGCAAAACATGCCCACAAAAGTAGGGAGAGCATAGTTGACATTTGATTCTTAATATAGCCCTCAGTGCTGGCTCAGTCTCTAAGAGCTCTCAAAGCTCCAGGTTAACTGACTCTGTTGGTCCTCCTGTGTAGTTCTCATCCCCTTCAGAGCCTTCAATCCTTCCTCCAATTCTTTCATAAAAGCCCCCGACCTTCATCCAACGTTTGGCTATGGGTATGTGTATCTGCTAGGTGGAGCCTTTCAAAGGACACTTATGCTAGGTTCCTGTCTGCAACCATAACAGAGTATATCATTAATAATGTCAGGGGTTGATGCTTGCCCATGGGATGGGTTTCAAGTTGGGGCAGTTATTGGTTGACCATTACTTCAGTCTTTGCTCCGTCTTTGTCCCTGCATTTCTATTAGACAGGACAATTTTGGGTTGAAAGTTTTATGGGAAGGTTGGTTTCCTTATCCCCCAGTGAGGGTGTTGCCTTCCTAATGAGGTGGCCTCTTCAGGTTCCATGTTCCCACTGTTAGGCATCTTGACTAAGGTCACCCACATTGACTCCCCCATCTCAGGCCTCTGGGACTTCCTAAAGATTCCCCCAACCCCTCCATCACCAGAAGCTGCAAATTTCCATATATTCTCCTGGTGCTCTGGGTCTCTCTCCTGTCTCTCTGCACGCTTGAATCTGCCCCTCTCATCTCTGCCCTCCTTTCACCCACATCCCTCCCTCCCTCTGTGTCCTATGACTATTTTGTTCCCACTTGTAAGTATGATTCAAGCATCCTCACTTGGACCTTTCTTCTTGTCTAACTGCTTTGAGTCTCTGGGATATATCATGGGTATTCTGTACTTTATGGATAATGCCTACTTATCAGTGAGTACATACCATGCATGTCCTTTCGGATCTGGGTTACCTCACTCCGGATGATATTTTCTAGTTCCATCCATTTGCCTGAAAAATTCATGATTCCCTATTTTTAATAACTGAATAGTATTCCATTGTGTAAGTAAACCACATGTTCTGTATCCATTCTTATGCTGAAGGACATCTGGGTTATTTCCAGTTTCTGGCTATTATGAATAAAGCAGCTATGAACATAGTGGACCAAGAGTCCTTGTGGTATGGTGGAACATCTTTTGGGTAAATGCCCAAAGGCAGTATAGCTAGGTCTTCAGGTAGATTTATTGCCAATTTTCTGTGAAACTGCCATGTTGATTTACAGAGAGGTTGTACAAGTTTGCAATGCTACCAGCAATGAAGGAGTGCTCCCCTTTGTCCAAATCCTTACCAGCATATGTAGCTTGAGTTTTTTATCTTAGCCCTACTGATTGGTATAAAGTAACATCTCAGGGTTGTTTTCATTGCATCCTATGACTAAGGATGTTGAGCATTTCCTTAAGTGCTTCTTGGCCATTTGGTCTTCCTCGGTTGAGAATTCTATGTTTAGAATTTGTAGCCCATTTTTAATTGGGTTATTCGGTTTTTTTGAACCTAACTTCTTGAGTTCTTTGTATACTTTGGTTATTACCCCTCTGTCTGATGTAGGGTTGGTGAAGATCTTTTTCCCATCGGTAGGCTGCTGTTTTGTCCTACTGACAGTGTCCTTTGCCTTATAGAGGCTTTTCAGTTTCATGAGGTCCCATTTATCAATTGTTGATTTTTAGAGCCCGAGCCCTTGGTGTTCTGTTTCCTGTACCAATGAGTTCAAGGCTATTTACCACTTTTCTCTTCTAGTGTTTTATAAGCAGGAATCATACCCGTCTGTGTCTGGATTCTTTTTCATATTTTAATGTGTGTGTGTGTGTGTGTGTGTGTGTGTGTGTGTGTGTGTGTGCCCCTCAAAGCACACATTACCCTTTGAGACCAGAAGAAGCCATCAGATTCATGGCTGTGGAATAATAGGTGGTTGTGAACTACCCAACATGTATTCTGGTGCTAGAGCTCAGGGCCTTAGAGTATTGAACACTCACAACCATGGAATCATCTTCCCAGTCCCATTGTGTCTGGATTCTGTCACTTGACATGTTTCTAAATTCATATTGTAACATGGATCATTCCTTTTGATAGTTGAATAATACTCCAGTATAAGGGCGTACTGTCTTTTACTTTAAGCTATTCATCAGTAGAGAGACGGCGTTGTTTTCATTTCTTGTCTACTGCGAATTGTGCTGCCATGAATATTCATGAACAGCATATTGTTTGAACATCTGCTTTCATTTCTTCAGGATGGAAGCAGAATCGGGGTCATATGATAATTATGAATTTAGCTCTTTTGGGGGTGCTGCCCAGTTATTTTCCACAGTAGCTACATCATTTTTTTATTCCCACTGGCAATGTACAGATATTCTAATTTCTCTACATCCTTGCTAATACTAGTTAATTTCCTTTATTTAATAAGCATCCTAGTTGCTGTGAGTTGGTAGCTCATTGGGGTTTTAATTTCATATCCCCCCAGTGGTTAGTAAAACTGAGAGCTTTTCCATGTTCTTGTTGTCTTGTTGGACATCAATGTATGTTCTTTGGAGGAATATCTATTCAAATTTTCTCTGTATTTATTTAGATTTTTGTCTTTGCTATAAAACTGTAAGAGATTATTACTAAGACATGTTTGATACTATGATCTTATCATAAAAATAATTTGCAAATATCCATTCTATTCTGTAATTTGTATTTCAGTTTCTTGGTAATGTTCTATGAATCACACAAAATTAATAACATAATGATAATATGTGTGTGGTATAGCATCTTATTTCGATCAGTGTACAGATAAAAACACAGTGATTGGCAATCATTTCTTTATCATTGTTTCATGGCAGAAGACTTCAAATCCCTCTTTAAAGTTCTTTAAAAAGGCCTAGACAGACAAACATGGTATGTACTCACTTTTAAGTAGATATTAGTTGTTAAGAAAATGATAATCAAGCTACAATCCACAGACTCGGAGAAGTTAGGTAAACAGGGTGCGTTGCAGGCTGGACACAGGGATCTCCCTGGGAAGGGGAAATAAAATTGCTTTTGCAGGTGGACTGGAGATAGGTGGGGATGGGAGCTGGTGTTAGGGGACAGAGGTAGAGAGTGCAGGGAGAGATAAATAGAACCGGGTGGCAGTAGGAAGGTAGTCTGGAAACCTAGCGCAGTGGAAACTTCCTGGAATCTATGAGGGTGACCTTAGTGAGGACTTCCTAGGATGGAGGATATGGCCATTACTGGCCATCTTTTGTCACCAAGAAAGGCTTCCAGTGATGGTTCAGGTTGCATTTGATCAACTTGTTTGCCAAAGGTGTTCTGTGGAGAACCCCAAACAACCCAGGCTGGCTGGTGCTAGGATAGAGGATTGCTCTCTGAAAACTGACAGTATGGCCTCCTTGTCAAGGACAACATCCACACGGCGCATTGAATGTAAGGAGGTCAAGCTGGCACCTGCTTGGAGCCTTCACTCCTGTGTTCCAGTCTCTTTGGTGTGAGAAGATACCCTACAGGCTACCAAAAGAGAAATCTGGACACTAACCCAGACACAAAACCTTCCACCTACAGTCTGTCCTGCCTACAAGATATGCTGAGTCAAGGTGATGTAGACCTGAGGGAGTGACCAGCCAATGTCTGATTTTGTCTCAATAGGGAGCCCATGACCTACACTGCTTGGATGGCCAGGGACCAGAGACTGGATAGCCAGGGACCTAGGGTGGAACCAAACTGAAAGAAAATGAGATGACTCCTGATGCTACTTTGCTAGACTCACAGATTTGTGCCTTGTCCAGTTGTCATCAGAGAGGCATCTTCAGGGAGCAGATGGGAACAGGTACAGAACCCTCAGCCACACACTATGCAGAAAGAGAGTTGACATTGGAGGTCTACATTGGGTTCCTCCAGTCAGAGCTCAGAGAACCCAACTGAAGAGGGAGAGGAAAGAATGTAGGAGTTAGAGAGAGTGGAGGACACCAGGATAACATGGCCCACTGAATCAACTCAGCAGGGCTCATAGGGGCTCACAGAGACTGAAGCGGCAAGCACTGGGCCTGCACGGCTCTGCACCAGGTCCTCTGCATATATGTTATGGCTGTTAGCTTGGTGGTTTTGTGGAACTCCTAATGGGAGCAGGTGTATCTCTGACCCTTTTGCCTGCTCTTAGGACTCTTTTCCTCCTCATAGGTTGCCTTGTCCAGCCTCAATATGAGAGATTTCACCTTGTCTTATTGTTTCTTGTTTTGTTCTGTTTGGTTGTTGTCCCTTGAAGGCCTAATCCTTTCTGAAGAGAAAAATGGAGGGGGACTGGATCTAGGGGACAAGACAGGTGGAAGCATCTGGGAGAAGTAGAGGGAGGGGACACTGTGGTCAGGATGTACTGTACAAAAGAAGAATCTATTTTCAATACAAAAACTTGAAGTAGTTTATCTGTCTTTACTATAGTCACCCCTCTATGCTATTGTATCTACCTTTTATCTAACTGTATTTTTCACCTTTATATATATACCTATCCTTTCCCTCAGCTTTTCCAGACGCAAGTAATCAATACACACAAATTGATTTGCTGAGGGTTTGTTTGATTACTTGTTCATTTGTTTGTTTGTTTGTTTGAACCTATAAGGTAGAGCATGCTAGATTTGTCTCCCTGTGTGTGTCTCATAGCACATAACAGACTACCTTCATTCATGGGACTTTATTATCTTCTTTATTGGGACTAAATACTGTGTACACCACACTTTATTCACTCTTACATTGGGAAGGGCACTCAAGTTGATTGTACGTATCAGCTATTATGGATATACTACATTAAGAACAGGACGTGGGCATCTATTTGATATGCTGATGTCACCTCTTTCAAATGTACAGATGAAGTAGGAGTGCTGGACCACACGACAGATCAGGATGAGTGGTGGGAGGCAGATACCAGCCTGCCTGCAACCTAAGTCTACCCCAAGATGGTTTCTTGCTGCAACAGCCAGAACGCTGGGAGTTGGAAGACAATGTAAGTTTCTTCTCTGAGACAAAGCTGTGTCACAGACAGCAGGTAGCTTCCTAAGGGGGCTCCAAACCTGTGATGGCTGTGGAATTCTTTACCTAGTGAGGATCATTGGCATACATGGTGATGATATTGGTTCACCCTTTAATGGAAGTCCTCCTAGTTGTAAAGAGGAGGCCCCTGTGACGAGGGAAGGGAAGCAGGGTTGCACCAGCTGATGCACTGATATCTCAACCCTGTGTGCCTTACACGTTTTCCATCTCCACCTTGCTGGGTTCCAGTGTCTCCCCTGTGCCTGACAATGCTACTGTAGTTGTTGGGATTCTTCCTTACTGAACGCCAGCCTTGAGCACCTGGAAACAGCTCTTTGGTAGTCTCTCCGCAAAGGGTTCTATTTTGATGAAGTCTAATGACCTGTTTTTTTCTTGCTGCAGTTTTGGTTATCACATCATTAAACAGTCATTTGAAAGACATTTGTGTGGACCCAGGCATGATGGCACACTCCTACAGTCCCAAAACTCCAGAAGATTAATGTGAGAGTATCATCATTTTAAAGCTTGCCTGGGTTACAGAGAGAGAGGCCCCTTAAGGAAGGAAGGAAGGAAGGAAGGAAGGAAGGAAGGAAGGAAGGAAATAAGGAAGGGAGAGAGAGGGGGGAGAATGAAAGAAAGAAAGAAGGAAAGAAAGAAAGGAAGGAAGGAAGGAAGGAAGGAAGGAAGGAAGGAAGAAAGAAAGAAAGAAAGAAAGAAAGAAAGAAAGAAAGAAAGAAAGAAAGAAAGAAAGAAAGAAAGAAAGAGGGGGAGGGAGGGAGGGAGAGGGAAGGAGGGAGGAGGGAGGGAGGGGGAGGGAGGGAGGGAGGGAGGAGAGAGAGAGAGAGAGAGAGAGAGAGAGAGAGAGAGAGAGAGAAAGAAAGAAAGAAAGAAAGAAAGAAAGAAAGAAAGAAAGAAAGAAAGAAAGTTCTGTTTCTTAAAGTTTGACTATTTTAGTGATGAACTAATTGAAAAGAAAAATGAAAATCTTAATACACTGAGACTACAAGGAAGCCATAATCTTCTCTACTCAGCCTTGATTAATTTATTTGCTAAACTATGGGGATGGAGAGCCAACTAAGTGGTTAACAACATTTGCTGCTCTTGCAGAGGATTTACATATAGCTCACAACCATCTATAACTCCAGCTACAGAGAACCCTACACTCTCTTCTGACCTCTGGGGGCACCAGGCATGTACACATGATACACGCACACATACACACACACACACACACACACACACACACACACACACACGCAGGCAAACATTTACACATATAAAATAATAAGTAAGTCTTTTAAAGCTTTGAAAATAATTTATCCAAATATTTTGTGATTTTACAGCATATTTATCTCATTAGTATATATTATAGCTATGACAAATACAGATAATCAGAAAATATGCTATCAAAATAAGTATCGTGTAAGTGTTATAACCCAGAGAGGGAGGAAGAATGTGAGGGATGTTCACATTTAATCTGGAAATAGATAAATAGAAGTGACGGTGTTGAGATTTAGGTATATACTTGTTGGGGTGTCTCAGACTGGCTCCTCTCTGCCTCTGTCAGCCGAAACAATTACCAGGTGGGAGGGGTAATGAACCAAACCTCAGCAGAGGGCAAAGTTTGGAATCTTGTTATCATTCAGGTGTTCACAGAGAAGATAAAAGAATCACTCTGCAGCCCAAAGCCTCAGAATCCACATCTGAGATGATGAAGTAATCCCTTAGTGAATGTCTTTCCAAATCCAGGATGGTTTAGAATTAATTATAAAGAAGATGAAGTATTAAGACTTTTGTGTCAAGTTCAAGAATAGGTTTTTAATCATTGGGACAATCTGTGTATATTCAGTGCTTAAAGTGTTTGTAATGATGTGGAATTGGCACATTAGAGTCTGACAGATTAACCTTAGAATTCCAATTTAAAATATGTAATTGACTAGTGATTTCAAGTCAAAGGTACAAGATTTTTGACTGAGCTTGTAAACAGAATTAGAACATCTCAGAGAACTAGATTGACTATATTTATAAGCTCAATAATTTATTAGAATGAGAAGGCTTATTTAAATTCTCAAGGCAGTTGTGCTCATTAGAGACATGAACTTGTCTGGCCAAGTCCTTGAAGGGCTTAAAAGAAAACTGAACTTATAACATGATAGTTTCAGCTTCAAATGCCCACATTTGTAAAACAGACTCGTTGTTTAAAGAAAAATTAGTTTGTTGGGTTGATCAACCACTTAACCAATTACCTCCTAGAAATTTACAGATCTTAGTTGTTAAAAATCATAAATTTGGAGAGATTGTTGGGGGTGAAAACACCTGCTGTCACGCATGAGAACCAGAGTTGGAACCATCTGAGCCATAGGTACCAGGTGGGCATGGATGCTCTCCTATCATTGCAGTGTTCAGGGGGGTCAGACGGGATGTGCCTACAGTAAGCCAATGGAACGAGCCAGCTCCACCATGTCACCAGCTGTGTGTTCAGCTGAGAGATCCTGCCTCAACAAATCAAGCAGAGGGTGGTTGAAGAAGCACCAGGCTCAGCCCTCCATCCTTTTGTGTGCAAACATTCACGTGATCCCACACAGAGGCAATCAGGCATTCATATATGTGCAAACACTTGCACATGAGCGAGGAAAAATGTTTATGTCTTTAGCAACAGCAACACTTGAACTTTAAGATATGGAAAAGACTATGTAACTTTAAAAATCTAATATTAATTTTAATTTATAGGTAACTCTGATCATATAAACTTCTGAAATTTGACATTTCATATGGAATGAAGGCCATTTCCAATGTGCAGAATCTCTAGGAATCAGACTAATGAATATTATGAAATAGCATCCCATTAATCTAATTCTTTTATTTGATTACATTATTTAGACAGAACTTTCTGCCTAACTAGCTACAGGTATGAAAATAGTTCCAGCCCTTGTTTTTATTTTTTGGTGAAATCATAGGATTTATATGTTTTTTTAATCATGAAAAGACAAAAAAGAATGCCACAGGAAGAGAAATGGCCAGAATCCATGGAAAGATAATGTATTTAAATAACCCGTACCCTGATCTAATCATATTCTGTACACACTGGAGTTACGCGAGGTCCTACCATGTCAGCATGCCCATTCATGCTTCCCAGTCAATGAGTAGTCTTTGTAAAAGAGGAATAAAATGAACTAGGAAAGACCAACACAGAACACAGAGCGTGTGGAGGCAATCTCACATACATACGTTACATAAAGACTCGATGTGACTCTCTAATAAGTGGAGAAGGCGGCGTCTCTCCAAGCAATGAAAAAGAGAAAGGAAGTAGATTTAGAAGAAGGACCTCTTGCCTGAGTTCTACGAGTGCATGAGTGCATTTTCTGCAGCCAATGGCTGTCTTCAAAGTGCTGGTGACCAGGCTAAATCTCTGAGGAAAGACAAGGTGAGGCCTTCAGGATGCTGAGCTCAACACCCTTTGAAACTGCTCGCATATGACTTTGTGGTTTTCAGATGGAATGTTTGAGAGTTTTAAAGACCTCAAGAGTGAGCAGATAACATATTTCTCTAGTGGAGAATAAAGCTATCCGATGGCTTAAAAGCACGAGTTTAGTCAGGTAGCTGGGGTTCAAATCTTAGCTCAGCTGCCAAGCAAAGCAATGACTGTGGACAAGTCACCTGCCCTCCTGCAGAAAGTGCAGGTATTTAGTGGAGCTCTTAGAGAAGCCAGGAAATACCTTTGAGGGTTGTGAATCGTAAAGAGCTCAGTGTCATGAGCCACACTGACAGCCACCTGGTGACTCACAATTAATTACACTCTCGAAGTGAGAAATTTCCAGAAAGAACATGAATCCTCCCTTAGCAGAGCTGCATTTTTCTTTTCCGTCTCCAGTCACTGGCTGAGAAGTACACATCCCTGTTTTACATTAAGGTCATGTTTTCATACTGCTTAAGGCAAGTTGTCTCTTTAAGAATCAAGAACGATACGGTGCCATCTGTTAAAAATCTGAAGAAAGGACATGGAGGCTGGAGGCTTTTATTAAAATGTCTCTACATATGAAATAACATTCTTCTCATTGAATGGTCATAAATTGAGAAGTATGAAGGGAGCCAGCTTCCCAGCTGTGAGCATCTTAACTGTGGCAAACACAAATTTGACTTTTAAAAATTCCACCCTCGGATGAAGCAACTGGGAATTTGTTCAAGATATATAAGAATTTTTGGAAGATTTGACATGAATTTGTTGTTCTGATGTATTTTTTTTTCAGCACTTTGCTAGTATTTAAATTACTTCTCGCCAATTGGGCGCATTCAACCAGGTCAGAGCATTAAGACAATAACCACTGCCACACCTTGCATACTATTAGACACATTTAGGAGCCTTTGGTCTGTAGGGATCAAGGTCCTGTAACACTTTGGAGGCCATCTTGAGACACTAAGCCGTTTAGGAATATGCTGCATACTTTGTATCTACCTATTTAAGTTTCCAGGAAGGTATTTTCTTTGTAAGCAAACTATTCATCTAAATAAATGTTTGTTGCAAAGACACTTGACATTTTACAGAGCGGCAATGATATTTCCCAAAACTGTGTGTTCCCTATGGATTAACCAGACTTCTCAAGCTCACAGGGAACTAAGATTCCGGGGTTTTAATTAATGAAAGAATATTTTAAATTAGGAATTAGTGTCTCCTTTTTTAATCAGAGCAAGGAGATAGGATTATCATAAATAAAATAACTGTATACTAATATGGACCATCTGTGCCTTGCCACCACAGGGAAGAAAGAAAATAAAATCAGGAAGGGAAGCCCTCACATAGACAGGGGACATTTCTAGATGGTGAGAAGGATGGCAGGAGGGTACACAACCTCTGAGCCTTGGGACAATCTAGTCCTTCTTCAGGTGGCAAGGTCATCCTGGGCTGGAAAGTATCACAGGGACCCCAATTAATCTAAATATTTTGGCTTTGACAGCTATCCCTTTGGGGTTTTTATGGCAGGGAACTGAAATTTTCAGGTGAGGAACGCACTCTGAAATTAAGCACTAAAATATGTCTGCCTACATTAGGCTGGCCTGGAAGGATGGACTTCGATTTTTAAATAGTCAGGTTCTGAAAATCATTTCATTGACTTTTTTTAAAAAGTGGAGATACCTTTTAAATATCATAATTAGTGTGACCGCACCTCACATGGGTCTCAGGGCATAACTTCCCATGACCCTACCCCTCCGGGGTTTCACAGCATGACCCTGAGAGGAAAGAAGACATCATCATGTCCAGAAATGGGAGGGTTGGTTTTGTTTTATTTACACTGTTGGGGACAAAAAAATCTTATGGCAAATTCTTATGACTCAAAATTTGTAATACTTAATCTCCAAATTTGTAATACTTCAATCTCCAAAATAACAGCTATAAAACAAATCTTATTAATGCTCCATTTCCCTCTTCTTGTCAGTTTTTTCAGAAACTTGGCCCTTTCTTTCCCATTTTATAAAACTTGGTACTTCATCACACTACAGGAAAACATGTATAGCCATCACCTGTAGCTCCTGGCAGTTCTGAAAGCAGCTAGAAAGCAAAGCCTAGAGTCGCCAACACATTTAAGCTGGATTGTGAAGATAGGATTCATCGGAGAAAAGAGAGACTTTAAATACTATGAACAAGTCCCCTTTCTGAAATTGTTTAAATCGTATTGGCATCGCCTGCAAGAATCAGCTGCTCTGTGAGTGAGTGCCAGAATCAAGTTTTAAAACTAAATGTATACTGCAAAATTCAATGGGCTTCATTCATTCCGGGTCTGGTAACAAAGGCTACTCAGATCTTATGTGCAAAATGCACCAAGACATCAGAAAATCCTTGGAGCTCCGAGACATGGATTGCCAATGGTCATCCTCTACAATGCAATGTCTCCCAAAGAGGCAACGGTCCAGGAGCTAGGAAAGTATGAAAGACTGAAGGACATGGTTATAGGGTTCTGATGGTCTAATGGGGAATATAAACTGTTTTAGGAAGAAAGATGGTGGCCCAACACCTGACATGTGCAGGCTGCTAGGGGTCAAATAACTTTGACTACCTCTTAGTTGGATGACACTAAAACTAACTTTTTAAAAAGTGCTTATAATACATAATAAGTCCAGGCACTGGGCAGAAGGTTCCAGATACAACACTTGTAAGATGAGGACTGGAGTCTTGATCTCCAGAATCGAATGCTGGGTAGACATGGGAGTTCACATGTAATTCCAGCCCTGAGAAGTCTAGAAAAGGGTTCCCTCAGGTGAACCTGATAGCTTTACTAGCTGAATTAGGAAAGCACTGGGTTCATTTGAGATATTCTATTTCAATGACTGAGGTGGAGAATAACCAAGGAAAACCCCACATAAACCTAAAGAGTCTGTGGGCAAGCACACATCCATGTGTCCAAACACACACGCATTCAAAATACACACATACACATGTGTACACACACACACACACACCACACACATACCAGCTAAGTCCATGGAAGAGTCATATCTCTAGACAAAAACTACTTGGGACTATGCTACTAGGAAGGAGGGATAAATACATCAAGGCCTTTGCTGGGAGTGGCAGGAGGAATATGTAATTCCTGTGATCTACTGCATAGAAAGACTCAACAAAAGGGGCAGGGGGGCAGGGTGTTCCTTTTCCTGCTGGGAAGGGCTTGGGCCATCTGTGCCCACTGGTTTTACTGGTGGGTGCTAACTCACAGAACGTCATTCCTCACCATTGTTGTTCTCCTGTTTGGTTGCAAACAAGTATCTCAACAGAGCATAGATTTAATTGGTGTCCTTGGCAATGCGAGGTTTGCAAGGATGTCACTCTGCTGCATGCTCTCTTCTCAATGCAAGTGTCCTCTGACATGGCATCTGGCATCACCATCTGCTCCTGACTGGGTGTACCTTATCCCTCAGGCAGCATCTCATCAGCATCGCAGCCACAGAGCTCAAGCTCAGAGAGCTCCTCGGACACCTGAAGGTCCAGAAGACACACTCGTGAAGGCTTCTGGTGCCAACTGTGACGTTTTGTCCCCTCACCAAAACCAGCACCTAACATGCAGAACTCCCTCTGTGGAGGCATCCATTTCATTCAGCTACTCTCAGAATTGGAAAGGGAAGACGTGAACGTCCCATCACCTGGGTCCCTGTGAGAGGAGACAGGTATCCCGAGAGTTTATTGTCTATGAGTGAACAGCTCTGATCTTTACACACTCAAGAAGGTGTGATCATCACTAGTTCTACTTTCTACTCAGTAGACTCCTTGGGGACTTTAGTAGGCAGTATTTAGAAGAGGGAAGTTATTTTCCCCACTTGAATGATCTCACTGCAAATCTAGACATAGAGCTTGATTCGGAATCCATTTGTAGCCATCACATTTTAGAATAGGGATGTCAAATGAGACAGTCCAAACCACCTCTCCTTCTGGGCTGGCAAGATGCCCAGGGCACAAAGATGATTCCACCAAGCACAGTCATCTGACTTTGACTCTAGCATCCACAGAGTGAAAGGGGAGCGCTGATTTCTACCAGTTGTCCTCTGATCACCACGGCATGTGTCCACATCCATGCAGGCATGCAGCCCAGGCACAATAGGTGTTCTTCCCATCAAAAGGACAATCTTTCTCAAGACATTTTTGTGGCCATTAGTTGACACAAAATATGGTAGTGACATTATTTTATACTTATTCTGTAGCAATGAAGATGGAATTTAGAAAGGTCAAACAGCTTGTTCAAGATCACAGAACTAACGAGGGGTGAAGACAAAATTCTAATCCAGTTCTTTCTCAAACACAGCTTTGAAATGTGGCTTCCTGTTTCACATGGTGTAGCTAGTAGCCCATTCCCTCTACTTCCTTAGGTTAATCTATTGCCTGATTACATCAATATCCTTGTGTTGGCATACATATCAATTTCTATGTATATGCTTATGTGTGTTAATTGTGTGTGCACCTGTTTTGTGCAGGTGTGTGTGTGTGTGTGTGTGTGTGTGTGTGTGTGTGTGTGTGAGAGAGAGAGAGAGAGAGAGAGAGAGAGAGAGAGAGAGAGAGAGAGACCAGAGATTAACATTGGATATATTTTCTTCATTCTCTACATACTTTTGGGACAAAATCGTTCACTAAACTTGTACCTCATAGATTTCATGTTGCTAATAAATAAAAATCATAATGTTGGCTTTCTCACCTGAGGGTTACTGGGTCATCAGTGTAAATGTATAGATATACTGTACACATAAATGACCAGTCGTCTGTATGTTGCTTCTTCACACTCTAGTTCTCTGATTGATTTGGTAGAATGAAGAATACATTCTCTTGCTATATGAGCGAGGACCCACAGTCAGTTGGTGTAAAGTTCTCCCATCCAAATACATACATCCTGAGACTCACATTATCCAACCTCTAACAGACAGGTAGGATTATCACAGGCCTATTAGATAATGGGGAAAATAATTAGTAAGCTAAACCTAGCATATCTGGGTTTGGAGGCCAACATTCTAATTAGGGAGTAACCAGTCTGACCTATCTCAACCCTGAAGCAATTGTAGCTCCATTTCTTCATAGAACTACATCCAAGATAATGCAGCACCCAAGACAGGTGAACCTGAGCATTCTGGGCAGGAATATCCCTGGCTAGTAGTGTGCCAATGCAGTCATCTTTTCATAGGATATATAACTTTCAATTTTGTCCTAATCATAATTTAATTCAATGTCAAATGTTGATTTCTATGCCCATAGAATGACTTATGTTCCTCAATAAACATTTCAGATGGATAAAAAACACTGAGAATTATATTCTGGTCAAAAGTGCCAAAATTTCCCAATTCTATGCCTAAATGCCTGTCCTAAATTGACCTGGAAATTTAGGAATAGGTGGTAAATAAAAGACAGAGTTCAAGAACATCATGAGAGTACTTATGAATAAAAAATGAAGCTACTTTTTATGAATCAGAGGAATGAACAGTTATTTCTCTTTTGTTTCACTTATAGAGTTTGTGTTAAGTATTTTAATACTGTGACATTTATTTATTATATCAGTTGTGCCTTCATTTTCTGTATCTTTGTGTGTGTATGAGGAGGGGAGAGGGAGAGAGACAGAGACAAAGATAGAGATGGGGAAAATCACAGTGCAGTCCAAATAGGTTTCAACTTCATGATTCTCTCACTTTAGGCTCCAAGTACTACCAAGAGGATGAAAATTTTTCTTAAAGGGGAGAATCTGAGACCTGTATGGATTACCGGTAACCTGACTGAGAGTTTTAGAAAATTTAAATCGAATTGATCATTTCAAACCAAAGAAGAAATTCACAGGGGCATTCGTGAGTGTTGGGAGGCATTACGCTCATAGTCATTTTTGATTTACTGCAGCAAACAGCACAAACACAAGATCCTGTTATAAACCTCTACAATCCATACATACATATTCCAATTCTCTGATCATCAGGAAATATTTTTTGATATCCCAGCTCTGTATGGATCTTTTCTTCAGGAAGATGTTTGACCTGTCCAATAGGTTTTCAGTATTTTTGTAAATTGGTAAATTAAACTTTTGAATTTTATGCATAATTCTTACATCACTTGGAATCCTCTGGATGGAATCATTACAAATTGACTTTGACTACTGTAATCAAAGGTGTATTCATGAGAAGCATACATTATTGAAAAACCAGAGTATAATCTTAAAAACAGTTAAGAACCAAGAAAGCTTCATAGGCCAGAAACCAAGGTGGTACCATGGTCCTGGGTTGGGGCGATCTACACAGAAAACACACAGTCATATACTTAACTTCCATCTGTCTTTGCTGCTTTCATGTGTATGCATGAATCTGAATCCTGGAAGGACTGGTCATGTTCACTCAGATAACTGTTCTGGGTTATTGCAGAAGGAGGAGTGATAGGCATGGTGACAGGGGTCTATTTGTTTATTACAGATGGAGAACAGGTACTTGGGTTCACTGTACTAAGATAACATGCAATTAAACAGAAGTGTTCTCCCCCTTCCAAAAAATGTGGTCAGAGAAAGAAGGAAGAGAGATTTGATAACCCAACTCAACACAGCAATGACAGATTTCAACAATAATTTTTCATGTGACCCAGAAGGCCAAAGTCTGCTTGCATTTGAGACAAAAACCAATTTAAGTTCTTAAGGTTGCCAGGGTAAAGGCTGGAGTCTGAACTGAGGTGAACTCACAGGGGTAAATATCACTTTATGAGTTTGGGGAGAAGAAACTTGATAGGTCACACAGTCTAACTCTTCCATAGCCGCCTCATCGATTACCAGTGCTCGATTACATATCATGCCTGGAAGAGGTTGGGTGACCTGGTCCTTTCCAAGCTCACTTTCCTGAGAGTGTCACCTAAGATGGAATACAAAACAAAACAGTGCAACCTGCAGACTCACAGTGGTGGGAGCAATTCACTTTACCTCTGTGAATCACTGATGTAGATAGACCCTTCCATGCTAAGACCATTCAGAATTTAAAATTTCCTCATTTGTGGACCTGAAACATACTACAATGCAGATTATTAGTCGTTGACAAGTATCTCACTCGTGAGCTTACAATGAATAATGACTATTATTCTTTTTCTCCCCAACAGTGCACAGCCTCTCTTCTACCCTGTTATATAGATCTTCTACCTTCAAACCATCTCCAAGTTATTCCCAGATTTTTCCAATTTTCCTCTTAACTTTGCATATCATATGTGAAGGGTACACGTGTTTGCGTGTGTATGTAGAGACTACAGGACAGTCTTAGATGTCCTCAGGAACAGCCCACCTTATTTTTTGACTAAGGCTCTCAGTGGGACATGAAGTCTGCTGATTCCACTAGCTGTCCAGTGAGCCTCAGAGACAATTCTTGCCTCCGCATCCCCAGCACTAGGCATGCCACCACACGCAGCTTTTCACCAGGCTCTGGGCATCAAGCTCTCATGCTCATCATTGTATGGGAAGCACTTTACCAACCAACTCAAGCCATCTCCCCAGCCTCTGAACCCTCACAGTTGCCCTGCTCTTCTGAGATGATCTCCGGTCTGTTTGTGCTCTACTACTCCAAATTTACAAACCGAGAGTGCAGGAGCTTGTGAGTGACTGTCTCATACAGCACGAGGATGGAGCTCACTTTTGGAGCTGAGACGAAAGGATGGACCATCTAGAGACTGCCATATCCGGGGATCCATCCCATAATCGGCTTCCAAATGCTGACACCATTGCATACACTAGCAAGGTTTTGCTGAAAGGACCCAGATATAGCTGTGTCTTGTGAGACTATGCCAGGACCTAGCAAACACAGAAGTGGATGCTCACAGTTGGTTATTGGATGGATCACAGGGCCCCCAGTGGAGGAGCTAGAGAAAGTACCCAAAGAGTTCAAGGGATCTGCAACCCTATAGGTGGAACAACAATATGAACTAACCAGTACCCCCTGGAGCTCGTGTCTCTAGCTGCATATGTATCAGAAGATGGCCTAGTCGGCCATCAGTGGAAAGAGAGGCCCATTGGTCGTGCAAACTTTATATGCCTCAGTATAGGGGAACGCCAGGGCCAAGAAGTGGGAGTAGGTGGGTGGGGGAGTTGGTGGGGGAGTGTGTGGGGGACTTTTGGGATAGCATTGGAAATGTAAATGAAATAAATACCTAATTTAAAAAAATCTGGAGCTGATGCAAAGCTCTGCCCCTGGCCATACCTTTCCCCCTAATTTCATGTCAGCCTATCTGGTCCACTTTTGGTTTAGGCCCAGATGCACATCCTCCCAGTTAACTCAAGTATAGAGCAGGTTACACTCTGCTAATCATTTCAGTTCATCAACATCTGCATCTATACCAGAGCTCCATCAGCCTTTTCCACTAAGTGACCTCAGAAGAGAGCTTTTGCCTCAGAAATTGTGCGTGATCCTGGGTATATAGACACAGGCTTATAAATCAAACAGTTGCTGTTCATAAATCATGGAGAAATTTATTTTAAAACAATTCTTTGATATTCATGTAATTGTACCACTTATTAAAGATGAAAGCAGATTTATACATTAATGTCATAGCTGTGCTTGCATGCTTTATGTGAAAAATTAAACCCTGGATGAATATTTGATATCATAGGGCATGAACCATCGTCAACACTTTTTAGAGCTGACTGACATTTTTATTTGATAATAGTCAATGTTGAGAACACCAATTATCATAAACACATGTCACTAACTAAATGGCAGAAGTGTATTTATGGCCATTTCAGAAATGGTTAGAAAATGTCTGCTCTAATTCCAAGCCAAAATTCATTCAATATTTCTTTTTAAAAATCAGGCAATCAATTCAATACAAAGATTCTTACATGCTGGAGATTTATGAGAGGGAAACATTTAAAGTCTTTGCTTTCTAAATTTAAGCCACTCAATAAGAACAACAAAAGCACTGCAGGTCATAACACACAATAGTCTAAGGTGAAGGGCTCAGACAACACTTACTGTGTTGGATGGTGGGATTGTGTGAATGCTCGGAGCAAAGCAGGCATGTTGTGTGTTCAGAACCAAGGCTGAAGTGTGGTTGCATGACTCGACACGGGTGAGAGCTGGCAGAAACACCTCAGATTCATTGTGGTTTTGACTTTTAAAGTGACTTTTGGTCACTGCATGTTCAGAAAATGTTTACTGTTAGCAAGTATTTTGAGACCTCCACATTCTGTGCCATGACCTTGGTTGAGGAAGCCCTGATATCCGTATTGCCAAATTTGTCCTCTAGATTAATTTGTGACTGCAGCATTTCCACAAAAGAGCCTCTCTGAAGGTCAGGTAGGATATATCCTGGAGGGTTCATAGAGAAAGATTTGCCGAACACTACCCAACACTGATATATCTGACAGAAGCCAATGAGATGTGAGAGACGGGCCTTCTAGTTTGTCTCTTGATGTCTCCATGCATCAAATATTTGACAACTTTCCAGCCTCACCTTATTAGCATGTCTAAAAAAATCACACCTTACATATTTTCAAGCAAACTATTAACAGAATGTTACATGGAAAATGTTTGAAGATAGAAATATTATAAGCTTGCTACCAGATTAATATTGATTAATTTGTCAGAAATATATTCCCTCAACTTGTTATGGCATTACTGAATTTTACTTCAAAGAAACCTCATGCCTCAATCCAAGCTTACTATAACGCTGCTGAAAAAAAGTCAAAATAAAACAATACATTTCTGACATCTTCCCAAAAATGACTCTGACACTAAAAGCATTATTGATATATTTTGATTTTAGTATTATATTAAGCATTAAGTTTATTTTGATTTTGACTAGCATGAGTTCAGCAGTTTCTTGTTCTTTTGCCCAGAACTGATGGCAGTTCCTAGAGTTTATCTCCCTGAAGACTCCCTGACATTAGATGGCCTTAGCATTGTAGTGTCCTGAGGACCCTTCACACTGTTCAGCAGCTAGCAGACATTCAGAAAATGTTGATGGCTTTCCTACATTTGTGTATTGTGATACTGTGTGTGTGTGTGTGTGTGTGTGTGTGTGTGTGTGTGTGTGCGTGCGCGCGTGCGTGTGCACTGGGATATGAAAGCCAGAATTCAGTATTACTTGTCTTTAATAGTTTCTCTCCAGCCTTATTTTTGTAGAAGAGGTCTCTTATTGCACTTAGAGCTCAGCAATTGACTGGACTGGTCAAAGAGCGCCAGGACCCTCCCCATCCCTCGATGCCCAGTGCATCGAAGTTCCATATGAAGTCATACTCTCACAGCGATTGGAATCCTGCACTAAAGGACCTGAGTACCTTTTGCTTACACAGGTACCACCCTCCAGGCTCATTTTCCCAAGGTTTGAATATCTAAATGAGTTTCGTCTGTTTCTCATCTTCTTCAAGTTTTCAGTCTCATATGTGGTCTAGTAACAACCAAGCCCAGCCAAGATCAACTTTCAATAGGTCCTGAAGCAACAGCAGCTATGTTGTATCGTTCCCCAAAGGGCTTTTATCAGGACTGCCAGCCTCTTGTGATTCTTTAATAAATCTAGACTAACTAATGGAACCCTAATCTTTAGTACCATATTATAATTCTGAGAATATTTATTTAGACTATGATTCTTACAGGCTTGACCACCCTTAAATTAATTTTTTAAGTGGAGGCTAGATGGATCCTTATCCCAGGGTAGGGTCCTGACTTTAACATTTTAGTGCCAACCAGAGAACACACACTGGTTCTGATGCTTCTACGACTAATTTTATGTAACTCTTTGACCCACTAATTATTCTGTGTTGCAGGAATCTGGGAGAGGGAACAGAAGCAGAGGCCATGGGGAAATGCTGCCTCTCTGAGGCCTCTGTATTGCTCAGTTTAACTTCCACCATCTTTTCAAGGGTGGCACACAGCGGGCTGAGCCCTACCATGTCAGCTGTCAATTAAGAAAATGTTCCACAGGCTTTCCTATGGGGACATTTTCTGAACTGAGGTTCCCTCTTCTCAGACTGTGCCACAAGCACAGCAGCTCTCCACACTGGTGGCCACAGGCACCGTCTAGATCAGTGGTGCTCAGCCTGTGGGTAGAGACCCCTTTTAGGATTGAATGACCCTTCCGTAGGAGTTGTCTAAGATCGCCTGCACATCAGATACTTACATTTATAACAGTAGCAAAATTGCAGTAATAAAGTGGCAACAAAATACGTCTATGGTTGAGGGTCACTACAACAGGAAAGACGGTATTAAAGAGTCACACCGTGGGGAAGGTTGAGAACCACGGATCTAGAATGAACAGGTCTTAACTCTATTCTCACAATGTAGTTTCCTTTCTCTTCTGCGTAGATTGAAGACTGAAGCTTGGTTTTCTTGTCAAGTAACATTGAAACATATGGAATTGAAATCTGGTTTATTTATTTTCTATTCATACTATACTACTATTCCTAACTATGTAAACAAACAAACAAAAAAAACAAATAAATAAAAGTAAATAAAGTAAAACCCTCCGTGTTCCGATATTTTTAGTTCAGGTAATATTGTTAACATGGGTCTTACGTCCTTTATAGTGTCCATTCCATTCATTTATTCCAAAGGCATTTATGAAGACTTGAAGTGCAGCTGTCACAGCCATGAGTAAGATAAGGGTCAGCTCTGCACAGTTTACATTTTAGTCTTAGTAAAAGAAAAACAAAAACAAAGATAAATATATCTCAAGCAACAAAATGTGCTATTGTAAAAGGAAAGTCAGGTAGTGAAAAACTGCCAGAGAATAAGGCATTGGTGGAAGGCCTTGGAACATCACACAGCAGCAGGGGAGGAGAGGTTATGGGCTACGAGGTTGTCTGATGGAAGAATGCAATGAGCACAAACAATATAAAGACAAAGCATGAGGTGAAAGTGTGCTTGGCTCTTCACTGGCATGGATAAAATACAGTGACTAAGCAACGGTGGCAGGTGAAATACCGTTAACCACTGAGAAACAGAGGAGAGAAAGGGGAAAAATAGAAGAAAAGTAAACACATGGGACAGATCGAAAATAAATAGCAAGATGGTAGATGTAAAGCAACCATTTGAGTCACTACATAAAATAAATATCGCCACAATCAATTATAATCAGACTGTTGCAAGGTAGGGAGGTAGGACCACGCTATTGCACCTGCCGAGCACAGGCAAGTCCTTGGTTCAATATTGTGAGCTGCGGAAAGGAAGAGGAAGAGAGAGCGATGGAGGGGAGAGGGAAGAAAGTCGGAGATTATCATCTGATTAAGAAATTAAGATAAGATGTCTATAAGAAACACACTTCAAAAAAACAGAACAGCCATCTGACAACCACCTGCAACTCCTTCTCCAAGAGATCTGACTCCAGATTTTGACCTGTAGAGGCACTTGCTTGCAGCACGTGGACAGATGTGTAGGCACACACACGTGCAAAGTAAATAAATAGGTAAAAAACTACACGTTCCATGAAAATGCATGTGAATCTTTATCAAAATGCAAAGATAATTCAGCAGGGGAAGAAAATTCCTTTCAACACTTGATGCTGTAGCAATGGAACGCCCTTCTGTAAAATAAAGGATCTCTAACACCTGCCTCACTCAATAGAGAAAATCTAATTTAATACGCATTACAGAATTAAATGTAAGAGTCACATATACAAAATCTGGAGGCAAAAATATAAATGAACACTTTCATCGATTTGTGACATGGAAAGACTTTTTACGTGAAACATGCAACAAAAGTCGTGGCTCTAAAATGCACAGGGACAAAAATCACTGTCGATATTAAAGTTTCTTTCGCAATATACATCATTTAAACAAACAGAAAGAAAACCTCCTGGAGACATGAGTCTACAAAAGAATTTGCATACAAAATACATTTTGTATAATTACTATACCCATAAAAACCCTTCATTTTTAACTTTTAAATTTTGAATGTCTGGAGCTGGAGAGAGGGCTCAGCAATTAAGAGCACTTTTTGTTCTTTTTTGATTAATTATTTTATTTATTTATATTTCAAATGTTGCCCTCCCTCCAGGTCCCCCTCCCAGAGTTCTTTCATCCCATCTCCCTCCCTTCACCTCTGAGGGAGTGCTCCCTCACCCCCAAGCATTCCCCTTCCCTGGGACATCAAGTCTCTATAGGATTAGGTGCATCCTCTCCCACTGAGGCCAGAAAAGGCTGTCCTCTGCTTCATATGTGCTGGGAACCTCAGACCAGCCCCTGTATGTTCTTTTACACAATTCTTCTCAGACATGGAAAGAGCAGTTCTCAATTTCATACGGAAAAACAAAAATCCAAGGATAGTGAAAACAATTCTCAACATTAAAAGAACTTCTAGAAGAATCACCATCCCTGACCTCAATAGTGATTAAAAACCCACGTGGTATTGGTACAGAGACAGACACGTCACTAACCCTGCATCCGATAGAGTGTTAATATCCAAACTATATGAAGAACTCAAGAAGTTAGACTCCAAAAATCCAAATAATCCAATTTTTTTAAAAATGGGGTACAGAGCTAAACAGAGAATTCTCAACAGAGGAATCTTGGATGGTTGAGAGGCTCCTAAAGAAGCATGGAAATGCACTTTATTCTCCTGCAGAGAATCCAGGTTCAGGTTCAGCACCCACATGATGGTTCACAACCATCTGTAGCTCTATTATAGTTCCGACTGATCTGACGCTCTCTGCTAGACTCTGTAGGCACCAGGTATGCACATGGTTTACACACACACACACATGAGAAAATATTCACATACAAAAAATAAAAATAATAAATTTTGTGAAAATTGTGCATATGCTTGCCTGTGTGTACTGCATGCTTGTGTGTATCCATACTAAACTGTGTGGAAAACAAAAGATGTCTTTCCCCATATTGCTTCTCCTCCTTATTGTTTGAGATGAAGTCTTTAGTGAGCCGGAGATTCGCTGTTGAAACTTGACTGGGTGCCCAAGAAGCACCTGGGATCCTGGTGTCTCTGTCCCTCAGCTAGAGAGAAAGCTTGTGTGTTCAGGCCTGCACGGCAAGCACTGGACCCACTGGCCAACATGATCCCCAGTTTTTAAGTTGTCAACGGGCCTGAACAAACATTTTTACAAAGTACAAAAATGGCCAGTAAGTACTTGAACACTTTTCATTAGTAAATACAAGCTCAGGCCCAGGTCCAGTACTATGTCACATGTTCTAGAACTGCCAAAACTTAAAATGCAGATACCACCACATATGGGGGAGACTGTGAAACAACTGGAATCCATACAAGGCCGATGAAGGCACAGACATGGTGTGACAACATTTGGACACTGACCGTTTCTTGTGCCATTAAACACATGTCTGCGCTACTACCTGGAAGCTTTGTTCCCAAAAAGCCACCCAAGAGAAGTAAGAATGCATGCCAATAAAACACACGTGGGGAAAGCTCTTAAGGAAATTTCTCCATCATAGACAAAAACAAGCAAACTAAACTAACACCAGCCCAATGGTCAGTTACATGAATTTCAAAACAGCCATGAAGAAAAGTTAGGACTTAGAACCAAAACAGTGATTGTCTAGAGTATGGGTTTGCTGACAGTGGGACACAAGGGGACTCTAGAGTTTGGGAGAAGTCTATATAGGACATATAGAAGCTATTTGTCTTCATTATACAGTGGATACTTAACATGAATCACTAAAATAATGGTGCAAAGAGTCCACAGTAGTTCTTATTTACAAATGAGCATCAATTTAATAAAGGTTCCCTAGGTATGTATAAACACATGAACGCGCGCACGCGCGCACACACACACACACACACACCTCACTAAGGGAGAACACATGAGAAAATAGAAAGTGACATCCTTGATTCTCATGTGCCCCCTCGAAGGTTTATATTGGACTCGGTCCCCTTTACAGTGCTGTTAAGGGTTGGAGCCTTTGCAGAGTCTTTAAATCATGAGGGTCCTGATCTCGGGAACGCATCTGTGCCTCATCAAATAGGCAGAGGGAGCTTGCTTACTCCTCCTACTCCTCCATGTTACCCCTGTCCCTCTGCCAACTTGGAAGCAGGCAAACCTGCAGGCACCTTGATGTGGGACTTCCAGACTTTCAGAACAATGAGGAATAATTCCTCTATTTTTACAAATGACTCGGACTTTGTATTGTGTTCTAGCAACACAAACAGAACCAACGCATGGAAGCCCGGATGTGGTGATAACTCTTGGAAAGTTCTGCTGTTCAGAGCCGTAAAAACATGAAGGTAATATAGAGCCAAAATAAGAATTCCTGTTAAGCTGTGATATATGGCGGCACTTTGCATCATGGGGGGTAGCTCAGAAAGGGGGGAATGTATGAAAATGCAGCAAAGGAGAGTGCACAGACACCACCGTGAGAAGAGGAGACCTGCATAAAGGTAGGAAATTCTCAGAAACATCCTTGAAGGATCATCGGGCATATTACGTATCCCAGATTCAGAGAGACAGTGGGCTAAATACCGATTGCAGCACTGGAATATATTCAGTTTCAAGACAATTACTGTCTGCAGCTCTTCCTCTGTCCTCTGTCTGGTTCTGTGGACTGCGCACATTGGAGGATGTCTGAACAACCTGTACCTCTAAGCATGCAGAGAAAGCATAAGTGGTAATTAAGGATGTGTGCTGAATTTGGATCCAGGGACTGCCACAAAAGGTTTGAGGATCGGATAACTTTAACAACTAGGCTCAGAAGACGGGCACAGCAAGAAGTAGAACCTTGGTCCAGCCCAGGTTCAAGAGCAGAATTAAGGCCAGAGCAGAACAGTTGTTAGCCGTCCCTTTGTCATCTGGAGCTGATTGAAAAGCTCGGCTCTTACATAAATGCCACAAATGCCCTAAACTGCTGTGATTTTCCTAAATCTCACTGATGTCGAATTAGTATCAGTAAAGCTCCATTCTCACCACATACAAGACTATCACACACACACACACACACACACACACACACACACAAATAGCCTGTGTTCAACATCGACAAATACCCACAGCTTGAGATTAATAGCCAGGAATTAGGAGGGCAGGAACCTTCGATAAAAGCCGCGTGTGAAGGCCAGAGTGGATTTTTTAATATTGGGGACAACAAGCATTAACTAATTTCTCCTACCGGAGTGCACTGTCCTTTAGTCTCTATTTTTGCTCCTAATTGTTCCTGCAGGTAGCAGGTTAACATGGACCACACTTAGAGAGAGAAGCAATTGAATATGGCATAGATACTGAAAAGGCTCTAATCTGGCCTTTTACAACATCCACTATCAAAGAGCTTTGTGGGTTTAAGGGGATTAGATACCATAACCCGTCTGTCGGGTCCTTAAGGGAGGAAGCACCCCTGCTGGTTTCAAGGGAAGATGCCCCACTGTACATTACTGTCATTAAGCCTTTACAGAGTAAGATAGGCGGCCGAAGCGCTTTCAAAGCATTTTTATTTGTTGTTCCTCATGAAACTCTGCCACCTCTAAGAATCATCTACAAATGGAGAAACCAAACTGAGGTACCAGAAGACAGTGGCAAATGTCTCATTTACCCAGAACACAGCAGGATCCGTAAGGGGAACTTAGAGCCTTGAAAAGAATGGAAAAATAAAAGTTTCCCTTTTCAAGACATACCAAGGGTTTGGGATGAGGGACTGCACAGGGAGGTGGGCGCACGCACATGCTTGTTAAGGCCAAGTTCAATTTCCTTGTGTTTTCCTGCGGTCTTACACATAGTTCCATAACAAACACCTAAGGGTTGTTTTCTGCAGACACATGATGCATTTTAAGAACATCTGCACCCCATGATTGACACAGTTCCATATGGGAGGGGAAGCAGAAAGCGGTCAAGCATGAGAGAGTGTAGCGACGGACTGAAGACTTCAGCTATCATGTAAAGGACGAGAGATCCCAAATCTAATGCATAATGAGGCAAAAATGAAATACTACGTGCCCAGTCACCCATATTGCTTGTAATTTTCTAGGAATTAATTCAGCTTTCCAGTAAATCCTACGCATACAACCTTAAGTGCAGGGTCAAAAGTGCAGGTGCCCACTGTGTCCCAGCAAACCTGTCTGCCACAGGTTCTGGGAAAGGAGGAGCAACATGGCACAGTGGCCTTGGGAGGGGGGGGGTGGGGGGGGTTGTCTAATCTGACAGTGCTTTTGTGTTTGTTTGTTTTTCTGAGATCTTCCATGTTCAGAACAAAATTATGAGGTTAATTTTTGTGACTATTACTACTGAAGCAACTGCAATCTTCATTTTAAGTAGAATTAAACCTCAATAAAATAAGGAACAAGTAACCCTGTTTGTATTTAAGCCTTAAAGGCAGCGGTGATGTATCTCCATTGCAGACAATGGTTCAAGCATAATGATTAATTTGGGTGACTTACTTAAAAGACTATGTTTTGTATCATTTAAAACTGTTGTCTTAACACTCTGTTAAGAAAAAGCAAGTGTTTTCAATATCCTGTGTGTGTGTGTGTGTGTGTGTGTGTGTGTGTGTGTGTGTGTGTACTTGATTGTGCATGTGTATGTGTGTGCACGCTTGTAGAGACCTTGATGAGTCGCCACATTCTATTATTTTGAGGCAGGATCTCTCACTGAACCTAGAGCTCATTGATTTGTCTAGGCCAAGTTAGTCAATGAACTTCAAGGATCTGACTGTCATGGCCCACGCTCCTCTACCTCTGTGTCACTCTGGTGGTTACAGGCTCATGGGTTCAGCTTTTACGTAGGGTTTTGGAATCCAAACTCGGGTCCTACGGCTTACACAGCAGGCACTCTTCCAACTGAGCCATCACTCCCAGCCCCAAATTTTCACAAGGCTCTTTAATCATGAGTTGATAAAAATAAATTTCAATACTTACGCATTATGTGGTGATAACCTGCTTTGTTAGACAGTCTCTCTCCCAACAAGCTCACACACAGGCTGATGAAAATGTCTTCACATAGGTTTGTTACTTGAAGAAGAAAAGTTCTTTGGGGGTCAGGGGGTTAAATACAGACAAAGACTGACATTTGAGGTCATCCTGTAGAATAGCTTCCAAGACATGAAGTAGTACGCATCACTACCTATACACCTATCTATCTATCTATCTATCTATCTATCTATCTATCTATCCCTATCTCTCCTTCCTTCTCTCTCACACCGTTCTCTCACCTCTTCAGTCATTTCTCACCTCATTCTTATGGTGGTCTCCATTGTCTCTGTGCCTCTGCTGAGGCATTTCCTCTGCTTGCCAGCTGCCTGCTGGGTGATTCCTGCGTCCATCTTGCTCCCTGCTTGTCTGTATTTCACCTTTAAATGACCATCTCTGATGTCTCTCTCTCACAGAATCCTTTACCTTCTGCTAACCAGTTAGCAATTTTATTCCACTAGACTTCAGACCTCAAACCTATCTCTGTCACTGTACGCATAAGCATACAGTGACTTATATAATGTGTGAGCTTTCAAGCCCATCTGTTTTTAAACCCCAAGGACTTACAGAACATGAAGCATTTCTTTGTGCCTGTGGCTTTGTCATCAGCATAGAGATGTCTAACATATGTAAACGTGGCAATGAGGGGTTCAAATGAGAACTAATGAAAACCCACACCAGGAATACTTAGGAGGCTACTGCTGAGGTAGAATCTGATAGCATAACTAATAACATGAAAAGTGAAGGTGATGGTGAGCATGGGGCCACACACGGGTGATGGCAAGGACAGTCTTGACCAAAGAAATCAGAGAATGGAAGATGAGTAAGAGGCTGAAAAGAGAAGGAAGACTCAGACTGTGACTCTGAATAGGACAAAAAGAAAGTGTGTTCTAGGTACGGATGCTTCAGACGTGTGGGTGGGCTCTCTCATCCTCTCTGTAGACTGAGAATCTGGGTGTTTCTAAGCTCTGCCTGTGCCTCTTCTTCCTTTAGGTCCCATGTTATTGAGATGCAGGGTGAGCATCTATTAGTCACTGTATGACTACATAAGAATCAATAGATATGTAACCAGCTTATTGAAAGAGCCCAGCATAATGAGCGCAAACAGGAAGCAGCTGTACTTCCTCCTCTGACTGCCTTTCAGTGTGTCAGAGTCCCCTACCCGACACTGTCATGACATTTCAAGTGGCAATCCATAGGCATCCAGTCATTTTCAGGAACAAAACAGAGTTGGTTCTTACCTCCATAACTACAGAACACTTGCAAGTAGTAAAGAGCTCTGTGAAATGTAAATGTCTGATGGCCGGGTCTCCTTCAGAACCCCTCCCTATCATCACAGACCTGGCCTCGGGAAAGGCAGGTGAGCTATCTTGTCCTCCTCTTCTCATCCCAGCCAGTTCTAATATTTTCAAAACTAGAACAAGGAGCAAAGGCGGAGAGCAAAGAACAAAAGACTCATTCGGATAACGTTCCTGTGCTTGCCATTGAACACATCTGGTTGTCCTGATGTTAACTTCTGGCAAAGAGGGTTTGCTTTACCAATTCCTTAATATGGGCATGCTCTGTACAGCCCTTATATTCACACACAAACATACACACACAAATATACACACATGTACATGAATACACACACTCAGACATTCACAGGTTCACACAAACACACACATGTATATATACTCACACAAACACAATCATAGACATTCACACTCAGACACACACATTCACTTAGAAACAGAAACACTCATACACATACAATTCCACACTTACATAGACACACATATTCACATGCACATTAAAAACACAATATATACTCATACACAAACAACACTCCATCTTGCATACACACTCATTCATATACATAAACACACACAATCACACACACTTTCACATGCACACTCGCACATGCATTCAAACTCACATATACAGTCACACAATCACACACACTCATAAACACATACATACATACACATACACTTACACACTCAGACACCCTCACACATTTACACACTCACATTTACAAATGTACTCACTTCTGCACACTCAGTATACACTCACATACACATCAACACACAATCACACAAATATATACTCATTCATAGATGTACATTCAAATAAACATAAATGCATATGAACACAGCAGAGCCTACATACACACATACACACAAATGCACACATGTGCACATAGACACACATTCTCCCCCACTTCTCTCTGGCTTGGATTGTGGATCAGACGCAAGCTCTCAACTATTGCTCCAGCACCATGTCTGCTTGCCTACTGCCAGGTTCTTGACACAATGATCATGGACTCACACTCTAAAACTGTAAGCAGCCCCCTGTTATGTGCTATGTTGTATAAGTCACCTGGGTCATGGTGTCTCATCACAGCAATAGAACAGTGACTAAGACAGTAAGTCAAGGTTATGTTTCCACTCAGCTCCCTGCATTTCCTTCCTTCTGTCTAAATTCTGGCTTAATTTGAACACGGGAGTAAATAGGCTTTCAGAGTATCTGGACTTAAGTTTGTTGTTTTAAGAGAAGTGTGATAATGTTTCATTCTCTTCTAGGCGGTCAGTTAGGTCGGAGGGAATTCCAGCCTTGTTAAAAGAAGCACAAAAGGAAGTCTATTTGGAAGTGTTGGGAACTCCAAAGACAAATCAACACAAGTACCTGTGCATTGAACTTGGCATTGTTCAGTTTTCAAATGAAATGAGTTATGCTCCCCATAATGATTCATTGGGCAATGGGCCACATGTATGATATAGCTGCACCATATAGTCCAGGTGTGTAACAGGCTATACCATCCAGTTTGAATATGTGCAGCCTCTGACGAGCAGTCTATCATGAAAGCACTAAGCACAACTTGTTCTCTGAACTTAGATCTCTGCTGATAACTGACATATGCCTGCATTTAACATTTGCCAGGCCACACAGAGTTCACAGTGCATTCCACATTTCCCAAGATAGTCACAGGCACTTCATTCACCCTCTGAGAAATTTTCCAGAACCTATCAGCACTGACCTCAACCATTCAAAGCAGGGCTTTACCCTTCTAATGCCTTCTGAACCCATCAGGTAGAAAACCTTCAATATTCAATTAATTTCTCACAGCGCTTGGAAGAGCAAGTGGGAAACATTTCTGTTTCTATTCATGATCGGGTTTTCAAAGTATCTTCTAAGATTTGAGAACAGATATTGCTCAATGGAAATTGATTTTCAATATTATAGGTAACATTTACTAAGCAGAAACTTGGGTGTGTTGAAGCACAACCAAGATCGAATGAAAGATATTCCGGAACTAGAGGATTTTATGATCCCTTATTTGGTATATGTATGTGGTTTCCTCTCACTTTCTCCATTCAGTGCCTCTGGACACACAGTGTACTTGTGTCGATTTCTTACATTCACACTCAGCCTTCATGTGTCTGAGGAAAGGTCTGCTTTGCCCTGCAGCTTCATAGCGGTCCGTTGGATTATCCGAATTCTGTTTGTTTTTGTGATTCTCTCCCTTTGTCTACCTCAAATCCCATAATCCACTGCTTATGCTTGGTAAGTTTAGTAAAGTATATCTTGCTAGGGATGTTCAATTATTATAATCTGTGCTCTTAAACTTTAATTTTTACAATAAAAAAATGGCTGCTGGTAGGATAAAGAGCCAGTTTCTTCAAGAGGGTGGCCTCTCATAGTTTCTACATGCCCCAGCGGGTGGCCAACTGTAGGTGCATGCATGCAACACTAACCAGTCTCAGAGTTTTGTGAAACAAAAAGAGGGTTTGAAATTGAGAGGGAGGCATGGTGGAGAAATGAAGGCTGGGTAATATCAAAATACATTGTACACATGTATAAATTTCTTATAGAAGGGTTTAGAATATTTAATTCTATATAGTTTCTTATGTAGTGAATGGGTGACGATTTTATGTTTATACATCAGATCTTAATAGAGAAAGAAGTTCTCAATCTCCTGAGGCAATAATTCTCGAGTAAAATCACACACACACACTCATATATGTAGACACATGAACACAAATGTAACAAACACATATACCTTGAATTTTTATACCAAAAGTTTCTGATGAAATGCAGTGGTAATAAATTTAAAAGTTAGAAATCAAGGGATGCTTATGCTTTTTATCTACTTTTTTAACTTATTCTCTGAAAACTAGATTTATTTCATTTTATTCTTTATATGTATAGGTGTTTGTCTGCATTGTTGTACCACATGTGTGCAATTTTCATTTGGGGCATAGGATCCCATGAAGCTACAGTGAGAGATGGGAACAGAGTCTGGGTTCTCTCCAAGTGCAACAGGTTCTCTTAACCACTGAGCTGTCTCTCCAGCCCCTTAACTCATTCTCTGACACCAGAAAGCTCACTTTTGTTTTTTGAGAGAACTTTAGAAATGATTTGCATCTAGTGTTTCCGAGCCTGATCATGCCAGTCTCAACCAGAGATTCAAATCAGGAAAGTGCTCTGATTTCCTCTTGTTTGCCTCATCTGCCAGGTGAAATATATATGGAGAACTTCTCGAGTTGTTTCAGTTTCTACAGCAATGGCCTGTTTCATTTTCTTCACAGTGTGGATCACTCTGGTTCAATGGGAAATATTCTTTGAAATGATCAAATTATTTGTATAATTGTGAATATCTAGAAAATAATATGTCAACAACCTGGCTCGATCACCAATTTTCTTTATTTCTTGGCCTTTTGCGATTAACTCTGTATCAAATGAAATCGAGTCTTAAAGATATCTTAGTCATATAGTCATATCATGTTTAATGAAGGTATAAATATTCTAAATCAGACAATTTGCTTTATCCATTCCACTTACTAATCTTTAGTCTTGCCTCAAAGAACCAACTGAAAAATACCATCTGCTAGCATTTCCTCAACATCTAGAGCCCATACCATGGCTTTGAAAGTCCCAGGTTAGTCTCTTCTTTCGCCCTTCATCCTCATATGAGCCATCTTTAGAGACTTCCTGTGCTAGCCTCACGGGCCTGCCTAGACTCCTTGACAGGCCATCTTGAACCACCCCAGTGCCTCTATGACTCTGGGATTTCTTCTCCTGGACTTTTGGGATTCACAGAAACAGGTGACTTCTGCTTTGTGCTACATTAATACTTGGGTGGACTGATTGCTGGTAGATTAGAGAATGTGAGAGAATCACTGAAGATATAAAATTTGTTATAGTCTGAGATAAATATATTAAAATGGAAAACAGCTTAGGGTCCTAGTTACCATTTTTATGTTTAGAATGGTAAATATAAGAGGATGTAGAGCCCCAGGCTGTTAGAGAGCCCAGAGTAAATGTCTCTTTGGTACACTGGCCTTTTTATCTCTGATTCTGTGTGTGTATGTGTGTACATGTTCCTCTATGTGAGCGCAGACTCACAGATGCCACCATGTGCACGTAGAGGTGAAAGAACAGCCTTGACCTCTGTCTCGGCTTTGTTGAACACGGTCTCCGTCGTTTGCTACATTTTCCAGGCAAGCTGTCTTAGGCCTCTAGGGATTCCCCACTCTTCACCTCCCACCTACTCCTAGAACTACTGCCCTTACACATTTCTGCCCCCTGGCTTTTTAAATTATATGTCTGGGGATTCAAACCAAGTTTATCACACTAGTGCAGCAAGGACTTTGCCCACTGAGCCACCTCACCAATCTGGATGGACATTCTTAATGCATACCTTTCAACACAAACTCTGGGAAGTAGACTACAGTTTGCACAGAAACTTCTACTAACACCTTTAAAAATACATCTTAATTGATATAATTTAGTTACATGTATTTCAACTACACTCTGCCCTCTCTACATTTAAAATTACACAACGTTTTTCTAAATGCAGATTACACATATTTTTAATCAGGAGTTTTTTCCTCCTCCTCCTCCTCCTCCTCCTCCTTCTTCTTTTCCCTCCCTCATGACCTCCTCCCATGTCAAACTAATGAATTTACAAATCCATAGAAAGTGTGGTGAGTCATTCCTTACTGACGTTTTTTTTTAAGATCTGACCTTACCCAGTTTGAACTGAAATGCATTGCAAGCAACTCCTTCCTGCTGTTGTCTAGAAATAATATGGGTTTAATATTTCGTCCCTACAACCTAAAGACGTTGCATTTTATTAGAACATGAAACCCTTAAGTGAAAATGCTTTCCCTAATATTAATGTACAAAATCCAGCAAAATTGCTAATTAGAGTTAATTATAATTAATTGTTCAAAAGTTCAGAATCCATGCCAAGTCTCGGCATTGCCATTTTATTCCAGTGTCCGGTTTTTTTTTGTTTGTTTGTTTGTTTGTTTTGTTTTGTTATTACATATTTTTTCATTTACATTTCAAATGCTATCCCCTTTCCTAGTTTCCTCTGACAGTTCCCAGTACCTTCCCCCCATCCTGTTCCCCAACCTACCCACTCCAGCTTCCAGGCCCTGGCATTCCCCTGTACTGGAGCATATAATCTTTGCAAGACCAAGGACCTCTCCTCCCACTGATGACCGACTAGGCCATCCTCTGCTATATATGCAGCTAGAGACACAAGCTCTGGGGGAACTGGTTAGTTCATATTCCTCCAATAGGGTTGCAGACCCCTTCAGCTCCTTGGGTACTTTCTCTAGCTCCTCCATTGGGGGCCCTGTGTTCCATCCAGTAGATGGCTGTGAGCATCCACTTCTTTATTTGCCAGGCACTGGCATAGCCTCACAAGAGAGAGCTAGCTATATCAGGGTCCTGTAACCTAAATCTTGTTAGTATATGCAATAATGTCTGGGTTTGGTGGTTGTTTATGGGATGGATCCCCAGGTGGGGCAGTCTCTGAGTCCTTCCGTCTCAGCTCCGAACTTTGTCTCTGTGTGTCTGTTGTTTATATTCAAAATCAGCCTTACATTAGCAATGCTCATTATGGTCTGAATAGGAAACATGCCACAGGTTCGTGTTTGCACACTTGGGCCCGAGCCAGCAGTTCTATTTGGAAAGGTAATAGAAACTTGCTAGAAGAAGGATGTCATCTGCAGAGGCGGGGTCAAGATTTCAATGCCTGGCCTCCCATTTGCTATTGTCCCTGTGCTTCCGGCGTCCTGCACTGTGTGATTGGACAGCTTCCTGTTCCAGGTTCCCGTTCCCCCACGCAGCCTGGTCTTTCCTGCCTGTTGCCGTGTCTTCCAAGGGATGTGATATGGAACTGTAAGCCCAAATAAACTCTTCATCCCATAAGTGGTTTCCATTAGGGTATTTTATCCCAATAACAGAAAAGAAATTAATACAGTATCGAAATCATCTTAAGATTTCCAGTTACATTGTTTTCCAAAAATGGGATATTATATACAGTCATTTGTTTTAAAACAAGATAAAAAATTAAAAGCCATCATTCTCACGTTTAAAACTCTTCCTTTTTTACTGCCCCACCCCCACCCCCTAAACTTTGTTATACCAGATGGAGAAAATGTGTCCCGTTGAAAGCCATTTCTGACAAGCAAAACAATGTCAATTTTTAGAAACTCGTAAATGCAAACCAGAAGTGAAAACCTAGTGGAGAGACGTAGTGTGCACAGAAAATATCTAAAGACAAAATTCGATGGCTATAGGATGCCTTATCAACAGCCTTAATGTACCCCTAATTAATCACAGCGCCTCCTCCATCAAGTTCAGAGCAGGTAAAGAAATGGGTTCTTAACAGGCGTGTCCGTGGGGCTTCAAGCGCTTTCTGAGGGATGCGCCATAGGCAGGCCTTTCTGTAACGTAAGCGTATGCTGCTCTCTGTTGGCGAAGGAGGAGCACTGTTCGACTTGACTGCCGGTGGAGTTTGTTTTTTCCAACTTTTTCAAAAGCGGGTTTTTTTGTTAAGAGAAACAGTCTGTTTGGATACCGCATTCTCGGTGCCGTTTGCACACATTAAAAATGCTAATTGCTAACCTTAGAACAGCTAGTAGTGCCTGAAATAATTCTGGGTTTCTAAATTGATGTGACTCGAAGCCAATGGGAGTATACACGCCAATGTGTTCATTTATAGACTCCAGGAAACTCCATTTTGTAATAAACCGAGTACCAAATAAAGGGAGGCGCGGGAAAGGCCCTAACCGCGTGGTCTTGGAGAAACGATCGCCGAAAGGTGGAGCCTTAGCAAGGCTCCTAAGTGCTTCGTCCACTTTATTTCATAGGGGGGAAAAAACTGATCCATTACAGAGCAAGAAATTGTTACTGGATAAGCATAAGTAGAAGCCCAAAACCTTTTGTGATAATCAGTTTTCATTTCAGGAGCAGTGCTGAGCTGGAAACAGCTGGGACCAGCTTGCCAGAATTAGCTGTGTACAGTGTCCACCAACTCTATGTTCAATACCATAATTCTGTCAGACAAAATCTGTCATGGTAGGAGTCTAATAAACACGATATAAATCAGCAAACACTTAAATAAGGATTTTGTCAGAAAAAGAGAGAGAAAGGAGCGAGAGAGAGAGAAAACATGCATATCATGGGCAGAAATGGTTATTAAGCATTTAGTAACGCATCTATAGATATATAATAAGGTCTGAAAAGGAGACATTTTCTTCTTACCAAAGAAAACTTGTAATTAGCAAATTTTTGTTAAGCACAATGGCTATAAACTCCGAGGAAAAGCTTTCTTAGAAGACACCATTCCGGATGAAACACGGTATAACTGTTCGTGGTTGTACAACCACAAAGAGGCCCCTTTGCCCCTTGCTTTTAGACGAGCACAAATCAAACAGGTCTACATGCTTCATTGTCAGGAAAGAAATTGTGCGCAAGTAACATGTTCTCTCCCTAAGTCAAAATCTATCCCCACTAGGTTGTGTTTTTACATTCCTCTCCCTCCCTCCCTCCCTCCCTCCCTCCCTCCCTTCCTCATGTGTGTGCATGCTTATATGTATGAGTTGCATGTTGTGTGTGTGAGAGAGAGAGAGGGAGGGAGAGAGAGAGAGAGAGAGAGAGAGAGAGAGAGAGAGAGAGAGAGAGAGAGAGAGAGAGCACATTTGTGTATATGTGTGTGGAAGCCCAGCTCTGGCTTTGGAAATCATCTTCCACAGCTTTTCCATCTCCTTCACTGAAGCTAAATCTCTCAATCAAAATCAAGCCCTCAGCATGGCTCGTCTTACAGACCATCTTGCTCTGAGATCCTCTCTTGCCTTCTTCTAAGGCTAGACTTAGAGACAGTCCACCACCCCCACTTGGTCCCTATGGGTTTCTAGTCCTCATGTTGAGCCATCTCCTCTGTCTCGGTGTCTTACATCAGCTCTCTAAAATAATAGAGGCTGGGAAATTTGGGAAATGTTACGACACCCAAATATCACATCTTCAAGCACATAACCATGGCAAAATGCTTGGGTATGTTTTTGTGTTGCATGGGATACAGGTAGTAAATGTTTCATGATGACAATATGAAAGTAAAAGTTTGTTCTTATTCAACAATGATGTTGTATAACTCTCCACTACTATATGAATTTCATGCACCAAGAGAAGGGGGAATCCCAGAGCCTTGTGGAATTCTCCTTTCACCAGACATTTACACAGACTAATTTAAAAAACAACTCAAGTGCAGCCTCCTGTCTCCAGGGCACACACATTTTACTTCTAGAGTATATACATATACATATACATATACATATACATATACATATACATATACATATACATATACTACATATACTACATATACTACATATACTACATATACTACATATACTACATATACTACATATACTACATATACTACATATACTACATATACATCATATACATCATATACATATACATCATATACATATACATATACACATAGCTTTTTGATGTCTTATGCATGCTAGAGGCTTGCTTAATGCATTCACAGTGCACATCCAAGAAATTTCTGAGTCCAGTATAGCTTCCACTATGTAAGGAAGATTATCAGAAAGATTTGGATTATTACTTCAACTTCAGCTCTGCCTTTGTTCCCAGGACTCACTTGAAGATGTTATACATCAAGGTTACTGTTCTGTTGGGAAAAAAACCTACTATCAATTAATGATTTTATATAAAAATAATGTAAACAGACTCACTGAGAGTTCAGCTAAACAGTTCCACCAATGTCCCTATCAGTGATAAGACAACTGAGCAGCTGACCGACAGCACCAGCCGTTGAATGCAGAAATGGGGCCTTTCAAATCGCTCTCCGTTTCCTCATAATGAAAACCAATAGCAAAACTGTGTTGGAAATGAAAAGATGCTAGAAAAGATGATCACGGAACACAGACAGTCACTCACTTGCCACTTAAACCTCAAAATGAAAAGGTATCTGGCGATAGAAGGCCATTCCTAGTGTTATTGATGTGAGGACAGAAAAATCATCATATCGGTAGCAGAGACAGAAAGAATCAACACCAGGCACAGCACAATCAATGAGAATGCAGTTTTCAGCGTTACAAGTCATTAAGTTGAAGCTGTGTGAGAATCAGTTTTAAATACAACATATAATCAGAATCTACTGTGAAGCCACATAATAAAAATAACTTTCTAAAAACTACGACAAGTCAATAAAGGTGTTGATTTAATAAACTAGAAAGTCTGACCCTGGGGAACAGCTTCTTTTCGAGGCTCCTCATCAGAGAGAATAAAAACAAAACTATAGCTTACTGAGTACACAGGTGTACAAATAGATCTTCCCAGAACCCCTGTGGGCACGCCAACCATCACCCCATTTTACAGATGAGGAAAACAGAGGTAAGGCACTCACTAAGTGCCTTTCCAAGGAGCTGCTCTGGGAAAGTGATAGAGTAGGATTTGAACCCAGCCTTACAGCAATAGCATTACACACTTCTCATCCATGTTAAAGATAAAACTACAAAACCCAGAAATTTTTGCCTCATTCTGCTGCCTGCCCCTAATCTACAGTAGTGGACATTAAGTTTTGCAGTGTGCTAAACCAGTTGCCTAGGACCAATACATAATGTCTTCAGAGCCAGGGCACCTGGGAATTAGAGTCAGGCCCTCCCATCAGTCCATGCTACAAATAAACACTTGATAAACTTCCTCACATACAACTCTTATTTATATCTAAGTTCATTATACTTTGTTTCAGATGGCTTTTTCCTATACTAGAATTTAAGGCCTTGGAAAATGAGGATATTAGTAATTTCTTTCTTTACTAACTAGTGTGATTCTAGCTAGCTAATACGAAACATGTGTTTGTTAAAATGAAACTAGATGTAATAGCCAATAAAGGCTGGCTTAAAGGACATAACATTAATTTATATATTAAAAGAAGACTTTGTAAATGATAATGTCTACTACTGTACACTGTATGTAGGGCATGCAGAAGAATGAGGCAAAGGCTGCTGCTCCTGAGGAAGCAGGTAAGTGATATTCTTTTAGGAAGGTTCCAACTTCTCTCTTTTATTCTTCATCTGATGGAATCTTTCTTAGGAGTTGGGGGTGCAGCTCGGTTGGCAGAATGCTTGCATGGCTTATAGGAAGCCCTGGGTCTATCCCCAGCAGCACATGCATCCTGCATGTAGCAGTGCCTACAATGCCAACACTCCAAAAAATAGAGGCAGAAGAAGCAGAAGGTCAAGGTCATAGGACAATTCACAGTCAGTTCAAGGCCAGTGGGAGCTACATACAACACTGTTGGGAAGGGAAGGGAAGGGAAGGGAAGGGAAGGGAAGGGGAGGGGAGGGGAGGGGAGGGGAGGGGAGGGGAGGGGAGGGGAGGGGAGGGGAGGGGAGGGGAGGGAAGGGAAGGGAAGGGAAGGGAAGGGAAGGGAAGGGAAGGGAAGGGGAGGGGAGGGGAGGGAAGGGAAGGGAAGGGGAGGGAAGGGAGAGAGGGGAAAGGGGAGGGGAGAAGAGGGGGAAAGGGAAGGGAGAGGAGAGAGAACAGGGGAGGGCAAGGGAGGGCAGGAAAGAGAGAAGGGAGAGGAGAGGAAGGAAGGGGAGGGGAGAGGAGGGGAGAGGAGGGGAAGAAGATTAGGGAAGGAGAAAGGAAAGAGGGGAGGGGGGAAGGGAGGGAGAGAAGGGGAGAGGAGGGGATTCGAGGGGAGTGGAGGAGACATTTTAGACTTTCGTCCTTATCTGCTCTACTTCAGCAGTAGCATCACCACTACTTGGCGTGGCTGCTCCCAATATCCACCTTTTTCTCTCCCACAGGGCTAAGTTTTTAGAATAGTTTTTAAATATAATAGTTTCAGAATAAGTTTGAAATATAAAAAGATTCATAAAATATAGGTTCTTCATCTTCAGTCCTTTAAAAAAAAAGAAGACTGATGTAATATGAACTCAGAGACTCTGCTAGCAGAGACCTGCAAGTGTTCAAGCTGATAAATAAAATCCCAGTATAAACAAAAGGAAATGGCACAAAGTCCCACCCCTGATCAAGAAAAGATGAATTTGTTGAGAAGTAGAAAACCAGTTTTCTCCAGTGACGAGTCACTGAGAATTCCAACCACACTCCAGGGAAAGCTTCACATTCGCAAATAGTTGACCAGCACAAAATGGACACCATGGGTTTGTTTTGACTTGATTTGATTTGATTTTGTTTATTCTTTGTAAGAGAGAGAAAAAAACATGATGTTGGGTGAATAGGGTGAATAGGGAGGTGGGGAGTGTCTGGGAGGATTTGGGGTAGGTATGGTCAATACATTGTATGAAAAGCTTTTAGAATACTTTTGAAATATAATTTAAAATAGCCCAGGGAAAACAAAATCCAAACTATGAACCATGGCATCTAGGTATTGGGGATTTATTACAGTGAAGTGTCTTTGTGCACATACCTTGTTATTCTACTTTTCAACACTGTAGTAACATACCTGAGACTGGATAGCTCTGTGGAGAGAAGAGTTATGGTTCTCAAAGTCCAACACATATTAGTGGTATCTGCTCAGCTCTAGGAAAGACTTCATGTTATGACAGTATCATGCTGGGCCTTGTGTTAGTGGTATTAAACCAACAGAGATCAAGCTATCAGACAGTGAGATCAGTGTGGTGGTTTAAATAAAAATGGTCCCCATAGCTCCACAGGGAGTGGCACTATTAGAAGGTACTACCTTGTTGGAATAGGTATGGCTTTGTTGGAGGAAGTGTGTCACTAGGGGGTGGGCTTAGAAGTCTCAGAAGCTCAAAACCAGGCCAGCTGGCTCACAGTCTCACTTCCTGTTGCCTGCTGATCCAGATGTAGGACTTTCAACTACCTCTGTACCTCCATGTCTACCTGCCATAATGACAATGGACTAGCCCCACTTAAATGTTTTCCTTTATAAAAGCTTCAGAGGTATTGGTGTCTCTTCACAGCAGTAGAAACCCTAACTACAACAACCAGGTTCACTCCTTTTGGGAGAATTAACCAACTCTTATGAGCGCTGCCGAAACTCTTTCAGGAGGCAGCACCCAAAATAGTCTTCTACTAGTCCTTGCTTTTGCACGCTGAAGTCAAGGCTACAATAAATGTGCCCTTGGGGAACAACCACATCCAACTATGGCACATTCCAGACCACGTTCAAGTAAGCCTGTAGCTAAGAAAAGAATTAATGATGCACAAGTGGAGTCATCTTATTCTAGCTTCATTTCTGTTGCTATGAGAAGATACCCTAAGAAAAAGCAACCAGGAAGAGAAAGGGCTCATTGTAGCTCACAAGCCCAGGTGACAGCCCATCACTATCCTTGGTGGCAGTAGAAGTAACTGGTCACATTGTGCCCATGGTCAAGAGCAGAGAGGTAAGCACATGCAGGCTTGTGCTGAGCTGTTTCTCCTCTCTTAACACAGCTCGAGACTCCCTCCCTAGAAGACAGTGCTGCCCACATAGGACTGGATGCTTCCGCAACAACTAAGACAACTTCCCACAAGCTGGACCTCAGGCCTACTCAATGTAGACAGTTCCTCATGAGACCATCTTCCAGGTAGTGTTAGGTTGTCTTAAGGTGACAATTGAGCTAGCCAGCAGGACGTCCCCACTTTTGCTCTCTCCGATGCCTGTGAGGTCTCACTGTTTTAGTTAAGACAATCAAAGTCAGCAAGATTGGTTTCATTGTTTCCTTTCTTTCTTCCTTTATTTTTATTTATTTATTTATTTATTGTACATAATGTAGCTGGGCTTCACAGAGAAATGGTAGGAGTGAGTAGAAGAGAACTGAAAGATGACATAATCGAAGATCAAATATAAGCAGGACTTGGCTGAAGCACCCGGGGCTAAGACGCTGCAGTACTGGATGAACACAAGATCACTTCGGAGGGATCTGTTTGTTCTTTCTTGCAATAAACATTTCATGGCGAGCCGATAGCTCAGAAGGCAAAACAATAGAATGTGCCATTTGTTTGGTTTTTAAAGCCCTATTTCTTGCCCAAATTTGAATTTTCCCTTTGTACTTTTCACGTTATGAAGTAGAACATTTACTGAACAAATACCAATTTGAGCTAAAATGATATTAGATTTTGATGATCTACCTATTTTTAGCCCGAGGACTAAGTGATTCTCTGTACTCACAATTTCATCATTTTAATGAAAATGAGGTAATATGCTGAAATGGTGTTTCCTTAGAATGTATTCAGGTTTATATACTCTCGATTTTTCAGATATACGGTGTCATATACCTTTCCTCTAAGTCAGATGCATTATAAACAAGCAGATTAACATTTTTACTGCTAACAGCATGCTGCAGGTTTCAGAATTGATTCCATTCTTGATCTTTGAGAGGATCTTGTTCTAATGCAAGCAACACAACAGCCACACTACAACAAAGCTCGGCTCAGTGCACATGTTCAGTGGTTACCCTTGAAAGATTGGTTATTGCAGAACTGATTGACTATGCAGAGGCTATGTCTCCACTTGCACCCATTCTTAGGGCTGCTTCGTTTACTCATCTTCTGAGTTTCTATCATTGACTCGAATATTGAAGATAGTCACAAATGACAGTTTCAAGAAGGTGAGTGTCCACCCCCCCTCAAGAAATCTGCTACCCAGTTGATGCTAATGTCAGTATTTTTGGTAACTGCATGAAATCCTGCAGTATGGGAGACTGAAGAGTACTCCAGTACTCATAGTACTGCACTCATGTGCACATATACCCACACATACATACCCATAATTAAAAATTAAAACCTAGCAAAGAATGTTTAATTTTTCAGCTTAGGCCATGATACCACATTTTAAGTTATACTCCTTAAATACAACCAAGGGTGGCTTTGTCATATTGTTAGAGAGAGATAATTCCACGGTGTTTTTGCACGGTATAAGACAACTGCGACAGAATTTACTGAGAAAAGTGCCACTGTGTTTCTCTAAAGAAAACAGGCACAAGAAAACATCTGACATGATAAATATTGTCTCTCACAAATACTGTGACAAGCTTTGGATAAATCCCATCTCCATCTATGAGCAGCAGGCCTTTTGTTTGAGAATTTCATTTCACTTGACGGTCAAGTGCTTCTAAATACACACCAAGATAGCATGCAAAGCTCTTGGCTGCCAATGAGTAATGTTGGAATCTCATTAAAGACAAAAGCCTTTATCACATAGGACCCAATAGATGTTGAATGTCTCTTCATTGGCCATTCTGATGGCATTCTGACAAGATTCTTAAAGTATTTTACACTTCTTTGCACATCACAGTTATGTTACAAATGTCTTGCCTGATTCTTGTGTACCATTAAGCTTATTTTATTTCTGGCCATGCTTGCTGGATTCAAGCCACCACTCTTGAAAATCAGGTTTAAATGGTCTCTGTAAATGGCCAAATCCCAAGGGACAAGGCCTAGTAAATTTCCTGCACCAGGTCTGACTCTCCCTGCCTATAAATATAATCCCATTGTTTACTGCAATACAGTGTGTCTTGATTACTTACTAGTGTATAAAGTGGTTTAGCTTTCTCTTTTCCAAAGTCGTCCTTTTTTCCCCCCTTTGGTTTTTTGAGACAGGGTTTCTCTGTGTAGCCCTGGCTGTCCTGGAACTCACTTTGTAGACCAGGCTGGCCTCGAACTCAGAAATCTGCCTGCCTCTGTCTCCCAAGTGCTGGGATTAAAGGTGTGCGCCACCATAATAGAAGACTATTTTTGAAAAATGTACAGTAGCACAAGATACCATGGTGAGCTTGGTGTAGAACCAGCACATATTCTAGGCTCTCCCCTACCCCCAAATGCCCGGATTCCTGGGACTTTTTTCTGGTTTGGTGGCAGACTGCACGCAGGGACTGCACGCAGGGACTCGCTGGTGTGAGGCTAACACTGTGCCTCCTCCAACGCCCAGTGTCCCCTCTCAATCAACACCCAGTGTCCCCTCTCGATCAATGCCCAGTGTCACCTCTTGATCAACGCCCAGTGTCCCCTCTCGACCACATTAGATCTAGACAGTTGTACAACACGTACGACTTTTACACTCATTTTCTTCTTCAGTGTTGCCACACCACAGTGACAGGCACTGTTGCCAGCACCCACTGTACGTGTACGAGGAATAATCATTAAGAACTTTCTCCAAATTGCTTTAAACTTGTTATGTCGCTGATAAAAAAGACCTTAAGGTTCATTTCATTTTGAATATGATATGCTTAGTTTTCTAATATCATGAATTATTCCAGAATATTTTATTTTGCAATTAAAGATTTGTAACCTTTAATAAAACTGAATTATATCTGTGAATTACATGTGTACGGTTTGATACATGATGATTTCTTTGATAAAACAGACAAATTTCAAGCCACAAACATTGGCATCATCTTTTTCCATCATTAAAAGAATTTGTAAAATAAATTTTATAATTTTTTAATAAAATTAATATTGATTTTTAAATATATTTTGAAGGTCAAATTTGGGGGCTGGGGAGACAAGGGCCCAGTGGCTGGGAGCGCCTGCTACTCAAGTATAGGTGTCTAAGTTCAGATCCATTGCACCCCCGCAAAAGCTGAACATGGCCTGTGTACCTGTAACCCCGACCCTTTTGGAGGGAGCAGAGGTGGAGGAGACAGGATGATCCCTTGGACTTGTTGGCCAGGGAGCGTGATCTGCTAAATAATCTGTTTGAGAGACCCTGTCTCATGGAATAGATGAAGAAGAATGAAGGAGAACACCTCCCTCTACAGGCATCTACAACATAAGAGTGTGGGCAAACTCATAGACATATACGCACATACACACATATACACACAGATACTCATTCACACATATATACTCATACACACATATACACACATATACACACATATATACACATATACACACATACACAGATATATACACATACACACATATAAACACATACACACATATATATACATATACACACATACACACATATACACACATATACTCATACACACATATATATACACATATACACACATACACACATATATACACATATACACACATATACACACATATACTCATACACACATATATACACATATACACACATATATACACATACACACATATACTCATACACACATATATACACATATACACACATACACACATATATACACATACACACATATACTCATACACACATATATACACATATACACACATATACACATATATACACATATACACACATACATTTATACACATACATAAACACATATACACATATACATACATATGCACGCACACACATATATATACACACACACATATTTACACATATACACTCACATACACAGAAGCACACATACATTCATAAACATGTACATACAGTCATTTCTATACCATTTGGTTGTCAATGAGAGAAGTCAAGTGTGTTTGTGTTACTCACTACCTGACTGGATCCTTTCATTAAAGAAAACCACCTGGTCTAAGGGTGCAGCTCAGCGTGGATTCCTTGCCAACTGTGCATGGGACTTTGAGTTCCTTCTCCAGCAAATCACACAAATGAAGGAAAACCATCCCAAATTTGTTATAAACATCTCAAAGAAAAATGCAATGAGCAGCAACTAGGCAAAATGTTCTTCATTTTGATGTTTTGAATTTTGCTAGCAAATGATAAAATTATAAATTCCTAAAGCATGAAATTCATGCCTGAGGTAATATAATTATTATATTATATAATGACATTAAACTGTTGCTACTGATTTTTAGAACACTCTGCCTTCCCATTCAACGGAGAGAAGTTGACAGTTCTCCTTTCTTGATCTGACTCTTAACAGCAGGTGCCCCTTCCCCTAGAATACAAAACAGAAAAAAAAAATTATCGTGAAAATATCTTCATCAAATTGAAAGCTCAGTTCAGCTTGCTTAATTGGTTGCCCATCTCTTCTTCTACTGAAATCAGTATTGTGTGTGCAAATACATGTGTAAAAACAAGCCAAATGATGAGATACCATAGGTTTCGTGTGTTGACATTTTTATTATAGTAACTGAAGTGGGTTCACCATACAGGTGTCACACAGTAGATCATGCTATGGCAATGCCAACTGCACAATTTGTTGACATTTCAAGCGCATCTTTGTAACATTTGCATTCATATACAGGAAGCAAAGCACACAGGGATAATTTGACCCATGATTCGTGTTAGCAAATGTATTCTCTCACCCTCAAATTCAGACTCCATTAAAATTCAGATGCTATAGCACATAGAGTAGTTGTTATATGACCTCATGGACCAAAAATGGCTGGTAGCCTTTGAAAGAAATAGAATAATTATCTGACCACTTTTCAAAGGCAAGCCTTCTTACTAATTTAGGAGTGCTTAGTTTGTTGAGTGATATGTTTGTCAAAGCAAGAGCTTCTGAGTTCATAAGTGGTGATAAAGCAGAAGTCTTATACAGATCTCCCAAGATGACACACCCCTCTTGGTATCACAGTGAGTACCTGAGTAAATTTCTCCCAACACACCACATACTACTTCATGGCAGACCCTCAGAAACAGAAGCAATCTCCGCAGGTGCCGTTTCAACACATCAATTTCTGTTGCAAGACTATTAAAGTGCATCTCACTTCACACGGAAGGACACTGAGTGTGCTTTAAGCATACAGACTTCAACCTTGTTCCTAAAGTTCTCGGCAAACTGAATTGACCCAATAGTCCATCAAAGTGTTAGTGTTGCCTGGGTAAAAACACACCACTACAAAATTTCCAGGAAGACCAGCATTTAAAAGGCAGTATTTCTTTCTTTACTTTGTCCATGCACAACTAAAGCTTCTAAGTGAATTGAAAGGAGAACAGGAGAGAGAGAAAGCAATGTGAGGAATCATTTGCTTTACAAATATATTTCTACAGTCTTCATTTACTTATAAGCCAACATTGAAATTGTTCAAAACAATTAGATATCTAATAATTAATATGTAGATATCATGGCCCTTTACACTTAAAGCTCTCAATTTAAAGAGAAAAGTAAATGTCCAAAAATCACCAGGTCACAAGAACGATAATTGTATAGTTATATTTTTATTGTTGTTTAATGCTTAGAACCAAGTACATGAGATTCGGAATGTAAACTAGCAATTGCTAAATAGAGAAGGAAGGAATTTTCTGTCACTTTTGAGGTACTTACTATTTTTAAAAGAATATATATTTAAGAATGAATAAGTGCTTTATAGAAGATTAAGTAATGGCATGTATGCAGCTATCATTTTTGGTATTTTTGAATAGTGTGTATTGCATATTGAAGATAATGTTTACACAGAATATCATTGACATGTTAAGGAAGAAAGCATTGAATTCCTATTCAGATATCTACAATTTCACATCGCATGATCCCAGTCTCATCTACTATCCAAGCTAACGAGAGAATTTGAAGAAAATCATTTTCCTGATGTCTGGGAGGCACTTGTTCTCTATGTATGCATAAATAGCAGGTGAAAGAAAGGGCTTTGGTTTTGGTTTGGTTTGAACTTTAGAGACAAGTAACAAAAACTTCATCTAATCTAGGCAAACCCTGGCATTTTACAGACAACGGAGTTGCTTCCCCTGTGCTCCATATACAACTTAATACTCATATTGCAACAGGGTCTTTTACCAGATTCAAACCTTCAAGGCTGGCTTACTCGAGTGAAAACTAAACTGTTCCTTTAGATTCTGTTTGTGGGTGAGGACAAACTAACAAGCAAGTTACTACTTAGACAATTGGGGTGACATCTGTATCTTAGTTTGGGGAAGCATTTCTACCTGGCCATGAACCAAACAGCCATCTATACTGCAGGTCTATACTCATTCCTTTCCTTGTAGGTAAACCAAAATCCATTCTAAGGAAAAACAAACAAACAAACAAACAAACAAACAAACAAACACCCTGGTGAAATTAACTAGCTTCTGGAATTTTCCTTCTCTTCTATTAAAGATTTACACTGTCTCTGCTGCAGATGTGTTTTAAGCATAAGCATAAGAAATTGATAAAAGCTAAGGAATATTCTATACCCCTACTACCTGTCTGTGGCCTCCTGAGACTTCCACGGTTCATTATCATGTCTTCCCGTGGCTGCTCATTAGGGGATGGTGCTATGACAACCACAGTCCACAGCACCCCAGGTAATGCACATAAATAATGAGCACACAGCTTCCTGCACCACTTCACCCTACCCAACTTGTCCCAACAGGAAAATGTAGGCAATGAAATTCCAGTGCTCAAAACAAGGCCTTGCTTGGATAGATAAGGAAATAATGGCCTTTCACAAATGCTTGGCAGTCTTTCTATTTCCATTTACTCTTAGCTTTTAATGTGTGTTTCTAGGGTGAGAATTCCTAATGTGGACATCTCCCCTCGCCTTTTTTAAAATGAAAATTCCTTCCTAGTATGTGACAGAAGTTTCAGAGTATATACTCTATCTGAGTAAATGATCATTTGTGATTTAAGACAAAGTGAATGGCCAACAAACTGGGTTGGTATCACTTATCAGTCATTTTAAGTGACATATCCATGACTTTTGTGTTTCTTCTTTTATTCCTCCTTGATTTTTAAATCATGAATTGAAAACAAATATGGCTACAAATAAACCCCAAAAGGGGCTGCTTTGTTTATTATTTCCATAAAAATCCTGAAGTGTTCCAGTATTTGCATCAGTGATTCTAAGAACTCTCTGCCATGTTGAAGAATCCACAATATGGACTCCTAAGTACCACACTCACTCATCTGCTTGATCTGGAGGCTTTATTCTCTTTCAAAAACATAACACAAAATTCCATGGGATGTTGCCAGTAAAAAAAAGTCTCTACTGGAATGCATGTGGGTAGGCAGCCATAAAGAACTTAAGTAGCTGCCGGTAATGTGTGTGATAAATGAATATTACAGTTTAAAAGTATACTCTCCCAAGGTAGTTTTTAAAGCAAAATACTTAAATCTTACAATTTCGGGTCACCATCCATCCAGCTTCGAATGAGACCAGGCCAAATGACCTCTTACTGCTTTGGGGTCCTTTCTTCATTTATGGGGAACAAACGTAAAAATATAAGAAGCTGGCAAATATTCTGAGTTTTGCAGAAACTTAACATGTATGAGTAAAATCACTGGAGGGAAGTTTCAGCAAATATTGTATTTTCTGAGTTCAAGAATCCATAGGGCATATGTCTCTATTTGTATGGAAAACCGAGAGCACACACTGGTTTTCAGATGGCAAGGAAGATGAAGCAGAATGAGAGCATGATGGTCTGAAAAACAAGCATGAATCCTCTGGACAGGAAGACAACTTTATACAGAACTTTGAATATAGACTCCCAACAGATGACACCGATGAGCAATGGGACTCACTGGACTCTTCTCTTCGGAGTCTTTTCTGGGGTGAAATGAGAAACTACTCTTATTGGACTTTGCGAGGTAAATTGGTCTCAATGTTGAGAGACTTGGGCCCATCAATGATATACTTTCCAAAAGAAAGTGACACAGAAGTCACACAACCAAATTTCTGTCCCTGCCATCGTCTTGCTTCTCTATGGGACTCCCCATGAAGAGTCGAATTAAAGCATGTTTGCATTTTACTCTTAATCCACTGGGTTGCCTCTCATTTTTGCATGATTCATGATCTTACCAGACCTTTATTGAACATGTGCACTAGAATAAGCAGCTAAATTCCCACCTAGGGGAGTAAAATGTTGGAGAGTCAGGCTGGGCTATTTTCTAGTACTTTACAGTGTGCTATAGTAACAACAAATCTGTTTGATCCTAATCTGATCATCAAGCCAACCCCAGGCATCTAAGTCTTCTGTTTCACTGTTAAATAACTACTAATAGTGAGAAAGGTAATAAGATACTATCAGTGTTTTCTCAAGTCGAAAGCCCTATTATCTAGAAAATAATTTATAACGCCATGATGGGAGCTTCAGGATCGACTCTGCAGCAAAAATAACATTTCTAGTAGGAAGTAATTAATTATAAACCTAGCAAATTCTACACATTTGCGTATTTGTGTAAACAACTTTAACATGGTTTATTACATTTCCAGAAAGGTTAAATCTTATATTCAGTTTTCTGCTAATTCTTCTTACATATAATAAATATATATATTTATATGTTACTTGAGTGCCTGTGTGTATGTACTTCACACACTTCTATGACATATATACATAAAACAGCATATAAGGGTCACTTCCTTAAGGTTCAACTGGAGAAAATAAATGAATTGCTATTAAGCGAGCCCATGGCAATCTTCCATTCACAAACGGCCATAGCGGGACGTAAACAAAACATTGGAGCGAGTCATTCCGGGTGAATTATATTTCATGTTGTACAGTGGTGATCTCATAAGAAATTGGGTACTTCCTGGTAGCAAATACCTAAAAAAGGTAGTTAAAAATTAGATCATTGTAAAAAAAACTTTAATGTCAACATCACTCAAGAAAGGACTGTATAGCTAATTATTCACCTATCTTATCTGAAAGCTGTTGCTATCACAACAATACAATTCGTAAACAATTTTCATGCTAACACTGAACTCCAGAAAGTTGAACTCACAGATACAAACACGTGAAGTTAGGATCATCCGACATGCTATCCTCATTACCTCAAGCATCAGGCCACTGCTTACTGGTTCACACCAACAATTCATTGTCGGTATGTGAAAGCAACATGTAGAGCCAAGGAAATATCTCTTTAAACCATGTGATATAGAAGCACACATATTGGCATCTTAAGCCTTTTGCTAATGATTTTCATGGAGAACTTGGCAAGCCACACTAACAGTAGCATTTGTTTCAAAGATATAGAGCCATGGAGCCTAAATGTGCAATGTATCACTGATTTGTTATAACTAAAGTTCATCTAAAACATTCTTAAGTCGAAACTTTGTATTCTTAGACAAGTCAGGGTTTATAGTTACAAGCTGTATGTAACCACGCAGTCAAATATATTTCTGGATATGTAATTTTTACCGCTTCGTCATTTTAGAAAGACGAGATACTATGTATATATATACTATGTAACATCTCCACCAGGATGCTAACATTAATTTTTACACAATAAAAATATAAATATTCACAATTAATAATAAAGACTATAAGTAAATTTATGCCAATTCAGGTCCCATTTGTCAAGAAACTGGACCTTGCATTTTTTAATGTCAATCGTTGAAAATTGTGAATTACATATAAGTTGTACATCCATATCATCTCTTTCTGTGAAAACCTTGATAAAATTTTTGTCAGTCCAATCTATAGGCAGGAGATGAATGGCCAAGGAAATCCATATATATGGAATTTAATACACACACATATATATACATACATACATATATATATGAAATTAACCATAGCATCTAAAGACAAAGTTATAGTAATGACTTGAGCAATGCACTGTAAAATCAAGACAAAGATAAGCATGATGAATCTTCATGATGAATCTTCAGTCACCGATGTGACAATAGAAGACCACAAATTAGCTGTGGTCTCAGAAAGACTAAGCAAATGACAGGGGTGTGTCAGCTGCTTCACTTCCGCTCTGCACACTGGAGTCCTCTAGGGACAGCATCATAAATGAACAGAGAAGAAACAGAATGAGGGGCAAGAGCTGTCAGCTGTCTATTCTGTGTACAATAATGTGAGAATTAGGATACATCTATATTAATGGGGAAGTAAATTTACCGTTGTTTCTTGTGAATCTTAGAAAAAGAAAAGAATCCATTATAATCAAACTGCAAACAGCATTCAGATTAAAATAGAGTTTTCCATAATATCCATAAACATTACTTCATCATGAATAGTAATACCTACTAAATCTGTTACCTAATATCACAAACTATAAATAATTGCTCCAATCATTAAGTTAATAGAGCAGTAAAATAATACACAACAAACTAAATTAAATCAAAATTCCAGAATGGGTGATGAATAATGAAACAACTGATTTCTCACATCACAGATTATATAAATTATTTTCTTAATATCACTAGGGTAATTTATATGGATTAATTATGATGTCAAGAGCTGGTGATGTCTTAATGATTAATCTGATATGTTTTGCCATTAAAAAAAAAACCAGCTTCCCTTCTTATGTAGGGCAAGGTGCAAAATAAACTAAGGTACTTGATCAACACTTACTAGCCAACACTGGTGGGAGCTACTCTAAGCCTCTGAGAAATGAATCAGGAATGATGCAGTAAACGGCCTTTACTTTACATGCACATGTGTGCATGTGTGCCTGTGTGTGCTTGTGGATACATGTGTGTGTGTGTGTGTGTGTGTGTGTGTGTGTGTGTGTGTGTGTGTGTGTGTGTGCACATATGCACACGAATGTGTGCACAAGCTAGACAGCTTGTCCCAAAGTCCTCTACCTCCTAGGTTCTGGGATTGTAGGTGGCCATTACACCTGCCGAATTTTTGCTTTCTCTGTGAATTCTGGAGATCTAAATTCAGTTCTTCATGGTTGTATGGCAAATATTTTATCCACTGAGCCATTTTGACAATCAACCTTCCAGTTAAAATTTTAGTTTCCAATAAATCAGTGCTATTGACACTTTAGCAACATTCACAAAAATGTTTTTCTATTGTCTCTCACTAGCTCTGAAACCCACAATCATTCTGTCCTCGGCTTCCTGAGAGTTGGGATGCCACACCTAGCTTTACAAAAGCTCTACTTATCACATGAACAAGTGAATAGAGCATCACAGAGTACAGGATCCTGGGTGATTTATTAAATACTAAACAATTACTTAAATAGTATTTTATAGGTTGACACTTCTAATCTCTTTATAAATATTAACATTTGATTCAAATAACAAGTATCTAAGTAAATGTCACTGCTAACAACATTTTAAGGGTGAATAAACTTTATGAAGCACAGAGGGTCAAATGTCTTCCCCCTTGTCACATAGCTAGTGAAGGGACTTGATAGTTTCAGAGCCCTCTGCACATCTAAGGGATTGCTGCTGTCCAGGGCTGAACTTTTTGGTCATGACAATTCGAGATACTTGTCATCATAAAACTTGCATGCAGTTATTATGTGCTTCCAGAAACATGAAGGGTGGAAAGGAAGAACAGTGCTGGTATAGATGCCACAAACCCCAACATCTTAACACAAGTGGAAGTTACTAAGAAACTGTTCCTTTGGACTTGAAAAAGAGAGAGCGAAGTGCATCACGAACTTGAACAAGCAGATGAAATTATACTGCAGAGACCCTGCCCACCTAAAACAGATGCCCTGGGTAGTGCAAGGCGCCATGAAGCACAGCACAAGTTATTTGCCTTGAAGTCTCCACTAATATCTCCTGGGAGACTCCACAGCAGCTCAACAGCAAAGATTACTTTTAAATTGTTCTTTGCGTTGGAGTTAAATAACACAATTTGATTTTTTTTTTTTAAGCAAGAAAACTGTCTCGGGGAAGTGAATTTATAGACTATACCTGAAGAGTTCATATAAGTACCAAAAATATAAAGAAGTTTGCGGCTTTTATCTTAGCTTTTTTTTTTTTTTCTTTACCAGGGTAACTCATAGCTAACTGGTACCCAGGAACAGTACATCAGAGCATCTTCATTCACTTCACATCAGAGCCATACTCCTCATTCAGAAGGCAGGGTGTGATCATCCTCGAATGCCCACCATGTAGACGTAGGGATGCATACTTTGAAAATTCTGGATTGGTATAGAATTGTATATGCTATCTTATTGCTAATTCTGGTGATCCCCAGAATACTAGTCAATCCAAAACTCATAGGGAATTCACTTTGAACATGTGGCACTCACCTTCCAGCATCTCCCTGTAGTAGGACAAAGTCCCCTGAACTCCTTCAGGTGAACCCAGATTCCTGGTTTGAGGACTGTAAATAGAATTCAACAGACTATGTGCCCTGTGCTTTGCAGAACTTTTCTTACTGACTTGAAATTTTGTGACATAGAAATAATTATTCTTATCATTTGGGATATAAAACTCACTACATTAAGTATATTAATCTTATATAACCACCTGCAAGTCTAGAAACCTGCCACCACACTAAGATAAATCTCTACACTTATTAATTTTCTTAGTTTCTCTTCTCCTCAGCTTGGGTCCGGGAACTCATTGGTGAGAGAACTTGCCTGGCACAAATCAAACCCGAAGTTAAGTGCCATGCAAGACTATTCTGGGGAGATTCCTCTTCTCTTACCACACATACCAAAGGCGTGAAGCTAGCATCCACATAAAAGGAAAAGATACAGGATCTGTCGGGGGGGAGCGGGGGGGGGGAGGTAGGTTGCTTCACTCGGGATGTTTTTGTTTTTGTTTTGTTTTGTTGGGTTTTTTTGTCTTATTCTATCCATTTATCTATGAGTTTTATGATGTCATTTTTTTTAAACAGCTGAATAATACTCAACTGTACAAATGTGACTCAATTTCCTGTTAACTCATCTAGGATGCTTCCAATTCCTGCCTATCAGGAGCATGGATGGGTAGGTTCCTCTGGGATAAGACACAGAAGCCTTGGGGATCCGTCCAAGTGTAGCATAACTGGATCGTGAGGTACACCTAGAGGTACGGATCCCTTAAGAACCACAGCACTAACGTCTACAGTAGTTTGCACTCCCACCAGTAATGGATAAGCGTTCCCCTTACTCCTCAACCTCACCGACATGAGCTGTCTGTCGTTTGTTTGACTGATCTAGGCCATTCTGACTTACTACAATGAAATCTCAAAGTAGTTTTAATTTGCATTGCCTGACGGCTAAGGATGTTGAACATTTTTTTTTATGTGTTTCATATCCATGTGTGTTTAATTTTGGGGGAACTGGCTAATTAGTTCTGTCCCCATTTTTTTCCACATTAGGCTATTTGTTTTCTTGATGTCCTGCCTTTTTTTAGTTCTTTATATGTTTAGATAAGAGCCTTCGATCATATTGGTAAAGATCTTGTCCCAGTCGGTAGGAAGCCACTTCTATATGGTGTCTTACCATATAGAAGCATTTCGGCTTGATAAGGTCCCATTTTCTAACTGTTAGTCCTTACTGCCTGAGCTATCTGTCCAGGAAAGGAAGTCCTTTCCTGGCTGATAAGCTCAAGCTCTGCTTTCTCTTCTATCAGATTCAGTGTATTTGTTTGGAGTTGAGTTTCTCACAGGGTGGGCGATAAATAATGATTAAATTTGCATTCTATTTACATGCATTTGGTCAGCATTATCTGAAGATGCTATCTCTCTTCCATCATCAAGCCCCTCCCCTCAAGACTCGGGGAATATATAGAAGAGGAGGTAGAAAGGTTGTTAAGAGCCAGAGGTGATGGGTTACCCTGAGAAAAAAGTGTCTTCCAGACACAGCAGGACTGATGCGCGTATAAACTCAGAGACTGTGGCAGCATGCACAAAGCCTGGGCAGGTTCAAGCCAGATGGGGTGGCAGCACTGTGGGAGAAAAGTGAACACGGACTCTCACTCTTAAGCAAGCCCCTATCTGCAGTTGATACCCACTGGCAGAAGAAAACTTAGTTTTCCCCCAATGGAGTCTCACTGGGTGTGTTAACCACACTCGGGGTCTGCCGCATGCCCAGGCGTATGAGGACAACCAGGCATATGAGGACAACACAAAACAAACTCAACAGTGTTTCTACTGTCAAAACATTTGCTTGGACATACTGATTCTCATTGTTGTGGGTTTTTCTGTGTGTGCTCCTTGTCCTTTTGTTGTTTGTGGTTTTGTTTTGATTTGCTTCTTAAAGAGAGAGGGAAAACATAGTTGGGTGGGTAGAGATGTGGGAGGGATTAGGAAGTTGAAAAACATGGTCAAATGTATGAAAAAAGGTCTTTTTCAATTTAAAAAAAAAACTGCTTTTTATTTTCATTCCTCCTCTCCTACCCAGGAAACTTCAATTTTACTCCCTGAGTATAAGTTGATTGTTACACTTAGGCATGGCATCACAAATGCCATCCATGTCTGCTTACAAGCTGGGAGGGTTTGCCATGCTTCTCCTTTGTATCGTGTTCTGGATTTCTTTGTTTCATGGCTAATATTCCACTGTGTGACCTCACCTTCTGCTTACACTCTCACTTATTGGTGGGCAGTTAGTTGGGTTGGTTCTGTCTCTGATTCTGTAAGACAGGCGCTGTCCACACTGGTGTGCAAGTATCTAGAAGCCTGGCTTCAGTGCTTACAGTTGCCACTTCTGGGTCTTATGTGCATTTATTTATATTTAGCTTTCTGAGAAAATACCACACTGCACTCCAAAGCAGCCATACCACTTCACATCCTTGGTAGCAAAGTCTGGACCTTTCAACTTCCCATATCTGCCGACACATTTACATAGTACATCTCTGCTTGAGAGCAGACATCTGTTATGAAGTACCTTGTGATTTCAACGTTGGTTTGAAAAGGAAGAGGACGAGGTCTATTGTCAAACACCCACTGTGTCACATGCTACTAACATGAAACCTGTTTCCTCAGCTCTCAAGAGATCCAATGGTTACTGGCCTGCCGATCTTTGAGAGCAGCTAAGAGTGTACACAAATGACTATTACTTACAGCTGATATGTCCTGAACATCGCTCCCTCTTGCCTGAGATCAACAAGATACCTTGTTGTAGCCTCGGGACATTAATGATACCTTGTGCTTGCAACTTTTTAATTGTAAAGTATAACACACATTCAGAAAGGAACGTTGACCGTGATATTCAGTTTATAGGCATTCTGAACTGATTGCTTTTATAAAGCCACCATGTTGGGCATCTGTAGAATCCCTGAGCTCAGAGTTACAGCACCCTCTTTCCCTGGGTACTCAAGCCCATCTTGTGCCTTGTCTTTGTGCCATTTACATCTTTATTTCCCATCCAAACCCATCTTCCTTAGAGACTGTTTCTGCTTCTTATTTCCATTAACAATCAGAAAAAGTCTATATTCCTTTGTTTCTGAATAAGTTTGCTCCGCTTTATATTTGAGCCTCTGACCCGGTATATGCAGGTAAACCTTACCAGTACTGAATGTTATTCCATTGTCTGATGTTATATAATATGTATCCATTCCTCTGATGTACACTTAGGTTGTTTCTAATTTTTAAAAAAGTATTATGAGTAAATCATACCATAACTATTGTAGCAAGGGTATCTGTGTGCATGCTTATGCATTTCAACTGGAAAATTACGGGCACAGAGGCTAAGAGTGGCAGAGTCCCATGTGCAATGCTCAACTGTCACCATTGTCACCATTGTTGCTGTTTTCCATCATGAAGGTAATGTTCATTTCTTGGTGTTCTTGGCAGTCCTTGGTGTGCAGCATTGTGGGTGCTTTCTTCTATTATTATGCAATGTCTTGAATACAAATTTGCTTATATACATTCTTAAATATTTACTGCAACCCCCTTTCAAAGTTTTCTTCACCAATTTTCCATTAAGTGGTCTGGGTTTTGGTTGGTTGGTTGGTTGGTTGGTTGGTTGGTTTTTTATTTTCCTAAAAGTTGTAAGAATTCACACGGAATTTCTACCAGATTTTATTTTTGTTTGTATTTTGCTTTTTTTGTTCCAAGATAAGGTCTCATGTAACCCTGGCTAGTTTGAACTTGCTATATATCTAAGGCTGGTTTTGAACTCCTGCTTCTCTGAATATACCTCTGTCACTGCATGTTAGGATTACAGTCCTGCACACACATATACCCATGCCTTGTAACACTTACAACTTTCTCATATGATATATGGATTGCAGGTATCTTTCTCTATTCTGTATATTTTTGTTCATTTTTATCATTTTAAATAGACTGTCCTGATAATTATTCATATACATACCTAATTTTAATATAAAATACATCCATCTTTTCATTAGGATTAACACTTTCCTAATTGGCATTTATACATCTCAAGTCCATGAAGATATTCTCCCAAATTTTCCTTGGAAATTTTCCATTTTATCCTTGATGACTGCCTACTTAGCTCATCATCTTAATGGATAAAGTTGATGGCCTTTTCGTGACTACTTAGAAATCCAACTCCCCTAGCCTGACGTATGAGTAATCTTCCTTTCCTCGCCTGTTGTAAAGAACATGGGCCCCTTTTGTTATAAATCAAGTCTCTACGTATGTCTGGGTCGGCTCATGCCTTTCCACAGGAGTTCACTGGTCTCTAGGTATGTCTGTGCCAGCTCATGGCCTTCCAGAGGAGTTCCACTGGTCTGCCTGCTTGCTAACTTTGCATCATTTTAATCTTGGTTAAGGGTTTTCCTCCAAGTGGTTGTCTTTACTATTTTTCTTTTTACGTCTGCATTTTAAATGCTAGGACAAGCTAGGAACCGATATTTCTGCTACCAAAAATAAGTAAACACAGAAGTATGCTGCAAAGTATAGTAAGATTACATTGGATTCATTGCTATTTATGGGACAATTTGAGAGAAAATTACATTATAAGGATGATTTTAGTTATTAAAGTTTATATTTCCACTTTTACGTTTTCCTGAATATGCACCTCATACATCTTTATTCCTAATTATTAGAAATTCTTCCAAGGTATTGATGCTGCACTTATATTTTCATATTCTGTTTCTCTGTTGATAGGAAAATGATAATTAACTCTCTTAGATTGACTGATTTCATTAAGATATTAAAGTTATCTTATTTCTCTATAGATCTGTAAGAACCCAGATTTCTTCCCTGGTTTCTCCATTTCAAACCCTAGGTCTTATACCTGTCTTTGTCATTGGTACTGGTAGGCCCTTCAGTTACAAGGCTGCACAGGAGTTGGTATACCAGACAGCCTTGGCTTCTTCCTCATTTGGAGAAGGAAGGAAAGCCTGGGTGTTTAGGCGTGTTTTTTATGATATGGCTTCTGCAGTTATGCTGCACTGGACTTCAGAAATTCCTTCTCTTCTTTTTCTGGCTGGATGAACAGTGTTCTAATCACAAGTATAACTAAATTTGGTAAAGAGATTTCTCTGAACCTGAAACAGGGAGTAATACTATGAGGTCAAACCCAGGGCCTGCCATACCCAACATAAACACTCCTATGGCTCGGCCACGTCCAAGCCATCTCTGTGCTTGGCCATTCTATGAGGCAGCAAAAGACCACGATCACTTCTGCAGGTTATGGACTCTGCCACCAGTGAGTGCTTGAAGCAGAAGGTGGATACGGATAGCTCTAGCTAACATTGTTTCCGTTTGCTAATATCCAGCTTCGGACTTTACATTTATGTTGATAGGTGAGAAGAAACATTTTTCCTTTGTTATGAAGCTGTTTAATTTTTTATATTAAAGATACATAAATAGTCTTAAAGAGAAACTAAGTTCTCTTTCTCCATCCTCAAGGTGGGGTTGGCAGTGAACCCATATAAACCTAGACACCAAAAAGCAGTCAGAGAACCCACAGTTTACCAACCAACTTCAGTTGAGTGGAGCATCAAGCTAGTCCCAAACGTTAGTGTCCTGGCGAATGCCGTGCATGTTTCTAAAGGGAAGTCCTAGTTCCCACACTGACTCTAACTGTTTGCTTTTTATGAGACATGCATGTGCTGTGTCTTCTTTATTGGAGTGTTATTTTTATAAGGTTTTGATGTCAGAAGCCACTTTCTTGCATATCATCTTTAAACCTTCTTAGGAATTATTGTTCAACATCATGTTATGCATGGGTCTGTGGAACTGGGCGGTGCCAACTGTCTCCCTTTCGATTTTTTTTAGATAAAATTTCCAACGATATATCTCCACATAAAAGTGCTCAAGCTGAATACATGAATGCATATGTTACATTCATACTTATGTACGCTCCTATTTGTGATTAATTTATACATATACATCCACATGTATATTTGTCAGGTATACTTTGTAAATAAAAGTAATTAACCCATTAATGGCTAAACTCTATTGAGCAGAATGTTATAGACTCATTTTCCCCTGAGAGAAAGGTATCGCTCTTCAGTTGCCATGACATCCATGTGAGTTTTAGTAGCTAGATGTTGCACTAAAATGTTTATTTTCCTCCACTCCTTGGGTTCCATGAAAAGCTAACTCTCCCTAGGCCCTGGCCTTTTTCCAGAACTGCATTATCTGACCAGTGGGTTTAAGAGGAGGACACAAGCTTGCCTGGATTAGCCCTTCTACAGAGAAACTGCATGTTCACTAGCCCTCCAGCCCTCATGGAAGGAACTAAACTTCTTAGGCTATGGTAGTAGAAACTTAGCGTTGATCCAACTCTTCCGTCTTGAGGGTAAGTTTAATCGTGTGTGAGAAAACTCACAGGAGTCAGCTCCATCATTTCTCCAGTAAGGTTTGTCAGTAAAATTCCACTTTGAAATCCGTCTCGTGTAAATGAAGGGGTCTGAACATGGGCAGGGATGATGGTGACACGTTTATTGACACATCAGAGTGCTTAGACCTGTAATCCCCAGGATTGGCTGAGGGCCTCTCAGAAGTCTGAACTGAAGACTGCAGGAGGAGGATCTCTCTTCTGGCCACAAAGATGAGAAGAGAAGACCTGAAGCAACTGTGAGGTGTGACCTCTTCCTCCAGACTGACCAGAAAACTGTTCTCTTTGCCTTCCTCACAAAAGCTACCTGATCCATCAATGGAAACTGAGTTGTAGGTCCTAGAATTGCAGTGGGGATACTACATAGCACTCTCAAAGTCCCTCCCGTCTGGGATTCCGAGCCTTCCTGGTCATGCATGGCATGTTACGCCCTAAAGAAAAGGCTCTTCATTTCTGGGCCGGCACATCAACACAACGGCTATCATTTGATTAAATCAGATGAAAGCAATAATGAAAAGTTAAAACTGTGCAATATAACTTTGAAATACTCACAGTTTAGCCCTATCTCTAGAATTGTTATGATCATTAGGCTACTACATGCAGAAGGGATAAAACAGGTTAAACATCCTACCCAGTGTACAAAAGACAAAGTCTAGGGCACGGATGTGTGTTGGTCCCTTCTGAGAACGCTATTCCAATCCGCTTTGTGGCCGTGGGTCACTGTTGTGGAGAGAGGACTTCCGTGTCCTCCCTGAGGTTGGTCTCTGTGTTTTAACCTAATCCCTGACTATTTTCAGACTATGACTTTATTTTCACAACTCACATTCTTCTAGTGTAAGTAGCACTCCAACATTTGCATAATAAAGCTAACGTGACAAAGGTTGGGAAGGTAGCTCAGTGCATAGAGACCTCACCCATCCTGTGCAAGACCCTGGGTTCAAGTTCCCATCGCTAAACCAAACAGCGGCAGATACCGGAAGCCACGATTCATCTTTAGTTCTACTAGGTACTGTGACTGAGTTGCAAAAGTCTAAAGTGGACTGCTTGTTTACTCCGTATTCTTGCAGCTGATCAGTTGCCTGTTCTTGTGATTCCTACTTTAAAAAACTACGTGTTTTAACTGGACAGGTAGGAAACTGGAATTTGAAATAGAACTTTACAAAAATTTGTATCCTGCTGGTTGGCCTGGCAATGTCTTGGTAGAGGCACACTGGATAAAATCAAACCAAAGGCACCTTCTAAACTGTATTGTTCTCAGAGATGAACATTGAAATGTCCCTATTAGGGAATAATAATTAACTTCATTCCAAGAGTTTGGAGTCTACTTACCCAGTTTTTGGAAACAAGAACATGTAAGTCAAATACACTTGTTTCTGTTCACCTTGCATCTACCACCTGTAGGGTTGTGATTTCTGTGCTTGTGAAGTCTCTTAAAAACAAAGACTGTGCAAATAAAATCTATTTTCTAGATTATAATATGGATGTATTTTCAGTTTTACATGATCCCCTGGTTATGTAAGCATAAAAAAAAAAAAACTCCTAATTTTAAAAGATTCTGCATTTCAAGCTGTGCTAAGCCACACTTATCTACATAAAACTCAGCAGAACTGAGAGTGTGAGACATACCTGGAGTTCCCCCAGTCAGGACCGATGCCTGAGATGGGTCCTCTTGTTTCTGTTGTGTATTTGTAAACCACCAGCAGGCACTGCTTGCAAAGCTCCACCAGGCGCTGGCAGCACTGGAGCTGCAGAGGGGTCACCACCTCAGGGCTCTTACTGAAGATGCTCTCCCAAGAGGATCTGTTGGCATAGAAACAGACATGACTTCATGTTCACTGTTTAAAAAAAAAACCCAGCAACCAGCCACACATCCGTGATCGAGCTGCAAACTGGGCAATAAGGTGGAAATGGCCCCTCACATATGGAGTGAATATGAAAATTTTATAATAGATAGCAAATTGGGAAATTAGTCTTCATTTTTTAAAAACCAAATGATTACAGGATTTCTCTTTAAGGCTGTGAGTGCTACCAACTTGAGTAGCTAACAAAATGACTCCTTCCTGCTTTTAAACAGTGAAGCTATTCCATATTAAAGTATCTGTAAATCTAATTTAGGTATTCTAGGATTTGGGTTTTTAAAAATTCTATACTTAACATAATACTAGAACCAAAGAGATGATAAAGCCGTCGTGATTTAATTTATGGCCACCCTGCTCTAGGAAACTCAGTTTGACCCCTTGCTTATGAGCGTCCTGTGCACAATACTCCCTCTCTATCCATCCCTTGAGCTTCCTGGGCACAGGTGTGAGCTCTTACAGTGACAGTGACGTATCCCAACAGGTGCCCACCCCCACACAGGAGCTGGTATCCTTCCTCGTCCAGGGAACCTGCTCCACAGTGGGAACAGCTCATAACTCCTGGAAAAGCCTCGCGCTGTGTGCTACTGTTAGCAAATCCCAAGTTAGTCATCCAGGCTTAATTCAGAACTTAGCAAGGATGGAGGTGGGGGACTCTTTTCAAACCTTGAGGGGAAAGTGGCTTGAAATCTCATAATGGTTCAAGTTTCTCTTAACAATAACCAATTTGTGTAATCCTCAGGGGAAAGAATAGGTTGGTTTTCACAAAGAAAAAAATAATAAGGAAAAATCATTTTTTCTGAAACAAAAGAAAACAGAATCCCAACAGGAAATTCAAAGACTCAATTTTCAACCTTTGGTGGCAATTTTATGTATTTGAAATATATATATATATATATATAATTTCTTTACACATTAAAAAGTGTTTGAGGGTTTTTTGTTTTTGTTTTGCTTTTTCTCTACAAAGTCTACTGTTTATTTTCTCAAAGAAAACAAAAAACCAAAAACAAAACAGCAACAAAAGAAAAAACCATCGTCCTAAAGACGGCATTTCTTATAAGGTCAAAGCTCAAGTGAATTGATTGAAAGAAATTGATTTTCTTCTGGGTTTGGAAATATTCAGGTCTAAATATAATACTTTTTTAGCAAAAGCATCAACGTTTCTTATCCATAGATGATTAAATGCTAGCTCAATTACCTCAAAATTTACTGCTAAACACAAGACAATATGTGTGTTTTCAAGATATATGTTATAGTTCCAGATATAATAGACAATATAGGTATATTCCTTAATCAAACAAAGAAAACACTGAAGAAGATAGCATTTATATTTGTACTTAAGATACATAATCTAAAAGACCTTAAATGTTTGAGCTGAGAGATATAAAATTGTGTATGCCTTTAAATACATGGAAAACATGTTTTGCCTGCCCATCTAGTCCTCTCTGCTAGGGTCCTGGTATGTCTATGAAAGTCTGCCTACCTCATCCCCCTCCATTTTGAACAGGATTGTTTATGTTTTTATACTCTGAGGCTGTCTTGTTGGATCTGCTCCAGGCCTCTAATATCAGTGTTATTTTTCTCTACTGACCTTAGAATTTAGAGGAGAGAGAGGATGAAGTGAGATGAAGAACAAAAAGGGTGCTTCATCATTTCAACTTGATGTCCCTTTCTACATAACAGGTGGCATTAGTCTCTAAGTCCTTCAACACTACCAACTGCCCATGGTAAGCAAGACGGCTTGCCGGTGCCTGCCTGTGGTAGAACAGTTTTGACAGGTCTACCATTCCCTTTTTAAGATAAACCAATGTATCAATGTCCTATGCCCACTTCTTGTGTATGCATTCAATATCACTGCCAGAACACTTCACTTTAGTCTATTAAGTTATATTCGAGTATGAGCAGTAGCAAAACCCCTCAGCAGAGAAAAGAGAATGAGTAAGACCTGAGTCCTGTTGTTCAAGACTGCAGAGCTTCCTCCATACACAAGAAAGCTGTGTTAGAGATTCAGACTGTCCCTCCCTCAGCTCAGGCCTGTCACTGTCACAAAGGGCATCTGTGAAAACCCCTAGGCTGCCCCTTGAATCCCAACTGCCCAAAGCAACAGCACAAATTTTTGTGGGGTTCTTGGTTGGTGTTGGTGTTGGTGTTGGTGTTGGTGTTGGTGTTGGTGTTGGTGTTGGTGTTGGTTTTGGTTTTACAAGAATAAATGAGAAGAAGTAGAGATACCAGTGTTTTCAATTAAAATAAATAATAATAACAGGGTCTCATTGTTTGCTTTTTAAATCCCATTCTACAGAAATAAAAGCACCAACATCAATGAAGTCTAGAAGAAAAATTAAATGATAAAATAGTTCTCTTGGCCTTTCCCTAATCCTCTGAGAAATATTGAAGGGGGTGGCTTGAAATGACATTCCCGTTGACATAATGACAAGTGATAAAGTCCTGAATATGTCTCACAACAAAGAGAAAAGCAAGACTTAGAAAGTCCCCCTGTTGTTCAATAATCCAACCACCCCACCCTTCTCCTCGTGGAGACTTTTAATAAAATGTTTATGTGAAGAAGGGAACTGATTTGTTCCTTTGTGGTCTGGAAGGAAACCTGACTGAGGGTTGGGTGGACAGAAGAGAACGAACAATTTTGCTTTGTCCACTTAAAAATCTGCACAGTCTTTCAAGCGAGCAAATAATCATCAGAAAGAAAGAAAAAAAAACATTTGAGAGTTGACGACCTTCTGTGAACACAGCCAGAGGCCTACTGTGAACACAGCCAGAGGGGAGAGCCATGAAGGATGGTGGTCACATCACCTAACGTCTGTCAAACTAAGGTAGCTCAAAGCCTAAAATCAAGCCACTATATGTAGCCAGGTGTTGCTGCTTGTCTTTGGTCCTCTGTTCTGATCTCCTGCAGTTCTGCTTTAGCTTCTGAAACTTTGCCCTGGCAGTGTGTGTTGTGTCTTTAACAGCCGGTCTGACAGCTAGGGAGTCAAGGTGAAAGAAATCTAGCCTTCTCATTTCTCAAGGAATGATTTTAATTTTTTAAAAAAAGTATTGCTTTCTTGCTCAGTTGTGTGGAAAATCTTTGACAAATATAATTTTAGTAACTCTAGGACAGCTCTGTACCTGTCTCTTCCTATTAACATACCCAAGAATGCTTCTTACAGTTTATTTCTGAACTAAGATCTTGAAAATAAATGATAACGCTTCCATATGACAAACTCCCATAGAAAATGGTTTGGACTAAAAGGCCTAAACTGGAAAACCTCCTTCTGAGTACAGAGAGAACTGGTGTATACCCGCTCCCATATTGTAGTTAGCTACCCCTACTTCCTCTTTCTCTCCATCTCCTCCACCGTCCTCCCTCCTCCCAAGTTCCCCTCCCCACCACTTCCTCCTTCCTCTTCCATGCTTTATGTAGTCAACACCTTCCTATTCTTCTATTCTTCCTGTAGGTCCCACTGAAGTGTTAACTTGTCAGAGCCATCTTTCCTGAGTTAGAGGCCACAGAAATCCAGAATCCCCTCAGTCCAGGAAAACATGGTAGATGATTTTATTTAATAAAATTCCAAAACCACACTCCTCATGAGACTACTACAATCAGAAAGTGAACCATCAAAACCCTCCTGAGGTAGGGGTGGGGCTGAAATGATCACTTAGTGTGGGCGGGGTGGGGGTGGGGGGACTGAAATGATGACTCTGTTAAGAGTGTTTCCTGCACTCCCAACAGGACATTGGTTTGTGTCCCAGCACCCACCCGGTGCAGCTCACAACTGCCAGTAATTCTAGCTTCAGGGGATCCAATGCACACTTGCACTCACATGTACATCCCCCAAACACACACATATACATAACCTTTAAAATAAAATATATCTTTTATGTATATTCATGTGTGTGTGTGTGTGTGTGATATCTTTTAAAAATCTCCCAAAGGACTACCTAGAACTAAGGGGTTCTTGGCCACGGGCATCCAAGAAGAGAAAAAAGATGATTATATTTGCTACCTGATAACAAAGCTCTGGGCTGAATTTATTGAAACCGGCAAGAATTATTTATAATATGGTTCAATTTTTCAGGAGGTAGGCAAGGTGGCTTATTTGTTTCGTCTACTCTTGGGTATGTTAACAGACAGAGACAGGTATGGAACTATCCTAGAGTTACTTAAATTATATTTGTCTAATATTTTCCACATAATTTACCAAGAAAACTACAATTTTTTAAAATTAAAATCATTCCTTAAAAAATGAGAAGACTAGATTTCTTTCACCTTGACTCCCTAGCTGTCAGACCCGCTGTTAAAGGCACACACACTGCCAGGGCAAAGTTTCAGGAGATACAGTAGAACTGTAGAAGATGTGATCAGAAGATCAAAGACAAGCAACATCGCCTAGCTTCGTAGAGTCAAGGAATCCCACAAAGCACCATTGTGTAGCTATTAAATAAAGCCCAAAGCTAAACTCAGGCTTCCTGAGTCTAAATGAAGGCTTGTCCAATCTCTACAGGATAGATGACAGGCTCTGTGTGTGTTTTAGTTACCTCACCTGTCACATGAAGGTAACAGAAATAGTTTACTCTAGATACTATTATGGCGAATATGTGAGCAACTGTCTTCTGCTTAGTAAGCCTTCGATAAGCTTGACTTTAAACGGCTGTCAGTGTTTGTAGGGAAAGATACCACCATGGAAACTTGCAGGGTATGATGCTAGTGGCATGTGAGAAGGAACCTCAACCATGCCAGAATATGTTACCAAAAACAAGTGGGGAAATTAAGCCCTGTAGTCAATGAAGTCAGCAGATGTACATCTTCAGCATGCTGACTCAGCAGATGTATATCTCCAGATGCTGACTCAGCAGATGTATATCTCCAGATGCTGACTCAGCAGATGTATATCTCCAGATGCTGACTCAGCAGATGTATATCTTCAGGTGCTGACTCAGCTGATATATATCTTCAGATGCTGACTCTGGCAAACACCCAGCATTAATATAAGTAGCTCACTGTTTTACAGCCTTCCATGGTGAGCAGGAACTGAAATTCCAATGTAGCACCAAACCAAAAGATTCACAAACAAACCAAATAGAATGGGTTCACATAGAGAGAGACATTCTAGAGCACAATCATTGAGGGGCTACAGAACACAGATCAAATGCTTCATCTAAATCTCTGTAGAAGTCATTATAACCAAGATTATCCTCAGATGTCAGTGCAATCCAGAGTGCTTTTCCCTTCTAGTGAAGAACGGATGACACGAAGCACACAGTGGTGGGAAGGGATCTGCCAAAGGCACGGAGGATGCAGGCTCGTGTCTAGAACATGCAAGTGCCACTCAGACACTATGTCAGAGCAGAGAGTATGTTAAGATTTTATAACAGAGATAAGTGTAATCTGGCTTTTTGGTAGGACTCAAACAATGCAGAATGGACGGATCTTTAAGATATTTGAAAAATGAAGAGATTTTATGGAGCATAGTCAGAACAGGATATGATAAGAGAAAGGCATAAGGAAGTTAGGGAGAGTTAGATGGCTGTGTCCATGGACAAGTATAGACGCGGACAGGTGAGGACAACTGATGGAATGTGAGCAAGAAGACAAAACAGGGAAATGAAACACTGGGCACAAGACTACCCAGAAGGTACATGTGTATATAACTGTGTGTGTGTGTGTGTGTGTCTCCATGCATACATGCATGCAGTATGTATATGTGTATAGTGTTGGTGTATAGTGTGCATGTATGTTTTTGTGTATTGTGTGTATTTTTATGTGTGTGTATGTATGTATGTGTGTGGTATGTGTGTGGTATGTATGCATGCTGTATATGTGTGGTATGTATACATGCTGTATGTGTGTGGTATGTATATTCTGTGTGTATGCACATGCCCTGCAAGTGTTTCTGCATGTGTGCATGAGGAGCAGAGCTCAATGCTGGGTGGCCTTCTGAATTGCTCTCCATCTTACTTTTATAAAGAAGGTCTTGCACTGAACCCAGAGCTCACTGTTGACTCGTCCAAATCAACTTAGTTGCTATAAATTATACTTGAGTACTCCAAATATATGCAGTAAAAATTTGCATTAAAGGACTGTTATTAAAGATAGTTGACCATTTCCATGGTCTAGCTTTATGACTAAATAACAACAGAGTTAAAATGCAGTAACAGAAGATAAATGACTTCGGCTTACCCTGAATCACAGAAACAGCTCCACAGTCCTTGGCCATGACTCCAGAGTAGGCGATTAAATACCCTGTTGAAAATCCGGTATAAACTCAGTTCTTCAGCATCAGGGACCCTCCAGATTCTTGGAAGAACTGTACGAATACTTGATTTTACTATGTCCAAAACCTAGTGGAAAAACAAGTACTTAAAATCTACATATGCATACATGAGTCTAAGTTTCAAAGATGTGTCTTTTCAGTGAAAGGTAAGTGTCATCTCCTGCCGCCCAGGCTGGCCAAGAATTTACTGTATCACTGAAGTTGGCTTCCAGTTCCTGAGTCTCCTGCTTCAAGCTCCCAAACACTCACATTATGGGCATGTGCCACCATGCTGGCTTAAATGTAAGAGATGAAAGTCTGCATGGGGAGGGGAGGAGAGGAGGGAAAGGGGCAAGGAGGAGCAGGACTGAGAGGGGAGAGGTGCTGAGGGGAGGAGAAGGAGGGAGAGAAGGAAGAGGAAGGAGAGGAAAAAAGAACTCAACAGAAATACAGACCAACGCATGCAGCATGCACATGTGAAAGTCTGCTGGTCAGTACTACTGCTGAAGCCAGCAGAGAGGGCTGAAACAAGTGGAGACTACAAAATAGATGCTTTATGAAAAAGAGCACGGGATGTTGAACTTCACTCAAACTACAAATCCCAATTCTAGAAGACTTGATATGTCAAGTCAAAAAAATAAAACAAAAACAAAAACAAACAAACAAACAAACATTAAAGTATCCACGTGCACAGGTCTTTTAGGCCCTGAGCAAGAAAACGATTTCCTAAGCTGTATAACATCATGATCATATGATTATTAAGAACCTGAAGCCATTAGCAATATCAGAAAGAAAAGGCCCAGTGCTATGGCACATTTGTGACCTCTGTAGAAAAGAGACAGGGACAGGCAGATCTCGAGCTCACTCAACAGGCAGCCTAGCTACTGAGTTCAGTGAGAGGATCTGCCTCAAAGAGCACAGGGTGGGTGGGTTGTTGGATGGCCCAGTAATTAAAGGTGCTTGCCAGCTATGAAATCTATGTCTGCTGACCTATGTTCATGTCCTGGAATTCCTATCAAAGTGGAAGCAAGAAGCCTGTTCCATAGGCTTCTCTCAGACCTCCACGTGTGCCCAGCAGTGATGCGGCCCCCAAACATGCACACAATAAGAGTAAATAAAATAATAATAATTAAAAATAAGCTGGAAAGAAATCAAGGAGTGATAAATTGGCTTCTGGTTCCCAGGAGTATGCATAGACATAAACACAGCATATCTCACAGATATACCTGAGCACAGTATATCTCATACACATATACATAAACATAGTATATAGCATACACACACAAACATAGAATATATCACACACATACAAAAACACAGTATATAACATACAGACACATAGAAACAGTATATCTCACACACATATAAGCACAGCATATCACACACACACACACGCATAAACATAGATTATAACACACATAAACACAGTACATAACATATACACACACATACAAACATAGTATAATACACACAAAGATACTTTAAAAGAAAAAGGAAATGATCAAATTACAGAGAAGATGTATTCAAACATGCATACCCAACAAGAAATTAATATCATGAACATATTTAAAATTGCCATAAAACATTAATACAAATGTGCAATGAATATAAAGAATTGGGTCATATTAAAAAGATAATGGTGAAGACAATTGCTCTCTACAGGAATAAACATGAATTGGAAAGAGGAGTGAGAACCATTTCTTTCCACTGGTGTTCCCTAAATATTAAAGTGATATTAGCCACTGACGACTAAGTTCTATTTCAAGCCAATACCCATTTTTGCAGAATACCAGACCAGCTCTGAGTCCTCACAGTGAAGTATGTGAGCCACACGGTGGCCTCGCTCCGCTTTGTCCTGTCCCCATGACTGTGAAATGGGGGCAGAGATGTACATTCTGCTGTGTGTCGAGTTGTATAAACAAGTGCAGGGAACAGGAGAGAGATGATGCACCCCACAAGAAAGCAGTTAATGACAGACACTCTCCTGGATAATGACTCCTTAATTACAAAGAGGATTAAAGAAAACACTTTCATATGAATTATTCACAATAATACTGATATACTATTCATACCAGGCATCGCTTTAATTTATGCTGTTTTAAATTTCATTTAAGCTATTCATTTAATGCTTTGCAATATTTAATGCAGAAAACAGGACTTGTGAGTGCTGGATGAAAGAGTGAACACTGGCGGAAACACGATAGAAACTTAAGTCATTTCTCAATGTTCCTTTCCACTTTCTGCCATCGTATTGGTAAAATACAATAGGGCCAAAATCATAATTCAAAAATGAAAGAATAAAAAAGGTAGCCAATTACAGGTTATCATATGCTAATCTCAAGAATAAATATGAGTTACATAAAATAACCAAAATAGGCAAATGTTATTAATGCTCAGGATTTGAACACTACTCTGAGCAACTAGCTTTTGCTTTTGCCTTTGCCTCATACAATATCCATGACAAGCACTTTGCAAAGCATACTATTTAAGACCCTGGTATAGCTGTCTCTTGTGAGGCTATGCCAGTGCCTGGCAAATACAGAAGTGGATGCTCACAGTCATCTATTGGATGGATCACAGGGCCCCCAATGGAGGAGCTAGAGAAAGCACCCAAGGAGCTGAAAGGGTCTGCAACCCTATAGGTGGAACAACAATATGAACTAACCAGTACCCCCAGAGCTCGTGTCTCTAGCTGCATATGTAGCAGAAGATGGCCTAGTCAGCCATCATTGGAAAGAGAGGCCCCTTGGTATTGCAAACTTTATATGCCCCAGTACAGGGGAATTCCAGGGCCAAGAAGAAGGAGTGAGTGGGTAGGGGAGCAGGGCCTGGGGAGGGTATAGGGAACTTTTGGGATAGCATTTGAAATGTATATAAAGAAAATATCTAATATAAATAAATAAATAATAAATAAATAAATAAGTATAGGAGAAAACTGGAAAAAAAAGACACTCTCTGGGTCACGACTCTACATGTAATTATTCTTAGTCTAGGGAAACTTTTAAGAGCATGGTAGTCTAGTATCCTAACCCTCATATGTCTGTAAATGAGGACCTAAGGGCTTGAGAGAGCTTTCATTCCACAGCTAAGATTTCCTACCACTCAGGAGAGCTTTCCTAGACTGGGGAAGTTTGGTACCACCTGGTGAGTGTAGATACTTACTCCTTTCTACAGAACATCACTGGGAACTCCGATTCTCCTTGCTTTTAGCTTTCAAGAAGCATCACTACGGGCAAGCTCTGGTCTTAGGAGAGAAGATGGATGAGAAAGATCCATTTCCATAATTTAAAGGAAAAGAATCCAAACACTTCCTCTTCAGTATTCTGTAACCTCGCACTAGCTCTTTGCTAACCAAAGCAGTTTCTGCCTACTCACCCGGAGAATTCTCTATCTTCAAACAACATCACTTGGGGGGACAGCCCACTTACCACTAACCTACCACAAGACCCCTCGAGGACCAGACCATCCTCTGTCATCTGTCACCTGACTTTAATGTCCTACTAATTAATAGCAGAGAATTGATGTCCCATCCAGTCACATGTTTATCCTGTCCCGGGAGGCTTAGGACAAGGGCTACCACTTACCGATTGCTCAGGGAAAACCTATGCAGATGAGATAAGCATCGGAACTTAGATTTATTCTAGGCATGTCTGACTATATTAAGTCCTGAAATCCCAAAACCAAGTAAAAAGTACTGTTGCTCTCTGGCCCTTTTCCAAAACCCCTGAGATGGAGTCCACGATCATGCACATTAATATTTCTTAACCACTGAGCCATCACCCCAGCCCCCATACCACAGTGGCTTTAAACTTGTTATAGAGCTGGGCATAACAGTGAATTTATGATCTTCCCGTTTCCATTGCCCACGTGCTGGGATTGCAGGCACGTGAATACAGCCAGGGATTGAACCCAGAGTTTTGTGCATGCTAGGCAAGCCTCTACCTACCATGTTACACCCCCTGCCCAGATGCTGAATAATTTGTGAAGTATAATGATGAATGGCCAGCAAGGCGTCCTTGCATTTAACTGTGGGCTCAAGAGAAGCCAACGTACAGAACTAAGTATCATTTCTTTATGACTTTGCAAAGCATCCCAACTAATATTAAGCCCTCTGTGGGAAAAGCAGATGGAAAAATTCAGGGAATGGCCACGTTAATAAAGTGAAGACTTGTCTTCTTGTGAAACATAGCCCATCTGAAGGCATAACGCACACAGATAAATACATATTTTGCCACTACAGATACTGAATGACAAACTACTCCATATGGCTGAGCAGTTTGGTCCTAAATTAAAATAATGGCAAGAGGTGAAGACAGTTTGGAAGCAACATTAAAATCGGTGTGCACAGCTCTAATGATGTGTGCAGCCGCCGCGCCTATAGGGCGAAGGCGTATTTGCTGACACAAAATGAACCACTCGGGACAGCATCCCCTGTCAGCCCAAATGAAACGGAGATGGGAGACAGCAGCAGCCGAAATACAAGCAGCAGCCGCTGAGGTAGGTGTGGAAAGGGATTTGCTACCAAGCAGCTCTGGTCAACGGGGATCCATTAAAAACTCTAAAACAAATGCAGATAGACTATGACTGGGTTCTCCACACTCCCCCCACCTTAGTTCGTGCCTATGTATGACAACAGAGAATGTGCTTTTCAGCAAACTGGGCGTTCTTCACAGCCCATCAACGCGGCACATGCTCGTACTTCATATATACATATATATATATATCCCTTATGGAGCGTTGGAAGCACGGCTCTTGGCAGAAGGCTAGACTGCACAACTGCAGGTTTGCCACAGTCTGATGTTACATGAGAGAACTATTTCCACTTCCACTCTCTGAAGATTCTCCCCAGTATTTAATTCTTAAGCTCCAGCTCTTTATTATTTTATACCTAGTAAGGAAAATGGGAAGAAAGGCAAATAGTCTTATTTCCATAAAAATGCATACAGACACACACACACATACACACACGACAAAGCATGCGGGAGTCTCTGTGTTTGGCAAGCTAAGCTCTGAATTTTACAGAACTCTGATGAACATCAGCAATATCACTGTCCTGCAACCAAAACAAGTGAGATAAATATCTATTTCCTCCATGGAAGTATGAATGCTTGGGATGTGCCAATCCCTCCACACACACATGAAGAGTTCATGGTTAAGTCACTAAAAACATGAAGTGAACTTTCAAAATCCCCAACAGCACCCAGCTGAGTTCATGGACAAAATCGGCAGCCAATAAATTCTTAAGTAACACACAGCCTGAGTAGCGATGGGTCCAGGCAACTCAGATCAACCTGTTTTAAAGGAGTTTGGTCATCCAATGCTTTCTCACCCAGGATCACTTGTACTAGTCAGTCACTGCCTAAGCTTTACCTAGGCTGCGCCCACTGAAGAAGCACGCATGGCTGGGGGCACTGCTACCTGGTGTCAACCCTCCAACACCCAGTTTTAGTCTACCCTCTCCATCAGCCTGGCCAGCACCATCTTAAGATTCACTTAAGGCTGAGGTCATTTCCATCCATCTGCCCCCTCCCCTCAGCTCACAAGTCTGACCTGTGCTGTAGCTGAAATGCTCTTCCTGCCTCCTTCAGATCTCTCCCCTTGGGTGCTCCCCATAGAAGCCTCCTTCACTTCTAATTATCCTCACTTAGCAACTGCATCCCACAGGAGCAGAGCTGAAAGAATGATGCATCCGATTAATCCACATCTAATAACGTTAGTTAAATCTTTGGTTTTCTAAACGGGTGACATTTTATAAGATCTAACTCTGCATTCCATGGCTGACGTACATTTCTTCATTGCTTCTTGTCTTTGATATATTTTCAAGCTTTCTAGGGAAATAACAGAAAGTTGGGCACAGGCCAACATGGTAAGTCAAGAGGTCACATTTATATCTCATCTCTGTACATTCTACAAAGAAGAATTCTACACAGAATAATTCAAGTGCACACAAGCTTTCCCTTTCTTACCAGAACTGCCCAGTGCCTGTAGCTACAAATCTCAGAGAAGGCCTATTAAGTCTCTCAGCTACAATAAGGGTAGGAGTATACCAAACCCAAAGCTGTATTTCCACAAGGCCAGGGCCTCTTCCCACTCCCGGACACTGACTCTCTAATTCGTGTGTGTTTGTGTGTGTGTGTGTGTATGTGTGTGTGTGTGTGTGTGTGTGTGTGTGTGTGTGTGTGTGTGTGTTTCTCTTCAGTGCACTTTGTCTTGTTATGATATTCACTCTCTCATTGTCACAAGTTAGTGATTTGGTTCTCATTTCCTCAGAAATAAAATTGAAATAGAGACAAGATGGAGAAAAACTATTTATGTGTTTGAATTTACAATATGGATAAATCAGTTAGGCACATGATAATGTGCCCCAGTGATCCTTGAGAATAATTCCATACTTTTACCCCTGTCTGAGGTAAGTTTTAAGAATTGTGGGTATTAATTTGCATACCCTGGATTAAGCAGAAAAACATTCTAAATTTGAATTAAAACAATAAACCTTTGCTTACAATAAAATGTAGTGCCTCCCTTGTCGACGGGTGTGTGTGTTATGGGATGGGGTTGCCCATGCTTCTTTGAATGGATATTGGTGGAAGAGCTATCAATTTAGCATAGATAGTTTTTTACAAAGATGGAAAGTTCTACACATTTAGAACTTGGAGTCAAGTGAAGACTCATGGGAGAAAGCGCTGAACGCCTTCCTGCAGTAGGAAAACGTCATCACAGAAAGGCTGCTCCCGAGAGCCCTTGAATGTTGCTATGCCTGGGTGCCTTGCCCCTCAGTCCTCTGAGATAACAGAGTTTGTCACACAAAGGCCTCTGAAGAACAGAATAGGTGAAGAAAAAAGAGAGATGCTTGCTGTAACCATGACCACAGCAAGAAAAACCACTACTAGTGAGTTGCATTGTGGGATTCCAGGGCTTCTCTTCTGCTCACAGCCTCTGCCTAGCAACTCTCGAACGTCCAGGGGTCTCTCAGTAAGATCAACTTTTCTCTAATTCAGATCAACCCTTTTTATCCTTGAATGTCAAAATCCAATACATGAGTTCATTGGCCCCAAAATAGAACTGTCTATAAAGTAGCCATGTAGCGGAATGATCATAACAGTTGAGCTAACATGAACTATGAGACATTATTAGCAGGCTTTTGTCAGGAATGGGTAGCTTATTGTATCTTAAAGCACACAGGAAATATAAAACCTTTGAGTGATATTTGACCAAAGAACGAACCAAAACCGGAACTCGTAAAATGGAGTAAAAGATGTATGAACTGAGAATGAAGGTTTTGGACCTCACTTTAGTACAGCCTCCTGCTCTAACAGAACGGCCTCTGGACAAGTCTTAACAGAAGAGCACACAAGTGTCCTTACAGTAAATTGGCATGGGGGCGCTGACAGGTGGGATATGCATGTGCTTATAAATTCACAAGTGCTTATGTTAATTTTTAAATTTCTAATCCCGGTAAGCATGACCCTTAAACATATGGAATAATCCTTTCTATTCACAGAGTGCGTCCTTCTCAATTTACAGAAGCTCATCTCACGTTTACCGGGCATCTCGAATCATACTGATTTAATAAACGTGTGTTGCAAACCTGCAAGTTGTAGAAGGAACAGCAAGGCCACCTCTGCATAAATGCTGGGACGCACAATCGCAAAGACATCTGCAGGAGGACCTAATTGAGGACTGCCTGAGAGATGGAGGATTGCTGATGTACACAGTGCCAGCCAATCAGGAACTGCTGTTTAAAAGAGATGCACTCTTAGGACCAATGGGGTGCAGGTGGAGGGTATTGAAGGAGCTTGCAGCAGTGTTCAGAGAAGCCTGCTGAGGGGTTCTCACGGGCTCCAGGAGTCTGTGTCATTGATTCCGCGCCACCTCACCTCCAACCCCCAAAGGGCAGGTAGGGTAGGACAGCGGGTAGTCCAGGGCACAGGCAAAAGCAAGTGACTACAATGTGAGACTCATTTATAGACAGATTAGAGGGACCCATCTATACCTGAGGTGTCAGAGCCTGAGAGGCACCACTACTCAAAGCTGTCAGGTACCAATCCACAGCTGGCTAGCCTAGCCCAGAGGCAAAGCCTCCACAGGTCCTTATGTCCCTGAGCTCTAGAGGACTTGGAGCAGTCAGCCCTGGGGTCTGCTCCTAGGGCTGTGGCACTCACCAGGACTGTTCAGCACTGCCACAGGGTCTCCTCTCCTTCCCACAGACTGTGGGTACCAAGAGGACCCCAGGCAGGTGGCTGGTAGCATGGTAGCCCTAAAGGGCCTTTTAAAATTCATAAACCTCTCACAGTAGATAGAAGGCAGGTACAAGTTGCCCTGAAATGTCAAACGGGGAAAGATAATTTGTGGCTGTAAGGGAATCGTATAGGTGACATGAAAAAGATGGAAGGAATGTGCTGAAGGACGGTGTGCTGTTTAGGAGGAAGGTGCAGTCTTTATCCACCTCTTTGTTGTAACTGCTAATTCTCTGTATTCTTTCTTTTCTTTCTTTTGATTGTCTTATGTTTTGGTTTTGTTGTTGTTTTTGTTTTGTTTTGTGGTGCCAGAGATTAAACCAGGACTTCATGCAAATGCCAGGCAATCAGCTGAGTTATGTTCCTCAACCTGTTTTGTATTTGTTATTTTGAGGTAGACTCTTTACTAAATTACCCAGGTTAACCTTTAACTCATTCTAAACCTTAGGTTGGACTTGAACTTGTGAATCTCCTGCCCATGCAGCCTAGATTAAAATCCTGGACTCAGAGCCCAGTCCCACCTCTTTCCCTTGTTTCTTTGAGCCATGGCGCCAACCCACATCTCTGTTATTTAGTCAAGTTGTTTACAACAGACTGGTTCATTTCTCTCAGCCATCCCTCCCTCCACTTGTAAAACAGATCATGGTAACTTGAAAAATATAGAAATACATAAAGTAAAGGAGGGAAAAGGCAGTAGGTAGCATTGCTCCCCTTCTCTTAGCTCAGTACAGAGATCCGCTAGGAATAAATCATACATGGTCAAACAAAGGAAGGTTCTTTGAAGTAGGATCTCACTATGTGACCCTGGCTGGCCTTGAACTTACTATGTAGACAAGGCTGTCTTAACTCCTCACTGTTGGGAGTATAGGGTATGCCATCATACAGCTGCTTCAAGAAGGAAAACACTAATGCCAGAGAGAAAGGAAGGCAGTCAAGCATACAGAAAAAGACAGACAGACAGACAGACAGACAGAGACAAAAAGACAGACAAGAAGACAAAAAAAAAAACAGGTTAATTTTAAGTAATACACTCATTAGTAGATTAAAATAAAACAATGTACCTTATTGTGTAACTTATTACTTTAATATAGGTGTCCTTTTAGGTTGGTATCAAATGAAAAATGTCACTGGATTGTTCTCATGGCCCCTCTAAATTCATAAGTGGGAAGATAGCAAAGAAAGGTTTTATGGAAGACCATTAAGAAAAGGGCATCTCGTCTGTTAGACCTATGCTGTTAAATGCAGAAAGCGATAGATGTGACTGTCCTCTCACTCTAGATGAACTGAAACTAAGTTACAAACTCAATTTGTGTGGTCACAGTAGTTCAAGTCCTTCATGTGGCCAGGTGTGGTGGTGCACGCCTTTAATCCCAGCACTCCGAAGGTAGAAGCAGGCAAATATCTGAGTTCGAGGCCAGCCTGGTCTACAGAGTGAGTTCCAGGACAGCCAGGGCTACCCAGAGAAACCTTGTCTCGAAAAAGGGGGGGGGGAGCTTCATGTGACTAGTGAGTGACACTGGATATCATAGACACATAGATGCAGACCCTCCCCACCCTTGCAGAACGCTCGCAGGGGGCTGAGCTCCCAAAACTCAGCCTGGAATGTTTATCTTGCTTGGAAATTGATACTGGATTGATAATTCACCATCCAGAATGCATGGTTGAGAATGAGACAGAAAAAGATGGCCACCAGATCTGAAAGGCTCCCTCAGTTCCCACAGGCATGGTCCACTGGTTGCACTGAGCCCAGAATATCTCCAGAAAGAGAAGACCGGGGAGCAGAGGACACCTGCCTCCCGGAGAGTCTGCATTGAGTTTTGTTTCTTGCTGGGTGCTTTGCTCAGAAGATTCTAGAATAGTACTCAAACAAATGCCACTAAATTGCAAGAATGCACCACGTCCTTTTAACCATAATCCCACTGCGACACTCAAGCTGCTTCTTGGTAGTTGACTAACAGCACTGTTATAAATGTTGGCCTATAGATGTCTTTTCTACTTTTCAGGATGAAAATCTTCAGGACACAGTGCAAGGAATGGTTCTTCTGACTCATAAGGCTACGAGCATCCATAATTTAATAAGTACCGTGAATGACCTTTCTGAAGAGTTAGACCAATGTACCCTGTCTGATGGCGGAGCAAAGGCCCTCTTAGGCCATGCTAGGCCCACAAATGAGAATTATCCATCTTATTAATTTTTGCCAATAGGATAATTTTCACTTGCTGTTGCCTCATCATTAGTAAAGCCAAAGATCTATTTGCATGCTGATTGGCTATTTGAAGATCTAGTAAATAGTCCTGTTTTATGCATTTTGCCACGCTACCTGTGGGTGTTTATAAGCTGGTTTGACTTTTGTTGACTGACTGCTAAGAATGATTGGTTTACCTCTGTTGCTTTTTATGTGATGGGCACTGAATGTCAGTCTTCCTCAACACTCTCCCATGTGCTCAGCACCTGCCTTGCCTGCTCAACCCCCAACTACTCAAATCCCACTCCTGCCTGCTAAACTCAATTCTTTACCTGCTTAACATCCTCACACCCATTCTGCTTTGAATTTTCTTTAAGGTCTCTTTTGGCATTCCTAAATTTTTCTCTAGGCTTTTTGGTTTTGGTTGGTTGGGTGGGTGGGTGTTGTTGTTGTTGTTGTTGTTGTTGTTGCTGTTGTTGTCTTGGGGTCTTGGTTGGTTGGTTGGTTGGTTGGTTGGTTGGTTGGTTGAGGTTGTTGTTGTTGTTTGGGGGCTTTTGTTTGTTGTTTTTGTTGGTGATGGTAGTTTTGTTGTTGCTGTTGTTGTTTTGTTTTTGTTTTTGAGATGTGGTTTCACAGTGTAGCCCAGACTAAGCTGGCACTCCCAACAGTCTTCTTGCCTCAGCTTCTTGCATGCCAGGATTATGGGGAAGAACCACTAGCTATACCCAACTTTAAACTTTCCTGTAACAGTCTTTCAAGATTTCCCTTTTAGCTCTCTTGGTCTTTTTAAAGATATTGTTTCCCCGTCTGCAATTACAATCATCTTCCTTCCTGCATTTCCTTTGTCTTAATATTTCCCTATGTTATATACCAAACTGTAACCTGCATGGGATTTATTTTGTGTACGATAAGAAGTAAGATCCCTTTCTTTTCTTCTATAAATAACCAATTGTTTGAACATCGTTGCATTCGTTACTTTTTGTTGCTGTGACAAAATACCATGACCTAAAGGCACTCATAGAAGGAGAAGGTGTTCTGGCTTATGGTCCGTAGTGGGGGAGAAGGCCAGACTCGGTTGCTAAGCAACTACGCACCCATGGCTCACAGCATGGTGAATGTCTGTCTACCTCTGTTGCCTCTTCTGACACATATTCCTCAATGGAGACACTGCCTCTGCCCATGGCAGGGCAACGCATGAGCTGATGGACAGCCCTTCAGATCAGTTTACTCAGATAAAGGTCATAACCTCATCGGCATCAAATTCCATCTCATCTATCAACAAGCCGTAGAATGGCCAAATGTTAATCCACTTTCCTAGAGCTGCTGAAATAGTACTAGCTCCTGAAAACCATCCCAGCACATGAGACAAGCCTCCTAAGGGGACGCCATCCCTGCCTCCCACGCTCCTTGGCATGGCAGCTGTTATGTGTCCCCTGCTCTTTCATCAGATCTCACGTCTTCCGTCACACCCTGGGGCCCTTCCTCTCCCCTCTGGTTATAATAACTGTTCTTGGTGGGACCAGACCTCGGTTTCCCAAAGAACTTGATACTGCCCCTCCCTGTCAGTGGTTGTTCCAAACTATTGTCACCCATGCGCAAATGAGGAGTCTTCATCGTTAAGGCAGAAAGGAAAAAAAGAAATCTTACTCTCTCCACATTACCACCACTTCATTTTGTCTCTTCCCCCAGCTCTGAAAAGTGTCTGCACCAACTACTGCTTTTTTCCTCTTCGAGACTCACTAATAGAATTCCCTCAGACTGCTCAAAATTTGACTGTGGTCACCACTAACCTCCATGTTTGCCTAAAACAACAGACAGGTTGATGCTCTACCCCCAGCAGCAACTTCCAGCACAGTACATCAGTCTGTGGCTGAGGTAACCTCATGTGGCTTCAGGGACCCCCAACCCCTGCTGTTTTCACTGGGCACCACCTGTCTCTTCTCAGTCCTCTTCAGAGAATCCTCCCACCTCCCCATTCTTACCTGCAGGAGTGGCCCCTGGGCTCACAGGGTCCCAGAAACTCCAGTCTTCTCTTACAAACTTTCGACATAGTCCTGTCCAGCTCTATTCCTTGAAATGCCTTACAGCCTCCACATCCAACCTCAACTCTGCTCTCAAACCCATATGTACATCAAAAACACTCAATATCGTCACTTGGATAGCTAGTCAGTACATCTACCTAGCATATGCAATATCAAAGCACAAAAACAGGGGGCTGGAGAGGTGGCTCAGTGGCTCAGAGCACTTGGTCTTGCAAGAGGACCCACATTCAATTGCTAGCACCCACATGGAGGGTAACACGTGTCTGTGACTTCAGCTGCAGGAGATAAGACACCTCTCCTGACCTCTCTGGGGTCCTGAATGCACATGGCGCAAAAACATACACGCAGATATATACATATATGCACGTAAAATAAAGTAAGCATTTTTTTATGTGTATGACTGTTTTACTTGTATGTATGTCTGTGCACTGTGTGCATGCAGTACCCTTGGAGGCCAGAAGAGAGTGTGTGTCTCCTGGAACTGAAGGTTATGAGCCTCCATGCGGGTGATTGGAATAGAACCTGGGACGTGTAGAAGAGCCACCAATGCTATTAACTGCTGAGCCATCTCTCCAGTCCTTAAAATAAATACTTTTAAACCCACACAACAGGCCTGCAGAATCCAAGCATCCCTCCACACCCTAGCTGACCAGTCCTGCTTCTTGCCTCAGTTGCCCTAAAAACCATCTCACCACTTTCCACTCTATGCCACATTCTCTCTTCTCAACTCTAGTCCCCTCCAGTGGTTCTGAGTCCTTTCAAGTTACTAGTCAGACTACAAAAGTCTCAAACTTTTCCAGTGACATCTCATTTACTAAAGTAAAACTCTTTCTTCTCGAACCCCATAAAGTCTCAATCTGAGCAATGACCCACCATCCAAATTCATCTCTTATAACTACTGTATCACTTATTTTCCAATAAAAATTTATCATGTAAATAGATTAATAAGTAAAACTGTGGTCTATCATCCATATACACATCAAACTAATTTTTATTCCATGATCTTTGTTCCTGCTCCCCGCTCTGCTGACACACTGATTCACAGATATCTGCTGTCACACTACTCACAGATATCTGCTGACACACTACTCACAGATACATGCGGACACACTACTCACAAATATCTTCTGACACACTGATTCACAGATATCTGCTGACACACCACTCACAAATATCTTCTGACACACTGATTCACAGATATCTGCTGACACACTACTCACAAATATCTTCTGACACACTGATTCACAGATCTACTGACACACTGATTCACAGATATCTGCTGACACACTACTCACAAATATCTTCTGACACACTGATTCACAGATATCTGCTGACACACCACTCACAAATATCTTCTGACACACTGATTCGCAGATATCTGCTGACACACTACTCACAGATATCTGCTGACACACGGTCCTAAACCTTGTCTAACATATAATAGGTGCACAGTGTTTGTTGAAGAAATAAGCAAATAAATGTTCATATGTAAACTTGTTCTGAACTTAAATAAACATTTTAGCTTAACGAACATATAAATGGCCAAGTGATCTTCATGTGCTACTCACTTTCCGTTGTTTTACAGAGTCCAATTTTATGAGCCAATATGAAGCCACTTTTGTTTTATAATGCTTCCAGTTATCCATGATCTATTGGGGGAGAGAAGTTAACAAATTTAGGCTAGAATGCTCACAGAGAATAGTGAATGACCCTGTTATCCATGACTGTATTCATCCGTGCAGTGACAGCACTATGAGAGCACTACTTATAATAACAATTCTACCATTCATAGAAAGATACCTGCAGAGATTTAGACAAGTCAGAGGTTCTAAACCTGAGCCCATTTCTTTCTCTCCAGTAAGAGTAATATCACTCAGAGAGTAAAAGCCAGAAATCCTTGGATACACACATTTTAGGTAGGACTCCAACACAGATTTTTCTATCTTTACTCACAGGGCTGTGTTACCCACATAGTGATAGAATATTGAACAATACATTCAAAGTCAGCCTATATTCAATTAGAGTTCTACTAGCCCTTTGTTTTGTATTACCTACAGAATTCTACAGAATTCCTCAGTATACACCCTAGTAATGGATACTGTAGCAAGCATTCAAGTCTGGAACACAGCAGAAATACAGCAAAGAATCTAATGCCTGACATTAATTATTAATTACGTTTCATTGATTGTATAAGCCTAACAATCTTCTTTATGGAAGAATCGCAATAGCCACATACATTAGTGTCTCTCTCTCTCGTTTTCTAATTAAAAACAGCAGACCTCAGTGGAACCAAGGTGATCGCTCAGTGGCTAAGAGCACTCGTTCCTCTTGTAGGGAACCTGGGTACAATCCCTAGCACCCACTTGGCCACACATAGTCTATGACTCCTGTCCTAGGGGCTGTGATGCCGTCCTTGACCTCTGAGCAGCGGGCACACATGTGGTGCACATACACACACGGAGGCAAATATTCAATAAAAGAAATAAATTCGAGAAGAAAATATCAGATCATAAAAGACAGACAAAAATGATGTGCCTGCTTCAAAGTTACTGGCTTTTCTTAGAAATAAACATTATCAAAGTGAGTGGAAACATTTCCAGGCTGGCGATGAAGCTCGTTGGCCAAAGATGCTTGCTGCCAAGTGTAACCTTCTTCTAATCCCTGGGACCAACACACATAAACACACTAAATAAAAAAAAATGTAAAACATATCTATCACAATGCCTTATAAAATTTTCAATTTTCTTTTGTTGTAACAAGCTCCCTGACAAACAGCATCTAACTTTCACTTTTGAAAAAAAAAACAAAAAACAAAACAAAACTTAGCACAAAATTCAAAAGACTTGGATACTTAACGATAATTCTCTAATAACAATAATATGATGCCGTTGCAGATTTTTGCAGCAAGAAATCTTTCTCTTGTTTCGTTATTTCTATGCACTTGTTTCATATCATTGGATGAACAATAAGAGGACCCAGTGAGAGCTTTGGTTCTTATTCTACATATGACCACTAGATGGCGCCTTGTCTTCTGGGGAAAAGAAAATCACAAGCCACCAACCCGACCCTCAAAACGTTCTGTGGCCGATGGATGACCTAACTGTGGGCATTTATAAAGCGTGTTGGGCGGATAAGAGAAACCTTGAGTGAAGAAATGTTCTTCCATCAAACCATTCCCGTGACCTTGGATTTCTTTTTAAGAGAGGAGCAAGTCCTGACTGCGGAGCGTTTGAACATCTGCCACCCAAACGCTCCACTAGGTGGCGGGCGTGAAAATAACTCATCCAGGCTGTTTCAAAACGTGATTTTCCAGGCATCACCTGTAATTCATCTTGACATTTTATACCAAGGCGCTATTTTCATCCTGTCTCTTTTCATCTTAAGCTCTTCAACTTAGTTTTTAAATAGAAGAGTTTACCCTGATATTTCTTTGATCATGAAGAACAGTTATTATTTGATGCTAATTATTCTTACTTGAAAGCCTTATTATATGATAAAATGTTCCTAATAACTAAAATGAATTCTTTTACTTTGTAAAGTTTCTGGGGGCTAAAAGCAATATCAATTACATTTCCTATTCAATCAATTATAATTTGATCAGAAAATACATTTTTTGTATGTGTGTAGATGTATAGGAGGCATGTGTGCATGTACATATGTGTACAATGCACATATATGCTGGTGTTTATGTGTGTGCACATGTGTGTGCATGCATGCCTGTGGAGGTCAGAGGTCAGGCTTGAATGACGTTTCCCTGGGAGCTGCGGCTCACCTCTGGGAACTCTCAGGAGTCTTCCTTCCTCTGCCTTTCCAGTACTGAGGTCACAGCTGCAGGCCACCATGCCAGCTCTTTATGTAAGTTCTGAGGACCCAGCCTAAGACCATGCTGGCTCAGGAAGGGTTTTACCAACAGATCTATCTCCCTGGTCCCAGGCAATACATTTTAATGCTCTCAGAAGAGTAGACAGATGCTCTTTGGATTTTATACAAATACTCACATCTTCTATCAGGAGCTCCGACTCTGCGTCTGACTTCCCCGGAAAGCGGATTCTCATGTCCTTGAGGACAAACAAGGTCTGACTGGTGAGGTCGTCTTCCTGCTCTTTGGTTTTCAATTGCCGCAAAGACTCGTTCTTAAATTTGAAAGAATACAGACACATGGAGGGGGTCTTATTCCACTGTACCAGTATAATGTGAAAGATAGTTTCAGGTAAAAGGGACACATTGTTAATTTTTTAAGTGGACATTTATTTGCGAATGTTTAACATTAAAATGGTTATTATTTGTAAGAATGTCTTTTGTATTTTCTCCTGGTTGTATTTTATCTTGCTCGGGATATAAACATTACCTATGAGTAATTCAAAAGGACTTCCTAATTTGTTTCACTTGCCACCGATTCTTGGATTGGATAGTAAGATCAGTCATCATTATGAAGGGAGTGAATTCAGTTATATCTCCAGAGTTCTCCCACTGGAAAGACTCGTTCTTAAATTTGTTAATGTTAATGAAACAGAGACTTTATATAACTCTCTGGTCTAGCTCCAGCAAAATATAATAAAACCACCGACTTTCTCAATTGTAAATTTCTCTAGTTTATGCTGAAAAGGAGATATTCCTTGTTAATATAATCTGCAGAAAGCATTCTAAACAGCATCACGCCTAGGCTCGATGAGTAGAATTTTTTAAACCAGTTTTTAAACTATTGGAGTCTAAAAGAGGCATTTTCCATACACTAATTGTGCTTGTTTCTATAGGAGATTGAGATATTGCAAGAAAAAGAAACGTGTTTATAAAAACGATTACCAACAACGTTATCCTCCTGCATCAGGAAATGATTACCAACAACGTTACCCTCCTGCATCAGGAGATAGAGAACAATGCAGTTTCCCAGGGTCATGACTGAATTACAGAAGGGATTGGGGGTTCCGTCTCCCCATCCTCTCAGCTGATCCCCTCTCCAACTGCATCGAGTACAGTGTTCCTCAACTTCAGAAGGACACAACCCACTGATAGCTTACCAGAGTGTTGGTAGAGCCGGTGTCACTGCCGTGAGGCAGGTGTCTCGCGTAGGATGAAGCGCGGTTTAAGGAATGTGACCGGGACGCTGACGTTGGTCTTGCTAATGGTATCACTTGTTGAGAAGAAAAGGGGCGCACATCCCCTCTGGAAGGTAAGTGAGCAGAGATGGACCGAGGGCAGCTGACCGAACGCCTCATGGAATCTAGCGATGATGGAGAAGTGGTGCTGTTAGTACGCTTTTCTGCCTAGTAGGTCTCCACAGACTAATGCTTAGACCCCAGTGGTGGCTGGGTGACAAAGGTCAAGTCTAGACACCATCGCTAGGAGAGAAGTTCTGGTGTGTAAAGAACACTTCTGCTGGGAAAACACTAAAGAAGACGTCAGTGCTAAGTTCTCCAAGTGTGATGTTAGAGACACAGAAGGAAAGAGACAAACACCCATGAGCATATAGGTCCTTCTCTTTGATGTCACTCTTATAGAAACCTGGGCAGAAGGGGTGTGTGTGTGTGTGTGTGTGTGTGTGTGTGTGTGTGTGTGTGTGTGGAAATGCAGGAACACATATGCCACAGCACGCGTGTGGAGTTCAGAGGACAACTACAATTTTCAGTCCTCGCCTTCAGCCTTGTTTGAGACAAAGTCTCCTCATCGTTCATCATTTACTGCTGTAGATGCAAGACTAGTCGGACCCCCAGCGTACAGGGAACCCCCTGTCTTCACCTCCAATCTTTCCATAGAGACACAGGAGCTACAGACATGTCACAGCACCCGGCATCATCTGAGTTCTAAGAATCCAAACCTAGGCCCTCACACTTGCATGGCAAGCACTTCACACACTGAATGATCTTCCTGGCCAGGAAAAGGGATTTCTATTGTCTAGACTATCAGAAGAGCCTTCCCAAAGTCACACAGCAAGGTGGTGGCCAAGGTCAGCCAACACCTCAACCTTTTGAATGCTAAAAGCCTCCGCTTCTTTGTAAGTCCACAATGCTATCTACTAACCTTGGGTTAAAACTAGCTATTAGAGTCTCTGTGTAGGTCAGAAATTAACCATTTTAAAGTATCACAGAAAAGAAGAAAACAGAACAGAGAGTGGCCAGGGTAAATAGATAAGGGACAGAATTCAGGGCTTCTTATGGAAGTCACAGAACAGAACAATATGAAGGTTATTCTAATGTAAATAATAATTCACTATTAAAAGGGCTGCAGCAAAATTGGTAGACTTACACACACACACATACACACACACACACACACACACACGGAGTGGGGGAGGGAGGGAAGGAAAGAGGGTGGGAGAGAGAGAGAGAGAGAGAGAGAGAGAGAGAGAGAGAGAGAGAGAGAGATTTCAATAGCAAAAGATTTAAGTGAAGAAAAAAATGAAGTCAAAGAATAAGACTGTTATCAAAATAAATATCTAAAAAAATCATCAAATATTTGCCCTTGTGCATGCTGGGAACACTGATGAAAGAGAAGCAGCATCCCTGGTAAGCTGTGGCTCCAGACCTGGAAAAAAGAGAGTTGCTCAACACCACCAGCATTTTAATCTTTTCTTCTGCTCATTTTTCTAGATCCTCTATCCTGGGTTTGTTCTCTGCTTGGAGAATATGTCAATCTCCATTAGTTAAATAAATTACTAAAACTCACATGAAGCCGGGTTGCATACCCAAAGGTCTCTCTTCATCAGCTGTTGAAAAGAACCCAAAACTTCATAAATGTGATAGATATAAATGTAGGTTTAGATGAGCACTCCTAAAAGATACTGTGAGTGTGTGGTAAATGTAGTATTGTTTCTTTATGTTCTGGGGAGAATAAAAATACATACTCATCTAAGCTTTAGAAGATGCTGTTTAAAAACAAAAGACTTTTGCTGCAAGTCTTAGCATCTTTCTGTATTTGTAATGCACAGCACTTTTTAGACGCACACTATATGGGAACATGTCACTGGTCAGTCTACCTTTAAAAGATATTAGTTACAAAGGTCACATAATTGACATACAACAATACAAAACTCATGGAAGGAGGAAGAAGAAGAAGAAGAAGAAGAAGAAGAAGAAGAAGAAGAAGAAGAGGAGGAGGAGGAGGAGGAGGAGGAGGAGGAGGAGGAGGAGGAGGAGGAGGAGGAGGAGGAGGAGGAGGAGGAGGAGGAGGAGGAGGAGGAAGAGGAAGAGAATTCTAAACCATATACTCCCAGCTACACTGTTGGTCTTTCTTTACAGGTCTTAGGTAAGGATTGAATAATGAGAACCTGCTCGTGGGGTAGAAGGAAAATATCATCGTCTCAGTCACCTTACTTTCTCCCTTATCACCTACATACCTGGAAATTCAGACAAGAAAACTAAAGTAGTTAGATACACCGGTGATTCTGAGTAGATTAGGTTGTGACTTCCACCTATAAATGATGTGAGAGAAAAAAGTGTTTATGTTGCTTTGTGAGGCATTAACAATACCAAGCCCACTGTCTACACAAGAAAGTGTCACTCCTGATCTGGACTTTGCCCTTGGTCATTAGAGAATCTGTGGCTATGGGGCTCCTGGTTTAAGATTAAAGAGAGAATATAAAATAAAGTAAAACCCTTGGTATAATTCCCACCTAAAGATACAATAAGAAAATAAATATGTAATTGAATTGGGTTGACTTAAAATAAAGATTCCTACACAAAAACCTGTTTTAATTCTGCTTCCCACTTTATTATGCTACTGTCTAATCTTGGTTCTTGAACCTACTGGTCCCAGAGCATAGAACAATCTCAGAGCTGTAAAACTCTCAGGATCTTTTCTCTCCCTGGCCCATACCCTTCATCAGTCCATGCTATTAAATAATAGACACATTAGTTGACAGGCCAGGGATCAAAATCCAGCAAAATTTGGACATAAAATGTCAGCTTCCAAAATAAAAAACCGAGTCATATTTATCCAGAGCTGCATTTACAAAATCTTTCAGGAAAGGAAGCAAAAGAGAGTTGCAGCTATCAATCACTGGTGCTAGAGAATGTCAATCAATAAGGTGGATTCCCTGCTAAATCCACGGACCTTCCATGACAGGGGCAGTGGGGGCAGGTATCTCAATGGAATGCTTGGAGAAAAACAAAAGATTGCTTCTCCGGATTCTTCCTTTGATAAGTTCTTCACTCCTTGGGTACTTTACTCCGAGCCTCACAGGCCAGTTTTAACACACATACCAGGACCCTCATGTGCTAACCACTGCTGGGAATCAGCTCTGTAAAAGCTGCAGCCTGTTCACTACACTACTGAGCTGGAGAATTTGGTGGACCCTTGAGACACTATGCGCTGTGCAAAAGAGCGTATGGCATGCCCCTGAAGACAGTCCTACTTCTGAGGTAGCAGCAAGAAGGTGTATTTCAAGAAAAATCTGGGGGGAAAAAATGGAGATATTGGCTTGGATGTTTAAGGGTGAGTGGCAAATCAGAGGCTGGATCATGGTCACTGGCACTGAGGGAAGGAAAGAAAGGAAAAGAGAGAGAGAATGCAGATAGCTGGAGGGAGCAAGATGGAAGAAGAGTTGGTTGCTTTCCTAAATACCTGTCATGTACCCAGAGTCCTGGTTAAATGCTTGCCCAGAATAAAAGCTAGAAGGAGCAAAATGTTAACTACTTCCCAGTTCTGGGCTCAAAGAAATATCAAGTCAAATGCCTGGAGAGATGTTTAAAACCAAGTAACAGTACCAAACAAGGTAGGTGGTAGGCAGAAACTGAGTCAGGCATGATGTGGGCTTAAAAGAGAGCACATTCCACCTAAAAGCCTTACGGCACATCCACAAAACCCAGGCCACAGCTTAGCAAACACACTATGGGACACGGGAGGAAGGAAGGGTCCTCAATTCGGTCCACTCCCTCCTTCCAGAAGTTGAGAGGGTTTGAGGGATGGACCCAGCTCTGGCCAGAGAAAGACAGGGTGAACACAGGTTTCCTCACACAGGACAATGCTTCTTTTGGCCCACGGACTTTTTATTGAGTTCAAGAGTTTCAGTTCTATAGTTCTTCCTCTAACGATGTAGGAGAGATTGACTTACTGGATTGCTGGATTATCTTGCAGTGACTGGTGTGCTTAAGGCTATATGGGACTTGGTCTAGTCTCTTCTGACACAGCTCTTTTTCGTTCTCATCCAGCTCTGAATTGCTGCTGCTGCTGCTGCTGTCGTAGCTGCTGTCACTGCTACCGTAATACTTCTGCTTCTTCGTGACCTCTGCACACTCTGGCATGCAGCACAGGGGCTGAAACAGAGGGACGTGTTTGGTTAGAATCCCACTGCACAGGGCGCACCGTTTTCAGACCCCACCCCTACCCGCCCATGCTCCCTGCTTATTAGTGATGATGGAAAGCCCTCTCTACTGCTTGCTGCGCTTCAGCCGGTAGAGCGCGCCCTAGCTGTGAATCTGGCTTAGCCTACTATGGCTCAGTCCTGATGAGGACAAGGCTGTTTCTACGTGACCGCAATAAACAATAGTGGGTTTCTGTAAATAAAAACAACAAAGTGAGGGGAAATGTTTAATATAAAAATATACATAAATATTCTAAACACGATCAGCTTTCTTTACTCTGCCTGAGAGAGATTAGGTATCAAGCCTTACCCAATAAAAAAATGAGTGGGAGGTGGGGGGAGGGGCGAAGAGAGGCAAGCAGGACAAAAGGACTAAGAAAGCAAAACAAGAGAATCCATTAGAAGAACGCCGTGCACTAAAATATAGCCCAAGAATCTATTCACTCGGGTAATGTACAGGAAGTAAAGCATTACTCAGATGGCAAGCTCACTGTTGATATTTATGTATTCATCTATTTATTTTCCTTGGAATTGGACCCAAGGCCAGACTCACCAAGTTTGTGTGTGTGTGTGTGTGTGTGTGTGTGTGTGTGTGTGTGCGCGCGTGCGTGTGTATAATTTATATTTATATATATTAATATTAGTTAATTATCCACTGTCTAAATTTGTTTCAGATGACTTGTGGCCCTTCACAGAGAATCTCTAACTTCAACGCAGTCTGGCCACAGTGGAGCTGTCACTGGTTTTTTATCATCAAGGTGATATATGAAAATATATGTCATATATGAAAATCACCGTGGTGTGAGACTTTTTGAAAGAGGGACAGGATGCAGAGGAGTGACTCTGGACAGATCTGATGATTACAGCATTGTGCCCTGGTATTTTTCAGAGAACCAACCTGCTTCCATTCCTCTGACAGATGCTTCTAAAGACAGCAGGTTGAGGGGCAGGGAGAGAGATGAGATGGCCTAACTTCAGAAAGAGTGCGCATAATGCAGAAGCAGACGGCTCTGTGACTCAGTTGTTTTAAGGCTGCTTGTTACACACATCATTCAACTCCTGTTCCTGCTGAGACAGTCTCCTGCAGTTATATACTAGTGGCTTTGATGTTAATGTATACCATAATGAATTCCTTGGATGTCATGGGGGTTTGTGGGACAAAACTGTCCCTCCAGTATGACAGTATAGGATAAGAAAGGAAGGTGAGAGGCATTTCAAAAATCACCTAGAATACAGACCAAGCCAAAGCATGATAGTGTTAATGTTACAGCTTGTGTGATGGGTGAAATGCAACCAAGATGGAAAAGGAACAGAGTGCACTAAGGACCAACATGTCTTTAAGCGCATGCTCTCCTTCTGGTGATCAAATATTAACAGAGTACCAAAAATGTTCAAACGGAAATGCGTAAAAACATTTGCCAGCAAGGCAGTCATCAAACACGCTGACGAGCTTGACAAACATGAACTCCAGAGAAAAGATGTCTCTTCAGAGGTTTAGTATACCCCGAAGGACAGAGGCTTGATCAACCCTCCTTCCAGCAGCACAAAGCTTCAGCTTTCCCAAGGACCCTGAGTCCATAATTATTCAACCCTACTAGGAAGCCATGGAGGAAACAGGGCAGCTGAAGCACTGGGTCATGCAAACACGCAGGACTTTGTGACCAGCATACTGTTCAAGCAATACGTAAAGAGGACTCATGGCAACTGAAATCCCAGGCGTGCTCTAACTGTGGGGTGGGATTTTGAAAGTGGCATGAAGTTATGACATGAATTATATTTTATTTGCAGTTTCATTATGAAACAGGGCAGATATAAAAATGCATACAGGTATAGATAAATGTGTTCTTATCAACTCTCTAATGCTTTACTGTTTTACTAATTAATATTCCTTAAATTCTCAAATATTGTTTATTGTATATAGTAAAATACTATATACAGTATAGATAAATGTGTTCTTATCAACTCCCTAATGCTTTACTGTTTTACTAATTAATATTCCTTAAATTCTCAAATATTGTTTATTGTATATAGTAAAATACTATATACAGGATAGTATAAATACTACTATTTATCCTATACAAAGTTGATTTAACAAAAACATTTCAAATTATTCAACTAATGAAGCCCTTGGTGACCACTGCTCACCATGAAGCACTGTCTCTCTGAAATGGGAGTTCTCTTTAGAAGTATGGATCCTTTTAGACACCTTGATAAAACTTAAATAAAAATTATAAATACATTTCTATATTAATTATGCCAATCTCAGCTACTTCATAAGGAACTGCCCAGTTCATCTCATTTCAACAAATACATGGTTAGCTTCTCCAGTTTACTTAGGATGAGAGAATTGGAAAATATACAATGTGAGTTCTTCCCTGGACTCTGTTATGCTTTGATTTGGATGTCAAGTCTCCTGTAATGAAAATATAAGATGCCAAGGGCCTTTGCATATGCCTTTCTACCATTGATGTTGTGTCCCCAGGCTGTCTCAAGTTGGTTTTGGCAAATGCTGATGACTGCTACACAAAGCTTAGGAACTCTAGTGCTACAACCAGTTGGTGCAAGATACTTATAAAATAGGCAAAGCTTAAAAACTCCTCGACTGTTTCCCCCAGTGGAGCCATGACTCATAAGGGCATTCACTTTCTCAGATAATCTAAACATATTTGTTTCACAGAAACGTTCAGCGTTCAGAACAATCTGTGATATCCAGGGTCTTCACACAGGTATCCCTTGCCAGGATTGCCTTGCATCATTTTCATTTCTTGCTCCTGAAGCGTGCCACAGACTCCCACACCTCCACCACACCCAATCAACACAGCATGACAACTCCAAGGCTCTGCCTTGCTTGTCCCTCCTAACTCGTGAAGGCAAGGCTCATTTTGCAAATCTGTTTCCTGTGGAAATACCTCCAGTCTAGAAGGCTGTCTCCAGGCAACCCTCCTAATTTACACTCCATACTCACCACATACACCTTGCTTTGACATTTACCTATCCCCTCATCAACTATCCAATGAGAACTTTTTGGACACATTAGACAATTTTGACCAATAGATTTGGGAAAGTGTGATGTACTAGACACTCTTAGGTGCTACAGATGAAAGATAAAAATGTATTCCCCACCTTAAAAGTACACACAACCTCACACAAATAATGACTTGTCACAACTGCTCTGAAACACCAGTACTCATGGGCAAGAGCGGGGATGAGGGAAAGTTTAAGTAGACTTAAATTTAAGTCTACATAGTGGAGCAAGGCAAGTTCACACAAAGTAGCCTTGATGCAGGCTAGTTAGGGAGTCGCTAAACAGTCCACCAATACATCAGTGTATTTTCTTCTTCTTTGTTTTAGTGACCAGGTTTTAAAGCATACCTGTATGTTTAATGTTCAATAAAGCCACCTGTACGCTTTAGTGAACAAGTGTTAAAACATATGACCCTAACAAATTGTGTGTGAGTGGAGAGATGGCTCAGCAATGCTGAAACATGTGTGAAGAAGTTCCCAGACACTGAGAAGCATGTCCTGGGGCTGGCAAGATGACTCAGGGGTTAAGAGCTCTTCCAAAGATCCTGAGTTCAAATTCCAGCAACCACATGGTGGCTCACAGCCATCCGTAATGACATTTGACGCCCTCTTCTGGATTGTCTGAAGACAGCTACATTGTAGTTACATATAATTAATAAATAAATGAATGTTAAAAAGAAAAAAGTGTATCTATGATTTCTCAAATTCAACTTTGCGTTTCCCTGCCAGTGAGGAATATCTCATACATTAAACAGAGGGAGCAACATCACAGATGCTAAGTTAAGCAGATATGTGCCTCTCCTCCGACTACACAGCAGCATTCCCATTCCTAAGAACTGGGCCTGTTTGCAGGAACACTCTGTTAGCAAAGGAAAAGCTCCCGAAGACACTGCAGAGATTCCTGATGGCGGCACTTATTACCACACCATTTGCAAAGGCTGTGCCATGTAACCAACCCTAAATGCCAACAACAGAGCATTGGACAAGGAAATGCGTGCTTTACACACACAATAAAAATGTTCAGCCATTAAGAAGCCAAATTTGTATCATTTATAGGAAAATATGCAACTGGGATATTCGTGTTAAGTGAATAAGACAGTCCCAGATCAATATTGTATGTTTTCTTTTGGTTGTGGTTACTTCATTTTATATAGATACATAAAATCATGGACATAAACGTAATACAAAAATGAAAGTAAAATGTTTAGAAAGGCAGGGGAAGCTAATAGGAAAAATGGGCAAGAAAGGGGAGAACAGAATTACACTCAACTGAAATGGAAATTTCTGGTTTCTGTGGGGACTCAGGTATGTCATGTGATATTAGCCGAAGCAGGAACAGGAGAGAGGATGTTTTGCTGAAGCAGACAGGTGAAAGGACAAGTGATGATTAAAACGAGTGTACATAGAACCCTACAGTGTGACGAAGCTCGTGCATTAGTTTGCCTTGATCCGCTTCGCTAGTCTTTGCTGAAGACTGTCTTGAATGGTTTGCTTTGTACAGTGTGGCTGATCTTTGCTTTTCGTGGCTTTGTAGAGAGAAACTCGCCAAAGAACGTCTCCTGAAATTCCAGGGGCTTCTTGCCACTCAGCGGAGCTTCTCCCCTTCTTCCAGATGTAACTGTCACTGCTGGTTCGTGTTTGGTGTTTGTAGAGTGAACTGGACTGCTGTTGCTGATTCGTGTTTGGTGTTTTGACAGTGAGCTGGACTGCTGACAACGAAGATTGGAATAGCCCCCAAAGAACTATTTCCAAGCATGTCCACAAACCCCGTTTCCTATTAAACTTTCTTCTCCCCTACCTCTGATGGGTGGTGAGCTAACAGGGAGGTTAAAGCACCCTTATTAAAGTAGGTTATGAAAACTCTAAGCCTACACTCAGCGTACAATGTGGACATTCATAACGTATGGAAACTAAATGAACAGATAGGGGGTTCCCTATTAATAATGTACCTCTAGTGACACAATCTACCTTATCTATAACCCCAAATACTTCTTTGTTAGTTATCTACGACTATAATAAAACTCTAACATTGAACTTAGAATAGAGGTAGTCCTCCTATGTCCAGCCCATCTGAATCTCTAGGCAATCATCAGCACTTGAGGATGAACCAAAACTCTAATGGAAGCTAATGAAACAAAGCTCTAGAGTGTGAGGCAACGCCATTTTCCTGGTTTTGCCTTCACTGAACACAAAGCTCCTGAAGTTCCTATGAAAACGCATCCTAACTGTGAAGGGAAATGCCTAGCTGAGATCACTTGCGCCCATGACATGGACTTGGGCGCCATCTCACCTTCGGTCCTCGGACCCGGCCGGTTTTCCCCATCAGCTTTTCATCATCGATTTCGCACTGCTCCAGAAGATCCAGGAGATCTTCCTCCTTCAGAAACGTGATGAAAATGGTGGTCACTGAAAGTATAGAGACTTTTTACGAGGTCACTAATCTCTACAAGCTGGTGTACGGCGGTTATTCTAGAGCCTATGCAGTGTTGATTACTCAGACGAAAGAAAGAAACATTAAAGGCAAAGGCTTCAGGAAACTTTACCAAAATCTGGGAGTAAACATAACACACAGCTGAAGTATGTGTGCAATCATCATAGGCGAGCATGTTCTTCCCAACATATCACTGAAATCTCAGGCTTGCCAACCTTAATAAATCATCTCCCTAGACACTAAGACATGAAAAGCTCACGCCTGTCTTCCAGACTTCATCCCATTAGTCATTCCTGTACTGATTAGCACAATTTAAGATTAAAACAGGACACAGAAAATGAAAACTGGCCAGGAGTTTCATTTAGAAAGAATTTAATGTTAGAAATTTGTGTAATGGACACCACTTAATGAAGCTGTTTAGAAGTACTAATTATTGCAAGAATATTTTTACAGCCTTATGAAATATTTTAATTCAATGCCTATTACCGGTAGAGGAAATCTCTAAGTATCCCAGTAGCTTTATCTTATGAGCCTCTGAATTTACTTTGAAATCACAGGGAAAACTTTAAGGGCATCCACCAATATCAGAAGTTGAGCAAACCTGCACAGCTGTATTGAGGGGTATGATCAGCCACCTTGCCGTGTGATCCAGACATCATCACTGACAAAACTAAGCTCACATATTATGATTTCTACTTCAAAACCTCCTTAAAGTTTACAGAAGAAACCAGGAGTCACACCACAGCTCACAGTAGAAATGCATTCCAACTAGGAAAGACAGCTATAAAAATGCCAAAAAGCCTCTCGCTCTGGTCCACTGGGTTATACGGACAGCATCCTTAGAAACGGACAGCATCCTCGAGGAGCCTGATTTTATTCAGGAGAAAAACCATAACAAACAATATTTTCATCCTAAAAACTCCAGATGAGCTAAGCAGCCATATATTTTAAAAGAGAAAGCTACAGATGATCAAAGAGCAAAGGAGTTCAATTCTCCAGAAAGAGGCTGGTTCCTCCCCAGAGAGCAGAGAGGAGGTTCCTCCCCAGAGAGCGAGAGGAGGAGTGGTCACTTTTAACTTTGGGATCCTCTATCAAATCGGGGCAAAGATGGCAGAGACAAAGCCATAATAGGTGAATTTCTGCTGAGTTAAGACTGTCACCTTGAGATAGTATCAGGATGATATAACAAGAGCCCCAGCTAGCTTGTCTAACAAGAGCACGCACAAAATTAGAGACGTTCAGCCAGCTCCCAGGTGTTTCCCAGGTGTACCAACACCTTAGCTGATTGCTGAGACACGTCGTGAGTGAGGCCACCCTGACATTCCCTCCCCAGTCAAATGCAAACATCTCTGCCCTACACAATTTACTGCAAAGTAAGACCAGCCCAGGAAACTACTCAGCTGTTACCTGTCAGGGCCACATAATAAGCAAATAAACAAAGATTTGTTATACTGCAATAAAGAACCAATACACCCTGCACAAGGAAAAAGAGGGAGGGCAGGCAGAAAGAGGTGGAGAGAATGGACAGAGGAAGAGAAAGAAAAATGAGAGAGGAGGGAAGAGGCGAGAGGAGAAGGGCGCAGAGGGACGGGGAAATGAAAGAGGTAAACAGAAGAAAGACTTGGAGGTGTGAGCTTTTGTGTAAGATTCCAAGACAGGGCCTTGCTCTGGAGCCCAGGCTGCTCGTCAACTCTTTAGGCCATCTAGGCAATCCTTCTGCCTCAGTCTCCCAAGTGCTAGTAAGGCAAGCCTGTGCTGCCACATTCAAATGAGGGACAGAACCGTAATTGTTCTTCTTTGCCAAGTCTATGTAGCATCAAGAGAAACTAGTGCAGTATTAGTTATAATTAAAAGGAGAACGTCACAAGCCACTGGATTACCTCAACAGATTTCCCTATCCAGTTTCATACACAAATCTACATCAGGATGCATTTTATTATAATGAGATTATAGCACAGTATCAGAATGATCAGCCTGAAGCTTCTCCTGCTATGCATCTTATTGATGAAGTCACTTAGCTCTGATATGTGACCACCTCTTAAGAAGAAAAGCGTCAAGAACACCATAAAGGTAAAGTGTTTCTATATGTAAGGCTCAGCTAGCATCCACTCTGTGTGTGTGTGTGTGTGTGTGTGTGTGTGTGTGTGTGTATGCCCGCGCAGACGTATGTGTGTATGTCTGTAAGTGCACTAGTGTGTTTATGTGTATATATCTGTGTGCATGCTTGTGTGTGTACATGTGTATATGAGCATGTGTGTATGTGCATGTGTGCATGTTTGTGTGTATGTCTGTATGCATGCGTGTGTATGTACATGTGTGTATGTATCTCTGTATGCATATATGTGGACATGGTATATATGTATGTGTGTATGTGTGTATGTCTGTGTGCATGCATGTGTGTAATTTGTGTGTATGTCTGTGTGTATGTGTCTGTGTGTATTCATGCTTGTGTGTGTACATGTGTGTATGTGCATGTATGTCCACTTGCATACATGTGTGTGCATGTGTGTCTATGTACATGTATGTGTGTGCATGTGTCTGTATGTATGTGTTTATATTTACAGAAATCAGTGAAAGTTCTGTATCAACCACTCTGCCTTATTCCCTTGAGATAGGGTCTCTGCCTGAACCTGAACCAGGCTGGCAGCTGGCAGTGCCCAGGGATCTTCCTGTCTTTGCCCCATAAAGCACTGGGGTTACAGAAGTACGAGTGCTTACAACCGGCTTTGTACGTGGGCGTAGAGGATTTGGAATCAGGTCTTCATGCTTACACAGCAAGCATTTCTACCCACTGAGCCATGTCCTCAGCCTAAGATGGTTCATTACTAAGGACCACAGAACTTGGCTCTCATCCTCTCACCCGCATCTTTTTCAGAGGATTGTTCATTTCTCGCTGGAATGAAGCTGCTCTTCCCGAGAGGAAGGTCTGGAAGGCGACGGCCAGCAAACCTTCATACTTCTCAAGCAGTGCTTTGTCTTCAGGAGGATAAATTCTCCTACGAAAAAGAGAGATCAGAGAAACCCATGTGCTTACAAGAATCTGACGCAATCCAGGAGCTAAGATCACCAGTTTAGAGAACCGCTGCCCCCCTCCCTCTGGGCCAAGTAGGTGCTAGAAACAGACATGGATGAGTAAGGGGGGAGTCCCAAGTATCCATCTGGTATACCACTTATGTAGACAAGTTCCACTGAAGGGTTTGAAGAATGGTGTTTGGACAAGTTGGTGAAATACTGGACTTTGAGAGAAAGTGTTCTGGGGACCCGGGATAATGCAGAAGGTACGTATGTATCAATGTATGTACTACATACATTGTGAGGGTCCATATACTCATGCAAGTACTCATGGGGTGAGGAAATGAAAAGAGGGTGGAAGCAGAATGGGAAGAGCGCCTTCACCTCTCCTTGCTGCTCTGGGGGTGTCGATGCCAGGAAGAAGGGGATGCTACCAGAAAGGGTGAGAAAACCTGAACCCCTCCCCAACCCTCTGCTAAACCCTCATGTGGCAATGTCAGGCCTGGAGGAGGGACCATCTTTCCAAGAATATTAACGGGTCCCTTTTTTTCCTTTCCAGGGGTATTTTGTGAAGATTACCCACACCCTCTCTCCCATCTCCACCCAGACCCTTCAAATACGTTCTTCTTTTGCCTCGTTGTTAAGGAAATACAGCAGCCAGCAGAAACTGCCAGAAAGAATACTAGAAGACATGACTCTTGCTTTTCTTAAAATACTACATAGTGACCAAGGACAGTCACAGAAAACGTTGGTTAAAAACCTCCCTAGGCAGAGCAGAAACTGGCCCAGTCAGCAGGAGCCAAGAGCCATCTACCTGCAGACACCCGTACATGTCCTGAAACATAGTGAGCGAGAAGCTGTTTCTAACGAAGAAAGCACAGCAATTAAAATACGCTGAAAAGGGCTAGAATGAAGAAACACCACCTCTTCGGTCTCAGAAAAACAAAACAACAACAACCACAACCACAACAAGAACCACGCAGCGGGCGTCTACCTGTAATTCCCCATATGTCGGTTTTCATGTTCTTCCTGCGAAACCTGCTTTCGTACTTGAAGGAGTCTCTCTTTCTAAAAAATGATCAGATTTTTATAAAAATTATGCTAGGTCATGCAGTTGAAACTGTAAGTTGCTGTTAAAAGGTTCACACCAGGCTGGGGGGTGGCTCGGTGACAGAACACTTGCCTAGCATGGGTTCCCTATGCACCACAGCACAAGTCAGAATAAAAATAAGCCAAGATACCAAGCCCAGCGCCCATACCAACTCTTCTTTCCGCCTCTCCAGCTGGTGCCTCTGCTGTTCCCAGTCGGAGGAGCCTGGCGAAAGCCTTCTTACTGGGTTTTGACCGTACAGCCTCCTCTGAGCCTCCGCTTTTTGCTTGGCCAAGTTTTTCCTTTTATCGCTGGTCCTGAAATGTAAAACACAAGACCATAACTCTCACTTCAGAAAACTTCTGATGGCATCCCTCTGAGGATGGGACTGGGAATAAAGTTGTTAAGTTTATATCTTCACATACATTCTGCCCGTCTAACTATCAGTAAAGGGACTCTGTAAGGAAGTGTAATGGTTATTCCTGGTTGTTAACTTGACTCTATCTGGAATGAACTACAATCCAGAATTGGAGGGCTCTCCTGTGATCCTGATCTTGAGGCTGGAAGACACAAGTTTCTGACCTGGATCTTGGCATGGAGATCTTGAGGCATAGTGGCTATGAATCCCAGGAGACTAAGGCAAGGAGATTTCTGAATTCAAGGACATTTGGAAAAAAGCAAGTCCTAGATCCTGGCATGGTGGCACACACCTTCTGCTGGAGACCTACATAAGGACATTGGAACGAGGAAGATTCACTCTTCTTCGTCTGCTGGCCTTATGGGAGTGAACAGGTACTGGATCCTTGGACTTCCAATCACAGCCTATGATGATCATTGTTCGGGAGTTGGACTACAGACTGTAAGTCATCATAACCAATTCCCTTACTCTATAGAGACTCCCCATAAGTTCTGTGACTCTAGAGAACCCTGACTAATACAGGAAATTTGTGCTTTAGAAAATAACAAGAGATGGAAATCTTGTATGTCTTGAAGATTCCAAGGCCCCTGGTTTCACAGTTCATCCTAGAAATGCAACATCTATGGTCTTTGGTGAATTAAATGCTCAATCTGTCTCCTTCTCTTAAACTTAAGCAACACTCGTGTGTTGGGTTTTCCCTTTGAGGTTTAATCTAGGTAATCGACCAATGTGTCTCTCTTCCTTTTACTCATTTGTTTTCTTTACGCTCTGCTAGGCTAAGCACCCTTTAGTGCATTTCCAGACATGTCTAAAACCCTAGGAAGTGTCACCATTTAAAAACTGACTCCACATCCTTCCCATCGTTTTACTCAACTGTGAACATTTAGCAACAACTCTCCAGTGTGTGGAGAAGACGTCCTGCTCTGGATCATTTGCCTCCCCACCTCCCTCTTCTCTCCCGTTCCTCCCTCGCGGAGCTGGACTCAATCTGAGATCTTTCTTTGCTTCCATGGTTGCAGCACAGTAGAATTTAGGAGTAGTTATAAAGCGAAATAAATACTGCCCTCACCCTTTTGCTGAAGGGACCCTGTTATAGCTGTCTCGTATGAGGCTATGCCAGTGCCTGGCAAATACAGAAGTGGATGCTCACAGTCATCTATAAAATGGAACACAGGGCCCCCAATGGAGAAGCTAGAGAAAGCACCCAAGGAGCTGAAGGGGTCTGCAACCCTATAGGTGGAAAAACAATATGAACTAATCAGTACCCCCAGAGCTCGTGTCTCTAGCTGCATATGTAGCAGAAGATGGCCTAGTTGGCCATCACTGGGAAGAGAGGCCCCTTAGTATTGCAAACTTTATATGCCCCAGTACAGGGGAATTCCAGGGCCAAGAAGCAGGAGTGGGTAGGTAGGTAAGCAGGGCAGAGGGAGGGTATAGGGAACTTTCGGGATAGCATTTGAAATGTATATAAAGAAAATATCTAATAAAAAAAGAAAAAAAAAAATACTGCCCTCACCCACAAAGACGTAACAGAACAAAGCCAGCCAGAGCTCTCAGCCCTAACCTTAGACACCGCCCTGGCTTCTGTGGCCGTGGATGCAAATCACAGGGGAAAAACAGGCTGCTGTCTGCTCAGCTTGAAGAAGGAAGAGTTGTGTAAGCTACAAAGGGTCCCACTGAACTCATTAAAGACTGCTTTTCCAAAGCAAAGGCTTTGGGGAAAGGACAGATGTAAAGTGAGGGACAAGACGGATTTCTGATGTTAGTGACTAGCGACTAAGAATATTTCTGTTCCAATGAAGACTGCGAGTCCGGTTGGGTGTGCTCAGTGGAAAGGAAATTCCAGGGCTGAGGTAGGTATTTATCATCATCATCCTCATCATCATCATCCTCATCATCATCATCATGTTTAAGATTCCAGTTTTTTCTAAAACGATCACTTATACATAGCAGAGACAAAAGGAAACATGAGAGAGAGGAGAATAAAATAGGGAGGTGGAGGAGGGGAGTGGGGAGGAAGAACCTTTTGGTTTTCTTTTTTAGTGGTGTGGCCTTTTATTAGGGGGAGGAAAAAAAAAAAGCCCAGAACCAAGCAGTAGCTTGCCAACAGAAGCCCAGAAACACCAGAGTTTCTCTGTTACATATCCTGCTGGGGTGATAGGAAAAGATCGATCTGCAAGAAAATGGTCTCTGTGCAGTTCAGCCAAGTGGACTCAGGAGGTGTCTCCTGGCTTTTGTTTCGTCTTATAAATAATAGCACTGCTATAGGCGACTAAGGGCAGGGGCGGGGGGTAGAATGTCTCTCCTTCTGCTCTAGTCAGAACTGTAAACAAATCCATTTCCTTCTTCTAACTCTATCTGCAGGTTGGATCAGCAGACCCAGTAAGCAAGGGACCCTGGGTCCTGCTATAGCACTACGGTCCCAAGTCAGGTCACACCAGGGCTGCATACACACCTGTGTGGACAAGGCAAAGATGATAGTGATATCTCAGTTAGAACAGCCTTTTCACATTCTGGTTTGTAGAAATACTGCCAATGTAAATTTACATTTGCATTTCTATAAATATAGGCACAGGTTAGGACCAATGGTTCTTACTACTTCAGAGACCAGAATAAATTTAACCACAGGCCGGACAGTTGGATTTAGTCAGCACCTTAACCAACAGGTTTTTCCTTCAATGTCTGTACATTGACCTAAGAAGTTTTGTTGCCCACTTTTTTGACACTCCCTCACACATTACTTTGAGAGTCTCTCCAGGGCTTTGTCTACCCCTCTGCTTCGGCTGTGGTGTGTCCGGTAATTGTCACAGCAGATGGGTAAAGATTCTCTGCCTTTCCCCATTCTGCATCCTCAACAAGTCCTTTCCCAGACTACGGGGCTCTTTTCCCTTTGTCTTCTAATCCAAATTATAGCCAATATTCTCCACAATAGCTATGGCCCAGATGGTATGAAAACAGACAGAGGGTCTTAGCCAACTAAGACCTTGCTAAGGTCCACTGCCCTTTCAGAGGTGACAATCTAGCCAGGATGGGAGACAGGATATAAACCAACATACAGGGTACAATGTGATAGAGAAGATGGTGAAGTTAAGAAGCAGGAGAAGTTAGGCTGGAGCTAGGTTTAAAGAGAAGAAATGACATAAAGCTGTCTGGCCCCAGAGGTCCACGTGCTGGGAGCTTGTTCTCCAACCTAACGTACTGAGAGTTCACAGACCTTTTAGAGGAAAGCTCTAGAGCAAGGTGATGAGGCGAACGGCCACAACCGTGAATGGACCATCGTGTTTCCTGAAAGCCTAGGTTAGTTCTGAGTTGGATTGAGTCTTAGGGGTTGAATAAACTGTGGTGAAAGCCGGCTGTTCACAGAGCATGCCAGCCTCCTGTCTGCCTCACCATCACCTCACACCTCACCATCTCACACCTCACCACTTCACATCTCACCATCTCACACTTCACTATCATCTCACACCTCACCATTTCACATCTCACCATCTCACACCTCACCATCTCACACCTCACCATCTCACACTTCACCATCATCTCACACCTCACCATCTCACACCTCACCATTTCACATCTCACCATCTCACACTTCACTATCATCTCATACCTCACCATTTCACATCTCACCATTTCACACCTCACCATCTCACACTTCACCATCATCTCACACTTCACCATCTCACACCTCACCATCTCACACTTCACCATCATCTCACACTTCACCATCTCACACCTCACCATCTCCCACCTCACCATCTCACACTTCACCATCATCTCACACCTCACCATCTCCCACCTCACCATCTCCCACCTCACCATCTCACACTTCACCATCATCTCACACCTCACCATCTCCCACCTCACCATCTCACACTTCACCATCATCTCACACCTCACCATCTCCCACCTCACCATCTCCCACCTCACCATCTCACACTTCACCATCATCTCACACCTCACCATCTCCCACCTCACCATCTCACACCTCACTACCATCTCACACCTCACCACTTCACACCTGCTCTGCAACATGTGCCCACATGCCTTCTCCTTTCCTGTGATGAGATGACACAGCCTGAGGCCCTCACAAGTAGCTGAGAGAAACAAAGCAAGCATACCCTTCAGGTCTGGGAGACAGATATACCTATTTACTGTACAAATTCTTTAGTCTAGGGTAACTTTGCTATAGCCTTACTATAACAAAAGGAAGAATAGAATAACTCTACCCCAATGATACCAAGGACTTGGACGTGTGTTGTTACCAGTGTTGACTCTCTGCTTGGGCCTGCTGACCCTGCCCCAGGGGAGGAGACCAAAGGCCTAAGTGGCAGCCATGGGGTGGACAACATTCAGCTGATTTATCACAAAGAAAGAAGGGGACGAGGACTGCATCTCACCGCTATGACTTTCATAGGAATGGTGGCCCTTAGCGGAGGACAAAGCAATGGGACACTTTCTGTCTTCACCACGGTCCACACACTGTCCTGTGAGTCCATCCAGGGACCACTCCCTTGTCTTGTGTGTGCCATGAGCTGGCAGCACTGGGGTACCTGAAGTCCTGTGACTGGGACTGCTCTGTTCCCCCAGTGTCTTTGTCACATTGAATGCATGGCCCTTCAGGATATGTAAGGGAACTGTACCTGTTTGTTATAATAGCAAACAGCTTGTAAGAAGTACTTCATCAACTCTAGATGAAATCGGCTCTTTCAGTGTCCAGTAAATACCTGTGTTTATATTTAACATTTGTGGGCTGGAGGGAGCATAATTACCAGTGGTAGAAATGGCACAAGATAAATATGACTGAAGGAAAAAAACTGAGTTCCACTCATACTTAAGTTAAATATGAGACACATTATCCATTCGTTCATTCGCTTCCTTGTTGATTTAGTACATGTTTATAACCACAGGATAGGCAAAAAGAAAAAAGAAAAAAAGGAAAGAAAAACGCAGCAATCGCTGACCCGGGGCAAAAGCCCCTTCCGCTCCACTCGAGCCCCGGGCTTCCTTGCCAGCGTAGTTGCCTGACACCCGCAAGGGCCCACACAGGATTCTCCACGGGATCCTAAGACCTCTGGTGAGTGAAACACAGCGCCGGCCCCAATCCAATCGCGCGGAACCTGAGACTGCGGTACATAGGGAAGCAGACTACCCGGGCCTGACCCGGGACAAAAGCCCCTTCCGCTCCACTCGAGCCCCGGGCTTGCTTGCCAGCAGAGTCGCCTGACACCCGCAAGGGCCCACAGAGGATTCCCCACGGGATCCTAAGACCTCTAGTGAGTGGAACACAACTTCTGCCAGGAGTCCGGTTCGAACACCAGATATCTGGGTACCTTCCCTGCAAGAAGAGAGCTTTCCTGCAGAGAATACTCTACCCACTGAAACCAAGGAGAGTGCTACCCTCCCAGGTCTGCTTATAGAGGCTAACAGAGTCACCTGAAGAACAAGCTCTTAACAGAGACAACTATAACAGCTAGCTTCAGAGATTACCAGATGGCGAAAGACAAACGTAAGAATCCTACTAACAGAAATCAAGACCACTCACCATCATCAGAACGCAGCACTCCCACCCCACCTAGTCCTGGGCACCCCAACACAACCGAAAATCTAGACCCAGATTTAAAAGCATTTTTCATGATGATGATAGAGGACATCAAGAAGGACTTTCATAAGTCACTTAAAGAATTACAGGAGAGCACTGCTAAAGAGTTACAGGCCCTTAAAGAAAAGCAGGAAAACACAGCCAAACAGGTAGAAGTCCTTAAAGAAAAACAGGAAAACACATCCAAACAGGTAATGGAAATGAACAAAACCATACTAGAACTAAAAAGGGAAGTAGACACAGTAAAGAAAACCCAAAGCGAGGCAACGCTGGATATAGAAACCCTAGGAAAGAGATCTGGAACCATAGATGCGAGCATCAGCAACAGAATACAAGAAATGGAAGAGAGAATCTCAGGTGCAGAAGATTCCATAGAGAACATCGACACAACAGTCAAAGAAAATACAAAATGCAAAAGGATCCTAACTCAAAACATCCAGGAAATCCAGGACACAATGAGAAGACCAAACCTACACATAATAGGAGTGGATGAGAATGAAGATTTTCAACTCAAAGGACCAGCAAACATCTTCAACAAAATAATTGAAGAAAACTTCCCAAACATAAAGAAAGAGATGCCCATGATCATACAAGAAGCCTACAGAACTCCAAATAGACTGGACCAGAAAAGAAATTCCTCCCGACACATAATAATCAGAACAACAAATGCACTAAATAAAGATAGAATATTAAAAGCAGTAAGGGAGAAAGGTCAAGTAACATATAAAGGAAGGCCTATCAGAATTACACCAGACTTTTCACCAGAGACTATGAAAGCCAGAAGAGCCTGGACAGATGTTATACAGACACTAAGAGAACACAAATGCCAGCCCAGGCAACTATAACCGGCCAAGCTCTCAATTACCATAGATGGAGAAACCAAAGTATTCCACGACAAAACCAAATTCACACAATATCTTTCCACGAATCCAGCCCTTCAAAGGATAATAACAGAAAAGAAGCAATACAAGGACGGAAATCACGCCCTAGAACAAACAAGAAAGTAATCCCTCAACAAACCAAAAAGAAGACAGCCACAAGAACAGAACGCCAACTCTAACAACAAAAATAAAAGGAAGCAACAATTACTTTTCCTTAATATCTCTTAATATCAATGGACTCAATTCCCCAATAAAAAGACATAGACTAACAGACTGGCTACACAAACAGGACCCAACATTCTGCTGCTTACAGGAAACCCATCTCAGGGAAAAAGACAGACACTACCTCAGAGTGAAAGGCTGGAAAACAATTTTCCAAGCAAATGGTCTGAAGAAACAAGCTGGAGTAGCCATTCTAATATCGGATAAAATCGACTTCCAACCCAAAGTTATCAAAAAAGACAAGGAGGGACACTTCATACTCATCAAAGGTAAAATCCTCCAAGAGGAACTCTCAATTCTGAATATCTACGCTCCAAATGCAAGGGCAGCCACATTCATTAAAGACATTTTAGTAAAGCTCAAAGCACACATTGCACCTCACACAATAATAGTGGGAGACTTCAACACACCACTTTCATCAAGGGACAGATTGTGGAAACAGAAACTAAACAGGGACACAGTGAAACTAACAGAAGTTATGAAACAAATGGACCTAACAGATATCTACAGAACATTTTATCCTAAAACAAAAGGATATACCTTCTTCTCAGCACCTCACGGGACCTTCTCCAAAATTGACCATATAATTGGTCACAAAACAGGCCTCAACAGATACAAAAATATTGAAATTGTCCCATGTATCCTATCAGACCACCATGGCCTAAGACTGATCTTCAATAACAACATAAATAATGGAAAGCCAACATTCACGTGGAAACTGAACAACACTCTTCTCAATGATACCTTGGTCAAGGAAGGAATAAAGAAAGAAATTAAAGACTTTTTAGAGTTTAATGAAAATGAAGCCACAACGTACCCAAACCTTTGGGACACAATGAAAGCATTTCTAAGAGGGAAACTCATAGCTCTGAGTGCCTCCAAGAAGAAACGGGAGAGAGCACATACTAGCAGCTTGACAACACATCTAAAAGCTCTAGAAAAAAAAAAAGCAAATTCACCCAAGAGGAGTAGACGGCAGGAAATAATCAAACTCAGGGGTGAAATCAACCAAGTGGAAACAAGAAGAACTATTCAAAGAATTAACCAAACGAGGAGTTGGTTCTTTGAGAAAATCAACAAGATAGATAAACCCTTAGCTAGACTAACTAAAGGGCACAGGGACAAAATCCTAATTAACAAAATCAGAAATGAAAAGGGAGACATAACAACAGATCCTGAAGAAATCCAAAACACCATCAGATCCTTCTACAAAAGGTTATACTCAACAAAACTGGAAAACCTGGACGAAATGGACAAATTTCTGGACAGATACCAGGTACCAAAGTTGAGTCAGGATCAAGTTGACCATCTAAACAGTCCCATATCACCTAAAGAAATAGAAGCAGTTATTAATAGTCTCCCAGCCAAAAAAAGCCCAGGACCAGACGGGTTTAGTGCAGAGTTCTATCAGACCTTCAAAGAAGATCTAATTCCAGTTCTGCACAAACTATTTCACAAAATAGAAGTAGAAGGTACTCTACCCAACTCATTTTATGAAGCCACTATTACTCTGATACCTAAACCACAGAAAGATTCAACAAAGATAGAGAACTTCAGACCAATTTCTCTTATGAATATCGATGCAAAAATCCTCAATAAAATTCTTGCTAACCGAATCCAAGAACATATTAAAGCAATCATCCATCCTGACCAAGTAGGTTTTATTCCAGGAATGCAGGGATGGTTTAATATACGAAAATCCATCAATGTAATCCATTATATAAACAAACTCAAAGACAAAAACCACATGATCATCTCGTTAGATGCAGAAAAAGCATTTGACAAGATTCAACACCCATTCATGATAAAAGTTTTGGAAAGATCAGGAATTCAAGGCCCATACCTAAACATGATAAAAGCAATCTACAGCAAACCAGTAGCCAACATCAAAGTAAATGGAGAGAAGCTGGAAGCAATCCCACTAAAATCAGGGACTAGACAAGGCTGCCCACTTTCTCCCTACCTTTTCAACATAGTACTTGAAGTATTAGCCAGAGCAATTCGACAACAAAAGGAGATCAAGGGGATACAAATTGGAAAAGAGGAAGTCAAAATATCACTTTTTGCAGATGATATGATAGTATATATAAGTGACCCTAAAAATTCTACCAGAGAACTCCTAAACCTGATAAGCAGCTTCAGTGAAGTAGCTGGATATAAAATAAACTCAAACAAGTCAATGGCCTTTCTCTATACAAAGAATAAACAGGCTGAGAAAGAAATTAGGGAAACAACACCCTTCTCAATAGTCACAAATAGTATAAAATATCTTGGCATAACTCTAACTAAGGAGGTGAAAGATCTGTATGATAAAAACTTCAAATCTCTGAAGAAAGAAATTAAAGAAGATCTCAAAAGATGGAAAGATCTCCCATGCTCATGGATTGGCAGGATCAACATTGTAAAAATGGCTATCTTGCCAAAAGCAATCGACAGATTCAATGCAATCCCCATCAAAATTCCAACTCAATTCTTCAACGAATTAGAAGGAGCAATTTGCAAATTCATCTGGAATAACAAAAAACCTAGGATAGCAAAAAGTCTTCTCAAGGATAAAAGAACCTCTGGTGGAATCACCATGCCTGACCTAAAGCTTTACTACAGAGCAATTGTGATAAAAACTGCATGGTACTGGTATAGAGACAGACAAGTAGACCAATGGAATAGAATTGAAGACCCAGAAATGAACCCACACACCTATGGTCACTTGATCTTCGACAAGGGAGCTAAAACCATCCAGTGGAAGAAAGACAGCATTTTCAACAATTGGTGCTGGCACAACTGGTTGTTATCATGTAGAAGAATGCGAATCGATCCATACTTATCTCCTTGTACTAAGGTCAAATCTAAGTGGATCAAAGAACTTCACATAAAACCAGAGACACTGAAACTTATAGAGGAGAAAGTGGGGAAAAGCCTTGAAGATATGGGCACAGGGGAAAAATTCCTGAACAGAACAGCAATGGCATGTGCTGTAAGATCGAGAATTGACAAATGGGACCTAATGAAACTCCAAAGTTTCTGCAAGGCAAAAGACACCGTCAACAAGACAAAAAGACCACCAACAGATTGGGAAAGGATCTTTACCTATCCTAAATCAGATAGGGGGCTAATATCCAACATATATAAAGAACTCAAGAAGGTAGACTTCAGAAAATCGAACAACCCCATTAAAAAATGGGGCTCAGAACTGAACAAAGAATTCTCACCTGAGGAATACCGAATGGCAAAGAAGCACCTGAAAAAATGTTCAACACCCTTAATCATCAGGGAAATGCAAATCAAAACAACCCTGAGATTCCACCTCACACCAGTCAGAATGGCTAAGATCAAAAATTCAGGTGACAGCAGATGCTGGCGTGGATGTGGAGAAAGAGGAACACTCCTCCATTGTTGGTGGGATTGCAGGCTTGTACAACCACTCTGGAAATCAGTCTGGCGGTTCCTCAGAAAATTGGACATAGTACTACCGGAGGATCCAGCAATACCTCTCCTGGGCATTTATCCAGAAGATGCCCCAACTGGTAAGAAGGACACATGCTCCACTATGTTCATAGCAGCCTTATTTATAATAGCCAGAAGCTGGAAAGAACCCAGATGCCCCTCAACAGAGGAATGGATACAGAAAATGTGGTACATCTACACAATGGAGTACTACTCAGCTATTAAAAAGAATGAATTTATGAAATTCCTAGCCAAATGGATGGACCTGGAGGGCATCATCCTGAGTGAGGTAACACATTCACAAAGAAACTCACACAATATGTACTCACTGATAAGTGGATATTAGCCCCAAACCTAGGATGCCCAAGATATAAGGTACAATTTGCTAAACACATGAAACTCAAGAAGAATGAAGACTGAAGTGTGGACACTGTGCCCCTCCTTAGAATTGGGAACAAAACACCCATGGAAGGAGTTACAGAGATAAAGTTTGGAGCTGAGATGAAAGGATGGACCATGTAGAGACTGCCATATCCAGGGATCCACCCCATAATCAGCATCCAAACGCTGACACCATTGCATACCCTAGCAAGATTTTATTGAAAGGACCCAGATGTAGCTATCTCTTGTGAGACTATGCCGGGGCCTAGCAAACACAGAAGTGGATGCTCACAGTCAGCTAATGGATGGATCACAGGGCTCCCAATGGAGGAGCTAGAGAAAATACCCAAGGAGCTAAAGGGATCTGCAACCCTATAGGTGGAACAACATTATGAACTAACCAGTACCCCGGAGCTCTTGACTCTAGCTGCATATGTAACAAAAGATGGCCTAATCGGCCATCACTGGAAAGAGAGGCCCATTGGACAGGTAAACTTTGTATGCCCCAGTACAGGGGAACGCCAGGGCCAAAAAGGGGGAGTGGGTGGGTAGGGGAGTGGGGGTGGGTGGGTATGGGGGACTTTTGGTATAGCATTGGAAATGTAAATGAGCTAAATACCTAATAAAAATGGAAAAAAAAAAACGCAGCAATCACCGTCAGCAGCATTCACCGTTGGTGGACAATGATAAATGCAGGATCTGAGCTCCAGACGGGACCCGAGCCAACAGAACCCATCTCGATCTGTTTGTCACTTCATACGTACCCGGTTTGTGGACTCATTCATTCACAAGAATGAGTGAAACTGACACAATGGAAAGAGACATGAGACACAGCAGGGGGTGGGAAGCAGTGAACAGGAGGTGAGAGGGCGGAATGTGCAAAGCCAAACTCAGTGAGCCTGGCCAAGTGCCAGAGAGGCACAGGGAATCAACACTGGAACAGCAGACAAATGCCAGAGAGGCATGGAGGACCGACTCGGGAGCAGCATAGTATTAAACGCTCAGACCTATAGCCCATGAACTAGTCCTAAGTGAAAAGACGAGCATTTCATTTAACCTAATCTAATTCACAAATATTTCAGACCTGGGGGGCTCGTGAGACTGTGGTTGTCCTCTCTGGACTCAGTCTTTACGACTGTGGTAGAAGACTCCCAGGGGATGAAAACCTTTGTGCGAGAACTTGAGCATAGCACAGCTCAGTCTTCTCTGATTGCAGGAGGAAGGAGTTTCTCATTGGTTCTCATTGGTTCCACACATGGGGCCTGAGCAGGGCTCACGTAACACCTGTTCTCTCTGAAGATCACAAGCCTCGTGCTTCAAAATAGTGTGTGAGTTCCCACGCCCTCTGCCTGAGCTTCTACTTCGACAGCCTGAGCTACGGGCTCTTCTGAATTTCCTTAAGATAAAAACACACAGGCTGAAGAGTGGACTTGGAGATAGAGATGGAGGCGTGTCATAGGGAGACGACTGTAGCAAGATCTGAGAAAGCTCTAACTGTGAGGAGAATGCATCAAATTAGAAGTTAACCAGGCCCAGGAGAGACAGCACAGAGCAGAGCAGAGAGGAAGAAACGATGTGACAAGCCTTGCACAATGCAGACTCTGAAAGGGAGGGGAGGATTAACTCAAGTCAAAATAAAGATTGTTATTTATAGTGGAGGATGCTCTGTGTTCCAAACAGCAAGGAAAAGCATCCGCCTCGAGTAGGGAGCGGACAAACCATGAGCAAGAATGGGCAGGAGATGTGGAGAAAATAATGAGAAAACCTTCAGCCTAGCACGGCTTGGAGAACATAGGGAAGGATTAAGATACAGGAGCTATATATAAAGTTTCGTCACAGAAGCTTAGCCCTGGTATTTAACAATACCCCATTTGGGGTTCCTAAGAAGAAAGACAAATTACTTAAGGAGAGAAAAGCTCCCTCTGGCAGTTAGGTGGGAAAACGGAGCACTCTGGAGTCATACAGCAGCTCTGCCTGGGTGAGAATGAAGTCTGTAACACTGAGTACAAGGCAAGAAGTCCCCATGGTTCCTGATTTAAGTCACTATGATGTGCTCAGCACAAAACCAGCTCAGAAACACACGTGCCGTGTGCCGTGGTGCCCTCCACGGAAGAGGGAAGCCAGGTGTGCAGCACGCGAGTGCTCTAAGTATTAAAACCTGTGTTGCGTCCTGTGGAGAACAAGAAGGTATGCATGGAAGAACCTCCATGCTCATAGCGTTAGCAATGTCTTGCCCCTTAAATGATCTGACCTCTGAAATGACCGAGAATATCCACAGATAACTTCTGAGTCAGTATCATCCTTTGTAAAGCTAAAGATGCACCAGGGACACCCGTGGGTTGAACATGTGGCGCTGTTACATTTGAAAATTTCACGTAGAAAGCATCGCTGACATAATCTAAAGTCACGGACAGGGTACAATGCAGGTACGTGCACCTTCTGCCCCGCAACAGAAGCCAGGTGCCAGACGTCATGTCATTTTCTCGTCTTGCTTTCCCAGATAAAACTAGGTCTCAATAGCAACTGCTAACTGCTAGCAAATACTTTAAATAAAAGGATTCCTTAATGTATTCCATAACCTTTCAAGACATCATTGATTTAAAAAAAAAAAAAAAGGCGTAAAATCACTGGTCCATCTTCAGGGCCCTGTAGTCTCGGGTGCCATGAGCTGTGTTTCCCAAGGCAACAGTCGGGCACACAGCACAGAGCAGCTAGGTTAGATAGCTTCCTCTCTCTCTCTTTTCATTTTCCCTTGAGGACACAGGTTTGCTGTGTGTATCCAAAGCTGGCTTCAAACCCGCAATCCTCCTGCCTCCTCTAGTCAATCCCTATCAGAATGGGTCAAAGCCGTTCCTGTGTGATAGCATAACAAATACCGGGCTCCATGGCCCTGCGCCCTCCAGGCGGCTCGCCCCTGCCCCGGCATGTCTCCCCTCAGATCTTTCTTCCTACTGTCTGCCAGCTCATCTCAGAAGCAATGACATCTTTTCTCTTTTTATGGAAGCCAGACAGAGAGGAAAGACCCATGAAGGCAGAAATCCGTTATAAGGTTTCCCAAGTGGCTCTGGTGTGTAACTTTTCTCCAAGGAGAAGGAAGGTAAGTCAGAGGGTCTCCTACCACACCAACACCACGCCAACCTTGTACTTGATGGTAAAGACTGTGATTTAATGCAGTTACCACAGGTGCATAGGGCTGTGTGGGGCAGCAAACGCAGTGGACACAGGGAGATGAAAAGGTGTCTTAAAACACCGTAGGTTTGCAGGATAGCATGAAGAAAGCCGAAATGAAAAATACAAAATATAAGAGATTCACAGTGCAAAGTCAGTTTCTCACATGAGTGACTTATCTGTACCAAAGGTGGTGAGCCCCAGCCAGTGGGGCAAAGACTCACCTGATGTGTGTGGGACCCAGTGAATGTGGAGAAAGCTCACCTTGTACTTGAGGGACCCCAGAGAGTCGGATAATGCTCACCCAATGTTTGGGGGAACCACAGCAAGCAAGGAAGAGGGTCATCTGGTGTTTGAGGGAGTTCCACAAGTGGGGGAAAGGCTCACCCAATGTTTGGGGTACCCTAGCAAGCAGGAGAAAGCTTCACCTAATGTTTGGATGACCCCGGCGAGTGGGAAGATGTCTCACCTGATGTTCAGCAGCTTCAGCGCGTTTAGCAGAACCCCCCTTTTAACATCATAATCGATTTTCTGATCAGTTCCAAAGCTTGGGGCTCGATTAATCTGAAAATTACAGAGAAAACAATAAGCTCGGTTGAACGTTGGAGATCAACACCTAATCCAGTTGTGTTTCATAAATGTATGTGGGATTTCCAGTCATGAATCTCTGAGCTCTCTATGGAAGATGCTCTGGACCTCACCGCCATACCTGTCTTTCCATTACCCTAGGGAAAAGAACTATAGAAAACCATAAGCAAACATCTACTTTTCCACCCACAGGCTTAGTGTTAATTGCCAGCATTAAGCTGACCACTCTCTTCAACCACTGACTCTTCCCATCAAGTCTTAGGAAAGTTAAATGCAACTTACCTTGTAAGTTGGGAAGACCCATAATAGAGAGATTACCAACATAGTAATAGCAACACATGTGTGTATGCTTAGGATGCAGGAACCACCAGCTCCCTCGGTTCACCACCCAAGATCTTCCTGATGAATTCTATTGCTTCCTAAAATATAAATTTAGTTTCTCTCTACCTAACTCAATAGTGAAGCACTACCCTTCTGCAAGGATCGGGTCAATCCCTAGGAAAACATTCCTAAAAACACACTGGACACAATTTTCCATCCTGAAAATGTTCTCAGTGCTTGGAAATGTCTTAAGTTTGCCGATCATTGCCCAGATTCTACGCAGCTAGAAGTTCTCCTCCTCAGACACGCCCTCCACTTTACTCCACACGGTGGCGCCAGAAGGTCTTGAACGCTGCGGGTGAGACCCACAGCGTTGTCAATTGGCAGCAAGCTCTCAAACTGCACACTTAAGAATCTAAACGTGCGCTATACTCACAGACAGCAATGCTACGGGGTTTTTGTTATTAACTATTCTGAGCTGAGTAAGGTATAAACAATGAAGGATAAGGAGTAAAAATATGTTTATGAGGAGGTTTAAAAAGTCTGTAGAGTCCAGCTGTTCAGTAAGCTGTAACCTAGCTAACTCAAAGCTCCTATGGGCAAAGGCTTTTTACCAAGGTTATGTCACATTTTATAAAGTTCTTATTCCAGAAATCCTTTCATTTCCTCCTTTGTGAAGCATAAGAGTGCCTTCGTTCTTCTAGCCATCAAGGATAAATGACCAGGACAGGCGCAGAGGAAAAGTCGGCAATAGTCAGGGAATGAGTCCCAGGGTCAACGTGTTCAATCTTGGGAACAAAAATCCAGCCCTTCCTAAGACACAGTCAAGGACTCTTCCATTCAGGAATGGCAGATACAGAGGAGCCGAAATGACTCAGACAGGTCTCATTATTAGGGTCCAAGCTGGACTAAAATTCCAGCTAGCAGAAAAATGAATGTCCTTGAACATACAACACAGGCTATTTGCCCAGAATATATGAATATACTTCTCTCTGTCTCTCCCTCACTCCAATTCAAAATGTGTACTTTCCTTCAAAATACGGTTTGAATCACAATCTCACATAGCACTCATTCAGGTTGCTTACAAAAACCTGGAGACTATGATGCAATTTCTTACGTCAAACAGCTACCCTAAGAGGGGGACAAACCTCTGGAAGGAAAGGCCATGGTTGATTCTAGCTTCTGTGGCAGTAGGTTCCTTAAAATATAACTCCTTCTGGAAACACAGTTCAAATATGTGCTGCTTCCCTGACAGATGGCTACAAACAGTATGGAGTAGCCCCAAGAAGGCAGGCTCCTTCTGTGAAGCCAGATTGGGGGTCCCAGAGAGAACATCTGGATGGGGGTCAACTGGACAAAGAAAGATCCTAAGGTGCCTCGGGAGTAACACAGATAGATATAAACGTGACTGGGCAGGACATAAACAGAGATTGTTTGTATATTCTGTACATGGTTCCATATGTTAAGTGACATTTTATAATAAAATTAATAATGACAAGAGGGTACAGGCAGCAAACCCAAAGACACTCGGTTTTCAGAAATATCAGATGGCTGTGAGGGAGGATGTATGTCCCCTGCAGTGTTAAGTACTGGGTACTGAAGAGTGAATCAACAGAACCCTCTCTCTCCATGGAGTACTTAAAGACACAGTAAAGATGGGGGCCAGAGGCAGTGCCCACCCAGAGGAGATACAAGATCCACTGTCCAAGCAGCCAATAACTCAGCGTCAACAAGCCCACTCTACGGTAAAGTGGAGATTCGATAGAAAATCCTATCAGCCTTGGGAATGTTCTGGCCCTGGAATTTTCATTCACTCCCTTCCACATACTCCATTCAGGCCTCATTCCAGCCAGCAAGCTGGGGACACCTGTGCCAAGTACACATATGACAGATGGGTTTTAAACACATATAAGGACTGTGACGGCTTGATTTATTTTGACATTTCTTAGAGAACCCCTTACCTCCAGAAGCCATGGCTTGAGCTTTCTATCCAACAAGATGTCGAACCCCAGGACTTCGAAGCAGACACTTTCGCTCCCGGGGGGCTGACCGGGTCTGCACATCCGGTAGGCGTGCAGGACGTGAGGTTCTGCCACAATCAGAGTCTTTACCACCAACTCCTGTTGAGATTGTGATAAAAGGCATCGGCATGCTTTTTTTGGACATAGTTTCATTTTTAAAAATGACCTAGGGAAAACTAGCATCCTTGGTGGCTTCATGGCGCTCTTTGGCACCGCCCCCCCCCCCAATCCTGCTCTGCCCTCATTCCCCAACCCCAGCTCTGCTCTTTGCCCACCTATCTCTCTGCCACACTCTCTGAGTCTCTCTAGTTGGTGGCACTTCTTCCCACTGAGGCTCTGTGCTGTTCCATCTTCCTGGAGCATCTTCCCTTAGATTCCCATGCCATCCCAGACAGGACTTCCACAACCATCTTTGAAGCACAGGCATGCTTGAAATGCATCCTACTAACTACCTAGGGCATGCAACCAATGGATGCTTTTCTATCTGTTTGAACAAGACACTTGTACTTCTTTTTTTTTTTAACCATCCCAGTGTCTATAATAGGACCTGGCATTGGAGATGCTCAAAAGCATTTATAAACAAAGAAGAAGAAAAGGGAGCATAAGCTAGTTCTGTACAAATGGAGAAGAATTACAAGGAAGAAAAATTTGAGGGAGGGTGCAGCATTCCCCAAATAGCCTTTATTCATGGCACTGGCTTGTACTCCATAAAGGTTTCCCTGAGAACAGAATACATCCCAGCTATCAGTTCCCAGAAAGCACACAGCAGCTCACAATCATCTAACTCCAGGTCCAGGGGATCCAATGCTCTCTTTCATCCTCCACAGGCACCAGCCACATACAGTATACATACATACTCTCTCTCTCTCTCTCTCTCTCTCTCTCTCTCACACACACACACACACACACACACACACACACACACACACACACACGTTCAGGCAAAATACTCATACACATAAAATAAAAACAAGTATTTTTTCCAAGAGGAACCACACCATGGACTAGGGAAAGCAAGTGATTTTCCTGGCTTCTGCTTACATTGGCTTCTTAACTCCTTCTGTCTGAGAACGACAGCAAAGACCTTGACTCTCTGGGTCAGACATCACAGTATGCACCTGTAGTGGCTATTCCTGGTTGTCAACTTGACAATATTTGGAATGAACTACAATCCGGAATTGGAAGGCTCACCAGTGACCCTTATCTGGAGGCTTGGAGATCCTTATCTGGATCTTGGTTTGAAGATCTTGAGCCATAGTGGCTATGGATTCCAGAAGATTGAATCTCCGAGTTTAAGGAACACACCTTTAATCTGGGCTACTCCTTTCATCTGGGATTAAAGGTGTGGTGGAACACACCTTTAATCTGGGCTACACCTTCTGCTGGAGACAATATAAGGACATTGGAAGAAGGGAGTCTAGCTCTTGCTCTTGCTCCTTCACCTGCTTGCTGCGTGAGACTGAGTAACTGCTAGATCCTTGGACTTCCATTCACAGCTGCGACTGAATCATTGTTGGGAATTGGGCTGCCGACTGTAAGTCATCAATAAATTCCTTTACTATCTAGAGACTATTCATAAGTTCTGTGACTCTAGAGAACCCTGACTAATACAGCACCTGACTCTTCTGCTTCTGATCTGGGCAGTGCAAGCATGCTGCTTTCAACTCTGTGTCTCATTTTCCCAAATGTAAACCACCAGAGGACTGGGTGAGAGGCCAGACACAAAGACCAGCACAATGCAAAGCAAACCTTCGCTAAGTGTAAGCTCCATCTCGTGGCTCATGTCAACTATCCACCTTTGGGTGGAAGCAGTTTCACAGGAAAGGGGGAGAAGGGCATTAACTTTAGTGTTGTCACCCAGAGACATCAACCAGTTCAATGTTCAGTGTACAATGACTGTATATACACTGAAGTTTAATAGTTGTAATAATGTATTTGAAATATTTTAAAGACATTCTCATCTAACTGATTATTCATAACCACTATATGCATTCTAACTAACAAAATATCCTGATTTGTAGAGATCATGAAATGTGTCAGAGATTATAAGACTTACATTAGTATTTCAGGCTCCAATCTAAAAATTATACCTTGGGATCTAACAGAAGTTAATTTCCATACCCTCACAAGTCTTGCTTGAGCACTTTCATCTATCTCAGTTTGGTGGGGAAAGTATGACTAAAACCAGAATCTAAAGAGAAGACCATGACCACTGTTTCTGACTGGTCCTTCACTCTTACATCCCTCACTAGGGCAGCCAGGTAGGTTATATGTTTTCACAATAACTCTCTCAAAGACCCAAAATCATATGGTAAAGAAGGAAAAAAGAAGAATGCCAGAAGATGAGAGCCTGGAGTATGTTCTGAATTAATGATGGTGGGTGGGTGGATGAGAGGATAGGTGGATGGATGGATGGATGGATGGACAGATGAGTATTTAGATGGGTAGATGGATGGATGGATTGAATGAGTGGGTTGACGGATGGATGGATGGATGGATGGATGGATGGGTGGATGGATTGGGTTGGGTTGGGTTGGGTTGGGATTGGGTTGGGTTGGGTTGGGTTGGGTTGGGTTGGGTTAAGTTGGACAGATGGATTGAATGAGTGAGTTGATGGATAAATGGATGAATAGATGTATGATGGATGGATTGGATAGGTACATGAGTAGATGGGTGGATGAAATGATAAACAAGCAAAATTTCATCCTCAAAACATTCCACACTTATTTTAAAATAAACTTCTTCCTGTTCTATTTCAGATATCACATTCCTTCTCCTTTCCATTATTCCTACAGAGAGACCCTCGAGTCTCCTCTGTACTATGGACAATGACTTTATCCCCGTGTTTACCTTCTTGCCCCTCTTTCACCAGGTGTCACTTTAAGCTATCCTTTTGCCTCAACTTCGTATGGGAGCTTCCAAGTGCCCTTGCTGCCTCTCCTTAATGTTTGCTTTAATCAGTTCAACACCTGCTTTGAGCTATATCTTTCAGATGCATATGTTTGATCATATTAGTCATGTTATTCTCCTGTGTAAAAACTGAGTGAAGTCAAGACAGCCCAATAGATAAAGGCCCTTGCCACTAAACCTGATCACCCAGGTTTGACCCTCAAATGTCTCCAAAGGGAAAATCAACTCTCTCACAATGTCCTCTGATCACACACATGGTATAGCACATGCATACACACACACATCCCAACACACACAAATAGAGAATATTTTGGGGGGGAAAAGCCTGACTGGTTCCAAGTCCTCGTCAAATTATGCCTTAATGTTCAGATGTAAATGTTGGTCCACATACCACTTCAGTAGGAAGCTCACAGAGGCCTATCGCAGCCCCATGTGACACCCTGTGCATCTCTCCTGACCTCATAACTCCATGCCTGAATGTGCTTTTGTCTATTAATATACCTTTCCCTAGATATGAGGTTCTTACTTTCCAAGACTTGTCACAAGGTCAGCTTTATATACATATATATATATATATATATATATATATATATATATATATATATATATATGTATGTATATATATGAATGAAACCAAATCTCCTCTGTTCAACCTCAGGCACTATATACTCTTTTTTAAAAGTTTGTTGGGTATCTAAATTTAATTTTAGTGAAATACATTTGCAGTTACAGAATACAATAATCTTACTGAAATATCACTCCAGAACTTAGTGACATCATGTTGATTGGCCTGTAGGAATTCCGTAAACCACTTGATTGACCGCTTGCTGCCTTTGTCTTCAGTTTCATTGCGCTCAAACCGTTCATTGTGTTTGTTCACTGAGTAGTTGGTCAGATGCATGTATAACTGGGTCTGTAAGGAGGAAGAACAAAGTGTTACCACTTAAGAGAGACACAACCATGTGGTGTCACCAGAAAGAGAACCTCAATGACTTGATAAAACTTAAAAGTTCTTAACCTCAGTGATAACCAGCATCAATAGATAAAGCTTTGCCTAGAAGTCATGGGCTGATCAAATAAAGCCCTGGCACTGAGGGTGAGCTGCAGAATGTTGATCAATGAGGGCCCAGTGACCCCCAAAACAATACAGACAATCGCTACCGCCACTGAGTCCCCATCAGCACTAGACATTACTGTGGAAGACACTGCATGCTCTGTTCAAAAGAAATGAAGTAATCAAACCAGAACTGAGCTACAAGCCTCCTCCCTGCTGGGTCATTTGCAGAGTGTAGAGGGCGCTGTGAGTGCTGTGGGGTTAAAAATATTGTCAGCACTCTGTAGATAACTAGAAGGCATGTGCCTACTGCTGCTATAGCGACAAGTAGTAACGAGATAACCAACCACATCCTGTTTGGATTCATGGACCATTATGCAGCAAGGAATCCATGTCTGGTACTGTAAACCTGGTCAGATTGCCTTTAAAACAAGGATGTTTGTGCCCATAGGTCAGTGGTGTTGCTAGTTTTGATGAGAGAGGCTTCTTTACTCAGTAGGCTTGCTAATGATGGAGACTCATAACTGGTTTAGGTGATAAGTGTATGTGACAGTTGAGTGTTCAACTAGCTATAGAACATATGTATCTCCCTGCCTCCAAAGCTTAGTGGACATCACAGGAAAGGAGGAAAGGAAGAGCATAAGAGCTGGATAAAGGATAGAATGTTGTAGAATATTGTATTCTGGATAGACGTGGCGACTGTGCCCATGAATTCACAAAGGCTATAACTACTTGTAGTAGACATGCACAGGACTAGAATAATCAATGTCTGAGGTCCTACTCACCTCACTTATTCAGGGAGTAAGTGGCTGCTGGAGAGAGAGAGAGAAAGAGAGAGAGAGAGAGAGAGAGAGAGAGAGAGAGAGAGAGAGAGGAAGAAGAAGAAGAAGAAGAAGAAGAAGAAGAAGAAGAAGAAGAAGAGGAGGAGGAGGAGGAGGAGGAGGAGGAGGAGGAGGAGGAGGAAAAGGAGGAGGGGGGGAGGAGGAGGAGGAGGAGGAAGAAGAGGAAGAGGAAGAAGAGGAAGAAGAAGAAAAAGAAGAAGAAGGAGGAGGAGGAAGAAGATGAAGAGGCTAGCTAGTAAGGTGCCTATGCTCCTGTAAACAAGCCCTTCCCTATGGCCATGTAAGGAACACAATGAAACTAAAATAGATAGATAGATAGATAGATAGATAGATAGATAGATAGATAGATAGACAGACAGACATGCATGTATAAAAGAAGGAAGTTAGGAAGAGAGAGGGTGTGAAAGAGGGTGTGAGGAGCGCAAGAAAGAGCACTGGGGGAAATATGATCAAAACCTGTCATATGCATATGTGAAAATGTCATAATGAAGCCCATTATAATATATAATTAATATATGCTAATTAAAAACACAAACCTCCAAACTGTACCAACTGATGACTTGGGTTGCTTAAATATGTTCCAGTGAGATAAAGTGGCACATTTCTTTCAAGAAGACCATGAATGTTAGTACTGCAGGATGGCTTGACAGGCAGAGCACCTGGAAGCACCAGGTGGCCACCACGTATTTGATAAGGCTGCCTACATGGTGTCTACATGCTGTCCACAGATGTCTACATAATGTCTATATGTGTCTACAGATGTCTACATGATGTCTGTATGATGTCTACATGGTATCTACAGAGATCTACATGCTGTCTATAGATTTCTACATACTGTCACTGTCTATAGATGTTTACATGCTGTCTACATGCTGTCTACACGCTGTCCACAGATATCTATATGATATCTCTAGATATGTACATGATTTTGATGTCTACATGGTGTCTACAGATATCTACATGCTGTCTTCATGCTGTCTACAGATGTCTTAAGAGCAAGTGTGAGACAGAGCTGGCCCTGTTTATGGCATTTGTGTTTTAGACTTTTCATGTTATTTTGCTAATTTAGATGGAGCCTGTTTGTGTGGTATGTTTGTGTGTGTGTGTGTGTGTGTGTGTGTGTGTGTGTGTGTGTGTTTGTTTGTTTGTTTTGGAATATGATCTCACTGGATAACCTGGAACTCACTGTGTAGCCCATATTGGATGAAACTCATGATAATCTTGCGTCAGACACAGGAGGTAGCACCACACCTCCTGTTTGTTGGCACTGTTTACTTTAAACTGGAAAAGAATTCAAAACCTAAAACTTCTCTTAACAGTAAATATCTAATGTTTCCCATCAAGTTAGCATAAACATTAATAAAATCTAACTTAAATTCCCACCTTTTTCCTAACCCTACTTCCAAAGATTGTTGTGAATAGAAATTTTGCATCACACTGAATAATAGGCATATTATAGATATATATTGTATGTATATTATATATGTATATATCTTATAATGTGTATATTAAATATTATGTATATTATAGGTCTGTATGTTAAATAAAATCTTTAAGGCAAATAAGCAGAGACAGTCACTCCAGCTACTTGTTTATTAATTTGTGTGCCATTTGCTACTGAAAGTCTTTTTTAAAATCATCATGCGATATTTAAGGAACAACCACAGAAGAAAGTGTAGGAGCGACCTCAGAAAGGCCTGCAGGCGTTAAATTGTGTAGCCATTCCCAACACTGCATGTTATCACAAAGGCTCACGTGGCTTGGTACATGGGAGACCAAGGAAGGACCAGTCACTATAGAAGGTGGGTATGTTGACATGTGTCTGTGATTCTAGCATTTAGAAGATGGAGACAAGAAATTCAGAGCCCAGGCTCATCCCTGGCTAGAGTGAGTCGAGGCCAGCTAGGGCTGCGTGAGATGCTGTCTCATCCCTGGCCAGCTAGGGCTGCGTGAGATGCTCTCTCAAAAAAGCAAAACAAAAACAAAACAAGAACAAACGCTGTATCTCAACATTTCAAATCTCTCTCATGATCTCTGTCATGGACCAAATCACATGCAATGATGCTCATAAATTCATTGATAACTCTAATTAAGTGTACAATACAATTTCCTAGGGAAATACGATATCTAATGAAAATGCGTACATTCGCTATTTTAAAAATTAGAAATAATATTTTACGTAATTTATGATCAATTTTCTGTAATATTTTAAGTTTCGTTTTCACACAACCCCCTGTGGATTTGGTAATGGAATCACAGAGATAAGTGGTAGATACTGGCATGTAAGTAGACTTACCTTTTTCTACATATGTCAGGAACCAAAGCCATGAACTTAAATGCTCAAAAGCAGCTATCAAGATAAGGCATGGAGGTTTACCTCTCTTCTCCCCAGTCTCATTACAATCCTCTGACCCAGTGAATTTACTTTGTGTGTACCGCTTAATATTTCAGAATGGAACGCTGCACCCTCCAAGCCTTGTCCTGTCTCACATCCTCAGGAGACATCATCACCTTACACGTATATGACACATTCTTACCCATTCCAATTATTTAAATTGTAATCTACAAACTGACATGCCCCCAAATGAAGCACATAGGTCAGATAGTTTTTCTATGAATAACCAAATACTCTCGGGACAGATCCAGTTGAAGGTGAAGGCCAAATGTGTTATTTATCTACAAAGCCTTCAAGAGCTCCTGAACTCCAAGTCCATGAGAGTACAGCCCATCCCCCAACTGTCCAGGCCAAACACTCTTGGGTATTCTTTTCATTTCCGTCATTCCACAGACCCAGTTCATCACTCTAGTGTAACATTGCTATCTTCATTGCCTTCAGGTTATCTCAAATCTATGCTCTGATTTCAGAATCATCTCTCATCTCACAGGGCCAGACTGAAATCATGTCTGGTCTCCCACACTCCAAGTCTCTTTTGTTGCCCCCTTCCACTCGGTTTCCTCCTCATTCCTAACACTTCAGGTCAGATGGGCTTCTCAAAACCCCAAATTTAATTCATCCATTCGGTATATCATCTTGAGCTGAATCCCCAAGTCCTAGAAAGTCCTTGACAACATCTGGAAAGATTGTTTCTGGGACTCTGTGCTCATCTGTGAACAGACACCCTTTTTCTGGTCTACACTTTGTGGCAAGACTGACCTTGTCTGTTTCCTATGGACTTTTCCCTAAACTTCTGTTTTGTGTGGTGCCTCCTCCCCCAATCTTAGTCTTCTTTTGACATTAGACTCCATCTGGAAAGATGGCCCACCATGCATTGTCATAGCTCCCTCGACTTCAGGAATTGATTGATGCTTGCCTTCAGATCTCTCCAATAGACTGCTGCTGCTACGAAGTCACACACTGTTTATGTTTCTCCAAAATATCATAATTCTAGGGAATGTTGTACACTTCAAACATTACTTTGCTGAAAGTCAGAAACAAACTTTATGACCATAAATAAAATATTCCTTCGTTCTACCATCTTTTCCTAATATTCTTATAGTTCCCTCATTTCTTCCTTGCCAGGTATGCAAAACTTTTAGTTTACTAATGGTAACAACATTGAGGGTGAGTCACTATTTAATTTTGAAATGGTCAATCTTCCTAGAAGTGTATGCAAACGTTAGAAGAGAATAATACAGGGCCTTTGGAAAGCTAAGAAGCAGTAACATTGTGAATTTTCTTACACTCAGTACATTGGAAATATAAGATTAGATGTTAACTACATTTTTAAGTATGAATGATAACTTACAATTCAGCATGTAAAATTAGTTATGGTAATTTTTGGTAAATTATATTTGCAACTTCCGTGAGAATTAGTTACTGTACAAAGGAAATATTACTGAGAAAATACTTATGAAATGGTTCGTGCACTAGATCTCTCGATGTACACAGTAGTTTCCCTTAACTTCACGAGTGGTCAATGCAGATTGAGAAGCCTGCCTCCCTTGGCCGCTATGAAATAACCCTGATGCTGAAGATAATATGAATTATCTTCATAGTCTCTTCCATGATTCCATGTTCGTACTATACCTTTGACACGAAGCTCTGTCAAACGTCAGCTCCTCATCGAGGAACTGAGCCTCCGGGTCCCTGTACCTCACTATATTTCCCACGTTGCATTGAGTTTATTTTTCATATCACTGTCTGTCAGTAAGAGGCACACAATTCATTCAGCCCTGGGGACGCGGAACGCCACGTCAGACAGTCCTTACGCACAACGGATGAGTTAAGCATTGAACAAATGAGCAGTAGCTAGGTTCTCGGTCGTCACTTACCAAGTTGGACTCGTTTGGTGGGATGTACTTCTCAGTGCCCATGCGCACAAGCCCATCATGGTAGAGAAATATCTTTAATGGATCACAGGATGTAACCAAAATATAAATCCGTAAGTCAAACTTGTAGCCTTCCATTAGGAAAGGTTTCTCAATGTATTCTTGAACTATCAAATGATCCTGAGAAGGGACTTTATCCCCATTTCTTATCAATGAAATCCTAAGTTTAAAGAAAACAAATAAAAAATAATTTGATATGAAGGTTGAGAAGCCGGGGGGCGGGGGGGAATGTCATCTAGATACTCAGGGAGAGACCAGTGTTACAGAAAATTCCAGAATTCTGCCCTCCACAAGAGCAATGAAAGGGAGGGAGACAACTCTAAGTTCTACATGACAGAGCTGTTGACATTTTAACTAATTCTGTTCCATTACTCAACCCCTGGTGAGCTGTGGTCCTGTCAGCACCTGCCCCCAGCCCTGAGGCTGGGTCTAGAGTGGGCCAAGTGGACCTATTCCTGTGTGTTTCCTTTGACCTGCTGTGGGCCTTCTAGGTGAACTCAGCTTGCTTTGATCTGCCTAACACGAAATATCTACAGTAGAAGAAATGACTACATGATTTCAAAGGGATGAAATAAAATAATGTTTACACAGAGGAGTGTGAAGTCATGAGGAAAAATTTAGCAACGTGAAATAAAACAAGCATGATATAGATACATAAACCAAAGAGCAAAATGACAGAAGAAACTAAATCATATGTCAACAGAATGGCTTAAAAAGTGTGGGTTTGATAAATGGGTTTTAAAAAATTGGCCTAAGTACAGTGTCATAGAGAAAAGGGTCCCTTTAGAACTAGATACCCAAAAGGTTGAGAGTAAAAATAGTGGGAAAATTAAATCACATGGTATTCTGAAGTGCTTACAGTTGTATACAGCAAAACAAAAATTGCCATGACAGACAAGAGACAAGATGTGATACTATGTGATAAGCAAATATTTCAAGAATATTAACCTTAAAAATATGTTCTTAATAAGCTACAAAATTTAGCCAGCAAAAAATTGTCAAAATGAAGGGGAGCATGGCTCAGCTCTGGTAGGGAAATGGCTCCACTATGGTAGTTACATGGCTCGGCTCTGGTAGTTAAATGACTCCACTATAGTAGTTAAATGGCTCAGTTATGGTAGTTAAATGGCTCAGCTCTGATAGTTAAATGGCTTCACTATGGTAGTTAAATGGCTCAGTTATGGTAGTTAAATGGCTCCATAATGGTAGTTAAATGACTCCACTATAGTAGTTAAATGGCTCCACTATGGTAGTTAAATGGCTCAGCTATAGTAGTTAAATGGCTCAGTTATGGTAGTTAAGTGGCTCAGCCCCGATAGTTAAATGGTTCCACTATGGTAGTTAAATGGCTTAGTTATGGCAGTTAAATAGCTTCACTATGGTAGTTAAATGGCTCAGTTATGGTAGTTAAATGGCTTAGTTATGGCAGTTAAATAGCTTCACTATGGTAGTTAAATGGCTCAGTTATGGTAGTTAAATGGCTCCACAATGGTAGTTAAATGGCTCAGCTATGGTAGTTAAGTGGCTCCACTATGGTAGTTAAATGGCTCAGCTATGGTAATTAAGTGACTCCACAATGGTAGTTAAATGGCTCTGCTATGGTAGCTGCAGCCTTCGGTAGCCCACTTTCAGTAACAGGACACTAGACGTAGCAGTAAGGAAGTGGATCTAGTCAGCAGGTACTGGAAGCCTCCTGTGCCCATTCAGTATAATGACATATCAAATAATCCCACTCTAGAGGGAATGCCCTTTCCATGTTTCCCATGTCTCTGCATTACTATCAAATATATTTTACTAATATTCATAAGTGTTTATTAAACACAAAAATTGAGGACCATGGACCCACCCTCACGACTCCTCCACCTTCCTTTGCACTCGTGGGTGACAGGAAGCCAACAGGCTACTCAGCAATGGGTACAAAATCCTCACTTGTTCACACACTTCTCAGCGTGTGCGTGACCAAGCTTAGACATAACGTATGACTGAATCAGCACAACATGCTCACAAGTTAAATGTGTTCTAAACAAACAAACAAACAAACAAACAGCTAGCGTTTCCAAGGATCTCATGCACTATAGCATTTTAAATTAAAAAAAAAAAAGTTCAAATGACTCACGTGGATTTTGATTTAAAAAAAAAAAGAGCCAACTTTCTCTAGTGCTCTAGAGCAAACTAAACACAAGCAAAGAGAATCAAAACTGTTATGTTGTGCATTCTATTCCTGAATAAACTGTCTAGCTCTTTGGCGTGTTAGCTTAAAAATGTGTCCTGTGCAGCCTCCATCCGGTTGCCATAGTTACCAAAGGAAAATGCTTATTTATAAAGCAAGGCTATACACATTTCACCTCGAGCATTCTCATTATGACAAGACAATTCTTTCTACTTTATTCTCCAGGCTAATTTAGCTGTACTGCAGCAATTTACCTTATTATCCAATAGCACTGAAATTACTATAAGCATGCATTGTGTTTATGAATAAATAAGGAAATAAACTTTCCCCTATTCATGATTATTTCTTTAAAGTCTCACAAGTTTTGGCTATGTTTTAACTGGATGACTAAAGTCTTTCAGAAGATGTAGTCATAAGAACGTGATAGTTAGAAGCGCATTGCTTTTCCAGTATGGTACTTACTCATGCATAAGTAATCAAGCGTATATCTTCTCTCATTTTGCAATGTTTATATTTCCCAGGAAAAAAAAAATGAACCTACCCATGACCCATTGCACCATTAGCTGGTTTTACTATAAAAGTTTTCTGCTTCCGTTTTTTCTTCAATTCTTTCACATAGTTTTGGAACTGAGTATATTCAGAAGGGAAAATCCACGTTCTCGGAACAAAGGTATAATCCATAGGCCGAGACTTGATCATTCTGTGAGTCAGAGGCAAGAGAAACATAAATTCTATTCAAACTAAATAAATCTTATTTCTGTAACAGATATACTATGACGACTTGGATTTCTTGTTTCCTTTCATTTGTTGCTGTACTTGTTTGTGAAGAAAATGCTCTAGGAAACAGCCCAAACCAAATATCAACTGAATAAGGAGACAAGAATTTCTGCTCTGTTATACACTGACTTACGTTTTAATTCAATGGATACTTATTTGAGTGTGCGCCGTGCTAGGCCCTGGTGCTATACAGTGAGGTAACCCCACCTCTTCCTCCAGTGGACCTTCACACAGGCTATGCTCACAAGACAAAGACCAAAGGCACAAAGGGCAGACTAAACAAGTGTCAGCGCTAAGCTAGCTCTTGTGGAAGGTTCAGGAAGGAAGGAATTTATACCACCGTTTATCCCTGGTGTTCCAGTCCCCTATGTCATCACAGACAGTGATTCCTGACTTCTTTCTAGCCACTGTTTTGAGGCAGCACCTGAATCTCTGAGTCCACAGCATGTCCTCTGGTTCTCTTGCACTTGCTAGGATTCTGCTGCCTATTGTGATCTGTAACCTGATGGCACTGATAAGTGTAAGGCATTTGTTTTGGGGGGGGGGGGAGTGGAGGTCCCGGAGCTTGGCCAGAAAGCCTCCCGTGTGCAAATGTTCCACCACTGAGCATACACCCACTGCCTGCTTTGTAGTTTGTATTTTAAAACAAGGCTCATTAGTTGCCCAGGCAGGCCTTGAACTCTCAATTCTCTTGTCTCATCTTCCAAAGTAGCTAGGATTACAAATTTGTAGAAGTAGATAGGCCTGAAAAAAAGTTTTCTTTTTGAGTTATCCAAAATGCTATGTATTTTATACTTATCAATCAATTCCCAATAAAAATGAAAATGAAGAATGATTTTTTAAAATATTATTAAAGATAATGTTTTTTTTAAACTTTACTAACTAAACATATATGCACATTTTGTCTGTGCACCATGTATGTGCCTGGCGCCAGAATAGGCCAGAAGGGGGCATCAGATCCTCTGGAACTGGAGTTGTGAGCTGCCATGTGCGGACGGGGACTCAAACCTGCATCCCTCTGGGAGAGCATCCAGTAATCCTAACAGCATGTTTCCAGCCTTTAAGAAACTATTTTCAAAAGAGACATTATTTTCTTCTAAATATGTAGTGATCATGAGTATAGTCTACAAATAAGGTTACTCAAATTAAAATATAACCACAGGAGATATAGCACAAAAGCAGAGGCTAAGCTCTGAGAAGAGAATGTGAAGAAGAAATATCACCGGTGGGCAAAACCACTAGACATTCACACAGTTAACACATGCCAAGATCTTTGCCAAAGATACTCCTGGGGTGTGTGTGTGTGGTGTGATATATAAGTGTGTATGTGATACATGTGGGCATGTGTGGGCATGTGTGTGTGTTATGATGCATATGTGTGTGTGATGTGATGTATATGTATGTGTGCCTGTGTATGCTTATGTATATGTGTGTGGCATGCAATGTATATGTATGTATGCACGCATGTCTATGTGTGTGGTGTGGTGTGGTGTGTGGTATGGTGTATGGTGTGTATGGGGAGGTATATGTGTGATGTGAGTATATGCATGTGTGGTATATGTGTGTGTATATGTATAATGTATGTATATGTGATATGTGTGATGTGTTTGTGAGTGTATTGTGTGTGATATGTGTGGTATATGTGTGATTTGTATGGTGTTTATGTGTGCATTGTGTATGTATGTGATCTGTGCGTGATATGTGTGTATGTGTGTGTGTAATATGTGTGTGGTATTTATGTGGGGAGTGATGTGGGGGGGTATAGAGTATATGTGTGGTACATGTGATGTGTGTGTGGTATGATTGTGTGTGCATGGTGTTTGTATGTGTGGTGTGTGTGGTATGTGATGTATGTTTGTGTGATATATGTGATGTATATGGTACTGTGCGGTGTATGTATGTGGTTTGTGTGATATGTGTGTATGTGTGTGTGTGTGCGTGTGTTTAAGTGATGTTGAGCTGGGGTCAGTGGGTAAGGGTGCTCACTGAGCAAGCATGTGAACATGACTTCAAATTCCCAGAACCTAAGTAAATATTGAGGTGCAGCCACATATGCACTTAGAGCCCCAGTACTACAGGGAAGTGGAGGCAGTAGGATTACTGGGAGTACCCACAGCCCATCTCCAGGTTCAGTGAGAGATATTGTCTGCAGGAGGTGAGGCAGAGAGTGACAGAGGAGGATACAGTTTCCCACTCTGGTCTGCAGGAGCACGCACCTGCAGACACAAGTATATACACATCACAGCACAACTTCCCCTCACCTTCCTCTTCCCTTCCCCTTCCCCACGCCCTCCCCCCCCCATTCCTTTCGCCTTTCCTCTCTTTCCTGTGTATGCACACAAACGTGGCATTACCACCATGAGACAGGAAATAATGTAATTTCCAACTGCATTTGCTTAGTGTTCGTTAATCTTGCAACTAGATAATCTCAATGCAAAGAAGGGACAATATTGACTAATTTATTATTTTGATTTTTTAAAAAAATAAAGTTTGCATTAATGTTGTAATTTTTGCATTAGCGCCTTTACAATCATTTATTATATTTAACAATGACCTGAAATTAGGCTGAGTTAAGGCTTTTACTAGGCCAATAATCTTTAAAACAACCCATGTGGTAGCTTTCTTTTACATATGTGACTATGTATCTTACGTATCTCACCTACTTAAAAATTATTAGTTTTGATGTTTAAGCTAGATGTAAAATTATATGAATAATTACAATTAAAAACATACACATGAATAATGTCAATATTTAATCTTTAATTATATGCATGGTTCTATGATTGTTTTCTAGTGAATACTCCTTTCTTTCAAAATTACACAAATGTCACTCTACATTCTCAAGCCAAAAAAAAGAGAAAACCCAAACTAAATCTACCCAACAGATATATATACTGCATAAAAATTCTACAGTTTTTTCCCCAACAAAACAGTTGAGCTCCTGTTACCAGGTTTTCCCTGGAAGGATGACTATTCTAGTTCCTGACCTTGGAGATGTGTGCATAAATAATCCTGATGAGTGTGAGTACAGGTGTCTAGGAGCATGCCTGCGGGCATCTAGGATAGCACTTGAAAAGTGTGGTGTTTACGAGCCACTAAACACACAGGATACAATGCAACAAATGACTTCCGTGAGGCTTAACCAGAAACTGAACAGGTATCAATCATTTTGTTTCTAAAGAGCCATCAGATTCTAATAAAAAGGGGAAGCCCCACTAGGAGCTGTTATGACTCTGCAAGAAGTCACCTCTCTGGGCCTCAGTGGCCTCCTGTGCAAAGTGAAAGGCTAGAACCAGGGAACCTCAAGACCCCTCCAGCTCAGGTCTCTCTCCCAGCTGATGAGCACTCAGGTGAATAAAACCTCACACAACAGAGCACCACCACAGTATAAGCTTGACCAGGTCTTCTCTATTAGAAGAAAATGAAGATTACTTCGTCATATTTCTTGCTAAGAAATCCTTCCTACAGATCTCTCCCATTCCTGGAAAATGGTTGATTCTCTGAAAAATAAAAAGGTAAATATTAACATTTAATGAATCAATGAATAGACTTGTATACTGCAACACATCACAAAATATCTGAGACTTATGTTCTAATAAATTGGAAATTATTAATGTAAAGGATTTAAAATTAGATGGCTAGTGACTTATGAAATTAAAAAATATGATAATCAGTGAATAAAACTATAAAATTTTTATCAAATCTGGAAAAGACATTACAAAGATAATAAAGTTCTAATGTTCTGTGTTGGATAGGTGACAATTTAATATCCAAATTGCTTTTGGAATAATAGAATACAGGCATTGATAACATGGGACTTAAAATATTTACTCCATCTGGTCTACTATGTATTCTTAGAATCTAAGCAATGAAGAAGATGAGGGGAGGGAGGAAGAGGAGAGAGGGAGAAAGGAAGGGGAGGAAAGGAGAGGAGGAGGGAGGGAAGGGAATGAAGGGGAGGGGGAAGGAGGGGAGAGGAAGGAAAGGGGAGGGAAGGAAGGAGAGAAGGAGGGAGGAAGGGAGGGAGGAAAGGAGGGAAGGAGAGAGGGAGGGAGGGAGGAGGAGAGAGGAAGGGGAAGAAGGGAGGGAGGGTAAGTAGCAAACATCGATTGCTTTGGATCCCTTGTAGGTTTTTCAATTTGCTTTCCATTTCTTCTAAACACATTTGTACTGCACTATAGATGTAAAAGTCAGACTAATGGAGCTGAAGCTATAAGGTCTTTGTCCACTAAGACAATCCATTCCCTGTCACTCATCTTAAGGTGTACATAACTCAAAGCATCAACTTAGAATTTTTCCCTGTTGATCCATCTTTAAAGAAAAAAGCTAAAGGTTGAGTTTGGAAATGACACGGGCTTAATGCAAAGAGTCAGCACAGCCAGCGAGCAACGAGACAGGCGGCCCAGGGAACTCAGAACTGAAAGCTAATATGTGGACAGATTAAGAAGCTAAATAAAACCATGACGGAAGTGGTGGAAGTGGTGTGACTTTCTCCCCGATGCTGACTGTCAGTCCCCACCTGGTAGTTCTGCAGGTCTGTAATCTTCTCCTGCTGAACAGCAGCATCACACCAGATAAGATTGCTTGTCTCATCTTCATCAGGAGTTTTCATAAATCCCATCTCATCTATTACTAAACGAACTGAAAAGAGACGATTACATCAAACCTGAGCCAGAACACCTTAAAGACATTCACAATGGAAATGCACATGCGTATACCCACAGTGTTCCAGGTGCAGACTGGCCCCACTCCTTATAGCATAAGCTCATTACCAGTGACGGCACTTTTACCAAATTGCTCTCCACAGAAGCTGGGAACTGAATTAGGTTGCACCAAAAAGCCTTAGTCATAGTCCTGCGCAATTTCCCAAAACACAGCACTTGCAGAGGGTTTAGAGAGTGACTTTAGTACAGTAAAAACACAGAGACAGCTGATATAACTCTACACAGGTACATTCACCCTCAGGGCTTCCCCAACACCTGGGACTGGGTATAAAATTGGAAAGGTAAAAATACCCTTGACCATCAGATCTGCCCTGTGCCTTTCACCCTTCCTGTCAACAAGTCAGCTCTGTTTCCTCAGAGTAGGAAGCACTGAAACAGAATTCACAGGGGACTTGGAGATTGGATCTCTACTGCCCCAACCCTGAGATCCCACTGAAAAAAAGATTACTCTTGGGGTATCCTTTTGAGCACAAAACACATGTGCTCCTCTTAGGCCTAGATGTTACAGTTAGTATACTGGCATTTTTCTTTCAACAAGTTTTGAGTTTAAATTTAAGACGAGTGATACAGTTGGGGTAGCATTTGAGTGAGTGCCAGTGAATTCTGAGTTCTAAAAGAAAAGTATATCTACATGCCAGTGCTTACAAGTTCCATTATTTAATGTTTCCTTTATACCATGATCCGCTAATATTTGAGAAGAGATGGGAATTGTGTGGCTGACTTTGATCAGGTGTAAAACTGATAATCAGGCACAGCTGATCTCAAATCCTAGGGGCTCTTGGCTATTTGTTAGATAAACAACTGGTTTTATATGCAGTGAGGCCTGGAATATACTTAAAGAAGCCCTGAGACCATCTGTGGTGGTTTGAACATTCTTGGCCCATAGGAAGTGGCACTGTTAGGAGGTGTGGCCTTATTGGAGGAAGTACATCACTGTGGGGGTGGGCTTTGAGGCTCCTATGCCCAGACTCGTCCCAGTCCTCCTAGCTGCCTACAGAAAGAGTCTCCTTCTGCCTGTCTTTGGATCAAGATGTAGAATTCTTGGCTCCTCCAGCACCATGTCTTCCTGCAGGCTGCCACACTTCCCACCATAATGATAATGGACTGAACATCTGAAACTGTAAGCCAGCTCCACTTAAATGTTTGCCTTTATAAGAGTTGTCTTGGTGATGGTGTCTCTTCACAGCCATGGAAATCCTAACTAAGACACCATCTACATGAGTTCAGGGAGCTGCTTTCTAAGAGCAGCAGGATGAAGCTTGGGGCTATATTGATATCCTGTTTCTTCAAGTACATACACAAGGCGTTCATGTCATGATGGCCTCCTCAGGGCTCCGCTGTCTGTGTGCCATTTGGACACATATAAAGCATGAAAGCTGTAGCAACGGGGCCTGCAAGATTCCTCCTCTACCAGGCTCACAGCAGACAGGAGCAACAGGGACAGAAATCTACACATGAGTAACACTAACACATCTGAGCTTCAGGCATAAGTGGTGACCCCCCAGTGACAAGACAAGGAGAGAGTCAGGCAGTGATGGGGGCAGCTCAGCTGACTACTTAAGTCTAAGATCTTCGAGTATCCACCCACTAGTCAGGCCAACACTTTCAGATTACATAAAGATAGTTGAAAAGATATACTCTATATTCACAAATCTTTATATGATCAGATGTATCTAAATCTTTTCATGATGTACTTCAAAGCTCAGATAGCTAGTACTTTTAAACATGACAGAAAAATCCTGAGTTGTGCACCAGACCTGCAGCTTTGCTCTTAAGAGAAAGTCAAGTTAATTGCATGCATTTCTTTGTTTGAACTGACAATTTAGAAATCTATTAGCATCTTTTAAAAGCAGATCATCCCCCACTGCATGGGAAAAGAATTCTTCTAATCTGTCAGAAATTTTATAGAAGTAATTTGAAAATCCATTACGTAAAACTATTTGTCTCTCCAGAACCCTACACTGCTTTTAATGCCAAGGCAGTCTTTCCAGAAATTATGAAAAGTGCAGAATTCTGAAGAAACTCACCAATTTCAAACTTTGTTCCGGCAACATTAGCTGTAATAATTCCCTTCTTCTTCTTTTTTCTCACTTTCCTTTTCATTGTGCATTGGTAAGGTAATTCTGTACCCAGATCCACAGGAGATGATCCCTGAATAACTTTAAAAAGAAATATGAAATGAACAGCCGTCACTAAAATACATTGTGACCCGAAATATATATGCTGCGTCTAGCAGGTTAAAGCTACGAACGGTGACACTTCCAGAGCTTGAATATCATATTTTCTAAACATACTCTAGTACGGTTCGGCCAGTCCACTTACCCCCATCTTGAGGCAGAGATGGCATGGTAACGTATACCAAGCAAGCAAGAAGCCTGCCTGTAGTGCCAAGCGCTCGGGAAAGCTGGAAGTTCCGAGTTCATCTAAGTAGAATATGGCCCCAAGTCACAGGAAGATCCTATCACATTATCTGGGTCAAAGTCTTGGATTTCACGACACAAGTTTTGGGCTGGGATGCTACCTAGAAAGGTTGAAAATAAAGTTATTTAAGGCAGAATTTCATGATGTTTCTCGTGCCAACACCATTCTCGTGAGAAACAACATAATTGCAAAAGACAATTTATCCCATAAAAACAGTTTGTGTGGCTCTATTATTAACCCATATAGAAAATGCCAAATTGTGGCTTTGCAGCCTGAAAGTAAACAGTCTAGGTCATTGTCTTTTAATCATAGATCTTTTACATATGCATATTACACACAGAAATAAAAACAGTAAAAATTCACTGCTGTGCAGTGTACATTGAGAATCTTGAGATTTATAATAGACTGTTTTTTTATCAAGCCTGATTGGGAGAAGTTTTTTTTTTAATCCCTGTGTTATAGAAAAGTTAACTGAGCTCAGGAAACACAAATAATTTTTTCTCTTTGCAAAGAAAGAAGTAAAGTGGAGGTGGAGATGAAGTGGGCCAAAGCCAGAGTCCCCACCCAGGAACCCACACAACCTTCTTCCAGTACTCCACCTGTTATCACGCTGACACTTTCCTCATGAAGCAGTGAAAGAGCTATGAGGGTAGGGATCACTCACAAGAGGAATGTGGAAAGAGATTTGTTTTTACAAGGGTAAAGGGGAAATAGCTTTGTAAAGCAGACTGAACCATGCCTTAAGATACAGGAACAGCTTTGAAAGACACAAACACAGGTAGGCTCATTACAGGAGGATCTTATTTAAGCACACAGAAGGACATGATGTTCCCCTAAGGGATAAAGTATCTTGATTCAGCCACATATCACCCAACAGAATCCCCATCTGCTCTGTGGGCATCTGCAGGGTCAGCGGAAGAATCAGGGCACTAGGTCTTGACTATACTGACTAGTTCCCAGTCTCGACGTTCAGACTTCTCTCTTCTTTGAACTCCTATAAAATGTCTCTAATCACAGCAGAAAAGACATCAAAACTGTTATGCTAAACAAAAGGTTGAGAGGGAAACTTTCACCAGATTATCAGGTTTATCATAAATCCTGTGACATTAAAGTTGACTCGCTCAGCCACGATCCTCGATTATTCATTATTGACAGTGAGATCTCATTAAAGGATGCTTACAGCCTATTCATTCTCGGATACCATTTCAATGCAAATCAGGCTCCAGAATGATTCACTACAAAAACTAGTAAAGTATTATTGATTAGACACTCATGATGGGTAGGCAGTGTGTTAAGGATTTAAAAAAAAAAGTAACCTCATTAGCAAGCTTTGGACTTCAGCTCATTTTCCCACAACGTCTAGATATAGAAACTACAGCTTAAAGTTTAAAAAGATTAAATAAATAAAACAAGAGTTTTGATTCATTTTTGCCTAAGTAGCGATCTCATCCATCCAGCTCCACTATTTTTAGACACCACACCAACATTACATGGACATATAAGGAGCTTGCAAGACTAATTTGGTACTCAGAAGACAGGCTGTATTCTGGAAATTCACGATACCTCAAACCAAACAGGGAATTTGCAGTCAACATCTCTAAACTGATCTCCCTGCTCCCAAATCCAAGCTGAAAACAGACTAGGTCACCGCTCGGAGGGAAGAACGGAGTGTCCTGAAGTTCAGTGCAGTTCTGTTTAGAAGCTCTCTGAGACTTCAGGGAGGACACTGAGTTTGGGATTTCGTGACCAACACCTTGTCACTGGAGTAAACAAAGGTCCCTTCACAGTGATGCCCCACTGTCTCATTAGAGGTTGGTGACAAGTCAGAAAGAGTTTGAAAACAATTCTTTCTGGGGTATGCCAGGCTCCTGAAACAGCCTTGTTAATTTCTGAACTTAAGTTATAAAATGAACAACTTTGTTTATAATGAAGAATAAAAATGTTCCTTGGAGTCACACAGGAATTTGAAGTATTTAACATGGTCCTAGTCATATATAGGCTATACCCCATCCCATTTATGATTTAGTGGGAGTTACAAACAAATTTGAGGAGGACTTGATTGTATCCTCCCAATTCTAACTAATTATTTTAGGCAAGGAATTTGAGAAAATATGCTTATGACATCATGCCACTAAGGCACTATTGTCTAGTCTCCAAAAAATGGAGGCGTGTTTTGTTTACCTCAGAAATACTTTAAGCCAATGGTTTCTCACCAAAACTCAACATCCATCAAAGCCTCGGAGACTGAGACCTCCTCCACGTTCTACTTGAACTTCCACCAATCACTGAAAATCTAGACAAATGGCTACTTCAGCCTCATGTGTGAGTGATTTGTTTCTTCCTCTCTGACCTACTCTGGAGATCTTTATTGGTATCCCATCAAACCCACCTATCTAGAAGGTGAGTTTCCCAAAGACAGTGGTTTTCTTCAGTCTTGCTCATCTCATAGTTCCCAAAACTGGAACCTGGCAGTGCTCAGTAGACACCTTTTACTAAGTTAATGTGTGCTATGGTTTGGAGGTTATTTCTACCTGAATTCATGGAGAAACTTAATCCCCAGTGTAATACTATTAAGGGGAAGTAAGAAAGTCATAAGGTTTCTCTCATGCACAGAGCTTCAGGAAGTGTCTGGCTACTTTTGCCTTTCTCCCATGCCATGTGTGAACACACAGCAACAAAGATGCTGTCTTGAAAGCAAATAGATCATCCTTCAGACCGTGGTTATAGATGCTCTAATGTCAACCCTGTGAGACATGGACTTTTATGACACACACATTACCTAATAGTTGGTATTTTGTTAAAGAAACACATATTAACTAATACAATGAGTTTTTTAAAACTTACTTTGCAATAGTTTTAGGAAAGGAAAGCGGACCACGGAATTGTGAGAAGCAAATGCCTATCATTTTCATATTCTAAATTAGAAGGGGCAAAATGTATAAAAGTTTCTATAATACAGCACTGCTGGGATAAACTCACAGAACAGCGCAGTCAGTGCGTAGAGCTCTGGGGTCTGTTGTGGCTGGGAGCAGTGAAGGAGAAGACTAACTTCTATAAAAACACCGTGGAATCAATTTTACCTGTCTTAAAGGATCCATATATATATGTGTGTGTTCCATGCTGTCTATGACTGTTGCCTTACCTCTCTACCATGATAGACTCTACCCCTTGAGAACCATAAGCCAAAATAACCCCTTTCTTCCCTAAGTTGGTTTTATCAGTTTACACTCCATAACAGCAATGGAAAAGCAGCTGATATAGGCTGCAATATGCTACTCAAAACACCCCGGTAACTCCAGCATCGCCACTGCCTGCATGGCTCTCAGGAATGTATGTTCTCAGGTCAATCGCTGCCCTCCATAGTCTCCAGTCTGGGCATAAGACATCTGATTGCCAGTCCCCTCCCATGACTCTGCTGCAGACTGAAGCTGGACTGGAAGGCCGGTGGTGGGTTTGGCATATACTAGGAAGTGGGGATGATACCATACTGGAGTCTGTATTCTTTAAGCTGATCTGAAACACAGCCGGACCTGCTGACTTGGAAATCTCCTGGCTAGGCAATACATGGAGGAGACAGCATTTGGCAAGAAAAACGCTTTATTTCAGCAGAAGAGAGAAAAAAAATCCTATAAAGTACCTCGCTTGCTCAAGCTGAGTGAGCCCGTGGCGGATAAGCAAGAAAGGCGTCACATCTCTAAACTACAAGCTAGCCACTATGGCTGACTAACACATCCATTTTCTGAAAAATAAATGCATCAAAAATCATTGACTTTGAAAACTAACAGCAACCGTAAAGTTTAATAATGCACATTATACTCAATGTTGGGCCTCAAGGAAGGGACATCGATCTGAAAGGTCACAGGGGGTTCAATTTTTAAGGGATGGGGGTATAAACATAGAGGAAAGAGAAATGAGAGATGGATCCACGTCAGAGAGAGAGGCAAATACTCTATGGAACACTTGTGCAGTAAAGTACTGGAAAGCAAGGAAACAAAATAAACTGCAACCAGATGAAGAACCACAGAAGAGCTCAGATTTTAGAAAACTGCCCAAGAATGTACGCAGTACATTATTTACAAGAGGTTTAAAATGCTACAAATTCTACACACGCAAATGACGCTTAGAAAGCGATGCAGATGGAAAAAGGTACTAAGAGCAGCATGAGAAAGACAGCCACCAGGTCTGACGTCTCCTGAGAAGGAGGACATGGAAGCCAGCACTCTTCTGAGCAAAGAATCACCGGAGTGTGATACTGACGCCGTCACGAGTTAACACACATTTATCATGGCTCCTCCTTTTGAAGTGATCAATCAGCAGAAACAGAGGTCCCCTGACAGATTCACTTGAGTCATGGTGTGTTTCTCTGGAAGTGTCCCGTTGGAAATGGCCCTTGAAGCTCAGGCAAGATCTCACTTCATGGGCAATGCAAAGCAACCGAAGGGCTTCCCATAGATCTCTCCGGCTGTGTAATGGGAGCAGGAAGAACGGTGTGTGGAAGATATTTTGACGGTCCCTGACAGGAAAACTGAGTGCTTGGCCACAGGCAGCATCACACACATAGAGAGAGAAGAGTGCTACCGTAGTACAGCAGCCAGACTCGGTGATCAAGAAAGAATTGGTAATTGCTAATGATTTCAATAAGCCTGGCTTACAGAAGGGGGTAGGAGCTGGCTCCAAGTCTCAAAAGGTCTGCAGAAAAAAAAAAAATCCAATCCCAGGAGTTAGGTGCCTTGGTTGACAGTTACAGAAAAATATGGTTGATTATGGACCAGAAAGTAAATAAAATCCGTAACTGAAGATAAGACAAGGAATGCCTCTAATTCTACGTAGAACATTCCTTTAATTAAACACAGAATGGAGCTGGAGAGATGGCTCAGTGGTTAGGTTTAGTGGTCCTCTGGCAGAGGACCCAGTGTATTCCTGAAACTCACACAGCTGCCCCAACCATTTGTAATTCCAGACCCAGGAGGATCCAATGCACTCCTTTGGTTGCCACAGACACTACACACATGAGATGTGATACACACACATACATGCAGGCAAAACACTCATATCCCTAAAATAAAAATAAGCCTTTAAAAAAACACACACAGAGAAGACTCCTTCTGCAGCCTAACGGACCTTGTTTCTGTTTCTGAAATTAAAAAAAAAAAAAAAAAAAAAAGACAATGTATTTCAGTGTGCACAGCTGCATAACTGGTGAGCAACAGATGACGTCACTCTAACTGTTCTCCTAACAATAGTGTATTGACATTGAAAAAGGTTAGAGAAGATACTTGAATCCTAAACACAGGAACGTTTGTGCCCATTCCCAGTCTGGTTATCCTCTACAAACCTAGAGCTGACTATGGAGACAGAACGTTATAGATCTGAAGGAGCCACTTGGTCATACACCTCTAAAGAGCCGGCAGGAGCCAGGGGTAAGTCAACAGAAGAATCAAAGAGCCATGTGTGCACTCTGGAACACTGACCTGGGGCAGTAGCTCCATAACAGACTGTTGTTTGCTTCTCAGATTCCCACATGTTCTCCAAGAATATAATAAAAAAAAGTCCTCAAATCTCCCCCAAAGCAGGGGAAGGGGAGAAGAAGTCACACTTGCTCTCTAGAAATAACATATGTCAGTAGTTAATTTGTGCATATTTTACTCACTTCTGTGCTCATGGATATACACACTTACACAGGCTCACATGCATGTACATGCATATGCATGCACACATGTACACATGCATGCACATAAATGCACACACATGAACATGCGCACATACATATATGCATATACACATGAACACAGGGACACACAAAATCACAGATGTGCAATACATACACACATGCACAAACACATACATGAACACACATGCATACACAGAGACACACACATGGGCACACGGACACACACATAACACATATGCACACACACAGAATCTAAGACATCCTTGAAGCACCAGCCTACACTTTGCTACATGCAGCACTGTCTTGCTCTGAGATTTTCAGGTGGGACAGCGCATGATTTGCACTCAGCTCTCACAGCTCAGGAGCATGCTTCAAGAACACTGAGGAAAATGGAGACGGTGTAAAATCACCAGTTCTATGCACTTTACCAGAACAGTCACAATAGATATCAAACTAGGTATTAGCCTCGCTAGCACACAGATGACATCAGCATAAGGTCATGTGATATCAGCATAGTTCTCCCTGTCCAAAACTTAACTTTCAACATCACTTGTAAATCTGGTGACTCCTCTGACACTCCTTAGCTTGACACAGTGTGTCATGACATAGCCTAACCTGAAAAAGGCACAACAAAATCCTTCCTAATTTTCCTTTTGAGTTCCTTGTTTGATATTTTTTTGGTGCACACACATTAACCAATTTTAGGGTATATATTAGTTTAATGGTTATTTTTATATCCATGCTTATGAATCATTAAATTCATTAACCTACTGATCATGACAGCACATGCCTGTAATCCAGGCACATGAGAGACTGAAGAAGGAGGGTACTGAGTTCAAGGCCAGCCTGGGCTGCATTGTAAGACTCTATCCTCTACCAGAGATAAATCCTTAAGTTGTCCTTACTCAACAACCATGGATGGAGCTCATGGTGAGGGTGGTGAATAAGTAACTAAATTTACCAGACGTCCTTAGATGTAAGTAACTACATGACTCTAAAAGAATAGGCATTGAGGTGGCTACTGGGGTAGAGGAAAGGACATGGTTCAGCGGGACTTCAAGTAACAACTGAAAGAGGAGTCTTCCAGGTGACTGTCACTTTTTGCTCCCCTGCCTTGGGTGCACATGTGATTACAGTTGCTCTGCCATGAGCAAGAACTATGCTGAACCACAGATCTCTTTCTTCTGAACATGGGTTGAGATGACGTGGTGGTCTATGACTGCAAGAAACTGGTTAACAGAAAACTGTAGACAGGGCAGAAGATAAAACAAAACCCACACAATTCCACTGACACTCGTTGTATGTTGGCTGGTATTCTTTGGAAAATCTCTTATTTTGTATGTATGGATGTTTTGCCTGCATGTTTGTCTGTGTACCACATGCGTGCCTGTTACCTTTGGAGGAAATGGAATTACAGATGCTTGTGAGCTGCCATGTGGGTGCTGGCAATTGAAAATTGGTTCTCCAAAAGAAGTTCCCAACAACTGAGCCACCCCTCTGTGCCTGGTTTGTCATTTTGAAAACCCACAGTGATTCTTATAGGAGTGATGTATGGCAGTTAGGGTCCAGGATCCCAGTTATTAACACCAGAGCTGACTAATAGACGTGTAAACATCTTATCAATTTTACATATAAACAGGGATTCTCACAAATAGTGAAGCCTGAAGAAGTTAGTAATGCAGATATTTCCATATTTAGAAAGGAATGAGGCAGGATGGAAAACAGACAGACAGACAGACAGACAGATAGATGCACTAAGATGAAGAGGAACAGATCCTAGAAGATAACACTCACTTTGGTCATTGAGGTTCATTTCAGCGCCAGTTCCTACGCTCTGGTGATCAGGACTGGTTTCTAACTCAGTACAGGAAACTGAACCCTTTTGTCAGGAGCCATAACAGGACAAGCTAATAACTAGCAGGTGATCTTCTTGAGATGGTCTGCTTCGAATTATAATATAATAGGTGGCAGATTCGCTCATATAGGCAAGTCCCAGGAGAATCCGTTGTTAGGAAAGATTCCTGCTATTAACATGCTTTCCTGTTATTGTTAAACATAAATAACAATCACTAGGTATTAGCCAACCCTTTTGAGCAGATCTCTGCAGATCTACAAAGATGTACTGTCTTGTAATGATGCTTTACCAATAGATGACTTCTTAAGTCTTAATGATGATCCTATAAGAATTCCTAAAATTATATCAGTGGTTATTAAGCTCTTTTATTAATGGGATTGCTATTAGGTCCTTTTCTGATAGTCAAAACTGCAGTGAGAACTCTATCAGTCTCCCATGTGTCACCAGTTAATTGCTCTTAGATGGGTAACCAGACTTTCTCCTACTCAGAGCACATGTCAAGAGGTTGGAAAGCAACTAACCAAAGGTCATAAAAAGGGGAACTAATGATTTATTATAGGTGCTAGGACAAAAGATAAAATATTGACTGGGTTTATCTAAACAAAACTTCACTAATAACTTAGTTATGGTTTTAAACCTTCAGTGAACCTGTGGAGCTGAGACAGGTGATGGATGTTTAGCCAGATAATTACTCCTAATGGATATGCATGTAAACATTCTCTGTTGTAAATTTCGATTTCAATTTATGATTTGATTTTATGTGTGAACTTTTAACGTGTGATCATGTATTCTGAAAGATGTATTAAGTACTGAGAACAAAGAGAAGAGAAAAGACATTTTTCCCCTTGCCCCACTTAGGATCTTTCTGCTTTCCCTCTTTTTCTTAGATAGCTTTAATAGGAAAATTTTTACAACTTAGTAATAAACACTATAATCACTTCTCCAGGTGTCCCTTTTTCTTCTTGAGACTTCTGACTCGAAGGCTGAAAGTTAGAGCCTCCCAGTTCTGCTGAGATTGAACCAAGGCCACATTTCTTAATTTACCCCACCCCAACCCACCCACTGATAGTAATTGCCACAGATGTCAATTGCCTAAGCCACCAGCCTTTTAACCTCAGAAAGAGCAAGAAACTTTTTAGGATTTTTTTAGAAGTTATCATCAGGCCCAGGCAGTAGTGGCACACACCTTTTAATCCCAGCACTTGGGAGGCAGAGGCAGGCAGATTTCTGAGTTCAAGGCCAGCCTGGTCTACAGAGTGAGTTACAGGACAGCCAGGGCTAAATAGAAGTTATCATCAGCATTTCAGTACACTTAGAAAGCTAGAACATCCGGAGACCCTCAGACTTCAAAGCCACACCAGAGTCCCACTCTGTGGCCCTGCCACTACCCTCTCCAGCCGGGGAGTTTCCTCACACCCTTTAAAAACAATCTTTACAGTGTAAGTCATCCAGGGAAAAGCATGCTACATGTGGCCTTTTCTGAAGTGATAACTACACAGGTGATTTCTGTATAAATAATCAACATGCCAGCTGGCATGTTTTGCCTTGGAGCCAAATGCACTTTGGGAAAGATGGAAGACAATCCCAGTTTCAAGGACGGGTAACTGGCACAGACATAGAACAATCATACAACCGCATCCTCTTTATCCCTGGAGTTGGTTTACAGTGAAGTAAGGCCAGTGAGAACTGGCCCTGGGACTCACTCTCTGACTCCTGGAAGGAAGCAGATCCCTTCTTGTGATGTGGGGGTGAATCAGAGCAGATACACGTCTATTGCTACGAGCCCACATTAGCCATCTGCAGGACTTCAGGCTTGATTTCTTACTCTTGTTTTTAAATAAAAATAAATAATAAATAAATAAATAAATAAATAATAAATGTTTTTAAAACTAAGTAAAGAAAAAATGCTTCAAGTTTGCCTTCTTTCCTTTTTCTTCAAGAGACGTGGGCTTCCAGGCAAAGCTTGAATGCCGCTTATGTTTACCATGCTAGAGAAATACTGTTCTCTAGAAGGCTCTTAGATTTAAAATTTTAAAGTTACAATTTTACCAACAGCTTAAAAGTCAGATAATTCTGCCATCATTTCTAAATGCTTCTAGGTGAAATTAACTTGTGATGACTGAGCCATCGAACGTTTGGAAAGTCCACATGGAAAATCCTCCACTCTCCACACAACACTTCGTGGACTTCCATGAGAAAAGCTAACGCATGTGCATAAATCTAATATTTTAAGCAGGAAAAATGATTAGTGTGTTGCTGGATGACTAAAATAGATGCAAGGTGAATTTACATAGCAATGTTTGAGGAAAGAAATAATCACCTTTATCTGTAGGCCACCTGCTAAGAAGGCTAATAAAGTTCAGCTATATTTTAATAAGATTAGCTCATTAAAAAACAAGTAATTCTCGATCTTTAAAAACTCTCTAAGGATTAGAGAGAAAGCTTAGCAGTTAAGAGTACTTGTTGTTCTTCCAGAGAACACGTGTTTGGTTCCGAGAATCTGGTTCCCAGTACCCATACGGCAGTTCACAGGTATCTGTAACTCTAGTTTCATGGGCCTAATGCCCCCTTCTGGCCTCTGTGGGCACTGTGCTCACAAGGTGCTCTTAAGTGGGCACACACACACACACACACACACACACACTGGCCAATGCTCATAAACATAAAATAAAAATAAATAAATCTTATTATGACCACTGTCTCTAGCACTACGGTCTTCGCCTTGGAACAGTCCTTTTATAGACACATGGAAGGAGAGAGCTATTTTTGTTCTTCAAAATAAACATGGATGAGATGCAGAGCAGGACCAGAGCTCAGAGTTAGCCAGGACTCAATAACATGGTCTCCAAAGATGCTCTCAAATCACGAACACTTATTTTCTCAATGACTCCCTCTTTTGACCTTCTCCTTCCTTGATCATTCGTAGTCAAATTAAAGCTGTAAAGTTAATAGTCACATCTGTAATACTAATAGTATCACCAATCTGTTCAAAAATTCAATTGTTCCCTTATGAGTTCATTATATTTCATGTTAAACATTTTCACTCATGTGCCTGTTAGTTTATGTCAAGTTGACACAAGCTATAATCATAAAAGTGGAGGTCATCTTGATTGACAAAATGTCTCCATAAGATCAGGCTCTACTCAAACCAGTAGAGTATTTTCTCAACTAGTGATTGGTAGGGGAGGGCCCAACCCATTATGGATGGGGCCACTACAGGGCTGGTCCAGGATTCTATGAGAAAGCAGGCTGAGAAAGCCCTGGGGAGCAAGCCAGTAAGCATCCTCTCTCCATGGTCTCTCTGCACCAGCTTCTGCTTCCAGATTCCTGTCCTGTTTGGATTCCTGCCTGGCTTCCTTCAATGGTGGATTATGATGTGGAAGAGTAAGCCAAAACAAGCAAACAAACAAACAAACAACCCTTACATCCCCAACTTGCTTTTTGTTATAGTGTTTCATCACAGCAACAGTAACCTCAACTAAGACAAGCGCTCACCAACTTATTAGGTCAAGTAAAATGTATGTCTTTTAGTTCACTGGGCCTACATATAGTTGTCTTCTGGAGAAGTAATTTAGCTTGAAAAAAATCTTAAAAATAAGACTTCATTCAAAGTCCATGACATCAGCAATTCGCATCAACCCTAAGTATGCTTGAGAATACAGTCAACACAAGGCGGCCACAGAGTCAGAGGGAACGTCATATATGCATACCATGCATCTCAGAGATACAAGTCAAACATAATATTAAACCAACAAGGCTGATTTCAACTGTGCTATGAGGGGTTAGAATTTACCATTTTTTCAAGTGTTAATCTAATATCCCAAATCATCCATTATACAAGTCTCAGTAGAAAACAGTGTTCAGTCCTTAGAACGCTTTTGATTAATGCAATGCAAATTGCATGTCTTCCTGTCTTTATCTGGCCATACCACATTGCTGGAACTTATACTCAAATGTTATTTTGTTTATTTTCTTCTACATGTGTGTGTGCACCCACATATGGGTCTGCACATGCGAGTGTGGTGCCCATGAGGCCAAAAGAAGTCGTATGGTTCCAGGGAGCTGGAATTGCAGATGGGGCTTGAGCTGATTAGCCTAGGTACCAGAGATTGAACTTTGGTCCTTCTGCAAGATTAATATGCATCCTTAACTACTTCGCCATCTCTCCAGTCCTTCATATATTACTTTCTTTCAACCATTTCAGTCAATCCATTGGGCAAAACCAACAGACGATGTTAAGAACAGAAAAAAATTATTCATAACAATATACATTTAATGTGTGATCTTGAATTAAATGCCCTCCCTACTGATATTGTTGTTCTTTACTGTTATTTGATTCTTTAAACTTTTCATTTGAATCTCCTCTTCGAACCACAAGACTATAATTTTCATAGAGGAGAATATAGTCTTGTGTTGCCCGTCATTCTTGAGCATACATACGATTGATATGAACAGCCGATGTCATGGACTTTGAATGGAATTTTATTTTTAAGATATATCAAGCTAAATTACTTCTTCAGAAGAAAACTCTATGTGGACATGGTGAACTTGCCACTGTCCGAGCATCCGTAAGACCCCAGTCATTCTGCAGGAGTAAGACATCCCAGGTCCTTCCAATTCTTTCTCCTCAGCAGGTCTGACTCCTACATCCTCACCACAGCCTCATGCATATGAAGAGTCTTACTTGAATTTTCACCTACTATTAAGGCTAAATGGAAAGGCTAAAATTCACTCAGGAATGATATTACACCAGCAGCAAATCAAGATTTGCAATCATATGATTGAGCCCACAAAGAAAGGCAACCTCCTCAGAATTTGTGGTCTCATGAATGGACTCAGAGAGGCTACAATATCCACATCACTTGTCCTAGCGCCAGTCTGCATGTGGCTGCAAAGGTATTTTGCAGGTGCAATTAGTGTCTGAATCTGCAGGCATCTACTCTCTGTCTCGTGACTGATCCCCATTCCGTGGGTGAACAGGAAAGCAGATTTCTGTCCCTCAAAAGACAGCTGCGCCCCACTCCTGTGTGCATTCAAGCTCGATGTTCTAACTTTTTTACACTCCGAGCCTGTCAGCAAGCTTTGCACTCGCAAGCCTCCCATCACAGGAGGAAAGTCTTTAAGTCAGCACCTCTCCTCTCCTCTCTCTCTACAACTGTGCTGCATTTTACAGGCACAGTCTGCATGGGGTGGGGGAGTCCTCACACAGTTGTCATTATCACTTCATACACACCAAATCAGCAGCATTGGCAGCATTTGCTACAGACACACACACACACACACACACACACACACACACACACACCAGTATAGAACAGGAACACCAAAGAAATGCTCCAAACAGTGAACTGACTCCCTTCCCCTGCCTCTCTGCCTCCTTCCCTTCCTTCTGCCTTTCCTTCCTTCTCTTTCTTTTTCTTTCTTTAGTCATGTAGCCCACAGGCTGCTCTCAAACTGGCAACATTCCTGTCTCAGCCTTCCAAATTCTGGGATTCTTTTTATTTGTTTTGCTTTTTGGGTTTTTTGTTGTTGTTGTTTTGCCTTCTTTATGTCTTTCCAAATTTACTGTAATTTGCCTCGATGTGTGTGCCATTGTGAGACCCCAACTTAGAGTGTTTCTCCCTGGAAGGTAAAGCCCCTGGACGTTCCCCAAGCTTGTTTTCCCTGATCTCTAAATATACAGCCAGAAATAAGCTCTTTGTTCTCCATAGACAGCAAAAAGCCTTTTTGTCTCTATACTTTACAACCAGAGATGCGATAATTGTAAAAGACTCAGCCAGGCATTTGTCTGGCTTCCTGTGCCGAGGACACGGAGATAAAAATTCAGAAAGAACTTACTCCCCACTCCTTCTGCCTTGTAAATTTCACTAAGGACACCCAGAAGAGAACTCCTCCAACTCCTCCCAACTCCTCCCAACCCTCCTCCCAACTCCTCCCAATTCCTCAGCTAGCTGTTAAAAGCCCCCTACTGTCACCGCTCGGGGTCGAACTCCCCTACCCTGCGCTGCAGAAGGAGTTCGTCCTCAGCTAGCTGATAATAAAGCCTCTTGTAGTTTGCATCAGGTGTGGTTTTCTCTCGAGTCATTGGGGTGCTGGCCAGCTCATCCCGGGACTTGAGCAGAGGCCCAGCCTCAGGGGTCTTACCCCATCAGGCGTTGACTGCACCATCAACTCCACATATTCAGGGAACACAGTATGAATGCTGATTCAGAAAAAAGATTCAAAAGAATCTGTCCTCCAATGGGAAGAAATGCCTTGACCACTTTGTCTGTCTTACATTCTCCTCGCTTTTTGTTTTGTTTATTTTTCTTTTAATGCATGGAAGTTATACAAAACAAGAATGGTCCTGAAATTCACTTCCAATGTGTATAAAATAAGAGGTAAGATTTTTAAAAGCACTTTTGCCTAGCTGAAACTGCATATGCTTCATTTTCTCAAGCAAATGAGATCATGATGCAACTTGCAACGAGATCGAATCCTGGCTCGAAAACAGCAGCTTAGTGGCTATCACTATTTCTAGTGTAAAAAAATTTAATGACAGCGACACCTCCCTTAGGCCCTGGGGTTTTCACACTGAATCCAGCATCAAAGTCCACTGGAGAATAAGATTACCAGGTGACATGCTCCAGGTTAGAGCAGTGTGACTCATGTCACCCCTCAGCGCTGAGCTAGACAGAGGCCCTTGTACATCCTGACCGAGACATGATTAGCTCACACGCAAAGATCTGTGGTTGCAGAGCAAACGTATCAGTGCAGCGCTGCAGCAACTCAGGCCAGGAGACAGACACACCATGAGGTGCACCCACATCCAGCCTAACACCGACAATCTGTACCGCATACACAGGCACACAAGTCAGAAAGAGGGATAAAAAAAATTGGAAGTTAGTCGTTCCCGATCAAGATAAAGCTTCTAAGCCAGGCGTGGTGGCGCACACCTTTAATCCCAGCATTCGGGAGGCAGAGGCAGGTGGATCTCTGAGTTCAGGGCCAGCCTAGTCTACAGAGTGAGTTCCAGGACAGCCAGGGCTACACAGAGAAACCCTGTTTTGTAAAACAAAACAAAACAAAACAAAACAAAACAAAACAAAACAAAAGATAAAGCTTCTAACTCGGGTCTTAACACACAGCTTTAAAATCCTGGCTAAAAATGGACCCAACTGAAAGCATTGTTAGCAATTCTTCTTGAAGAAAAAAAAAAAAAGATAAAATTGCCCAAAACACCAAAACAGCTGTTTTAGGACCCTGAAGAGTGGCCTGCAGGACATAAGGGAAGAAGCTTAGAAACATTTGCCTGGCTAGGGCTACTGTGGAATTGGCACGGTAACTTAAAGGCAGTGCCTACACCACCATTCTCCCATGGTATTAGCTAACTCAGTATCAGGCCCTGGGTGGGAGTCATGGCAAACGGCATCGTTGGTGCTGGAGGAGACAGCACAGTGCCCTTGGCTCTTCAGCAACAGCAAACCCAGCAGGCAACTGGTGTAAAGACCAATACGACCACTGCCCTTATCTGAAATCAGGTCACCAGAGGTGTGAGGAGAGGCTCTCATTCCTTCTAAACCCCAAGCGAGCCTCCTGACATTTGTCCTCCCCTCTTGGTTCACACCACCTCTTCTCCTCACTCAGTCACCAAGAAGACAGGACTAAGCCTGGCAAATCCAGTGCACACAGCCTATACTCAAATCCACGTTTTCAGTGGGGAAGGTGCCTGGCTGATCAGACGTCTATTTTGTTTACTTCTTGGTACTTCATAGATAATACTATGAAACAACCGAACACCAGGCAAAACAGGTTTTATTTCACATATTAACACAGATGTGTATCACGAATATGTGTTTGTACTAACATCAACACATGGCAGAAGACTCGGAAACTGTGTTAGCTACTTGTCTCGTTGCTGCGACAAAACGCCTGATAGAAGCTACTTAGGGAAGGTGGAGTTCACACTGGTCCCTCGTCTGAGGGCAACAGTCCATGCTGCAGCAGTGGGAGCCTACAGAGAGCTGGCCACATTGCATCCGTAACCAAGAAGTCATTAATGATGAACGCTGGTGCTGAGCTAACTCCATGTCACTCAGTCCAGGATCCCAGCCATGGAAGGGTGCCGCCCCCAGCTGAGGTGAGCCTTTCCGCCTGAACTTATCTAGATAACCCCTCCCAGCAAGCCTGCAGTTGTCTCTTAGGGGATTCTAGAACCTGTCCAGATGACAATCACTATTAGCCATCATAGACAACTCTAGCAGACTGGCCTGGACTATTACCACTCCTCTCGACTCCTGTAACACTGGCATCAGGGGCCTGACTCATCTGTCATACTCACGGGTCCGCCCATTGTTATGCCACCAGGCCAAGGGAAAATAGAACTACTGGCTTCATAAACCTAGTCCACACAATTTCCAAATGGAATTCTCCTAGCTCAGAGGAGGAGATAACGTGTAGAAAGAATGCTAGCGACGAGCATTAAGGTCATGTCAAAGAAATCCTCATGTCTAGTCACTGTTGGTGTAGCTCATGTTTTGTTTCTTCAGACAGCTCTGATTTGTAGCCCAGGCTGACCCCCAGCCTGGCAGCAATGCTCATGCCCCAGCCTCCTCGGGCCTGGATTACAGCATAAGCCACCACACCCAGCGCCTGCCCTTTCTTACTGTTTTATGTATTTATTATATGTTACTTAAAGTCTACACATCTTACTCTTCTTAAAGGTCATAATAAGGACTGAGAACGCTTATTTCAGGACCAACCTCTTATTCTCAGAAGAAGGCCACATGTGTTTATCATAATATAAACTATGAATAACAAATTATTAAAGAGGAATGCTTCCTTGACTATAAAAAAAACATCTGCACAATGTAACACTCTATAAATGTCTGTTTTATTTTTATTTTATATGTGGGTATGTTGCTTGAATGTATGTCTGTCTACCACTTGCATGCTTGGTGCCCATAGTGGCCAGAAAGGGGTGTTGGATACCCTAGAACTGTAGTTACAAATGCTTTTGAGCTGCCGCATGGTTGCTGGGAATCAAACCTCAGTCCTCTAAAAGAAGATCAAGTGCTCTTAACTGATAAGTTAACGCTGCACCCTCCACAAATATTTCTTAACACTAATCATCTCAAATAGCAGTTGCAAAATTCTTCTATGCAATTTTATTGTTTCTATTTCCTCAACTTGAATACAGTCTTAAATGGGACAAACACCATTGGAAGATATCCAATGTCATATATATATATATATATACACACAGAGGGGGGTAATAGAGTTACTTGGTAAATGAAATATTTACATTCCCAGAAAAGAAGCAAGCACACTCAAACAAAGTATGATGGGCACTGACTAAGTTTTCTTAGTTTACTTCCTAAATTATACTGACTCGATGTGATGATGCTAAATCCTAAATGTCATTTATGAATAACATGCTTCATAACAGAACAATAAATTATTGTCTCTGTATATTTAAATCACCACCTTTTGAATAATTGATTTAACTTATTGCTATTAAATTAGAAAAAAATGAGCATAGAAAACTACTGAAATAAACTCAAAGAAATTTAAGTTGGTACTTCGCCTGAAGGAAGTCTGTAGTCTTTAGACCTCAGTAACAGACATTCTAAAGTCAACCACAAAGCATTGAAAAGGCCTCAACTATGCAATATGTGTATGCTGTAGGCTTAAGGATTCTACATTCAGAAGCCAGATCTGGGAAATCATCTACAATGCTGGAATACACCAAGCTCCTCTTTAAAACACCAAACTTTGGGCTGAAGGGTTGGCTCAGTAGTTAAGAACACTGGTAGCTCTTGCAGAGGACCCAGGTTCTCTTCTCAGAACCCACAAGGCAGCTCACAAGCACCTGTGACTCCAGGAACTCTGCACATTTTATCACATTTTATACACACACACACACACACACACACACACACACACACATTTGGGCTAAACATTCATACATATAAAATTAAAATAATAAAATATAAAAGGAAAATAGCAACTAAAAACAATCTAAATATACGCAATATAATCAAAATGGGTTATGACATGGTTATTAAAATGAAGTGTGAAAAGTTTTCACTAGTTTGAGAAGTTTCAGTATTTTCAGCAAGGCTGTGAATGATTCATGTGAAATAAAATAATATTTATCTCTCAAGAGTAGATGAATGAATTTCAAAGCTTACTATTTCCTTTGATTTACTAATTCTGAGTAAATATGCCATTTTATCCAACTATGCTACAATCATACGAAATAACCATGAATCATATGCCAGGATGAATTTTCATCAACTGTATCAATAAAGACCTGTTTCAATAGTGAACAAATTTGGCTTCTTCCAGAAGACTGGTTCCTAAGTAGTATGCAAGGATTATGATCCTGAGTCCCAGCACTCTGTGTTTATTTAAGTCCTTGAAGTATTTGCTAAACCACCTCTGAGGCTCACACTTCCAGGGCAAATCAAAATGTAAACAAGCTGATCCCAGATTCCAGACTCTCAAGCCAAGACTGAGGTCATCATGGAAAAATAACTAAGAGTGAAGTCACAACGCAAGCTGTATCAGTGGAGCACTAGCCACATGGCAGTCAGAGCAAAGGGGGAACACGCAAGCCATCCTGAACCCACTGAAAGGGGTTTTTCCCCCATTAGAGATAAAGATAAAGAAAGCACACTGCTGAAACCCTAGAAACCAAATCTTCCTCATCAATGTGGAAGTAATTTGGATTTTAGGTTCTGATTTAAGTTTTCTTTCCCATGTCAGGTCTGAGAGGTCACCAGGGAGTAGGTGGAAATTAAGACATTTGCAAATTTTAAAAACCAAGATATGACTGGATAGAACTTGGCAATAGAGAGATTCCCTAATGGGCACAAGGCCCTGAGACACGGACTTAGTACACAGAGGAAGAGGAAGGGAGGGGCAGGAAGAGGAGGAGGAGGAGGTGAGGTGGAAGAGGTAAAGGAGAGGGAAGAGGAGGAAAAGGAATAGAGGAAGAGAAAGGGAAGGAAAAGAGTAATCGAAGGAGGAGGGGAAGAGAAACTTGGAGGACATGAGAGATGGTGCTTCTTGTCTTAGTTCATGCTGCTAAGTGGTACAGGGAAGGAAGATGAGGAAGGGGAGGCAACCACAAAGATGTGTCAAGGAGCAGCTAGGGCTTAGGACCCTGCATAGAGCTCAGTGTCATCCATCAGCTGAAAGTCACTGCCAGAGCGATGGAGGATTAATTCACATCATCTCCTGCCTTTGGACAGCACAGAAGGGGGGGATGCATAAAGGAGGCCAGGGATGGCAAAGGACCTCCAAACCCAAGGCTTTCAGGAGTGCCTTAAATGCCCTGCCCTCCAGCAGAGAAAGCACAACAGTGGACTGAAGCAGGAAGAGTCTATTGAAGTACTAAGACCCTAGGGACCCAGAGCAGGGCACTGAGGGTATCGATCCACACTGGCCCTACACATAACTCTCTTTTATCAAATGCTCGAAAGAAGATCTTTGAAGAAGGTTAAACCTCTACCTTCATAAGTGGATGAACAATTCATGCAATTAGTAGATTGGTAGATTAACGGCTTATTTCAAGAGAGTCGGGTGTAAAAGACATTTTGTCTACTTCAAAGAAACTGACTCCTACATGAAGATTTTCCCAATATATTTTTACATTCCTTGATGTCAGCAATCACTGAGTATTCCTGATGCCCTACATATTAGCATTTTGTGGTGTCAGGGTTTTAGATCCTGGACAATAGAGAACTGTGTGCTCTTCTCTATGCTGCGACTGCTAAGTCCTTAGTAACACAGCTGAAGAATCTCCCTTTGCATGCCAGACCATGCTTGGTAAAGAGTCCGTTAAAGCTTTTGGTCCATTTTTAACTGGAAGGTTTGTTTTGAATCTCATTAATTCTTTGTGTATTCCTGATGAGAAGGTTTTACCTGCTGTGACAGGCAGTCATCAGAGGTAGAAGAGGAATGTAGAGACCCCAAGGTCTAGCCATCAAGAGAATAACAAGAACACAGTATGCATTGGGGACTAGTTCCTTGCCTTTCCAAAAGCAGTCGAAACAGACATTTGAGATCGAGATCGAAAGAGAGAGAGGGTTGGGGGAGGAAGGGAGGAAGGAAGAGAGGGAGGGAGGGAGGGGGGAGGGAGGAAAGAAGGAAGGAAGGAAGGAAGGAAGGAAGGAAGGAAGGAAGGAAGGAAGGAAGGAAGGAAGGAAGACATCCTACTTAGAAAAGTAGAAATCTTGATTATTTTTGAGATAGCCATATGAAAAATCGGATCATTAAGATTTAACTATATAAGAAAAGAAGACCTTTAAGAAGTGAGGATAACAGGGCGGGGGGTGGGGGTATAGGGGACTTTTGGGATAGCATTTTAAATGTAAATGAAGAAAATATCTAATAAAAATTTTAAAAAAGAAGTGAGGAGAAAATGAGAAAAATTATAATGAACATTTGGACAAAGCAGGAGCAGAGGGAGAAGATTTCAAAACTCTGGTTTTGTTTTGGGGCAGGGGATTGAAGACAATAAAAAATAAGAGACAAATTGTATCTTGTATCTTGGGTATTCTACGTTTCTGGGCTAATACCCACTTATGAGTACATATCATGTGAGTTCTTTTGTGATTGGGTTACCTCACTCAGGATGATGCCCTCCAGGTCCATCCATTTGCCTAGGAATTTCATAAATTCATTCTTTTTAATAGCTGAGTAGTACTCCATTGTGTAAATGTACCACATTTTCTGTATCCATTCCTCTGTTGAGGGGCATGTGGCTTGTTTCCAGCTTCTGGCTATTATAAATAAGGCTGCTATGAATATAGTGGAACATGTGTCCTTCTTACCGGTTGGGACATCTTCTGGATATATGCCCAGGAGAGGTATTGCTGGATCCTCCGGTAGTACTATGTCCAATTTTCTGAGGAACCGCCAGACTGATTTCCAGAGTGGTTGTACAAGCTTGCAATCCCACTAACAATGGAGGAGTGTTCTTCTTTCTCCACATCCTCGCTAGTATCTGCTGTCACCTGAATTTTTTATCTTAGCCATTCTGACTGGTGTGAGGTGTTTGCAAAACACATGAAACTCAAGAAGAAGGAAGACCAAAGTGTGGACACTTTGCCCCTTCTTAGAATTGGGAACAAAACACCCGTGGAAGGAGTTACAGAGACAGTTTGGAGCTGAGAAGAAAGGATGGACCATCTAGAGACTGCCATACCCGGGGATCCATCTCATAATCAGCCTCCAAACACTGACACCATTGCACACACTAGCAAGATTTTGCTGAAAGGACCCTGATATAGCTGTCTCTTGTGAGGCTATGCCGGGACCTGGCAAACACAGAAGTGGATGCTCACAGTCAGCTATTGGATGAATCACAGGGCCCCCAATGAAGGAGCTAGAGAAAGTACCCAAGGAGCTAAAGGGGTCTGCAACCCTATAAGTGGAACAACAATATGAACTAACCAGTGCCCCCAGAGCTCATATCTCTAGCTGCATATGTAGCAGATGATGGCCTAGTCCAACCATCAGTGGAAAGAGAGGCCCCTTGGTATTGCAAACTTTATATGCCTCATTATAGGGGAGCGCCAGGGCCAAGAAGTGGGAGTGGGTGGGTAGGGGAGTGGGTGGGTAGGGTCTGGAGGACTTTTGGGATAGCATTTGAAATGTAAATGAAGAAAATACCTAATTAAAAAATTTTAAAAAATAAAATAAAAAGAGACACAAAGCGCACAAAGGACTAGTAGCGGAGTTGTGGGTCGAGGCGGCCTCAAACGTGTTTGAAAATCCAGACTTACTGGACACAGCAGCCCCCTTGTTTGTGTGTTGTCCCCAGAGCCTTAACAGGCAGAGAGGACTAGCTGAGGCTATCTGACTGTGCAAATAAAGCTTGCTCTTCCTGAAACGGGGATGCTGTGGACCACTGGGGCTAGAAGGACATGGGATTAGCAGCAGAAAGACAAGTACCTGAGTGTGGGGAGATTTGAAGAGTGGAGCAGGGATGTGAAAAGAGAGTTTTCTTCAGTGCTGGGGAAGCAGCAGAGCATCAGGTACCCACGAATAAAACAGAAGTAAGCCTGAGGCCCCAGAAAGGACACCAGTCATGGTCACGTAGGGAACTAATATGTCCCTCCAAGTGATGCTTCTGCTCCTATAGCAATGACTGCTATCCATACAATGTCCCTACCAGACATTTCCATCTGGATATTCTCAATGCCTCTGTGAACTCAGTGTCCAGAACCAGTCCGTGACCATAACACCTTCCTCTGCCCCAGCACTTCAGAATGGCATCACCCAACTCGGGTACTTTATGACCAGAACTCACCCTTGTTTCTGCCTCTCACCCTGGCTGGCACATTGCTCATTCTAATCATTAACTGAGTTCCTAGCATAAGCATGTCTATCTGCTCAATGTTTCCGATCTGTTTTCTAAACCAGAACACAGGGCTCCAGAATGCAAATCTGCTATTACATCCTCCCCCCATGATGGTTTGCATATGTTCCACCCAGGGAGTGGCACTATTAGAAGGTGTGGCCCTGTTGAAGTAGGTGTGGCCCTGTTGGAGTAGATGTGTCACTATGGCTGCAAGACCCACATCCTAACTGTCTGGAAGTCAGTCTTTCACTAGCAGCCTTCAGAGGAAGATGTAGAACTCTCAGCTCCTCCTGTACCATGCCTGCCTAGATGCTGCCATGCCCCCCACCATGATAATAATGGACTGAACATCTGAATCTGTAAGCCAGCCCCAGTTAAATGTTGTCCTTATAAGAGTTGCCTTGGTCTGTTCACAGCAGTAAAACCCTAACTAAGACACCCTACCTTAAATAGCCACCACTCTAGCTGGCTTGCATAAGTTTGATGTCTTTACAACACTAACATGAAAACACTTAAAAATCTAACTAAAAACGATCTTTCATGGAAGGAGCTACTAAGCTAATATCTCTTAGAAGCCCCATCCTTTCCCTAGAATAGGGAATAAAATATCAGTGGAAGGAGTTGCAGAGACAAAGTTTGGAGCTAAAACGAAAGGATGGACCATCCAGAGACTGCCCCACCCATCCATCCCATAATCAGCCACCAAATGCAGACACTATTGCATATGCCAGCAAGATTTTGCTGAAAGGACCCTGATATAGCTGTCTCCTGTGAGGCTTTGCCACTACCTGGCAAATACAGAAGTGGATGCTCACAGTCATCTATAGAATGGAACACAGGGCCCACAATGGAGGAACTAGAGAAAGTACCCAAGAGCTAAAGGGGTCTGCAACCCTATAGGTGGAACAACAATATGAACCTATTAGTACCCCCAGACTCGTGTCTCTAGCTGCATATGTAGCAGAAGATGGCCTAGTCGGCCATCACTGGAAGAGAGGCCCCTTGGTCTTGCAAACTTTATATGCCCCAGGACAGGGGAATGCCAGGGTCAAGAAGTGGGAGTGAGTGGGTAGGGGAGCAGGGTGGGGGGAGGGTATAGGGGACTTTTGGGATAGCATTTGAAATGTAAATGAAAAAGCCCCATCCTTGCCTGACTTCAGGTTAGTGACAGTGGCAGAATCAAGCAGCCTGCATGTTTGTGATTGCCACTATGCCCTGGGTAAGAAGAGTGTACCGTGCAGCCACTGCTCTTCTTCCATCCTTGAACATGAAGCTCCCTTGCCTTCTCCAGAGTCTCCTTCAACCTCTCCAAACCTGACCCTTCCAGGCATGTATGTGGCTCCGTGGCAGAGAGCATCAGGTGCTCATGGATGTCAACCATGCTGTTAGGGTGGCATGCAGTAGGAGGCTGACAAAGACTAGTTTTGACCTGTGCTTTCCAAGTCCTGTCCAGGTCTTTAATTTGATTGACAATCTATTGATTCACCACATGACGCAGAGATTCAAGAGCTCAATGTCTTCCTTATAATTGCTGCAACAAATGCTTGACTATGAATTCCTCCAGGGGGCTGTTTTCAAAGGCTCCCCTCCCTGATGGAACAGCCATCAGGTAAATCCACCTGGCTGCTTCCCCCCCCCCGCCCCCCAGCCTGTCCACTGAGACCCCAAGGCACATTTCCTTTCACTGTGCTCCAATTGCTTGTCTCTTCCACTTATACAGATTGTGCACATCCGTTCTTCCCATTTAGAAGGCAAGCCTTCCCGTCCCTGGCTTGTGTTTGAATAGAGTTCCCATTCTAACATCACTCTCGTAGCCTCTCTTCCCTGTCTAGCCTAACTCTATCCGTCTCTGTGGATGGCAAACTTGCAAAGAGGAGGATGCTCTTTGACTCCCTCACTTATTCCAAGTACCCAGAAAGCGCCCGAGACGTGCTGGGTACCATACAAGTATTGGTTGAGTAAATGGAGGAATAAATACAAGTGTTTATATAGGTTGTGTAATATATTCTAAAGCCCTCTGAGTCTGGCCCTGTTACACCCCGGTTCTGCAGATGAACATGACAACACATTGCCACAGGCAGTAAGACTGGCACCTTGCTGCTTCCAAGCCAACAATTTACTCTGACATTCAAAGTGTCATGCCCTATGTCCTCTACAACACCAAAAAGCTTATTCAGTAGGGACTTTCCCCTTCAACTTACATGTGACGAAGATGAGAAAAATCTTCATCACATGTACGTATGTTATGTAAAGCCACCCTGGATTTTATAGGACTCAATCCCAACACCAGTTCTCTACTTAAAAAGAAGATGGACCCATTCCTTCTGCTGCAGGCACTCTAGGCATTACAAACAAGCTTTATGAACTATGTGAGTGGAACAAGAAAACAAACAAACAAACAAACAAAAACAAACCTGAAGCCTTAGTCCCAGATGCAAATGTTCTAATATTCGGGTCTAGAATTCAGCCTGGGTCAAGGTTTCCTCGAGCTCTTTTTGTAATTCAAACACACAGCGAAGGCTGAGAACCACTGTTCAAACAGATGCACTCTGCCAATCCATCCTCATGAGTTGCTCTACTGTCCATTTTAAATGGGAAAAACGGAAACTCAGAGACACTCAGTAGTAACTTGTCAGCGTGTTGGACAGCTCCACTAGAATTTCAAAACCTTTGCCTTCTACCTTGTTGATCAGGGTAGTCCAAGTGACTCCAAAAATAATAAAATATTATTGATGTAGCCCCTTGGACCCGCTAAAAATACTGCACTTTAGGACACAGGATTCGGATGATTTGAGCTGGACCTGACCTGAAGCTTTTCCAAGGTCTAGCTTCCATGGTTCCAAAAATACCAAACAAGCTGCCAAGGGAGGGCAGCAGTTACACAGACCTACCCAGCTGCAAAACATATGAACCACTGTGGTTACCAGCAAGGCAAGCTATCCATAAAGGTGAAATGAGTGGCACATACATCTAACTAGGCATAGAGGAAAATCATGTCTGATATTGGAAATCTAGCCAGCTTCTTCTCCCAGGGTCAGTGAGTTCATGGACATAGAAAAGAATCTACTGACACCGTTGTGTTAGACCAGCATGATGCCTTGCTGCATTCTAAATCTTATTTTCTACCCACAGAGGACCATAGCTACCACCCCCACCCCACCCCCCGCCCACGCACATCTCTTTATGGCAAATGGAGACCACTACAGAAAACCACAGCTGAACATAATGCAAAGATGAACCGATCACGCAGAGTCGAGCACCAATGGGTTCTCTACCTCACAGCTCCTCCATCAATGGCTCAGGGAACATCATGGAGGTGGAATGACTGTAAGAGTCAGAACACAAGGAAGTCTACTGTGAAACAGTCTCTCTGAGAAATGTCTGCATACACAAGATCAGAACGGTGACAACTCAATGGATATGTTAGCATGAACCACTGCTAGACAAAGACATACTAGCAATTAGTGACCTGCCAGGAGAAGGGGAATTAGCCTCTTTGAGGGATGAGCCCCCTTATCGGTTGTCCAGTGCAGAGTGGTCTGCTTTGAGAACATATACATGCAAACAATTACTAACTCACCAAGCTATATTTAGATATTCTTGTTCATAAACATGCATGTATACATACATATGCATATATGTGTGTGTAATAGTAATAAAGAAAATGAAGATATCAACTTGAGGGGACATGAAAGATGGAAGGTAGCTTGGTGGGGATGGTGATGAGAAAGGGAGAAGTAAGAGCTATGTACATCTACTTAAATTAGAAACATTTTAAAAGGAAAAAAGAAAAATTGTATACATATATATACACATACATACACACATACATACATACATACATATCCTTCAGACCTTGTGAAGTAAGGAAGGTGCTGAGTATTTTCTTGAATTTTCATTCTTTGTGTGTGTAGGTATAGACAATGGCAAGAAGAAAATTCTACTTCTTATCACACTGTAGGCAAAATAAGTGAAGGATATTCAAGCTAGACATAAGGCAGTCTCAAAAATGTTCTTCCCTCTTTAATATATACTCCCCTGTGGTTTTCTCTAATCTCACATGTCTTCCTTCTCCTGAGTATGTTCAGCACAGTTCAGTTGTCACCTCTCCCCTTCCTGTCTCCAAGGTACTGCCACACTACCCCACATGCCTGGTGTTGGGACATGGAGACCTGGCTGTCTTCGTACTTATTCTGTACCCAAGGATGTCTCTGAAGTACCCTGCTCCTGCTTCCACCTCGCAAGCTCTAGAGTTACAGCCTGTGCTGCCTGCCACACAGTTTATGCAGTGGTGGGGATCAGAGTTATGTTCGTGGTAGGTAAATGCTCAATTGAGCTGCATCCCCAGCCCTGATTAAATACAGCTATGGACAAGGGTAGAGTGTGGAGAAAACTTTCTAATATAGAGAGAGTTTCTCAAAAAAAAAAAAAAAAGGGAAAGAACGAAGAGAAGAAAGGAGAAGAGGGGAGGGGAGGAGGAAAGGAGGGGGGAGGGGAGGGGGAGGGGAGGGGGGAGGGAAGGGGGAGGGGAGGGGGAGGGGAGGGGAGAAGAGAAGAGAAGAGAAGAGAAGAGAAGAGAAGAGAAGAGAAGAGAAGAGAAGAGAAGAGAAGAGAAGAGAAGAGAAGAGAAGAGGATTGGCTGGGCAGTGAGGGTGTACGCTTTTAATCCCAGATCTTGGGAGGTAGAAGCAGGTAGATCTCTGTGAGTTCAAGGCTAGCCTGGTCTAGAGAGTGAGTTCCAGTGAGTTCCAACAAGAGCTACACAGAGAGACCATGCTAGAAAAATAAAAAAAACTAATAATAATAGTAGTAATAATAATAATAATAGATCAAGTACCTCTACATTACTTTACCCATAACATTTTGGTGATAAGAAATAAATTATTAAGACTAAAGATGTCACATTATAGACAAGGCTTGTCTGAAATCACTATGTAGTATAGTACAGCTCCAAGCTGGTAAGACTTCACTTTTCTCAGCTTCCCAATTACTAGGATTACAGGTGGGAACGCCCACGCCTGGTACCAGTTCTTTATTATGCGCCCCATTTCACCACAGAAAGACAGTTTGGATCATTATAAATATGTTTCAGAGCAAATGCTGCTAGATTTTGCATTCCCCCTGCCCCCATTTTCAAATGACTTTGCTAGTCTTGGGTATTTGTTACAAAATAGGGAAAACACACTTCACTGACGAGGCATTCTTCCTGCAGAAATCTCTCAACAAATAAACTGTAAAAGTGTATCAAAAAAAAAAAGACTAAAGATGTCATCCATCTTTCTGAATGATTACAAATTTCTACTAACATTACTTTAATGCCTGAATAATCCACATACTTTCCCAATGACCAGCTTCTCTGCCAAAGATCACACCAAACACAGGAAGAGAGACGTCTTTATAAGTATGTGCCTGTGCTTGTCAGTGAAGGTGTATGCATGCGGGCTCAGTACCGGTGGCATCCACAAGAGGGTGGTGGACTGTTTCCCTAGAGCTCGGTGGGCTTGGAGGTTGTAAGTTCCCCAATGTAGGTCCTGGGGACTCACTCAGCAGTCTGCTCTATCAATATCAATGCAAATAGACTTTCCAAAATTATCTTTTCCTACTTGCTTTCCATTCAGCAGACATGTGCTGAACAATTAACAAGATATATCAAATAAGGTATGGCTTCTTCCTGTCTTATAAAGGGAGAAAATTTCTAAAAACACAACAAGTGGAACCCACTCATCCTCTCTTGATCTTGACTTTTAAACCCCCACCAAAAACTTTCTAATGTGTGCTCACTTCCATAAAGCCATTTCATCACTCTTTTCCCATTTACTAACAGTACTTAACTGTTGCAACTTCTGATAATACAAAATGAAGTTTGCTTCTACAATGCAATACATTGTGTTCTGACTCTGACAGCCATTCCACCTCCATGATGTCCTATCCCATTTCCTCCTGGCACATAGGCCTGGGACAGGGTGGAAGGGGCAGCTTGCTACTACTTGAATTTCAGTTCAAATGTGGCTCTTTATGGCCAGAAAAGGGAGTGAAAGTGAGAGAGAGTAGCTATAAACACACACACAAGCAGGGCAGTGGTGCACACCTTTAACCCAGCACTTGGGAGGCAGAGGCAGGCGGATTTCTGAGTTCAAGGCCAGCCTGATCTACAAAGTGAGTTCCAGGACATCCAGAGCTATACAGAGAAACCCTGTCTCGAAAAACACACACACACACACACACACACACACACACAGAGAGAGAGACACACACACACAGGTGTGCACACATGCAGCTATACCATGATTCCAGGAAATATCATCTGCATCTTGTTAATTTTTCTGAGCACAGCAATGTTTTCCACATGTTCTTCCAGGGGTGGTGTGACAATTTCACCTGCATATATAGGTTATACTTTGGGTACTATGCCCTACAGCAGTCCCCAAACCAGTGTTTTCCATTCCCCTCCTTTTAATCTATGAAGCTGGTCCTCCTGAACACGTCCCTCACCTGCCAAGGCTATAACCAATCAGCACAGAGGCAGAATCACCATGTTTAATCTGTATGAAATCTAAGGCAGCTGCTCAATAGACCACCACATCGGAAAGGGAGGTCCAGTTACTAAGAGGCCCAGAAGATTTTAGGACTCCAAAAAGCCCTTCTTTCTCATCTTTCCAGGACATCTGTCTAGTTCCTCACAAACAGATGTGAAGGACAAAGTCTCGTGAGAGGGTTCCTCCTGAGAACTCAATCCAGAATGCAAATGAGATGGGCAGATTAGAATCATTTCATAAAAAAAAAAAAAGGAGGATTGGCCTTCCCAAGCTTATCATAGAGGAAAAATGCACTTAGTCAAAAACAGTCCCTACATCACTATATCAGTTACAAATGGCTAAGAGACGAGACTAAGAAAAACAAGGCTGGTAAGCACACAAAAATCACGAGAATGCTTGACGCCGCTGGTGGAATGTATATTAGAAGAGCTGCTGCAGAAAATAGTCTAGAAGTTTACTGAGACTTCAGATAGAGCCATCAGGCACTCGAGCCATTCCACCACCGGGTTCACGGCAAGTGACACTCCATCCGTATGCACAAAGGCCAACTCTGCTCTCACATCTACTGCAGCACCATTCTCAACAGCTAACTCACTGGATGCTCAGAAACAGGAAATTCAGTACACATACTTGATGTGGTATTACTCAATAAGACACCAGTGAAGATGTGGCCGGAGCTGGAAGGCACTGTGTTAGGTGCAATAAGTCAGGAACAAGAGATGGGTGGTGCACAGGAGCTGTATCCACCTATGGGATAGGACAGAGTGAGTGGGACAGAGTGAGTGTCCTATCCCACCTATGGGATAGGATAAGCTGTGAGTGGAATACTCAGTGTTGGGGGAGGAGAAGGAGGGGACAGACACACGGGAGTCCTAGACTAGCGTATGCTGCATTTGCTTAAAATTCCAAAGCTCTAATCAAGAGATGGTCAAGCTGGGCGTGGTGGCGCACACCTTTAATCCCAGCACTCGGGAGGCAGAGGCAGGCGGATTTCTGAGATTTCTGAGGCCTGGTCTACAAAGTGAGCTCCAGGACAGCCAGGGCTACACAGAGAAACCCTGTCTCGAACCCCCATCCCCCAAAAAAAGAGATGGTCAGAATGAAGATTTCTTTCTTTTTTTTTTGTTTTTTTTTTTTTAGATTTATTTATTATATGTAAGTACACTGTAGCTGTCTTCAGACACACCAGAAGAGGGCGTCAGATCTCGTTACGGATGGTTGTGAGCCACCATGTGGTTGCTGGGATTTGAACTCAGGACCTCTGGAAGAGCAGTCGGGTACTCTTCCCACTGAGCCATCTCACCAGCCCAGAATGAAGATTTCTTATGTGAAACACTTTTTGGCTGTTATCAGACTGGTTGCTTTTCATTTCAGAATGCTTACGAGGGGTAAGAGATAAACCTGACTCTGGTTCACTCACAAGGTCAGCGTGTCAACAATCACTAACAGTCTCAGAGCTTATGACAATAACCTTTCGATGGGGTTAGTTTGGACAAGGAGAATCCAGTGTATCCTTTGGGAGTCCTCAAATGGGACAGAGGGGTGACTCCAGCCCCATGCTGGTTAACAGACAAACAAGTAAGTTTAATATATGTAGCATGTAGTTTTAGTGTGGGATATTACTCAGTCTTAAAGAGACAAGAGACAATCATGTTATCTGTGATAAGGAGGGTGAATCTGAAGGATATTGAAATACTAGTCACAGAAAAGCAAATATTGATGGACCCTACATATACATAACAGTTGACAGAGCTGCGTTCAGAAAGCAGAGCTGAGCAGGGCATTGGCTGATAGGATCTGGACAACTTTGGGATATATATCCTACTCAGAACCAGGAGAATACACATTATCTCAAGTACTCATCAAGCGTTTACACATACTAGATCTTCATCCATAAAGCACAAGAAGGCTTACAAACCAAGGTGAGCCTTTAGACAAATTTGAATAATTTAAACCACAATCAGTAGAAGTAAGCAAGAAACCAACACAGCCAAACCTCCTATCTCGGAGAAGTCAGTCTCTTCTCAAGCAGGCATCACAGCCTGCACCTGCAGCTCAAGCCATTCAGAGGCTAAGCTGGGATAACATAAGACCGTGAATTCAAGACCACCCTGGGCCAAACTGTGAGGCTCAATTAAAATTAATTTAAGAAATATCAAAATAAGATGGAAAGCAGGATCAGAGGTCAAAAAGCACTTTCAGCTCCTCCAAAGGATCTGAGTTTATGTGTCCCATGGCTCGTCTGGAGGTTAACAACTGCTGTACTTGCAGCTCTAAGAAATGCCCTCCTCTGGCCTCACAGGTACCTGCATATGCGCGAATACACACACACACACACACACACACACACACACACACACACACACACACATGCAAGCACCCACATGTGCACACATAAATAAAAAGTAAAATAAAATCTTACAAAACACACACAGATGGAAAAAAGTTTCCTCAGTAGCCCGTGGGTCAAAATAGAAGTCCTAAAAGAAATGCTTTCTTCAACACTGATCTAGAGCAGACTGTAAATAAAACCTCAGGTTGTACTCTATAAGACACAAGCAAAGCCAGGTCAAGAGGAATCGTGTTGAACATAAATGCTGACATGAGACGGGAGAAGCCATCATAAGTCCACACCCTCAGTTTGTTTAAGAACTTTTGAAAGTGGATAAAATAAAGCTGGAGCAAGCATTAAAAAACATCCAAGAAATGATAAGAAGGAAGTAAGGGAAATCCAAGGTCATGTGTGTGCATAAAGCTAATAACCTAGGGAATTTCTCTTAAAAAGGGGAAACTGCCAGATCTCATTCCAAGAGAAAAGACATGGCCTGAGCAATTATTCAATTATTAGAGGTTGTTTTAATTTAAAATTTTCTGAAAAGGAAATGTCCCAGGTGGTTCCCTCAGAATATAGAAGAGGAAATGGTTCCCAACTCAAGGTCTAGGACATAGAACCAAAACCTAACAAAGAAAGCACATGAACAAAGAAACCATGGACAAAGAAACCAAGAAACCAAGAAATTTGGATGCAAATGTCCTTAACAAAATTTAGCAAATGTGTGTACATACATGTTATGAATGCAAATAATGTGTTCGCATACACTCATGACTAATCAATATTTATTTCATGTGTATAAGGTTGAATCACTATTCAAAAATCAATATGATGTGCCATTTAGATATCAAGGAGAAGGAAATTATACGCTCAGATCAAGTAATAATTGCTTTTCTTTTTGTATTTGAGCCAGGATCCTATGTAACCCTTACTAGCTTCAAAGTCATTATGTAGTCAAGGATAACCTTGAACTCCTAACCCTGCCTCTACTTCCCACGTACTGCAATCAGACAGGTTCTACCACTGATGGCTGTAACCTCCATTCTTGGTAAAGGTCTCATTGTAGGAGAAACAGAGAGGAACGTCATGGACCTCCATAAATAGCAGGTACAGGAGTTCCAAAGCTCCCAAGAGAAAACATCTGTCCTTGTTCAAATTCCTTACATAAAGCAGCGTGGATACCCATTTAATGGACACATGTCAGCTTAAGGACACATGCATTGCTTAAGCCCTCTCTACATTACTAACAATGCAATAAAAACACTATGCAAATAGTTACTCTCTATTTTTCTGGGAGTGATAATAAAAAGGGAATGTAAATATATGTTCAGCACAGAAGCAATTTTTTAAACATTTTCAATTTATGGAAGGATTGACAGAAACAGTGGGATGACAACAACAGCACACACATATGCACAAAGACACACACAGACAGGCACACACAAACACATACAGACACACAGAGACACATACAGACAGGCATACACAGACACACAGAGACACACACAGAGACACATACATATGCACACAGAGAGACAGAGAGAGACACAGACACACACAGTCACACACAGAGACACCACAACTAGCATTCTATTTAACAGGGACTGAACAATGTCTGCTTAACCCTGGGAACAAGGCAACAATATCAACTCATTACTTTTATTTAATGTAATACTAGATGTTCCAGCCATTGTATTCAGGCAAGAGCAACAAAGTTGTGTAAGATGGAAAGAAAGTAAACTGTTTTGCAGCTAATATAATCATGTTTAGCAGGAAAAGAAAATGTCTATAAATTCTATCACCAAGAAACAAATTCAGGAAGGTTACAGGCTAACAAAATTGAGACACAAAACCAACTGTATGCTTACTCACTGACAACAAGAAACAGAAATAGAGATTTGAAATTGAATATCATTTATATTTGTTCCAGATAAAAATGAAGTACTTAAAACGTGTACAAAATCTGTATCATCAAACTCATTGATATTGATGGAAGATATCAAGTAAGATAGCCTAGGAGAGTCTGTCCTGTTCATAGTTTGGAAGACCTGGTAAAGTAAAGGTATCAACTGACTTTAAATTTTTCCACAAACAATCAAGACTAACACTAAGTTTCACTTATAAAACAGTATGGTATATGTCATGATTACAAATTCACAAAACCAATATTGTAGATTTTTAGAAATAAGGAAAAAGAATTAAAGAATGTAAGTTTTGAAGTGATCCAACAATAAAATTTTAGACTGTTAAAATAAACAATTATATATGTAAGCAAGAAAAGTGAAAATAGAAAGATTAACTATATAAAACAAGGAAGGCCATAACAGGGGGGAAAATGAACAGGACAGGGAACCACATTTGCAAAGCATCTACTGAATGCATGATTAGCAGCTAGAATACATAAGAACTACAACTCAACAACGAAAGTCAAAAAATGCTTTTTGAAACAATCAAATAACTAATGCTATTTTGAAATGGATGACATTAATAGACATGTCTCCACAGATGATGTATACCAAGCACGTGAAAAGTTAGGTGCTCAGTATCGCTAATCATCCGAGAAATACAACCAAAAGCACAGTGAGGCATCACTTCACAAAACACCCCAAAGTAGGAGCTGTCAGCATGAACGCGAGTGCACTGCTGCTGGCAAAATTCTGAAACTTGTGTATAAAACACCATGGGGTTTCCTCAAAGTGTGTGAAGTAGAACCACCCTATGATACAGGCTTTCTGCTTGATTGTGAACACAATTCAAGAAGAGTGGAGGCAGAGTCTTGAAGAGACATGTGATTCACCCATCCACAGAAGCACTGTTCACTAGAGCCATGAAGTGGAAACAATGCAAATGTCTTGAAGGAGCCAACAGAGAAACACAGTTTGATCCATCTTCACGGTGCCTTGTCACTCAGCCTTCAGATGGAAGGAAATTCGCCATGTACTAGAGCAGGGTGAACCCCAGGGCACTATGTTGAGATAAACAGATTCAAGAGGCAAACAGCATCTGACTCCACCCACCTGAGATCCTACCTCATTAGATCAGTATCTAACATATTTAAATTCATAGATACGGAAAGCAGAAAGTTGGCTGTGTGTGGCAAGGATCAAGGAGGAACAACATACCTTCCCAGTCACAGCAAAGGCCTGAAATCTTGGCTAGAACCAACTCATATGCTATGGTTTTGCATGTATATGTTTCGTGTAAGGTAGTTCCATTTATAAACTAGGCACAGTAAGAAATCAACAATGATAACTAACAGTAAAATATGACAACCCAACAATTCAATCTGTAAAAGTACACAGATGTGCTTGTTCACATCTCATTGTACTGCAGGCCATGGTCATCTCTGCCCATGATTGACAACCCAACAATTCAATCCATAAAAGGTACACAGATGTGCTTGTGCATGTCTCATTGCAGGCCATGGTGATCTCTGCCCACGATGTTTTTTTTTTTCCTTATTGGGAGTTTTTGCCTTGTCAGCTGGGAAGAGTATTTTGCTACTTCTTTTTGTCATATCTAAGTCACCAGCCCCACTGCCTGCACCCTTTGGGACAACACTATTCAGAACTGTGAACTATTATTTCAAGAACTTCCCATTTAATATTCTTTAGATCATGGTTGGCCATTTGTAAGTGAAACCATGAAAGATGACATCATAGATAAGCAGTGACTACTGTATTATTATTATTATTATTATTATTATTATTATTATTATTATTATAAAATACTAGCATCAGTTTCATATTGTCATGAGATGTACAATTAGGTAAAAAGACAAACGATTCATTTCTGCATCATCAGCTAATTTTACTTGGGGATCCAAATCTCTATATTCAATAGTACTAAGTACACTTTTTTGGGTTGTTTTTTTTTTTTGAGATGTTGTTTTATTTTCAATTGTGTGTGTGTGTGTGTGTGTGTGTCTGTCTGTCTGTCTGTCTGTCTGTCTGTCTGCAGAGGTTTGTGCCCGTGAGAACAGGTGACCACAGAAGGCAGAAGGAAGTGTTAGATCCCTTGGAGCTGGAGTTATAGGCAACTGTGAGCTGTCTCATCAGGCGCCTAGGAACCACATCTGGGGAAGAGCATCTGGAAGAGCAGCATGATGACCTGGGCACTGAGCCATTTCCCCTCCCCCACGTGAGTTTCCTTAAAGTTACTCCCAGTAGAAACTGCTTTTCAACCTTCATGCATCTCCTATCTGTATTGTTCTTATCCCTTGCGTGCTCTGGAAACAACATCCACCAACGATTAAGTACCAAATGGAAGCACATATGCTCTGCTTAACCAACGAGGAATACATGTTATACTTAATACTGAGTCAAGGATAAAGATAGCTCTTGAGGCACACACCCCAAATAAACGCTTTAAAAATAAAATTCCTCTGCTTCCAAAATGACAACCCAAAACATATGTAATAGCAACCATTTCATTGCACCAAATGTTTGTTTGGTATCAGTTTTAGACAAGTGAAAAGGCTTTTGCTCAGATATAGAACCTAATTTTTTAAAATTTTAAAACAGTTTATATATTGCTGCATGTACGTGTGCACACTGTTATAGGAAGGTCACACATGCACAAGGCACACATGGGAGAATCATAGGACCCTTAGGAAGTAATTTCTCTCTTTCCACCTTCACATGGGTTTGAGAGTACAGACTTGGTCCTGAGGCCTGTGAAACAAGCACTGTACCTGATGAGATGGCCCAAGCGCATTGATTCTGAGAAGCACTGAGCCTTCCCTTGCACCCTCCCTTTGCACTTAAGATGCCTGCTTTCTTTCAACTCATCTCTGTGGAGTTCTAGAAACGATATTTTATACTTTCCAGAACTAATGGGTTTAAATGTGCGCTCTTGACCACACTGGTATTCAATAAGTGAAGTTTTTCCCAAGTGCCCTAAAGGAAGTAAAACCAAAAAAAGACTATCAATAAAAACCAGTGAAGGTCACTGTCTTCGTTTCATATAAAGTGCTAGCAGCGGGTATCGAGCTATGTATCTGAGGGACAGATATGGGCCAGGTGCTGGTTCTCTGTAGGCTAATGTGTGCTTGCTTTGTGTCTCTTTAGTTCTATTCTTCACATTGTTAAAATGGACAAAACAATAGCTGCCAATCATAGGGTTGTCGATTACGTCACTCATGATTTCTTCGTGGATGTGATCAAAACTAAAACTAAGTAAATATAATCACAGATGGCTCATGAATATTAAACCAGCCGACTACAGAAAAGGGGTCACTTTCCATCTTATCCCTTCCCAGCACTATCCCAGGGCCACTAGTTAGTGGCAGACTGTGCCACACAAAGAACCAGGCTAACTATTCTGCTTCTCCAGTTATCACTCCAGATGTTACACGTGTCCATATGTTTCATCTAATGGGTCATTTGAAGAGTAGACTTGCAATTATGACAAAATTACACGTTAAGATGTTTCAAGGAAATGCAGTGACTCAAACCTACAGTTGCTTTTCTTACCAATCATCCACATTTAAACATAGTAGGGCTATGCCAATTACCTTCTGCATGCAAGTCAAGTAAGAATACTTAGAAAAGAGAGACGGAATTACCTTTAATGAGAATGCCTAAAGGATGTACGCAAGCCAGCCACGGAACGACCTACAGCCAAGGAACGGTCTTGGAGATGATGCCTCGATTACTGTTCCCTCGCCATCTAATCTACAGTTGACCTGCTTGCTTTAAAAGACAGCCAACGCTAACAGAGGAGGGAGGAACTTTCAACATAAAATAAAGTTTAAAAAAGAAACCAGGCTATTTTCATCTTGTCGAATCAGCCGTGGTACCAGTTCACACTTCACAAAGCAGTGGGTGAAAGAGCTAGAATTGTTCAAAAATAGCCCTTTGTCAAATAGAATGTTTCATTTCACATGGCTAGGCAGAGGGACAAAAAAAAAAAAAACCCACAGGTTTGGAAGCTCGGGTGTCCCAACAATTTAGAACCAGCAGCCAACATGTCAGCTTTGCATATCTACAATACCATTATTTTCGGGGGGAAGGGGGAGGTAAGCAATTCCAGAGACCTTTGAGACACCCTGAGAAAAGACTCCAGTGAATTCTAAAACCTGAAGAAGAGGAAAAAAATCAGCCAACCAACCAGGTGATTTCAATAAAAGATGTGAGAATGAAAGGGGGAAATTAACACATCACCCATCCACGCATGCCTTACAGTCTAGAGGAGCCCATTGTCTTGGCTTTGTCACTAATGGTATACAGTAATGGCGGTCATGTGGTCAGAGCTAAATGTCCAACAGGAAATAAAGGTGAAAGGGGAATGAATAGTTAAACCTAGTTAAACTTTCAAGACTGCTAAGCCCACTCTATGTTTGATGAATAATGCCTGAGATAAGTGGAAAGGAACTTGAAGCTCCTAAGAACTTAAGCCAACTTTTTTATAATAGGCTCCAACTAACCAAGGCAAACTCAGCTTAAAATCCTCAGGTCCTTGAGAGCCTGGCTTCCATCAGAAATCATCTCTTGGGGCCTAAGAGGAAGGTCAAGTTTCACTGTGGTTTGCAGTACAATGCTCTAGTCTTCATTGCTTCAAGACTGGCTCGTCTCAGAACAAGCTTCGGGTCCTGAGTGTGTCCTCCAGTGCAGTCAGGTCCCTTGACTCCCCTTCCACGAGTACCAGAGACACTTCACAGCCAACCACCTCAGTGGAGCCCCAGGCTCATGACCCAAGCAAGAAGGATGGAAGTAGATCCCAAGGGAAGCCCATTGAAGAACTTTGGAGAATAAATCAAGAACCCAGATAAAACACCATCTCAACCCTGGGTTCCTGTCTCACTCTTAGTAAGGAAGGAATGTTATGTGGCTTTTCAACACATAAGGAAAACTGAGGCACGGTCTCCTCCATGGAGGAATTTTTTTCTCTGGTGAGAAATGAGGTAAGAATCTAAGTGTTGGGTGGAGACACTGAGCATGTAACGCATCTCCCAGCCACCACTCTGCTCAAAGGTCATCTCTGACAAACGTACACCAGGAGCTAAACAGGGACCTTCAAGGTCCACCAAATGTGCCTCTTATGTACATGTGGACTTTGTAGTGGGAGCTTCTGCTAAGAGTGGTGGTGTGGCAGAGGTCACAGATTCTCTAAGTTATGGACTGAGACAAGCTTCAATCTGTGCCCAGCATTACTAGGGCACCAAAGCTAAAGACCTGAGAATCTGACATAGGAGAACAAAGGCTAAAAGTCTGCAGGAGACTGTCTCAGGATATGGTTTCTACTAGGGCTCGGGCCCACAAACGAATCCCTAGGAGCTGACCATCCTCTATTACAGGTACCTCTTCTCTGGACAGACACACACCCCCTTCTCTCATCAAACCTGTTCTCTGGCTTTAATTACATCTTCTTTCTTTAGTTCTCAAACCCACCTTTCTCTAGGTTCTTAGGATCTAGTTACTTGTTCTAATGAAAAGTTGAGTTACCTGAAACAACATGATCTGAGAAACCACAGACATGACTTGCATTTTTAAAAATAAACTCAGCTGGCGAGATGGCTCAGTGGTTAAGAGTGCCGACTGCTCTTCCGAAGGTCCTGAGTTCAAATCCCAGCAACCACATGGTGGCTCACAACCATCTGTAACAAAATCTGATGCCCTCTTCTGGAGGGTCTGAAGACAGCTACAGTGTACTTACATATAATAAATAAATAAATAAATAAATAAATAAATAAATCTTTAAAAATAAACTCAAATTGAACGTGTGTAAACTTTAATCCCAGCACTTGGGAGGCAGAGGCAGGCAGATCTCTGAGTTCGAGGCCAGCCTGGTCTACAGAGTGAGTTCCAGGACAGCCAAGGCTATACAGAGAAACCCTGTCTCAAAACACCAAAAAAAAAAAAAAAAAAAAAAAAAAAGATACTGACAAGGGGGATTATTAGGAAATTTTAGTATGTCTACCTCATGAAAAGTTATGCAGGCATTTAAAATGTTCAGTGCTCACTTATAATTTGGTGAAAACTAGTGTTAAAGAGTAAAAGTTTAAAAAAAATACAGTAACAATTAACTTATCACAGTTAAAACCAAACACAAATAATGTTGTCAATGGTTATCTTTACTTGGTAAGAGTATGCTATCTATTTATATTTTTATACTTTCCATTTTTTAATAATTGTACAATGGGTAAAATTTTTAAAGAGTGACTCTCATTAGAAGGAAAATGTTTTATTTTCACTGAATTTTTTTTTCCTGCATTTAGTTGATAATTCTTTTAGTGTCCAAAAGGATTTCATTTTTCTGCAAGAGTATCGAAGGTTACTAAGGCAAAGGAAATGAGAAACATGAGCAAGAAAAACTCACTCTGATTAAAAATATCTCTACTAGTTCTGTGGCTACCACATCAGAAACAGACCTCATGCCTGACATTCAAAGTGCTTCACAGACTAAAGCCTAGCACATCTCAGCTGACAGCTTCTCTAGCTATGGAAATCAGTCGAAGTTTCAGATCGTCACTTAATTCACTTCTGTGCTGAAGACGTCTCTGGCCATCTGACCAACCACAGCACTTCTGTGGGTCCCCTCTTCTCTTCTGGTATTGCTATAGCACCTAAGGCTACATCACCTGCCAACACTGAGCCCATTCTGTCATTCAGCTCATTATTTCTGAGTATGTCAATACCTCTCAGCTAGACCTGGAGTTTCTAGAAGTCATAAATTTAGATGCTTTTCAGTAGTTACTGGTCAAATACACACAGAGGCAAAGAGGAAGTAGAATTCTACAGCCGGGCTTGCATTATATTCACGCCCTCAGTGGTATTATCTAAATGAAGCCTGCTGTTAAAAACCCTACCTATGACATCACTCGTAGGACATGCATTTTCCATTTTCTGCTTTTGGAGCATTAATAATCAATTTCTGCTTATTCATTCATATCAATTCTGAGGTTCCTCTGGGGATCAAACAGATTGGGTTGCAATATGCCTCACTAAGGTGCAGAATATAAATAACACATACAATGACATTCTAGAAATCACAAGACCACACACAGGGCCCAGCTTCTCTTACAGGTTTTGTCTGAACAGCAAATATAAATCTTTGTCCCCACGTTATGTCCTTACTTAGGCCATGGGCTTTAGTCTATTAATATCCCCTTTAACCAACAAAACAAAAACAAAAACTCTCCAGATCAATTGGTCCAGTGCTTTATAAGTGATGGACTAAATGGCTGTGTTCTTGTGTGCCATCAAACACTCTGCCAGGACTTGGAAATCCATACCATCTGTACATTAGCAATCTGACACCGGCGACATCGGCAAGAGTCACACATCTTAAAGAGATAATCCATAAATCATAAATGAAATCAGGTCAAAGGACCTGCCCGAGGAGAAGGAGAGACCTGGTGTCCACTATTTTTGCAGAAGGAGCATACAAGGTCAGTATGATTGTTGACTCTGGAGGGCAGAGCATCAACTAACAAAAGCACTTCCCACTGTTCATGACTCCATCCTACTGTAACACATACATGTTTTATTTAGTAAGAGAAGCAAGCACTTAAGAGTAAGTGCCTGTTCGGATGCTAGCACTTACCAGATGACCTCAAACCTTCTCTAGAGTTGAGCTCCTTAACGTATAAACTGTCACCTGCTATGCCAAGTCCCAAAGGTGTGACAAGCCACATAGCATCACTTGAGTCTCGGCTTATTTATCACCCTGCTGTGAGTGATTCAGTCTCGCACCCCATAAGCTAGATCACTGTTCTTCCTTTGAATGTTACCCAAAAACTAAATAGCCATTTCCAGATTGCTTACTGTGCTGCTAATTGATTCTCCCGAGGCTCGAGCATCCAGCATCACCCAAAAGCAGGTTAGGCATCTCAGGCCCAGCTCTCCGACAGAGTATTGTCCAAATATACATTTTTTTTTCTAGATGCTAAGGAAATGGACTTTTTCTGCACAGGGTCGCAGGGCAATGTGCAGAAAGTTTACAGGTTGCTGTCACTAGTGTTTGAGACTACTCCTATGAAAATTAATATTATACTTAATATCTAATAGTGCATAAGTGGACCCAACACTGACTGATACAGTAGACGATCCACGGATGTTGGAGAGAGGGAGATCTGGATTCAAATTCTTGTTCTGTGACCTTGAGATTGTAATTTAAGCTCTCTCTTCCTCACTTTCCAGAACTGGTTCTGAGTTGAAGTGATACAATTATACACACACACACACACACACACACACACACACACACACACACACACACGCCCCTAATATATGATATTACTCATGATTCCTATACATCTTTTCTTTTTTGAATCCGTCAAACCAATGCTGAATATAAGACAAATTCTATAAAAAAAATTTTTCAGTTTGGGGGGATGTTTTGATATCAGATAAAGTGGATGTCTAGTGGGATGAGAAGTGGAGAAAGGAGACGTGTGGGAAAAGAGATCTCACTGACACACTTTCAAGAATACACAACATGCTTTGCTCAAGCAGGTTGACACTGGGGCTGGGGACAGAATATCATGACAGCTCAACCCAGCGGGGGACTGGGAGTTCTGCCCACTTCATCCTGCCAGAGAGAGTCTAGAAACTGAAGTGGGACCCCACAAATAATCCCGACCAGTCCCCTCCTCCTTCTGCCCAAACCACTGGGCGCCAATGATGCTGAATCATGAGCCTGGCAGCAGCCGCCCTCCTCAGCCGCTTCCACCCTGGCAAGTCTCCAGGACAGGCACTGGAGGGAATGGGCGCAGCGACCTGGGGTGTGGAGGAGAGGGGCGGGGGCAAGGGCAGGTACTCACAGCTGAGGCACCTCTCTGGCTGGATCCAGTGGCCGGTCTCTTGGTGGCCCACACTCCCCGCCAGCGGCTGGCGGCTCCCCGGTCGGTCCACTCCGCGTGTCGTCTTGGGATCACCTCAGCTCGCCCACCCCCCCGGGGCAGCCGCGGTTCAGAGCTTAGAAGCTCGACCGGACCAGGAGCAGCTGGAGCAGCTGTCGTGCCCAAGGGGGTGGTAGCTACCGATGGGCCAGACCATTTGCCCACTGCGCCCAGGGGTGCGCATCGTGCATGGAGGTACAAGCACCAGGACCTCGAGAGGGCTGGAGACGGGCAGAAGAAACCAAGGAAAAGAAGGGTCCTCTACCCACAACTAGGCCTGAGCGCTAAGGACCTCCTGGACCCATGGCTTCTCATCTAGGTATGCAGAAGAATGAGCTGGGCTTTCCAGGGCACCCCTCACCCCGTCTTATTCTTGGTCCCGCTCAGGGAGCGTTCAGAACGCCTTTAACAGAGGACCTAGCAACGCAAGCTCCAGGGTGCCATCCCCTCCTAAGGGGATGCTAGGGGAGCTGGCCTGACATCTATCTGGGCCACCTCCTTCTTCATCTTGTGACCCAGACCACCAGGTCCCAAGTCCACATGTCAGCTTAACACACAGGAGTGCCTAAGATCTCGCAAAAGGGCTCTTCTGGTCTTTTATTACTATTTAGCTATATTTAGATAATAATAATAGAGTATCAAAAGTCAACCTGAAAGTAAGATCAAGTGAGCGCCCTTGCATCAGGATGTCTGAGGAGCTTAGAGCCCGCTAACAAAATCTCAACACGGAAGTTGGAAAACGTAGATTGAAGGGGTAGACACTTTGGACAGAGCTATGATAAAGTCCAGAAGAAATTCAAGAATAGTTGTGCTTTCTTGTTCATGAGTTCAGTCAGTTTCTGTTCATGATTACTGTCTTGGTAACCCGGAAATAATCGTTATCTCACATGAGATGAACCTCACAGGATAGGGAAAGTTCATAAGCATGAAATTTCTTTGACTTCCACAGTTCGTGCCCAGCCAGACTCACGTACGTTTCCAGAACACAATGGTTAACAACCAACTGTATAGCTCTCCATCTAGAAGAAAATTGGCAGTTACCTATAAAATAAGACTAGGGTGGGGTGTTTTATGTATCCCAAATAAAATGAAATTTCACAACTTAAAGTTACTGTTTCTGGAATAAACTGGCCCCTTGAATAACACCAATTGAGCACTTACATGAACATTACAGTGGAAGTATTTTCAATTCTAGCCTTCACTTGCTACTCTACTCCTATTGAGATCAGTGGGAATGCTGCTGGTTTTCAGATGGGGCTTTAACTGGCGTAGAACAGACGCTGACCATCTGGACTTAACACTGGAGGTGGGGGATGGGGGAAATACACTGTAAACCTTAACATAGCTATCACTGGGACCTGGGTGTGAGTCTGACCCTTGTGAAAACTGGGTTTTATGAAAGAGAAGAGATATTTGGGTATCTAAGATGGATGTCACCCTGGTGTGGAAAAGGAGACCAGAAAGGGGTAAATGGACGTTTCCCAGAAGAGCTGGGACATCAAAGTCAGAAACTCAATGGAGCATTCCGTGAGGGTGAGGATCATGATGCCAGTCTTACACTATCATTACTCTCTGCCTACACCTCACACTACACGTACATGTCAGACCACCATTCTTCCAATCTCAAGCAAGAGGGAGAGTCACTACCAACGTTGAAGCTCAAGACAGCATTTACAGGACTTAGGAACAGACATTGCTTTTCCGTATGGTGTGCTATTGGGATAAGGTAAACTGACGTTGCACGTCATCATAAGCATAGCCAATATCCCTAGAGCCCAGCGTTGCTGGGGAACCCAGAGAGCCAGCTCCCTAGAGAAGCCAACAGCTTCAACACAGGGCACATGGCCTCAGTCTCAGATAGGTACAGCTCTCGCCACACTCAACTGTTCCCCTATTAAAGGTGGCAGCAAAAGATTTCAAGAGATGCCTAAAGATAGAAATAGATATAGAAAGAAGGGATATGGCCTATGGCCACCTAGGGACCTGCTGTGTCTTGTGTCATCTCTAGCCACCTATTTGAAAGTTGATGTTCCTAGCACATATGTCTCTGAATGAAGAAAGGGAATGTTTTATGACAACTTGGGAAGTTGTCAAAGTAGGGTGTCACAGATCCTGCGCCCCTGTTCTTTTTCAATGTCCTGTAAACCTAAAGATACAGTAGGGCCATAAAGGGGAAAAATCATTTTCTAAGATAAATACATGAGGTTTTACATCTATGAACTACTTCTCTAATCCTCATGACAAAAGACAGAAGACTTTCTGTGGTGAACCAAGCTTGACTTACGGGAAGGATAGCTATTGTCCAAGGTTGCTTTAAACTTTACTTACATGTCGGTTAGTGAGGCAAATTCATTTGTATTCACAAACAAGCATGATCTGAGAATCTTTTAAAATGTTGCCTTGAAATGATGCTAAGAAAGGTGAAAACAGCGCTTGATGCCTTTGACAAAATTAAATCGTGGTAAGCTGCTCAATGCGGAAGGCTTATCAGAGCATATTCACTCCGCCTCTGATATATGTCAGATGAGGCCTGCGTTTGCACCATCCCAAATATTCGGTTGAAGATGTGAATCGTGTAGGTTTTCCTGGTCTGCCTTGAGCTAGTACTTAGTAAATGATTAGTATATCTGGGGTAAATATTACAACCCATCCATCATAGAGACAAAGAAACCACTAGTTAAAAATGGCAACCCTAGGCGAGAAGCTGCTTTCCAGCTTGAGCCAAGGCCTGGCATCCCCCTCATTTACCATTGTGGTAATCTGCCACTCGGAAAGCAAGCCGTGAGTTCCACACCAATCTCTTTCATACTTCTGTATTTATTTTTGGTTTCTTGACACAGTCTCGCTATGAATCCCAACAGTCTACCAAGTGTTGGGCATAGAGGTTTACACCAGTGTGTTCAGCCATACTTCGTTTGACATCTATTTGCACCATTCATTTCTGAGAGAGATGAGTCATTTCTCACATGTGAGGATTAGATGCTAACGCTCTCATGGGAAACACTGCTTAGGTTCTCAGAATCTGAAATGGGTGATAGTTGAGCATGCATCTAGCCAGTGACTCCCGAAAGCTTTATGCAGTTTTTCTCAGGAGCTTAGGACGAAATCTGGAATCTGTTTTGTGATGCCCCTTAGTTGATTCAAGGACACACACAGCTTGACCCTGAGCAAAACAAGAATAATAGGGAGCCCCTCTCCCTTCCTCCATCTCCCTCTCTCTCCTCTCTTTCTCCCATCCCCTCTGTCTTCCCCCCATTGTCTGTGTCTCCCTATTCCTCAGCCCGTCTCTCCAGTCTTCCGGACTTAACTCTTTACCCCAACCATTAACTGAGCAGAAAACAAGAAATAGTTATTTAAACTAAATAGAAACGTATCTACTGTGTGTAGAACAGCTTTCTGTGTTCTTTTCAATATTCCTTTATTGCACTTATTTATATATGCATGACCCGGCACCCGTATGGAGGTCGGAGACAAGTTAAAGGAGTGATTTTTCTCCTTCCAGTATGTGGTCCTGGGTATGAGACTTAGGTCAGCAGGCTTCATAGCAAGTGCTTTACCCACTGAGCACCTTTACCCAACCCAGAGAGCACTCTTACGGAAAATAGTGCTTCAAATTGTTTTATATGTGTATAATTTTTGGAGAATTGACGTGTTTATAATACTATCATTTCTCACCTAGAAGGCGATAGGTGTTTGTAGTTTTCATGCTCTGCGCCCTGTACCTTTCTTACTGAACTCACCTCAGAATGTTACATACAACATCTATCTTCTGAATCCAATGTTCTTCCCAAATCACTGAGCTATTTCCTGGATAGGCAAGGGCCAGTGTTCTCTGCAGTTTATCTTGTGTTTATCCAATGCAACCGAAGGTCGTGTTTCATCATGGAAGCCTCAAGAGAATTTTCTAAAAAGTGGGGAGGCCTATATTCAGGAAAGGTAACTTCATCTCTTTTCTGTCATGAATCCCTTTGTCTCATTGGTGGCTAGAGATGCCAGTGTAAGATTACGGAGGTGCTTGTGTGACTGACTCCCCATGATGCCTAAAGACGTAATGTTTTGTACATAAACCATTACTAGTGTGCCTCCCCTAATTGTGCTCATTTGCTTCCTATTTTGCTTAGCATTTCCTTTTCCTCTGCTGACTTGCCCTCTGTTAAATTCCCCTTCACAACCTATTGATAATGGCTGGTAATCTGTATGTAGCCAGACTTCTTGAACTGAGCGGCATTTCCTTCCGTTGTTAAAGCCCGCTTTGGAGTGGACACTCTTCCTCTGTTGTAGCCTTCGGCGTGTTTCTCATGTCTTTGGCATTGATACTAGGAAGAAAGCAGATCTGTCTTTTCAGAGGCTGCTGTTGCTTTTGCGGGTATTGTCATGCTGACTTCACAAAACTATCCAAGGATCACTCCTATTTCTAACACCTATAATAATTTAAATAAGATTGGAAGGATCTCCTTTAATAAGTTTCAAGTTCAACACTGAGTTCATCTGACTGTAGGCTTTTCAACGGCAGAAGTCTCTTCTATTAATCTACTTCAGGGGATTGCTATTGTTTGTATCTTGTTCTTAATTCTTATGTGTCTGTTGTGGTATTATAAATTTTTCATTAAAAAATTATCTCTGCTCTACCATTTCATTTGCACTCCGTTGTTTTAGAAGGATTCAATTTCCCAAGATCTTTGGACTACGATGTCTTTTTTAATATTTTAAATTTTTTACTTCATTGTGTGTTCCTTAATTTCAATTGGAATAGAATGAAACTGTAACCTGTGTTGCAGGTTTAAGAGTTTCTTTTGAGCCAGGCAGTGGTCAATTCCTTTAATCCCAGCATTTGGGAGGCAGAGGCAGGCAGATTTCTGAGTTGGAGGCCAGCCTGGTCTACATAGTGAGTTCCAGAACAGTCAATACTACACAGAGAAGCCCTGTCTCAAAAAAAGGAGTTTCTTTTGATTATGTGCATAATTTTTATAAATACTTTATTGAGATAGGAAATATATTTATCTATATATTTACATGCCCTATTGAAGAAATGAAATGTTCTCTACAAAAATGTTCTGTGATGTGAACATATATCACCCCCTAAATTCATACATCAAAATATAACTGCCAATGTTTTGGTGTAACAGTGTTAGAGTTAAGCAGGGTTTTGTGAGAATTTTTCACTAATGGGAAGAGTACCCCGGAGCTCCCAAAGAGCCGCATGCTCTTCAGAGGGAGTCCAGCACAGCCAGGAGAATTTTGTCTCATCAGCTGGGTGTTTGACCTCATGCTTTGACATATCTAATAAACATGGACCTTGGACCACATGTACACATTTCGGTATACACTTTCTTCCGTAATTATTTTCCTGAAATTGGACATGGGAAGCCTTGGCTCCATATCCAGAAAGATGCACTGATGCTGTTCTTAATTATTTATATTCTCTGGCTCCCTTGGCAGCACTATAGCGGTGCTAATGGCTGGGTTTAATGGCTGGAAGACAGCTGGTTTCCTATATCAGCTCATAGGGTGTCTTAGGGTTTCTACTTGAGGAGGAAAGGGTTTATTTCAGGTACTCTCATATTCTAGGGTCCTGGGAAGAATCTGAGGCAGGAAATCAAAGCAGAAACCTGGAGGCAGAAACTGAAGCAGAGCCCATGAAGGAATCTGACTACTGGTCTGCTCCTCTTGGTTTATCTAGTCTACTTTCTCATAGGATCCTGAACCACCCACCTAGGGGATGGCACTACCCACTGTGGGCTGTACCCTTCCACATTGATCATTTATCAAAAAACAGCCCCACAGGCTTGCCTCCAGGCAGTTCTTGTGGAAGCATTTTCCCAGCTGGTGTTTTGTCCTTTCAGATGACTCAAGTTTGTATCAAGTTGACAAAGCAAAACAAAAGACAACAACAACAACAAAAACAAACCAACAAAACTAGGGAGCGCAGCAGTGCTGGTCCAGAATCACAGGAGTACCACAGGCACTGGAAGAGGAAGCTTTCTCTAAGAGCAGAGGCCTGTGGTTCCAAGCAGTGGCCTCCACATCCCATTGTAGACCCTGAAGGAAACTCCCCTGCTCACAGATCTCCATGTACTCTCACATCCTTGGAAACAGGAAGTAGCTTCCGGCATAGTTCTTTCATGGCCTTGTGAGGACAAGGAGATCGGAGCCAACATTGTCTTCTGTCCTGAAACCCAGAGACTTCCAACCACCCAACGGTCCCAGTGGCCGCTGCTTTCACTTCTAGCTAATTCCAGAATGATGCTCCTTGCCTGAGCCTTGGGAGTAAGGGTGTGCTGGTTTCCCTCTTCTTCATGCCCAACAGACCTGGAGACTCATTTCCACCCAGTTACCCAGACAGGCCATCGGTCACAAGATTCTTACCCGGTAACTACAAAGAGCTCAAGAAGCAGGAAACAGGAGCTGTGTTTGTATCAACATCTATTCGCTCTCCCCTGGCCAAATTGTTTTCTATAACTCAAGTTAACTCTGGTTTGAATCTCTCCCTCTGTCAGGCAATGAGTTAATCTCAATTAACATCTCCCTACATTTCCCTAAGAACTGGGTTATGGCTCTAGAGGTTTTACCTGATGCTTAAATATTGGCATTGGGACAGCAGACAGTAGACATCAGATCTGAGTCATTCATCCATTTGGTGCCTGCATAGAGCCAGGCTGTCTGTGGTAATAGTCACTGCATGTTCTAGCACATAGGTTCATGTTATGAATAGGCTCCATGAAAGAAAGCCGGGGTGCCTGTCAGTCCAAGGTGCACAGGCTTTGATGATTAGTTAGGACTTACCTAGAAGACCAAAACCAGCCAGAAATATATCTGAATGAAGACTTGTAGGGTCTCCTGATCAAAAATAACCCATTGTAAGGGTGAAAAAGTTATGCACATTTTGATTCGGTAACTATGCCATTCTCCAAAGACACTTAATTTGAGTATGTCATTATATTATTTTATTTTACTATTTTTTTATGCTTAGGCTAAAGCTCAGTAATTTACTACTAAGCCATTCTGCAGCGCTAGCTTCGTATCTCCTGTTAACACTGACTGTCGGTCCAGGTCCTAGGTTCAAATCTTAGGATGCTGGAGAATCAGGCAACTAGTAAAGGGTTGTCGTACAGGAAACTCAGTAAGAAACAAAGCTAATATTTGGGACTTCCATGACAAAAATGAGCAAGTCCTGTTGTTTAACTTGGAACTTGGGAGTTCCCTCTGCTCATTTGTTCTTCTGGGTTCAGCCGGTCCCACATTAAGGTTGGGATTTTATCATCAGGATCAGCAGTGCCAGCATCACCAAGAGCCTGGCTGCCAGGAGACTGCCTTCCCGGACTCTCCAGCAGAGAAGTGTGCAGTGCACTTAGCAAGCATCTGAGCCAATGGAGTCTTTCCCTCTCCCTATGCCTCTCCCCGCACCCCTCAACCCCATCCCTGAAACAAGTCAAGCACAGGCTGAGTGAACTCCAGGAGCCACAGAAGCAAATAGGACCACGCATGGTCTCTGTGTCTCCATTTTTATATGCAGCCTTTGAAGTGTGAGGGAAAACTCTTATTAATTATGTCACACATGGCTATTCTCCAGAACTCCATAAGGAATGATGACGGATCCAAGGATTAACTGGTTTATCTCGCTCAGGTTCCACAAAGTCATCTCTTTTTCACAGAGGGTAGGAGTCATTCAAACTAAACCACAGCAAAGCAGACTGAAAAAGAGAGATGCTTCAGTTGCTTGTTTTACAAACACGGAGACTTAGTTTCATCTCCGGAACCCATGTTACAAAGCCAGCACAGTAGAATGCACTCACAAGCCTGAAGCTGGGGAAGAAGATAAAGGCGGGCCTATGAAACATGTTTGCTAGGGAGCCTCTCCAATTTGACAGGTTCCCAATCAGTGAGAGACTCTGTCTCAAAACCAAGGTAGAGAGCACCTGAGGAGCAACACCAAAAAGTGAAGCCTGACCTGCACACACGCATGCGCACGCACACGCACACTCGCACGCTCGCGGATTCAAATATTGGCTCTACTCATTTTGAACTTAGGTTTATGATGGAGTTTGCAGGCTACAAACTCTTATTAGCCTCTTGTACAAAGTGTGGTATTTGGCATAGCCACCAAACAAGAAGAGGGAACATGGCCATTGTTATCCCACCAGACTCTCATTCTTCATGCTGTGAGGAACACAGCTCAAGGCTTTCTGGTTGTCATTCCTGGTGACTGGCACCTTAATCTGCTAATTGTAATTTGCAAGTCTAATTACGAATAAGACTGAAATATCCAGATGATAATTATAGTGAGACAATGTGTTAATATCAACAACTCAGTGTATCAGATCCACCTCTGTTTTTTATTTAAAGAAATTCAACCAACATCCCTTTTCTCTAAAGGATTCTCTAAAGCTACAAATTTGATAGATTATTGCAGCATTTTTTTTACAAGCTAATAATAAATTTTACAAAACTAAATGTTAAAGGCTCAGCAAGCACATTACACGCATAAAGTATTTCCATGTGTATCCATCTAATATATAGAAAAACCGATATTTTAAGAACACTATTTGACAATGTCATGCATGTATATGATAATTTTGGTCATTTTCACCCTTGTTGGCATAACTCGCTTCTCCTCCTGCTGATTTGTTTTGTTTTTTTAAACAAATTTCCTTCCTGTTTTCACGTCTTTTTTTTAATTGTGTTCAGCTGAGTTTAATTAGGGTTGTTTGTATGAGCATGGGGGAGGAGTTATTTACAGGGGCTTATGGGATTTATTAACGACTAGACCACTGAAGAAAAAAACAGACTCTCCCGGTATCCATTAACTGCCTGTAGTTCCCCCAGGAAGAGTGGGCCCCCAGGAGACCCTGCCTTACTCATGTTGAAAAGCTCAAGGCCCCACCCTGTGCAGGTAACATCAGCTGCTATGAGCTGCTGTGAGCTGCTGTGAGCTGCTGCGAGCGTCATGACATGTCCAGAAAATGCTTTGCGGAGTGAGCACTTCCCAGCCTTCCATGCTTCTATCTGTTCCACTTGCATGGTGATGTGTCTTATTGATGCTCCCTGAGCCTCAGAGCGATACAGAATGATACAGAGGTCCCCATGGAGAGTTGTACACTCAGCAATCAATGGCTCTCAATACTTTGATCCATTTTGAGCTTCAATATTAACTACCTTCTGTGGATAAATAAATAAATAAATAAATAAATAAATAAAAGAGGCTTCTCTAACTAAGGCTGAAGACAGCATTAGTCTTTGGGTACAGACAGAAGTAGGAAAACTAATATTTTCAAAATATTAAATAACATCCCCCAGGATACAAACCTAGCAACTGTATTATTCAAGTTTTTCTGTGATCAGCTAGCTCTCTCCAGTGTCTACATACCTCTCCCCCTTACTCCCCAAGTCTCTTGCCTGATGGCAGAAGTGAAGCCAGTGTGGTCCACCGTATTCAAGGACCCAAGTGTCCCAGGCAAGCATTTCACTAAAAGGCCAGATTCTTAAGGAAACCAACCCATTGCCAAGTAAACAGCATGCTGTCCTTGGTGACCTCTGGGCTCACTCTCAAGATTCCAAAAATGGTAGTTTCCTTAGAAGCACCGGAAGAGAAAGCTGGCTCACAATAAATAATCGTGTGAGGTTTACTCTGCACAGCCTTTGAACTTACCCTTTGGCCTTAAGTTACAGCCAAGACCAAAGATGCCACAGTATTCTCAGGACACAGTGATCACTGCAAGTCATCTATTTATACCAAAAGGGAAACTGTTTCAAGCTCTACAAAATCGTTCTCTTCCTAAGGCAACAGAATCTCATTTTCTTAAAGTATCACTCACGAATACACACACTGAGTTTGCTATTTCAGTGAGTTCATCTGGGTTCCCTAGTGCTATCTTCTGCACCCCTTCCATGGTTCACTGCCAAAGCTAAGTAGATTAGCATTCTATATCATCATTACCTAAATGTTGCAGCATAGAACTGAGTAATGGAACAGAAAGCAAGCAAAGTCTAGGCTGTCTTTATATTGACCCTACTTGCCTGTAATTCAAGACTAATGGGCTTCTCATATAACAAACACCAAAGAAACAAACATTTCTGAGTGAACGAAAGAGAGCAGGAAGCTACAACAGACTGAAATGCCAGTCACATCTGCAGACAACACATGAGATTCTTTTCTGAAGGCAGACAGACCCCCATGTCCACCCCTCCACCCTCCACAGATGCAGCACCCTGTGTTATTACCTTTGCTCCACTGTGTCCAGCTGTGCAGCCTTCCCAAAACTGGCAGACAGGCCTGGGGAAAAGATGGCAAGTCACCACTCTCTCCCTGGAGTCCACTTCTTTCAGGAAAAGTTGAGAAAACACTTACGTAGTCCTCACTATCCAGATCTTTGCATTGTTTATGTAAATTTGAACCTGGTTCTATTTATTTAGCTTCCCTGTAGCTTCCATTAATACCCTTGATCTTTTGAGACAGAGCTCATAAACACTTAACCTTTGGAAGAGTGTGGTTAACACACCAGAGGTGCTGGTATGAATCTTTGATTCCAGCTCTTGGGAGACAGAGGCAGGTGAATCTCTGTGAGTTTGAAACCAGCCTGTTCCACACAGAGTTCAAGGGCAGCCACAGCTACATACTGAGAACTATCTCAAAAAGCCAAATGCCCAGAACAACAACAAAAACATTAACAAAATAACCAAAATTTTAAAGGCTTTGAAGATTCTGTTTACCCATTTCTATTCCTGATGAAGACACTGATATATTGAAATAACTATGAGTGTCACCAATTTCTACTCATCTTAAATCCTGGATTTGGCACTGTGGTAGTTGGGACTACTTGATCACACTAGACTGAATATTGTAGCACTTATTATGAGTGGATCAGATTTCTTCCCACAATTGTTCATACTGTGCTATGTAGTATCATGCATGATATCATGTTGTATTTTGATATGTGACAGCCTTAGATATACTGTTTTAGGTCAATGAGGCTGGAGGAGAGTGAGAAAGCATATGCTAACAAAGACACATGCATGCCTTACAGAAGGGAGGGAAAAGCTGCAGAGACCTCAGTGTCTTACACACTGGAGTGAGCCTGCCTAGGGCCATGGAAGCAGTTAGAGACTAAGATGAGCTGTTGACAGGGACGGCATTGAAACTGTCACTCTCAAATTCTAGAATTATAGTGTTTGGTGTGGCAGCGATGGGAGATGGTGGGGACCTTTTATGAAAGATAAGATGCAATTGCAAGTCATTACATTAGTGGAGGTGCCGTGGTCGTGGTCGGAAAGAGTTAGTTCCTATGAGACCCCAACTTTGTTCTCATAAGATCAAGTTATTATAAGAATCATCTTGACCTCTGAGTTACTCTCTGGTTTCCTGTCTGGCCATGGGCTTGTTCTGTCCCACACACATTCTTGCTACTCTGATATATCTACTGTGATTCCACACCACCCCAGAAGTGTGAGCTAAACAACAACCCAAACAAAACCAACTCCTTTCCTTGCCCTTGAATTTGGAGTCAGGCTCAAGTATTCTGTTATACTAAACAAGGCAACAATGCCCCTCTCCCCTTTTCTTTGTATCTTGTTGTAGCTTGGTCTGTCTTTCACTGAAGTGTGTGTGTGTGTGTGTGTGTGTGTGTGTGTGTGTGTGTGTAGACCTGAGAACAACATTGACTAATGGTCTTCAAGGTGCCACCTCCCCTTTCTTTGAGACAATGCAGCCACTTGCCTGGAATCTAGACTTACACATATGTACAAGTGCCGAAAATGAAGTATAATGAAAACTCAGAGAGGAGAGGACAGTTCTTTCGGGAAAGGACAGGAAAGGAGAGAGCATGATGGAATGTGTGTGTCTGAAAAGCAGAGGGAATGTTGTCTGTGTGGGAAGGCAGTGAGGAAGAAAGGGTTAAAATCAAATGTGTATCATGGCATATGCATATAAATCCCAAATAACACAGCTTATTGCTTTGTATTCCAATTTTGAAAATTCATTCTGAAATTTAAGGATTGTTGATTTACAGAGAAATTGTATGTGTCTGTGTGGCTGCATAGAGATTTTAAAAGTCGACCATGAAAAATATAGAATTAAACCCTCCTGCTGCAGAAGTGGCTGAGTGAGTTAAGCACCTGTCTTGTTGGGAACTGATTTTAATGCTTTGTCTTATTTTAGCTCCCCAAATCACACAGGAATGCACATGTTCAGATGCTGAGGGTCCCTGTCCCTGTTTCTGATTGAGCAATAAAGAGCCAGCAGCCAATGTTTGGGCTGGGTAAAATAGGTGGGACTTTAGGATTCCAGAAAAAAGAAATGCAGGGGAGAAAAGAGGGTATTCCATCATGAGAGGGGTATAGGATGGACCATGCCATGGTGGGGAAGCAGAGAGGTCAGAATTAAGAGCCTATGGACATGTAAGAGTCCCGGGGACCACTCCCATGCTTGGGTCTGGGGCAGCAAAGATAAAACACAGATTTAGAAAGTGTTAACTCAGGAATATGGGAGGGGAGTGTGTGCTTGCTGTGGGGAGGTTCAGGAAGTGCCCAACAATTGAACTAGTCAAGGCATATCAGAATATAAACACTGTGTGTGTGTGTGTGTTTCTTTCGTGAATCCAGAGCTCTTGGGCAGGTGCAGAGACAGGCTTGAACCCACCAGGAGCTCAGAGCAGATTAACAATTCACAGCTCCTTGCCTTGCAGTGCAAACCTGACTGCTACATAAAGGTTTGGAAGACATGGCAGCTTTCTGTCATTTCAGTACTCAGGACACAGAGAAAAGGGATCACCGGGGAAGCTGGCTCTCAAGACCGACTAGAATCGGCAAGCTATGAGTTCCAGGAGAGAACCAGTACATAAAATGGAGTATGATCAGCCTGGTGTAGTGGCGTACATCTTTGATCCCAGGACTCGGGAGGCAAAGGTAGGCTGATTTCTGAGTTCGAGGCCAGCCTGGTCTACAAAGTGAGATCCAGGACAGTCAGGGATACACAGAGAAACCCTGTCTCGAAAAACCAAAAGAAAAAGGAGTATGATCAAGTAAAATATCCAATATCAACTTTGGGCCTCCACCCACACATACCTACTCTTAACACATGTGAGCATGCGTACATACATGCATGACACTTTAAAAATTAAGGATAGTTGATTTCTATTAGAAATTAAAGAAGTGCTCTTCCTGTTCTCCACCATGGCGCAAGATCAAGGGGAAAAGGAGAACCCCATGCGGGAACTGCGCATCCGCAAGCTCTGCCTCAATATCTGCGTCGGGGAGAACGGAGACAGACTGACCCGGGCAGCCAAGGTGTTGGAGCAGCTCACAGGCCAGACCCCGGTGTTCTCCAAAGCTAGATACACTGTCAGGTCCTTTGGCATCCGGAGAAATGAGAAGATTGCTGTTCACTGCACAGTCCGCGGAGCCAAGGCAGAGGAAATTCTGGAGAAAGGCCTGAAGGTGCGGGAGTATGAGTTGCGGAAAAATAACTTCTCGGATACTGGAAACTTTGGTTTTGGAATTCAAGAACACATTGACCTGGGCATCAAATACGACCCAAGCATTGGGATCTACGGCCTGGACTTCTATGTGGTGCTGGGTAGGCCAGGGTTCAGCATCGCAGACAAGAAGCGCAGAACAGGCTGCATTGGGGCCAAACACAGAATCAGCAAGGAGGAGGCCATGCGCTGGTTCCAGCAGAAGTACGATGGAATCATCCTTCCTGGAAAATAAACTTGATCCAAAAAGCTAATAAAATTTTCTCAGAAAAAAAAAAAAAAGAAATTAAAGAAGTGCTAGGCAGATTTCCTGAGTTTAATCCTTAGAATTCATAGAAAATCCAGGCACTGCAGCACACCTGTCTGTAATCTCAGCAAAGACAGGAAGATGCCCAGAGTTCATTAGCCAGTCAACCTAGCCAATCCAGCAAGCTATGAGTTCACTATGAGACTCGATCTCAAAGAAAATGATGGAAAAAGATGCTATATAGTCTGACCTCTCTGTCCTATACTCACAAATGTGTACAAACACATACACTACCACAAAACCAACACTCAATAAAATAAAATGAGATTAAGTTAAAGGGAAATTAAAGAGAGCGAAAAGATCCAGAGGGATAAACATGTGTGAAACAAAACAGAACTTGGGTTTCCTCGGCCAAGGTGAAACACCATGACTCAATACAACTTGAGAAGCAATCTTCTGTTTGGCTTATGCTTCTACATTACTGTTCATCACTGAAGGAAGTCAGGACAGGAACTCAACCAGGGCAGGAACCTAGAGGCAGGAGTTGATTCGGAGGCCATAGAAAGTCATGGCTTACTGACTTGTTCCTCATGGTTTACTCAGCCGGTTTTCTTACAGAACCCAGGAACACCAGCCCAGGGATGGCCACACCCACTTCAGGCTGGGCCCTCTGACATCAATCACTAATTAAGAAAATGTCTTACAGCTCATTCTTTAATTTTTCTCCATTGAGGTTCCCTCTGCTCAGGTGACAAAAGGTTGTGCCAAGTGGACATAACACTAGTCAACGCAGTGGGAGAGAAGGGCTTTTTTCTTGTACACACATTTTCCTGAATATTTCTTTTGCAAAAACCCTGGAGACACCTACACTCTTTTCCCCATCTGGCCTGCTATTCCAGGAACACGGTATCAGTAAAACTGCACATTGGTCCATCTTTAATGTATTCCCCAGCTCCCTAAAGTGCTTCCAGTGGTCTCTAAAACCTGTCTCTGGTGACAGTGTATACCTCTTCCAACTGTCCTGTGATTGATGTGATCAGCTCAGTTTCGCAGATGAGAAATTGAGGCTCGACAAAGACGATCGAGTTATCCATGGTCACAGATATCAGGAGCAGCAAGCAGGCATGACCTCAGTGTGCATTTCTAAAACACTCCGTTAGGTTCTCGTCCCAGGGATGGTGATCGCCTGAGTGCTTCTGCCCATCGAGCCTTTCAGTCAGTTATCTGCTATGTCTCAGCCTATTGATCTCTTTGGGGGCTTTCTTCTCCGTCTCTAGCACTATGGGCCTGGCCCAGTTCAAGATTCTCATACTTCCTGCCAATAGTACTCAGATTTCTTCTTTGTTATTTCCATGTGTAGGTGTGTGTGGTCATATATGTGAGTACTGGTGTGCACAGGTACACATATACATGTATGTGCATGAAAGTGGAGGCCAGAGTTTGACTACACACACACAAAGATATATACATACATATATATATACATATGTATATATCTTTATGTGTGTGTGTGTGTGTGTGTGTGTGTTTGTGTGTATAAATGTGGAGGTCAGAGGTCGGCATCCAGTGTCTTCCTTGAGTATACTACACTTTTCGTGGTAAAGTAGGATATCTTTGCTGAGTCAGGAGATTGTGGACTCAGCTAGTCTGGCTATACAGCTTTCCCCAACGGTGCCTTGACTTTTCCTTATGAGCTGTAGGTAGAAGGTTCACTATACCCACTCAGCCCTTTGTGTGGATTCTGGGGATATGAACTCCTGCCGTCATGCTTACCCAGCAAACTCTTTACCTGCTGAGCCATCTCTGCAGTCCCAATGTGACTCTTATTTCTAGTGAATACCTAATTTGCCCCAAATCCGTCCTCCACATCACTGTCCAAGTCATTTGTTTTAGTGACACACGTCTGATCCTGCCTCTGCCATGCGCAGTCTTCCATGTTTCTCCCAGTCCTCTCCATTATACCTACAGTCTTAGCTTAACATAAAGGATACTTGGAACTTTACACAGGAAAACCCTGTGGAATAGCAAGCAGTCTCACATCCCTGGAAAAGACAGGAAAGATTGGTGCCAGTGTAACTGATTTTTTTTTCAAAGTCTACTTTCAATGGCGGCTCTTAAGTGCTTTAACCTCCTTTTTAAACAGTTCCTTGGAGAAACTCCTGTCTGTGTTGTCTGGAAATTGGCAATTTAGTTCACAGGAGTCAGCCAGCAGTGGCAGCTCGATCCACTCTCAAACACTTTAGGGATAGACCAGCAGTCCAGTACAGTAGAGTCGGGATAGCAAACACAGACCAGCAGTAGTGATACTACCTAGCAGAGACAGCCAGGCCTCACCCTCGGCACTAGTCAGCAGGAGGGACCAGGGCCAACAGAACACCAGGAAAAGTTCTTGTCTCTGCCTCTCTCAGCAAAGACAGGACAACAAGCATTGCAGAGCTAGCTGTACCAGCAAGTAGCTCAGCCTCCATCACTGTCCTATTTATACTCCCTCCAAACATCAGGTCTCCTCTATGTGTCTTTCCTTAGCACATGCCTTGCCTCAGCTGACACCATTCTGCCAATCAGCCTAAGTCCAAGGAAACAGCAAGAAACGGCAGCACACCACCAGAAGATTTTGGTGTGTTTCTCTTTATGGAGTCCCAACAAATGCAGCTCAAATATGCAATGTAAGGCAAACCAAAACATTCATGTTGTTAGCAAAGAATCCCTCATCACGTGTCCTTTCATGTGCTTGTTTTAGCAGAACATCCTTTCTCCTGCGTCTGCTTCAGTGAATCATTCCCTCACAGTCTGCTTAGCCTTTCACCTGTGTCCATTTCAGGAAAACAATCCTTCATGTGTTTGGCCCCAAAAAACACCATCCAACACAACTGACTCTCCAAAAACCCTTAAGTTTCCACTTAATGCCAGCATCAGAGCCTAAAGGATGAAGGAAGTCTACCATACCAGACATTCCAATGTCTGCTGGATATTGCAGGAAACGTGGAATTCAGAGATGGGTGGTAAGTCTCACAGGCTGAACTATAAGCTGAATCACTGCTACCCAATGTAGTAGCATACCTTGCCCAAGTTAACACATCTTCATCTTACCTGGTAAGCAACTATTGATCTAGAAAGTTCCTTTTATTCCATTGCTGCTAATAATACTCACTGAAAGCACTTTGCTTGAAGACAGTGAGGGAAGCATATACCATCGTTGAGTAGCCATGGGAGATATTAACTCACTAGCCCAGCGGATAACATGTTTTGCAGGAATCCAGATAGCATTTCACTTCCTCAAGGTTCTGCATTATCATGCTGATCGCATTATGCTGATTGGACTAAGAAATTCCCGTGCTGGTGTATGGAGAATGCCAACAAATATTCTATCTCAAGAAACGTTTAGGGGCATAAGTGCTATAAAGGATCAAGATAGAATTCTACAGTGATACCCTTGTTAAAAACTGATATCCCACCATAAGCCATAACATTACCATGAAGCTGTTACCTAGCCCACAAAGCTATAAGGTTAGATGTGCACAAAATGTGAAAAGTCCTACCGGTTGGAAATCATGTGCTAATTTCTAATTCAGTAAACTGAATGCTGGTCCCTTTTTCAAGTGCTTTTCTAATTGTTCCTTCTGAGGTTTCCCTGGTTCCTCTTTCAGGGAATATAAATATACATACATATATATATGATATACATATATATACACACACTATACATATACATATATATGTATATATATGTATATGTATAGTGTGTGTGACATTGATTTTTCAATTATTAAATTCTTTATGTGATTCTTCTGAGGCACTGATATTACAGCCTGTATTCTGCCCTGTTCACAATTTGTCTTTGAGGGTGCCTATGCCGATTTCCCAGGTGAATTTGTTGATGGGCCTGTCACTAGGACAGTAGCTTTTCAGGCTCATCCAGGTCTCTGCAGCAGAACGTTCTAACTGCCCTGAGAGGCTTTAGTTCATCTGTCCCTAGTTGTCAGCCAGCATTCTACCACTGACAGCTCGGATACCAAACAGGAGTCTATTTAGTGTGACACAAAATTATAGGCCACCTTCCAGATAGGGGAGGTGCTATCCTTGTATGAAAACCCTTACTGTACATACTGCATGTATGCTTATCCTCTAGCTGAAGCCCGTTTGAAAGGAAGCTCTAAGAACATTGGTAGCAAGAAGCCAACGGTACTTAGTATTTATTTTGCAGCATGTGTAACACTTGGTACTTTGTATGTTCGATACATTTTATCTTTGTGGCGATTCCATAAGTTATATACTAATTGTGTTAGCTAATATTGTCATATTAGCTAGTGTCTAAACTCACTTAGAAGATGGGGCTCTGGGCATTCCTGTGAGAAATTACCTAGGTAAGGGTAACTGAATTGGAAAGGCCCAGCTTAACTGTGAACAGCCTTAGATATTTCTATTATCACGACGACACACTGTGACCAAAGTACTTATAAGAAAGTTTTTAATTTGGGGGCTTGCTTACAGTTTCGGAGAGTGAGTAATGACCATCTTGGTGTGGAACATGGCAGTAGAGAAGTGGGCATGGCATGGAATTGGTAGCTTAGAGCTTACACAGAGAGGCTGGGCCTGGCACGGACTTTTGAAACCTCAAAGCCTAGTGACACACCTCCTCCAACAAGGCCCTGCTGCTAATCATTCCCCAAACGGTTTCACCGACTAGGGATGAAGCTTTTGAATATATGAACCTATGGGGCCATTCCCATGGACCCATTCTTCAGGTTAGGATGCTAAAGGAAAAGGAGAGAGCAAGCTGAACACTCATCACTCTCTGCCTCCTGCCTGTGGTTGCAAACTGATCGGCTGCCTCCAGTTCCCTGCTGTGGTGATGAACTGTACCTTTAATTGAGAGCCAAAATAAACCCTTCTTACTTCCTTTAATTTGCTTTGTTAGGTGTTTTGTTGTAGCAACAGGGGAAGTAACTGACACACTAAGTTGCCCTATTCTAGGAATTTAGGATGTGAGGGTAAGAGGGTTGATGGACTAGACGTATAAAGCAACTAGACGGAGCCTGAGCGCCGGAGCTCCGGCCACCTGTCTGGGGCACTTCAGTCCTGAGGCTATGAAGCAACTAGACCTAGTCTGAGCTCTTCAGCCCAGCATCTGCTCTACTCATCCACACGTCTCTTCTCTCTTTCTCTGTTTATCAGGTTCTACTATTTCTGTGAGCTACAGAGCTAGATGGACTCTTGGAGCTGTGCTCTATTGAAGTATTTGTTTTGTTTTCATGTTTATGTTTGGGTGGTTTTGCTGCACACAGGCTCATTTTACCACGTAAAAGCCAGACAAATGCCAGGAGAGACCAGACTCAAGGACTGGGATTCCAGAATTGGAAGCCATCGTGTGAACGATGGGAACGAAATCCAGGTCCTCTGCAAGAGCCGCCAGGGTTCCTACCCACTGAGCCTTGTCTCTAGCTTTAACTTTGTACTTTGACTGGTTTGCCTGATAGCATTCTTACTCTTCTAGGTGCTGTTAAGTTGTTTTTCCCAACTTCTGAAACTATTTGTGACCTCATGTAGAGTCACATGACTGAATGGAGGTGGGCATTGAAATCTTGCAACAATAAAAAGTTTGTGAAATTGTTAACAACAAAAATTAATCAAAAAAACCATAATAAATGTCAGGTGTTTCTGGTAGTGAGTGCCTGTGTGGCATGATGCAGCGTCACAGTGGCCTTGGCTCTGAACACACAACAGTCTCACTTTGCACAGCACATGCCCTCAGTACCACACAACACCAACGGGCTCTGCCCAAAATAGCGTGGATTGAAGACCATTCTATGTTATGAATTATTGTGAATTTATCACATGGAAAACTTTTCTGCTGTTTCAGAAACATGGTGGCTAAGTTTTAGGAAGCAAAGATGACGTTTTCTACCACTATTCCTCAGCAAGTAAGTATCAAACTAGTGTAGGTTAGGATTTTAATGTGTTAGTTTTATTTTAAAAATTGCTGTTTAAGTTGCTGGCTTGTGTTCCATTAAAAAAAATTCTATGAATCCTGAGCTGGGGTTTAGGTCAAAATATCCAAATATTCCTGAAATTGCCCTAAACATATTTCTGCCATGCTGCCAATATGTAGTAACGTATTTATGGGAAACTTCATTCTCAGCACTAGTGATTCCAAAAGTAAAATATTTATCAACTCTGAAAATATCCAAGATGTTCTATTCTCTGCAGGATCAACTCCTAAGCCAGAATTTAATTCTTCATGCAAAAATCACCACCCATCTCTGTAGTATGCCCATTTGCTTACATCTTTAAGAAGTGATCAAATGACATGTATGCCAAATCATTATTTTAAAATAAAAATTTTAATAACTTACTATCAGAGAATATTTTGTTTATATATACGTGTGTGTGTGTATTAGCTGGGGTCGTGTAAAAGTTTCTAAAATGAGACTGTAAATGGAAAACCTTGATAAGCCCTTTTCCTAACCATGGCCCATGTGATGCCCCACCGTTGATCATCTATCTACTCTTCCAATTGTCGAATACAGAAAGCAGATTCTATAAGGAATGGAATTATGGAATCCAGGTCTATTTCTTTGTTTCTCATAAGATGTTTTTATTCTGTCAGTGACTCTAAAATGAGAAATCTGTATATAGTGCTCTTTCTAAATATAGCCTTTTAAAGACACCGGAGAAACATGAATTTTGGATTTATTTACCTTATTATTCAAAGTATACAATCATTGTGTTGTTTTCACAAGTTTTTATTGTCTAAAAACAAATACTTAGAATATTTATACTTTAGAATAACAAGATAATCTATAATAATCAATTTGTTAGAAAAATTACACAAAGCAAATAAGTTCATAAAGAGAATTGTTATTTAGTCCAATCGTTCAAATCACAGTCCTCCAAGACTGTGTTAATTCTTTTGCTCTCTCAACACTCCAGGTCCTGGCACATTTTACACTCTGACATTTCACAGACTGCCATGCATGGTGCAGCTGGGTCTGTGGGCATAAGTGAGAGATTTGGTTCATGTCCTTGCCTAGTGCAGAGCATGTACCAGAGGGCAGGGACTCAACGCCTGCAGCATCTGTGAATTTTTGAGAGTCACTGCTTTTCATACTAACAGTCCCTTCACTTGCTGCTCACTTGGTTTGTGTTATTCATTGAAATGACTTACAGGAAAATAACATCAAAGTTGCTCTATGAAGGTGGTCATGTTGTTCTCCAACTGTATCAAAGACACGGAGGACAGGGGCTGGAGAGGGCAGGGGCTGGGGAGGCCAGGGGCTTGGGAGGTGACTCGTGGGTAACAGCACCTCAGCACAACCCTACCCTGTATCCTCCGCACTCAGACAAAAAGGTGGGCGTGGCTATGCCTACCCCTGTGACTCTGGTGCTCTGGAGAGGGGCAAAGGCAGGAGGATCCACAGAGCTTGCAGGTTGTCAGCTTAGCTCCAGGCTCAGTGAGAATAAGGCGAGGCATCTTCTGTCTTTCCTGTGTACTAAATAGGTGCGCACAGCCATACATACTTGTACACATCACACACACACACACACACACACACACACACACACACACATACACCACGTGAAACATTTTTATTAAAACAAGAAATTAGATGAAAAAGAACAGTCATACAGTTCAGATTCAAGCTACCTCTCCTAGTCAGGGTTTCTTTTGCTGTGATGATACATCACAAAAGCAAGTTGGGGAGGAAAGGGGTTATTTGACTTACCCTTCCACGTTGTAGTCCATCACCGAAGGAAGTCAGGATAGAAACTCAACCAGGGTAGAAACCTAAAGGCAGGGGCTGATGAAGAGGCCATGTAGGGGTGCTGTTTACTGGTTTGCTTCCCATGGCTTGCTCAGCCTGCTTTCTTATAGAACCCTGGACCACCAGCCCAGCAATGGCCTCGCCCTCAGTGGGCTGGCCTCTCCCATACTGATCACTAATTAAAATGCTCTATAAGCTTGCCTACAGTCACATCTTGTGGAGGTGTTTTCTCAATTGGGGTTCTCGTCTCTCGGACGACTCTAGCCTGACTCAAGTTGATGTGAAATTAGCCAGAGCAGTACATGTCTTGTGGGATGAAAAAAACCTGTAAAATCTGTTGTCCACACACACACACACACACACAAAAACATATGCAGCCAATAAGGCAATTAGACTTAAAACATGTTAAAATTATAAAATAAAAGAAAAAGAAAAACCACTGTGTGGTGAGACAAAGCAAAGGAAGGAGAATTGTGTGAGGCTGTGCAGCACAGAGAGCGGGACTCCGGGTCTGGAATCAAGGTAGAATTTAAAGCACGGAGAAAAATTAAATATTCATTACACATTATCCTAGACTGTATTCATCAGCTGCAAGTAACAAGAAACCCAATCAGTAGATGGGAAAGGACTTGTGCGTTCCAGAGATGTCATGCTGTTCTCAAAGACTCAGCTTCTCTATCTCGTCTCTCACTGGAGAGAGGGGCTTGGTTTTGTGCTCAGTCATGCAGAATAAGCAAGCATAAGGAAGGGGCAGGAGTCTGTGGAAAGATGGGAAACTTCTTTACCAAAATTGGATCCTGTGCCTACCAGTCTTAGTTGTGATGGAGCCTTAGGAAGCAATATCTGAAAAATGAATAGATTGGTGAATAAATAAGCCTACTCATATTGTGCATACATCGGGGAGAAGAGGGACGCTGGAAGGGAGCTGGCAGTCTGTCTGGGGCTTTCATCATTCATTTGTTATCAATACCAGAATTGTTTTTGACAATCGGACTTGGACATCCTCTGTAAATTTCCTCCACCACTACCTTCCACTGAAGGCAGGGCCTTCTCTCGTGTTGTTCTGTACATAGTGACGAGAATGCAATCATTCTCATGAAAGGAAATGCACTAGGATGTGTTCCGAGATCTTTACATCTCTCTCCACCTTCCCCAGCTGCCTCGTCCCCTTTTGCCTGCCTCTGTTCTGAGCCAGCCTGTGCTTGCTAGCTATCTTTGCTGTGCTTTCTTGTCTGTTCCCATCTATCATTCACCATTTTTTTTAATAACAGGACATTAGTTGAAAAATAAAAGCATCATCACCATTCTAGAATCTGGGAAGCCCGAGATCAGGATGCCACAGAGTCTGGCTGGGATCTTCTGACTGTCGGAATATGGCATCTCCACTTGCAAGGCTCGGGGACAGGACCAGTCTCTCTTCCTCCACTTCCAAAGTCACTAGTGTCATAATGGGGGTTTCATTCTCCTCATCTCACTTAACCTCAACTTCTTTCCAAAATCCCCCAACACCAAGCATGTCAGCTACGCAACAAAGGAAATCAGGAACTGAGTTTCCACGACATAAAATTTGAAGGACTCTTTCCGTCCACTGTTGGATACTTTTCAAATCCTCTGACCAACTGCCATTTCCACATCAGTGTCCAAGTACAGCAGATGTTCCTGCCTTTGGGGGTGCTCTTCCCAAACTGGAGTTAAAGCTTTCCCTTTCAATGAGTCCTTGCTTGCCAGCACACACTTGCAACACTGCATGAGAAAAGCCCCACCCATCACCCCGGCTTCAAAGCATTTCTTTCTCAGTCTTCCCCCTTAGATTGATTCTTTGGTATCATTATCCTTAGACAGAAGCACAAGAACTGACAGGGAACACAAGTGCAGAGAGTGTTTGATGTATGAATAAATGGGTGAACTCTATCATTTGACACTTCCAACGGCACTGCCTGGAGGGCACCTGGGGAACAAAAGTTGGAGATGTTATAAAGAAAATACATCCTGATCCGGGTGGGAAATTGTAGCATGCTTCTGTCAGTGTTTAGTAGGTTAAATGCCCTAAACAGGAGCAGACAGAATACTTGAACAACATGGTTAGCAGGCCTAACAGCATAGAAGAAATATAAAATACCGCAGAACACATTCTTTTATGTAGACTTATGGCAGATGACACGTACAAAAGTAAGCTGAAATTTGTCACAAAGCACAGTGAAAAAAATCAAAGCAGAAATTATATGAAGGATAGATTCTGATGATAATATAACAATAGCAAACTAGTAAACTATAACTGGAGACAGGGGCTCAGTGGTTAAGAGCACAACTACTGAAGACCCAAGTTCCATTCCCAGTGCTCATACCAGATGACTAAAACTGCCTGTAACTTCAGCTGCAGAGGCAAAGGGGCCACATCTCTGGCACGTGTGCGTACATGCGCACACATACACGCACGCAATGCACTAAAATTATAAAACAATATAATTAAAATGTATAACTGGAAATACTCTCAATAGGTTTCATTTAAAATATAGGACCACATTTGAGTTCCGTTTTAGAGGAGCATAAGGTGTGCATCAAAGTTCTTTTTTAATTTGGATATCTAAACGTTGTAGTGTGGATTACTAAACCATGTGTTCTTTCGTCTCCTGTGTGCTCTGTTTCTACACTGGTTATTCTCAATTCATCTATATTTGCACCAATAGTTACTAGTGTCATAGCTTCATCATGCTTCCAAGTATGTTAAAGTCTTCCAACTTGCTTCTGTCCTCAAAGTCATGCTAACTTTTGCATTTTTATATGAAAATTTTAGCCAACTAGCCAATTTTACAAGAAGAAAGCTTTCTCTGATTTTTCTTAAGATTGTGTTGAGTTTGAGGGTGAGTCCGGGAGCAACCGACACTTTAGTGAAGCTAAGTCTTCCAACCTCTAGGCACTGTGTCGCCTTGTTGGTTCTCAACTTCTCATAACATCTTGGAGTGTTGAGTTTACAGACCTTTCAATTTCTATAGACTTAATCCTATGCACTGAATATATTTGATGCTATTGTAAGATATACTTAAAATTTCTAAATTTCTACTTGTTTGTTGCTAAAATATAGGAATATAGTTAATTTTAAAATGAGTGTGTGGTGATTCTTAAGCCTTGATAAAAGTATCTTACTACGTCTAATGTGTGCATGTGTATGTGAGTGGTATATGCAGTGCGTGTGTATGTGTGCGGTGTATGCATGTTTTCATTCACCTGTGTGTCAATGTGTTGTCGGAGGTGGATGTCCAATGTCTTTCTCAATCTCTCTCCCTGTCTCTCTGAGACAGGATCTTTCACAGATCCTGGAGCTCACCAGTTCAGCTTGGATATCTGGCAAGTGAGCTCAGGGATAGGCTGGTTTCTGACTCACAGCACTGGGGTCACAAATGTGCTGATTTTATGTGGGTGCTCCACACCCAGGCTCTCCTGCTTCTGGAGAAAGTACTATACTGAGTCATCTCTGCACTCCCTCTAGTAGTCTTTCGAAGACCATATACATACACATATGCATATACATATGCATATACATATACATACATATACACATATGCATATATATTTACAATTTTGAACATGGGATACCTTTTTATTTGTTTGTGGATTTGTATACACGTATGCACTTTCTTTGGAGGTACAAATAGCATTAATTGAAGAAAGTAGTATATTTTCAATAGAATGGTGGAAAAACTGGATATCCATACACGAATGAATGAAAGTAGACACCTGTCTCCCACCAGATACAACACTCAAGTCTAAATGGATTAAATGCTTAAACACAAGGCTTGATACCTTGAAATGCCTAGAAGAGAACATAGAGAAAATGTTTTAAGGCATTGTCACTGATAAGGATTCTAGAAGGGGGTACAACCCCAAAGCATTAGAAACAAAAAGAAAGAAGAAAAATGGGAAGTCATCACACCATAACATCCTCAGGCAAGGACCAATCAACAGCGAGGAGAGACAACCTACAGAAAGGGAGACAATATATTCAAGCTATACATTTAAACAAATACTATATAAATTAACGCAGTATATGTCAGGAGCCATCTGGGAAAAAATAAGGCTAGTAGGTGGCCTTCCTGGAGGTGACACACTGCTTTTGCATGGTCTGCTATAGTCGAGCTCTATGAAGCAAGGTCCCAAAGAGACTTCATCTCAGGATTGCTTCCTGCAAGCTTCCATGCCTTTCCTGTCATTATTAAATTAAAATAATAGTTCCTGGGGATTATCCCACCCTATTGAGCAGATTTCCTGCAGATCAACATAAAGATGAACGTTCATGAATTAATGCTGTTTAGATGAATTAATGACTTAATAGAATTCTTGATTTGATTCAAATAATTTCAGGAAGAAAGTTTTAAGAGACGGTGTTAGATGTTTTGCTAGAAAGTTGTAATAAAGGTAGAATCAAGACTAGAATGTGCCCACTACTCATATAGTAAGTAAAGGATATATGATAAGAAATATAATGATGTCTCATATTTACGCTAAAAAGAGAAATAGACTTGAAACAAATTTGCATTAAAGGAAAAGCATTCATGTCCAAGGATGAAGCCATAGGTGTGCACTACGGTAAGTCAAGGCTATATGAAGTTGTTGCTTTGAACTTATAATGAGCACAGAATGAAACACTGCATTGAACTTAATATCAACATCCTTTTGTAACTCCCTTTTGTGTGACATTTTATCTAGGAGCTATCTTCTAAGAAATTTTGTCTATAAAAAATGCCAGTGAAAAGAAATAAAGATGACAGTTTGGCTTGAGGGGCTCTGTGCTACCCACCCAACCACAAATCCATCCATGCATCCAAATGTAGGGATGTACCCATTTTCTGTTTCATCAGGTGTATATGTGTCTCTGTTAGTGACATCTTTCCTTTTTCTCTCTGGTTCAACCAGCCTGGCCAGTGAAGGGCTTCTGGCTGCTTGACCAGAGAAGAGAGCCATCTATCAATAAATCCTTTTATTTAATTCCCCACTGCTAAATAGCAAGTGTTAGTCACCAGATATTAGCACTTATTTAAGGACAAGAAAGAGTTAAGTTTTTAGCACAGAAGAGTAATAAAGAGTTAAGTTTCCCCAGTGCTTACTGAAGCAGAGAACAATAATAAAGAGCTAATAAAGAGTTGTTTTCAGCACTTAATGAATTATAGAGAAGTAATAATTATAAACCATTTGTACAACATTTAATAAAGCACAGAGGTTTATAAAGTAAAAATAAAGCACGAGAGAGATAATGAAAAAAGAAGCCACAGAGAGTTAAAGAGAAAAGAAGTCAGCGGTTTTCAGCCACAGAATAAGCAAGAGAGTGTTAAGTCTCCAGAAGCCAGCAGTTAATAGCATCCAGTACAGTTAGAGAAAGTTACAAGGCCACAGATCATCAGTCTTTTGGCCCTCGTCCAACTCTGTGTGCCACCTCAGCATGTTCCCCTAAGGCTGGGCAGGTCCTTGGCAAATATAGAATATTTACAAACATAAACTGGATATAGAATGCAAAATAAGCTAAAAAACTCAATTGCAAAATCAAGTAACCTGACTAGACAATGGGCAATAGACAAAGATTTTTTTTTTAACATACAAATGCCCCACGGGTATATGGGAAAATGACTAACAGTAACTGATTATCAGAGAAGTCAAAGAAATCACCTCACCCAGGGATGGAAGGTTATTATTAAAACCACCAAAGCTACATGACGGTGAGAATGTGGGCAAAAAGGGAACTCTCACACGTGCTGGTAGGAATGAATGTTAGCACTGTTACTGTGGAAAAGGATATGGAATGCCATTAAGTATTTTAAATAGAACTATCACATGAACCAGTACATATCCAAATACAATTACATCAGTATGTTAACTACATCTGCATCTCATGTTTATTGCAATACTGTTCACAATAATCAAGACATCAAAACAACTTAACCCATCCATGAGTGAATGGGGTGGTCAGAGAAAGACAGTTATACACAGTGCAGTATTATTTAGTTGTGGAAGAGAATGACATCTTGTCGTATGTGACCATATGGATGATGGTTAATGCTATCTGTCTACTTGATAGAATCACTGGGGATAGGAAACTGAGAGGCTGTGGAGAATTTCCTCGATGATATTAACTGGTGTGGGAAGATCCATCTTAACTGTGTGTAGGACTAGCCCATGGAAAGGAGATCCTGGACTCTGTAAGGCAGATGAAGATGGGGAGTAGCATGCAAACTTTGACTACTGTCTGCTTCTTGACTTTGGGTGCTTTGTAGCCAGTTCTGAGGAATTCTTGCTGTCTTGACCTCTCTACAATGGTGGGCTGTATCCATAAACTCGTGAGCTAGAATAAACTATTTCTTCCTTAAGTTTATTTGTAAGGATATTTTATTACAGAAACTTAAAAAAATCTGAATACAATTGAATGCCAGTGTGTTAAATGAAATAAGACATTAGCAAATAGCCACTTTCCTAGGTGGAATAGAAACACTTGACACAGTAGAAGTTGAAAGCAGAAAGGTGCTCACCAGAGGCTGGAGAGATCCCAAAGGATGTAAGGATGGAAAGAGGCCAATCAATGGATAAAGTTAGATACAACTGAGAAACACAGTAGCTTGACTTTAGATAATAATGGGCTGTGTATTTCTAAAACACAGAAAAAAGGAATTAGAATGTTCAACAACAACAAGAAAAATGGATGTCTTTAGCATTATTGAAGTACCACATACTGCTACAAAAATATGTAAAGTTTTATGCTGTATAAATCGTCTACAGTAAATTTTTGTTTGTCTGTTTTTTGAGACAGGGCTCCTCTGTATAGCCCTGGCTGTCCTGGAACTCACTTTGTAGACCAGGCTGGCCTTGAACTCAGAAATCCGCCTGCCTCTGCCTCCCGAGTGCTGGGATTAAAGGTGTGCACCACCACGCCTGGCGACTACAGTAAATTTTAACTTTAAAAATGGGAAGAAAATTTAAACAGATGTTTTAATAAGAATATATAGCTAGCAAGAGAACAAGAAAAAGACATAGCTAGCAAGAGAGCAAGAAAAAGACATTCGACATCAGGAATCACTAAGAGAATGTGAATTACAGCCACAACACCATCTTAGCATGTCAGAACACAAGAAAGAATTACAAGAGGAAGGACCACACAGGAGGGCAGGCAAGGGTATGAAGCAGTCAAAAACACGTTGAGAACTATAGAATACATTAGGAAAAGTTTGTTTATCCTTTAAAAATAATGTGTTATGATCAAGCCAGTCCATATCTAGAATTTATGCATCATAATGAATGGACATCCCATATGGTAACCCTGCAAGTGAATATCTATAGTAGATTTTTAGTAATGGCCCAAAACAATATAAATGATTATAAGCAGGTATTTGTAGAAAGCAAACCATAAAGTGGAATACTGTGGGCAATAGAAATGAGGTAATTCTTGATACACCAAACAGCATTTTAATCTGAAAATGATGATTCTAAGGACAAGAAGACAAGCCACAGAAGGACGTTTACAAGCCCAATATTAAAATTAAATGCGTTGCAAAAATCTATAGAAACTCAGAGCCAATTAATTGTTGTCTGGGGGTTGGGTAGGTGGGGAGAGCCATGGGGAAAGGATTACAAAGGATTAAAACTTGTGAGGGAAGGGTCTATGCTCATTATTGTGACTGTGGTGACAACTTCATATATGTGCAAACAGTTTTTAAGTCTTAGTGCATATGTGAATACATTAGTTATTTTTTACAAAGCTTAAGAAACATTACACACATCAAAAATAACATGGGTAGTGAGAATACTATTAACACCCTATATAAGATTACAAAGGATTAGAATTCAGGAACTACTCAAGGCTCCAAGAAAGAAGGTTGGCTAATGGTTCTAGAGAAGTGAGTAAAAGTGCAATCAGGAATTTTACATAAAGGATGCACAGGTAACTTTCAAGCATGATATTATACACAAAGGCAAAAATTTATCACTAGCCACAACTGGTTTATTATAAATTGATGCATTTACTTTTTAGAATGGCTTGCTACTGCCCATGAAAAATGAATATGCTCAACTCTACAAACTCTATCTACAACCTTCTATTCAACTATTTGCTATACACCTAACTAAATTATACACATCATTCAGTGTATGTGTTTATAAGAAAGGATTCTTACAGAAACATAATCCAAATAAATACTATTCAAGGAGCAATCTGAATACAAAGCATACACCACAAGGTACGGCCACATACAGTTTGTAAGCACACACCACACCACACCACGACTCCTTTGGAAATGTAGTGGGGTAGAAGATGCAGGGTGTAAATCAATCCTGACCTTTTACAATAAGTTTCAAAAGCAGGCAGAACTGAAGAATTATCTTCTAGAGCTGTATGCCTAAGTAGCAAGTTAAGAAAACTCAACAAACAAACCTACATCAAATCAAGGGGAGATGAGACAATGACTCACTCAGGAGTAATCTTTGTGTGAAGACAGAAACCTGGAAAGGTTCACATAAACACATTCCAAGTATGGTAGTTTTCTGCTCCTCTTTGGGGCTTTGGTTTTCTGTCACCACATTGCTGGGATTGCACATGTATACTTGTACGATACTTTTAGATTGGTTGACTTCACAGTTTGCAACCATTTGAGGGGTGGAAGAAAAGGTATAAGATCATGTCTAGACTAGCTACAAGGCCGACACGGTCACCTCCTCCAGGTGAAAGCTTAACACCTGTAGTTCAGCATCATCTGGCAGCTCGGATGGTGGTGGAGGCACGATGGACGATGGTGGTGGAGGCAGTTTGGGGACTGAATGAGTGGACCTGAATGCCTTGTATAGGACCTGGTCCATTGTAAACTCCAATGACTAGTTTTTCCAATTCAGTACTTTCTGCACTAATTCCCATACTAGGCGCGCACACACACACACACGCACACACACACACACACACACACACAGAGAGAGAAAGAGAGAGAGACAGAGACAGAGACAGAGAGACAGACAGAGAGAAAGACAGACAGACAGACAGACAGACAGACAGAGAATGAGTTAAAAATATACTAGACAAATCTTCAATAAATCCTCAAACCCACTACAAACCTCAGTACTTGCAAGGGTTTACTGATCAACCATGTGTTAGGATTGCTGATCTAGGCAATTGATAGGCTGTGGTGGTTTTATTTCATTAAAATTAACACAAAGTCACACTGAATACATAAACATTAAAGCTCACACAGAGACCATACACTTTTGTTTCTCTCCAGCTCCTCCTTCTAGCCCTTTGAGACTGGGCCATTCTAAGTAGCTCCAGGTGTCTTAAAACTTGCTGCACAGACCAGGTCAGCCTCCAACTCATAGAGATCCTCCTGCCTTTGCCTCCTGTGATGGTTTTTATATCCTTGGACCAGGGAGTGGCACCATCTGAAGGTGTGGCCTTGTTGGAATAGGTTTGACCTGGTTGGAATGGGTGTGTCACTGTGGGTGTGGGTATGAGATCTTCACCCTAGTTGCCTGGAAGTCAGTCTTCCACTAGCAGCCTTTGGATGAAGACATAGAACTCTCAGTTCCTCTTGCGCCATGCCTGCCTGGATACTGCCATGCTCCTACCTTGATGATAATGGACTAAACCTCTGAACCTGTAAGCCATCCCCAATTAAACGTTGCTTTTTATAAGACTTGCCTTGGTCATGGTGTCTGTTCACAGCAGTAAAACCCTAACTAAGACACCACCTAAATACTAATATTAAAGGTGTGCCCCACTAAGCTGGGCTCCAGACTACACTGTATTAAAGGTGGATTGTTCTGAATCTGCTACAATAGAGAAGGGCTGCACTCAATCTCAAGTTATGGTTTGATAGCGATGCTTGTGATTTTGTAGACAAGAAATCAACTGGGTACCAGGTCTTTAACTTTCTGTAAAATAGCTAGCCAATCAAAGCTTCCTCATTGTATATAAGGTTTTGATTTTGTTTCCCACAGATCCTTCAGGCACTGTGGAAATTTCTGTTGTTTGCAGCTTATGATTCTTTCTCTGCAATTCTTTCAAGTCAGAGGCTACATGATCACTTTTATCATCTTGTTCAGAGCAACCTCAAAGACAAGGATGCTGCGTGTGGGAGAACTTACTCTGAAGAACTGTGGGCGACCTCCAGCGCTGCCTTGGAAACAACTCGGAATCCTATGCTAGAGATCTGTATTGTCTGCACTGGCTCTTATCACCCCACATAATTTCAGATTCCACACATCATGCTAATTTTTTTGTTCCCTTCTCCTTAGAAATGGATTCAGCTCCCTCTGGCCCCTAAGCTTGCATAGATGCTCATGAAATAATCCCTTATTTAGGCCAGCTTGTCATTTCTAACAAAACAATTGTGGTTTCAAGTAGCATGCAGTATAAAGTCAATTATTTGCAAATTAATACTAAAGTAATTGTCAATTTCAAAGTTAAAAAAAAGGAAAACTGGGCTGGAGAGATGGCTCAGCGGTTAAGAGCGCCGACTGCTCTTTCAAAGGTCCTGAGTTCAAATTCCAGCAACCACATGGTGGCTCACAACCATCCGTAACGAAATCTGATGCCCTCTTCTGGAGTGTCTGAAGACAGCTACAGTGTACTTACATATCATATAATATAATATAATATATATATATATATATATATATATATATATATATATATATATATATATATAAAGGAAAACTACATTTATTTTTATAATGGTCCTGTCATATTCTGAAGACTTTACCTGAATAACCATTTGGGCTTTCAGGTCAGAAACCAAGGAAGCATATTTAACTTCATTTTCGTTAATTGCAACGTAAAGAATTATCTATCAGAACAATTTTAAAAAGAGTTAAAAGTACTTCCACTCTTTATCCTGTCTGAATCCTAAATATAAGGATTTCTAGTGTGTCCAACAATGCTGTGAAGGTCACTGACCACTGGCTTGGAATCCAGGGAAATTAGCAAATCATTTACCCTAACTTTCTGTTGAATCAATTTTAGATTATTAGATACAATAAATTATCACAAGCTACTAAAGCAATACAAAAGCAATTCATCGTTCGTTGGTCAGAACTTTGACTCAGATCATCATACATCACCACGTCTCCATGACTGGATGAGTATCTCCAGGGGTGAGACCTTCCCTTGCTTTCCCTAGCTTGTACAGGCCACTCCCATCTGCGGCTCTTGCCTTCTTCCATCCTGAAAGCCAGAAGAGGTGCCCAGTCCTCCTCACATAACATCATCCAATGAGTCCTTCTGCCTCCCTGACCAACTGCTGAAGAACTTTGTGATTACATTGTGCCTACATAAATACTCCAAGATAATGTCCTATTTTTTTTATAATACTAACTAGATATCTTAATTTCCCTGTCACTGAAGATACAATAATTACCACAGACATATTCTAGGGAGCACATTATGCTCCTCTTCATATAGGTAACCGCATGAGACTTACATCTATAACTTTAAAAACACCAACTCCCACAAAGACTATGACATGAGGATGAAGTCAGGTTCATTTGGGGGAGGGAGGAACTCTCCACGACAGTCACACGAAGAGACTGATGCTCCGTTGATGCTGCTCACACAGCAGACTTTGTATTGTTCAGTTTCATTCCAATCTTTCAGGTAATCCTGCTCCCCTGAGAATGAGTCTCATGAGACTGCCAACTAGTTGCCTTCTTCTGGGTGAACACAAAATGTTCAGCCAACATAAGGCAATAGAATTTCCTCCTTATAGACTGAATTGTGGTGAAGAAAGAAGACTGAAAAGGGTGGGGATGGATGGTTGTTCTGTCTCGGTTTGATTCCCTTGCCTAAATCAAGAGAAAACACTAACTCCTGCAGTTCTTTGGAGATGCCAGATCTTTAATGCTGGCAGCTACTTAGCCTTCCAGTGAACATCTCTGTAGGGGCCACTTCCATGTGTCTTTCCAGGGCTCCTTTGAATTTCTGACTGTGAACTACACTGGCACCTTTTCTGACTCTGACTCCTCCTCCTCCTCTTCCTCCTCCTCCTCCTCCTCCTCTTTTTCTTCTTCCTCCTCCTCCTCTTCTTTCTCCTCTTCTTCTTCGTCGTCGTCGTCTTCTTCTCCTTTCTCTTCCCCTTCCCCTCCTCCTCCTCCTTCTTCTCTTCCTCCTCTTCTTCCTCTTCCTCCTCCTCTTCCTCCTCATTTCCTGTTTTATAGCACTTCATTTTTAATCACTCTTGTTCATTATTTAAAATCAAACTTATCCTGAGTGCTTTACATATTTAACTATATAACGTCATATATATTGCCAATAGAAATTAATGTTTATGGAAATCACAGAGAGTAGTAGAATAATATCTTATACCCAGATTTTTCTAATGCCAAAGCTTCAATTCTTCCTACCTTACTATACCAAACTCCATGGATTGAAACTTAATAATATGAATACAATTCTAAGTTCATAAAGCAGGCCAGTTTTCCCCTTTTGCTTTGGTAAAAGGTTCCAAATAGAAAAACTGACAAACCATGAAAGGTCTTCCTTGTGTTAAATCTGGTGATTTCACAGAGCAGCAAAGGGCTTGCAGATTTAGGTGTTATGTTTGTTCTATCCATGAGTCAAAATCTACACAACCCAACACGCACACACCCAAGGCTTATGTGTACTTTTTGTAAATACACTCGTAAAATCGGAACATCTGGATCACACATAAATCTTCTCTATCTTACATATAGGAAGTGGCAAATATATTGTTGCATCTCCCTCTGTCTCTTTTGTTTGCTTTTGTTTTTGTTTGTATTTTTTTTTTTACCAACATTCTGAGTTTGTGTTCCAATCCCTCTGCAAAAAGGAGAGGCCATAATTCCATTTAGACTCTAACCGTTGCTTCCTTTTTTCTCTGAGCAAGTTACTTAATCGCAGTCAGATATGCTAACTTCCTTTCTTGTAAAAGATGAATAATAAACCTTGGATAACAAGTTAATCTTGAACAATGGTAGTCTAAGTCTGCCTGACAAAAAAACTTTATAATGTTCTAGAATTATTTGAGCAATTTTTATGTTTCTAATAATGACATCTTCATTTGGGAAACATTATTATGCCTTTTACCTGATATTAAATTTGGTTCATGACCTAACTACACCACAATGAAAGATTATGTGAACTAAGTATTCATGCTAACTATAATCCTATGATGGCAAAATAAGTCTCTGTTTATATTTATGTGATATGATATAAAATCAAAATAGCTTGGACATAAGCAGAACAATCAATTTCTTTATTTGGCCTGGTAAAAGAAAAAAATAAAACAAAACCAAAAAACCTAAGTGCTTTCACTCCTGTGCATGATGATGTTCGATTTACTTCAGAAATTCTTAGCAATCAAGTAAATAATATAAAAGTTGGAATTTACAAGAAAAAACTAGAATATGAATGTGTATTTACTATTTAAATTTTTTTTCTCACTCCTGAGTTGATGGGAACTGGGGACAGAGACAGCAGAGCCTCACTGATTCAGGTTCTTAGTTGCGTCCTATAACAATGAAGTATAAGCTACTGTCATGGCACTTACCACTTGAAAAACTCTGGCCAAGTTACTTACTCCTTTTTGACATCTACTTATTTGGAAAAATGCAAGTAATATATACTGCATTATATATGCATTCTATATGTCATCTCTCTTCTTCGTTAGGTATTGTTGTGATGATCAGATAAGAATGACAAGAATGAGCCAGGCATGGTGGCGCACACCTTTAACTCGGGAGGCAGAGGCAGGCAGATTTCTGAGTTCGAGGTCAGCCTGGTCTACAAAGTGAGTTCCAGGATAGCCAGGGCTACACAGAGAAACCCTGCCTTGAAAAAAACCAAAAGAAAAAAAAAAGACAAGAATGTTTTTACAACAACGACAATAACAAAACCAATTTTTAAAGCAGTTCACGCTGGTTTTCCTGTCTACACAGCACTGCATGCTCATAGGTTAGTGAAAATATGCTATGGAAGGACTATCTTTCTCTGTACGCCCTGCGTCCTGCTGTGACAGTCTGTAGAAAGACGAAATACAGGCTTACCTCATGCTTGCTTATGGTGTAGCAAAGTGATTGGTGGCCAAAAGCAGCCAGTGCTCCATTCGACCATTCCAGGACAGCTGGACAGCTAAAGATTTTTGCCATTTGTACAATTCAGAAAAACCTGATTCTGAGATCGTCTTTTAGATTGTACGTGCATGCTGATTTCCTATTGAGAATGCTTTTCTAATCATCAAAAGTTTCATGTGTACAATTATAAGTGATCATTAGCATTAACTAATCAATAACCATACTTGTAAAGCATAATTACCTAGAAACCCCCACCGCCGTATCAATCCTGCATATGTGTCTAGTGACCAGCATGAATGACAAAAGTAACTAGGCATAATTTGGTGCTGTCTTTGAACATTATTTTCAATCACGGGTCTCTAATAATAGGGCAGACAAATAATAATTGCTAAGTGAGCAGTATAAACAAACCATAATGATAGCATGGAAAGGATAAGAAATTCAAAATTGCTGATCATGGTTTCTATAAACAACTGATTTACTTTCCTCTTAAAATGGACAGAGAAAAAAAGAGATGACTTTTTTTAAAAAAAATTTACTTATCGTCAGGATGTTGTGAGGGTATACATAACTTCCTTTTATGTATGCGTGTATGCATGTTCACATAACGTGGACACACCTGTGTGTGGAGGCACACATGTGTTAGCATGTGCAGGCTCCACACTGATGTTAGGAGTCTCCCTCCATCATTTCCAACCTTCTATGAGGCAGCGTGACTTGATGAACCTCGAGTTCTTAGTTTCTACCCTCTGGCTCACCTCTCCTGGCTAGTGAGCTTGCTCTCAGGATTCCACCTCTTCCTCCTTCCCTGGTAGCCAGCATCCCCAGTCTTGTGAGCAGGCTGTAGAAACACTAACCTGGTCCCCAAGTTTGCCAAGTAAGAACTTTACCTGATGAGCCATCTCTTAAGATCCCACGTTTCTAAGAGGTGCCAACGGCCTCTTTTCCAAATGAGTGATAAATGAAAGATTCTCTCTTACTAGAGACTCCTGATTGAAAATAATGTTAAGGGAAGAGAAAAATCATACACACTTTTATCATTTAAGCTAGTCTTCAGGCCTGTATACATAGTAAAAGTCACTGTTAGGGAGGCAACAGGAGTATTCTAAGGGGTCTAGGAAGGTCCTTCCCAGACAAAGTCGATAACATTTGGAGTGTATGTGATTTTTAGTAGACTTTTAACGTATACAAAACTCACATTCACAAAGCTAAAACTGGAAAAGGGTGTGATATCACTGGGTGCTGACAAAACCTCATATTCTGTGGTCTACTTGTTTTCTTTTCTCCACCACTCACGCCCCCGTCTCTCTTTGAGACAGAGTCTGTGTAACCCTGGCTACCCTGGAGCTCACTATGTGGACAAGGCTGACCTTGAACTCAGAGATCCACCTGTCTCTGCTTCCTCACTCTGGGATTATCGGTATGGGCCCAGTGTTCCCTTAGTATTGGTATTCTGTTTGTATTTAGTGGAAACTTAGGAAACAATATACCCAACATTCTCACGGACTAAACTAATTGTCTATCTTTCCAATTCAGTGACATTTCATATGGAGGGGATGCAATTCACCACAACACAGATGTCTGTCTGACTTACAGTAGAAACAAAAGCCACACCTTTTCCCATTAATTTATTCATTTTACATCCTGATTGCTCCCCCATCCCAGTCTCCTCTCACACAGTCCCTCTGCCCATCCCCTCCCCTTCACATCTCAGAGGGTGAGCCCCCCCCAGTATCCTCCCCACTCCCCTCCCCCGACCCTGGCACATCAAGTCTCTGTAGGGTCAGGTGTATCCTCTCCCACTGAGGTCAGACAAGGCATCCTAGTTAGGGAAACAGGATCCACAAACAGGCAATAGATTTAGGGACAGCCCCCTTTCCAGTTGTTGGGGGACCCACATGAAGATTGAGCCCATACTTGGAGCCCAGCTGCTTATCAGAGAGACAGAACACTTCTATCTGTCTTAATTAGGGTTTTATTACTGTGAAGAGACACTATGACCAAGGCAACTTTTATAAAGGACACTTAATTAGGGCTGGCTTACAATCTTAGAGGTTTAGTCCAATATCATCATAGTGGGAAGCATGGTAGCACGCAGGCAGAAAAGGTGACGGAGCTGAGAGCTCTACATCTTGATTCAGAGGCAGCAAGGAGGGACTGTGTCACTGACCTTAGCTTGAGCATAGGAAACCTCAAAGCCCACCCCCACAAGGCCACACTTCCTCCAAGGCTCCACTTCCTAATAGAGCCACTCCCTATGGCCAAGCATTCAAACACACGAGTCTATGGATGTGATGCCTATTCAAACCACCACACTATCCCACTTCAGTTTTTGTGGGGGGTTCTTTGGTTGTATCTAGGAATCCAAAACGCCAGAGCTGATTAGCCAGAGAAACAGGTAAATTATCAATTTTACAAGTACTTGAAGATCTTCACAAATAGTAAAGTCTGAAGAAGTGACTGATACAGTATATATATATCGATGATAGTGCACTAAGTTCCTGGCATAGTCTGAAGAGATATATATGTAGGGGTATGTTTGAGAGTTATGTCACAGTTTATTCCAGTTCGTGGTATCCCCCAATTAATAGTATCTGGTGACTAAGGTTATTTTCTTATCTTGGTATGTAAAGGACATTTTCCCCACACAATATGGCTTGTTGAAATGAAAGAGCACCAATGGTCTATTCTGAAGTTATAACCTTTCAATTGATTTTAAATAGAAATAATAAATATACCATTCTGGCGCTTTTTGAGATGGTATGGCTTTACCTTCTTCATTTCAAGGTCTTCTAATTAGCTTTGGATAAGTCCTTTAATGTCTCTGTGCCTCTGTGGATCTTAAGTAAAACAATGATAGTCTTGCCACATTTGCATAGGGACTTTATGAGGAAACTAATTACTATTTGTACAACACTTAGAACGCAGTATACTTGGTGTACATGCTTGGTAATTTAACATAATTGCCAATAATAGAAGTATGAATCTGTTTAGAATCTTCCACTCACCGCTACTTTTTTTCCCCAATAACAAAACTTTTAAAATGTTCTGGGAAATCTCCTTAGCAGCCAACAACCATCCGTTCATTACGCGCCAACTGTGGTTTGTGCTGCAGACACAAAATAAACTTACATGGTCTCTGCCCTTCCAGAAGTTAATCTTTCTGTTCTAAATTTGGAATGCTTTTTTTTTAGATAGCAAAAGCTCAAAAAAAAAAAAAAAAAAAAAAAAACCAGAACAAAAACTACCAGAGGGCTAGGTGATTAATTTCTAATAACCTCACGGAAAAGCTCAAGTACTCTCAGATGCATGGAAGCGCAACAATCAATTGGGAATGCGTTTATTTTGAAATTTGTGACTGTGTTGATGCACATAACGTACTTGTGTAAAACAGGCAACACATTCCCATATCTCTCCTTAGAAAGCCTGACAGAATTTGTGAGGGCAATCAGGTGAGACCATGAAGAAGGAACTCGGGAAGGGATAAGCTGTCAAGAATGTTGGTGATTGACCTGGTGTGTTGGGAGAATACCTAGAAGAGCGAAGGGAAGAAGTTCCAATGACAGCTGGGAGCTGAGAAAAGACATTCCTGGCCAACGCTGACCTCAGGGTCAGCAGGGTCGGCAGGACGCGGAGGGGCGCACGCACGTCCCTGCAGCCACGCAGGAAGATCAAGCGAGAGCAACCACGGCGTGCGGAACGCGGGCCACACGGATGCGGGAGCAGGCCGAGCCCTGGCACTGTGCCCCCCGCCCGGCTCTGGGGCACCGGATGCCAGGCCGAGGAAGGATCTGGGGTGCTTCCAAACTAACGGTCCCCACGTCCCTCGCTACTTCGAGCTTAGCCTCCGCGGCCAAGCCCAGCATCCACGCAACAAGCAATAAGTTACCGCTACAACCCTGCACAGAGGGGCTCCCGCCCGCCGGGGGGCTTGACCGCGTCACTTCCGGCGCGCCCGCCCGGAAAGAGGCGGAGGTCGCAGTCCGGGTGTGCGGCTCCTGGGGACGCGCCGTGTCGGGGACGCGCGTGGAGGGCGGGCTCGGGAAGGGGGAGTGTCCGCGCGCCGCCGCTGCCGCCGCCGCCACCGCCGCCACCGCCGCCACCGCCACGGTCCCGGTCTCTGCCGGAGAGCTCTCAGCATCTCTCCCGGACACCCAGCCCCTCCGTGCAGCCGGACGCCGCGCTCTAGGGTCTGCGGGAGCCTAGCCAAAGCCTAGCCAAAGTTGCTGCCGACTGCGGGGCGGGCGGCGGGACGGCCCCGGTCCCCTCCCCTCCGTCATCCCTGCTTGCGGACTCCCGGGTCATGGGGAACACTGCGATCGCCAAGAAAGGCAGCGAAGTGGAGAGCGGTGAGTCGAGTCGAAGGCCCTGGCTGGGTTCCCGCCGGATGGGCCGCCGCGCGGTGCAGCGCCCTGGGCCGGTGTCCCCCCCAAGGCCGCGCGCGAGCCACGGGCCGGGCCTTGCAGTGGCCGCGGGGGCCGGCCGCCTCCTCCTCTGTCCCCTCCCCCACGAAGGCTCGGGGGTGAGGGCCAAGCCCCGGGGCTCACTGGAGAGAGGGAAGGCGGGCAGCGAGGTCCCTGTGATCCCCTTTCTTACTAGAGCGAGGAGGGCTGCCACGGTCTGGAACGCGTCCCCAAATATGGTCCTTTTGTGATCGCACCCTTAGCTCTTCTTTCTCCCAGAGCCCCCAACACCCAGACCCTCCTTTAAGGGAGCCACAGGTAGTACGTTTGGGTTGACTTGGCTTTTTCTCCTTCTCCTGGATGTATATCAGTTTTCTCACAAGGTGAGTGTCCGTGAGGGTCTCCAAAGGTGACGTTAACCCTTAGTGTCTAAGGCTCTTTCTTTCACCCAAGAGATTAGAGATGGCAGACATAAATACAAGCAGCAACTTTATCCATTCGAGGAAAAATAAGTGAGACAGCGTTGCGTTTACTCTAGACATCCAGGAATGTTCCAGGATGCCTGTAAAACTTAGAGGCATTTCAGAGTTGAAGTGCTTTCTTCCGAGAGCTGAAAGTTCAGACGTTCAGTACTGTGTACAAAATTTCAAGACAAAAGGGTCGTGGGAATTGAGTTTCTGTGTAGCAACTTGGTTTTATATGTAAGCATACACATATATGCGTGTTGTGTAACAGGCTGTGAGAAAATTGTGTGCCATTATTCGGCTCATATTATAATTTATAATTCACAATAATTAGAGAACGGTCCCTGACTTTTGTTACATTGCCATAGGTTAATGACATCTCAGTCCTTGAAGTAAGTCTGACAATTTGTTCGTGTTACTGTAAGTAACGTCTTCCATTGTGTCTGTGTTTATAACAGAAGAATGAAGCCAATCTTGTAATTAGCTTGAAGCAAACAGCTTTTGATTCTCATGAACAAAGCAGAGTTGAGTTGACAGAAGAGAGTCTAGCTATTGCTTTTGTGGAATGTAAACAACAGTCAGATTTAACGGGTTATGTTTCATCAATAAGGTTCGTTCCAGGGCATGGAACAGCAGGGCAAACTGTTGGTGAGCATGTGACAACTTGAAAAGCCGATGTAGAATTAGGACTTCCTTGTTATCTTAGTAATTGTGCAAATGTAGTAACTAATTGTACAGACTCACAAAAAATGAAGTATGACAAAATACTATATCCATGTAACATTGCTTTTCCCCTATTTCTCTTGTACAATGTATGCTAATTGTGTTATGAAAATATGCTTGATAGTTGGATCAGCCCAGTAATTTTCTTAGCAAGTGCTATCTTGCACAGTTCTTATATTTTTAATGATAGTCCACTCTCCAGCAGTCTATACACTTCCCCTAGACGATATGCATTTAAACTAGCAGCTATGACAAAGTCTTGTGTGAACTTATTTATAGAAACTGAAGAACATTAGAATCATTTGAAAAATATTGTGAAGTGTCGAAAGAAGACAGCAGATGTCCCATGGGATATAGGAGACGGTCATGGCTCAGCTCTCAGGGCTCACAGGGGGAAGTGTCAGCCAGGTGTGCTGGTGCTCTTCTGTAGCAAAGAAGTGGTACAATGTCATAAAACGTAATGACAGAACATGGCTTACCACTCTGTCCCCAACTCTTCTGTGTACTTTTCAGATGAATTATTCCTGAAAATTTGTGGCTCATATTTTAAATGTAATCATTTAAATTTCTCTTGATACACAGAATACACTTTAAGAGATACACTTAAGAGTTTAGTCTACGAAATCATCCTAACTCAAGACCCAACCAAGTGCCAGACCTGAAGAAACAAGAATTGAGATCATGTTATCAACGAGAGAGTAAAGAACAGCTCTGAGGCTCTGACTACCTCTGCATCACTAATTAATCTGTCCTCTCTCAGAGTAGCTACCACCTGCTTGGGTTTCCTCGTAGACCTGTGGACAAGATCCTAAAGTGTCACTTACTGTGTAGCATCAGGTGAAAGGCAGAGTGTCAGTGCTGGAGCTGAGAGTAAATTAGACCACAAGACGTTACCAGCAGCACAGTGTTTGGTTTGAAGAGCTAATTAAAGATAGGAAGGTAAGATTTGCAGTTTGATGAGGAAGTGCCTCCCACAGACAGGGAATTCTAGAGCTTAATTCTAAAAATACTCCCAAGGAATGAAGTTGGGTATAAAGGTAAATGAACAGGCTTTGGGGGGTTGTTTTTGTTTTGTTTGGGGGAGGTTGTTTTGTTTGGGTGTTTTTTTTTTTTTGTTTTGTTGTGTTTTTGTCAGTGTTGTTTTAGTTTGCTTTGGTTTGCTTTGGTTTTGTTTCTTGTTAGCTTTGAGCACCCAGGGCCTTGCTCCTACACCCACAAAATTAAAGGATTCCATTCTGATCATCACAGTTTCTAGACATAAATTACTTTGAATTCCTCAGAGAACTGGGTGTTTCAAAGAACAACTTTCGCCATTATATAAGTCTCCCATGTGTTTTTAAAATTACTCTTGAAATAAATGTCTTCCAAAATTTGAGTATACTTATTTTTCATCATTTAATACACAGAACCTTAAACTTTTAGAAACAGGAGGCTACAAGTCTCAGAGATGTGTTCAATCCTTGTAAGTCAAGAATGTTTTATTTTTGAGTTAAGTATGTTATTCACATAGCCTTATTAATACAAAAAGAAAAACAAGCAAACAAAAAAACTCCATGCTTTTTGTTCTTTTAAAAAATATATTACATCTCCAAGCTGTCTGTGGAGCTATGTATTACAGATGTAACTATGTCCAGGTCAATGGGTGAAAACTGCTGGGCGTTAATTCTCCCATGAGTAGAGTAGGAAAGCCACCCTCTACCCCAGTGGTTATATAATGGTTTTTGGAAATGACCTTGAAGCTTAGACTGGGTGAGGTGGCACACACCTTAAATCCCAACACTGGAGAGGCAGAAGGCTGATCTCTTTGAGTTCAAGGCTAGCCTGCTCTATACAAAGTTGAGGCCAGCAATAGTGGCATTGTGAGATATTGCCTCAAAAGAAAGAGAAAAGGAAAAAGAGACCTTGAGAGTAGGAAGAAACTGATCAAAGAAAGTCATTAGTAGATCAAGTTCAGCAAATGCAAACTTCTTAACGTTTTGGAGAACTAATCTGGCACTTGGCACACATTGCCATACATACATTTCAAACCCTGTGGAATGGCTCTGATGTTACCCCATTTTCAAACTGGATAAAGAAGTGCTGTGTAACTTGTTAAAGGTTGCATAGTAGTTAATCAGGGAGTGACATTTGAACTTGGGCAGGCTAGTCTCAGAGCCTCTGACCGAAGGGTCCTGCTGAGCAGTCTTTTTTGAGTACCCAGCTGAAAGTCAGGTTCAGGACACACAGAATAGCCAATTCATCGTTTAAGTTTATCAGTGATAACACACTGTGTTGCTTCCAATGATGACTCTATTTGGATAGGCTAACTATCTTAAATACGAAAGATTATCATTCCTGTACCATTTTCTGGATTCATATCATCATCTAAAACTGGGAGGAAGGGCTAAATTACTTTCTTTAATTATTTCATTTTCAATTTGGTAAAATGACAAATTAACCATATATAATTAACTTTCTGCTCTTAAAACCTTCATTGCTATATAGTTTATTCCTCATTTCTAACGTGTACCTTCCTGTTAGGTAGCAAGTCAAGAGGCCACTTGAGCTTACATTGCTATTATTAATGAATTTGGAATTTTGCATCGTACCATGATTTTTCAATCGACGATAGATATGGTCTCCACTTCGCTGCTCCGTGAAATGGTTTCTAACTAGATAGAGCTGTTGGGAATTTGGAATACAGCTGCACCACTGAAGAAATGATATTTTACCTTGCATTTGTCTAGATGGTGTTTGGTAGATTGACAGCCTGTTTTTGACAAGAGCTGTCTTTACATATAATAAAAACGCCAACCAACCCTTATTCTATAATTTTGGTAATTTGGTAATAATCATGAGTGTATTTAGATGAACAAAATTCTAGATATATGTTTTCTCAAAATCATCAGCATTTCTTATAAATAACAATTTATAAACATAGTGAACAAATTAAGATGTAGTAATTTGATATACTCACAAAGTTCCCTTTGGTGGAACTTAGTTATGAATATAAGTATATATATTTGATTGAAAATTTTTTAGGATCATTTGTTGACAAATGAATTTAGTTTTCTCTTGCTTCTTATGTCTTTGAACTTTTTATTTATCAGATTGACAAGTTTCTTAAAGGGTAATTAGAAGTAGAGAGTTGTCAGTTAACTGGCAGAGGTACTTGAAAATAGTCTTCTTTGGGTTAAAAGAGAAAAATCAGAATTATGAACTCGGCTTTGACTGATAAGCACATATGATCTCATTATTTCTGATTTTTATTTTTGTGTGGATTACTGTTTAGAATCATCTCCCATTTGGGAGTCATTTGTCCTGTTCCACTCAGGCTCCTCCGCAGGACACAGGCAGATTGCTGCTTCTCACTGCTGGCATCAAGAAAGCGGCTTGGGTAGATCAGTCATGGCTAAGAGGTAGAAACAGCCGGGAACGAGAGGCTGGGTAAGCCAGAATAGCTCAAGATTCTCATGGACAGTTAGAAGTTAACCACAACCAATTGTGATAGACCATCGAATTAACGAAGTAAAGCAATCATTATCATTTCTAAGTTTAAGACTACAGAGTCAGTTCAGTGAATAAACTGCAGACAGCAGGACCTGAGTTCACATCAGAACTCATGGAAAGCCAGACACAGTAGTGCACAGTTGTAATTTCTGTGCCTTTATGGTGAGAGGGAGGCCAGGCTAGGAGGATCCCTGGAAGTTAGCTTGTGTGTACTCTGCCCAAACAACAGAGGCCCTGTGTCAGACAAAGTGGAAGTTGCGGGCTGAGATTTTTCTTTGATCTCTGTTACACTCACATGCATATCGTGCACACTCACTCACTCACTCACTCACTCACTCATGCTCTTCCAAGACTATCTTGTAGTGGTGGCACACACCTGTAATACCAGGAATAGATGGGCTGAAGCAGGAGGATCATGAGTTATCAGCTCCCTCAGTCATATCACAGGAAACCTGGGCGCAGACATAAAATACTTTATAAAGCTTTTTTTCCTTGTTCTTCCATCCATTTACTCATTCATTTATTCAGTACACAGAAGTAAGCCTACGTGTTAGAGTATATGTGATGATGTAAAAATAAAGATGGGTTATATCCAATTCTAAAACAGCAACAACAAAAGTATTTCATGAAAGGTTAGCAGGGCAGCCAAGAGAAGGAATGGTCTTTTCCATTAAGACAGGGTCCAATAAAGACTTTCAAAGAGGTGGACCCTTAGTGGGATACTGAAATGAGAAATGTTTACCAAAGAGGCTATAGGAGAAAATCAAAGGATAGAAACAGCACACTATGTCACGATTAGAAAGACAATTGCCTGTTAGAACTAAATGGTAGACTCTGGAGTTGGTGATCAAGATTGTATAATGAAAGAACTCAGAAGACACGGGCCCCAGGGAAGACTAAGAATTTGATCCTAAAGACAACTACTACAGACTTTGAAGTCAGGGAAAGAGATTTGATAAAATTTCTGTTTTAAAAATAATTTGTTGACCTTGCTGTGGATATTTAGCTCTAGTGGCCTTTGGTGTGTTTTAGTGAATGGGATGCAGGCAATGAGTTGCTTTCCTGTAGCTCATATAATGAAAGGCTTGAATGTTCTATTATAAATTAGATTTACTGTTCTGTGTCTAAGCAAATGGTTTCGGGTTAAATTTAGGATTCTTTTAAAGACAGAAAAGTAGTAATTGAAATACTGCACTAGTTAGTTGAACTTAGTTCTGCCTTCGAAATCCAGTAGAGATGTGATGTCTTTTATCAGGCTTGCTGTAGTGAGGGATGGGCGTCATGCCCTATGGCTACACTGGAGATTCACATGTTGACTCTTTGGTGACTTCACAAAGCTTTTTCTTCTTCTAAGGCAGTTGTTGAATTTCAGTGTGAAAGTTTATGGCAGACCTAAACTTTTCCAAGTAGATATCGTCCTGAAAAATTGAGCCTTTGAGATTTGACTAATGGTCTCACTTTGTAAAATTTGTTTGTCGTTCTTTTTTAGTAGGTGACCACATAGGCATTCCTTGGCTTCTTTTATAAGGGCTGGCTCTCCTGGGAACTTAGCAGTCACGGATGTTCATGGGGAGAGTGTGTCTCCTCTCCAGCTGTAGCTGTGAGATAAATCATCCTGCAGCTCAGACTCACACAGAAAATGTCTGCATATTTGTCATTCTGTCCTCTGACGCTTCTCACTCAGGACTCCTGAGTGTCTGCTTCAGACTAGGCACTGCGCTTCGTATAGATGCAAAGAAAAGTGAGACTTGGTTCTTGTCCTCAAGCTGCAAGACTGCTACTCAGAACTGTCTGTGGCAAGTCATAGGACACATGGGCCTGGCCTCGGTGCTGGGCAGAAGTGAATTGTGGGGCTTTATATAGGGAAGAGTGTAGAGTTCCCGCGTGGTCTATAGTTGTCTGTTGAGTTCCCTGGGTCACTCCCCGCGTGGTCTATAGCTGCCTGCTGAGTCCCCTGGGTCACACCCTGTGTGCAGCACTCTGGTTACTGTGTTGCTCCGTTTGTTTCTCTACTGGGCAGCATGGTGTGTAGGGCAGAAACAGTGTCCAGTGTGTGTATTTTATTTGCAATAAAAACATGAACACAGCTTTCCCTTACACACTGCTTGACTGGATTGCTGAGTAAAAAGAAAGATGAAGCAAAACTTCGTTTTGTTTTTATTTGTATTTGAGGGAAGGTACGAAAAACCAAAAACTACTTTGGTTTTTCAAAAACTGATCTCTCCTGAGGTCTGTTATCCAAGTGTAAGTAGTATAACCTAATCTACCATTACTGGCTTGTTACGGGTCATATCATGCTACCTGCACTTTCTGAGACCACACATATACATACCTACCAGTGTACCTGGGAAGGTTGCTATAGCGTGGTTACATATGAGTCCATGGTGGGCAGGGAGATGGAAGAAGAGTAATTTGGAACAGGTTTTACATACAGTTTAATGAAAACACTAGCATTACCTTAAAAACAGGTTGCGGCAGAAAAATTGCCATGCTGTTTTCATCTCAGCTGTGTGAGCACACAGCTGCTTGATCCACCTGCGTGTAGAGAAGCCCTGCCAAAAAGTATTAAAGCACATTAGCAGCATCTGCATTATCTACAGTAAATTTTGAGTATTAAACAATGGGCAAAACTTGTAAAACTGCCGACATCTATGGCTACCATGGAAGTAAATGGGAGGGGACAGCGTGGGAATGAGAATAAGCAATCATTCATGTGCAGGGTGTATGCTTCAAGTCTTTGGATTAAAGACTAGTACCTCAAGAAGCTGCTGTTGTGGAATTGCTGGGAAACCTTCTTTACATCTCACTAGGGACCCCAAAAGCCCTAACCAAGGGTCTAAAGCCACTCTGAGATGCTGTGAAGCAGCTTCCCCAGCTGTCCTAATGCTGCCAACCTTCAGCGCAGTTCCTCAGCTGTGTGTCCCCAAGCATAAAAGTTGTCGTGCTACTACTTTATAACTGCAGTGTTTCTGCTCTTATGCATTGTAATGTAAATGCCTGCTAGTCAGGATATCTGATAAGCGGCCACCAAAGGGGTCTCCCAAACAGAAGCCATCGGAGGGAAAAGGAGGAATGCACAAGGCAGTCTGTGGTGTAGCCTCTTTAGCAGTTGAGGGTCAGTAGAAGCCACTAACATACCAGAAGGGCTTTGAGCGCCGCTGAGCGGCTTCTTTGTACAAAACAGTAACAGGACTTCACGCCTAGGGAACTTTGTCAACAATAAAATGACTTAGATTGATTTGACATTGAATATAGCAGAATTGTTTTTAAAAACTAACAAGTACATGTGGTGACAACAGAAAATTATGAGGCAGAGAACACACACAGTCAAGACTTTAGTATAGTTTCAACAATGTTATCCCACAGTGTTGGAAGATGCCTTTTTTAATGGTTCTTTTCAGTTGACTGTGTGATGGAGTTCCACTAGGCCAAGTTAAAAGTGGACCCCACATGGTTACATTGTACAAGCTGTGAAGGTTTTAAACCTGTGACAAGTGACAGAAGGGAATATCTACTCGTTGCAAGAAAATCCTCACTTATGATCCAGAGTGCTACAAGCACTTAAAACCCATGTACCTCTCCTGGACTTTCTCAGCCCGCCCACTCTCTGTCAGCAGCTGCCATATGTTCTTAGGCTGGTCACTCTGTAGCTGAAATATATTTATGGAGGGGCTCAGTTGCAGTACCATGACAGGCAAATTTCTTGTTAAACACCTTCATTCGTTATTTTGTTTTTGTTTTGTTTGTGATCATCAGCAATTCCTTGGTCAGGAATAAGAATCTTCCTGCTGTTCCTCTGTTGAAGTCTTACATGGATCTAATCCTCTGTGCCAGCTGGAAACAGGTCATCACCCTTCCTGCATCAGCAAAGAGGCCAAAAGAGGATCTTCTGGATAGTGTGCGTACCATAAGATTCCTTTTCCTCGCTTCAAGGGCGAGGCAGCTGAGTCCTAAGTGACCAGGGCCTATCACTCACTTGCTTATTGTTTATAAGTCACTTATTCATTGAATGACTGTAACAAGTTAAGGCTTTTTCTCTTTACCTGCTGGAGATGCCTACATAGTTAGCTTTCTGTACTATATGATTTAAAAAAAAAAACTCCTCGGCAGTGTGGACTTCATTAAAATCAGTTATTGAATCCTATTCCCCTGTATGATTAAAATTGCCATCTTCATAATGTACTAGAATCTAGCTACCTGGGTTGTAGGTAGTGTGGTTATGGTGGCGAACTTGCACTCTGATGTCTAGTCACCATTGCAGAAGCTTTTAGACTGAAACCTGTGGCTTTCAGTCCGTGTCACAATAGTCTTCCGCCTGTCTTCATTTTGGCATGAACAGTGCAGGAGTCATTGGTGTAAATCTTTCCCATGGACTTGTAGAGCACAGTCACAAATCCTGGGTCATCAAATCTCCATCCCCATCCTCTGGCTAGGGGGAAGGTCACTTGATTGTTTCTGTAAGTGATCAAACTTAAAGGAGACTTGTTCATAGATGCCAAACTCTGAAAGTGTGCAGATCACCACGCTCTGTCATCGAAGCCTGCTCTCCCCGCATCTTCATCATTATTAACCGACCCATGTTATACGGGGTGTATGTGCCCTTTTTAGAGGAGATTGTCATTATTAAGTAGTAGCCAGTCATTGACTACATCACATTTTATTAAACTCCTCTGGGAATGTATAGGTGATAATCTGACATCTGTGCCTAAGGTTGCAGAGGGATGAAGTCTGTCATGTAGGAAAGACCTGGTGTGCTGCAGATCCAGAATATGACATTTTCATCCATACAGGAATCAGAGAGCTTGCTCAGTGTCTTGACTCTAGAGTGTGCCAGGGTTGATGGCTCATGTATAGTGGAAACTAAAGTCACGGATGGTTTAATGGGTGATAAAACTAGCAAACTCAGGAGCTGGAGAGATGGCTCAGTGGTTAAGAGCATTTGCGCCCATTCAGAGGACTTAGGTTCAATTCCCAATACCCACATGGTAACATGTCTGTAACTCCTTTTCCAGATGAGCTACCACCCTCGTCTAGCTTCCATGGGCACCAGGCATGCACATGGCACACATACATTCATGAAGACAAAACATCCATAAATTGAATTCTATTTTGTGAGTGTTACAGGAGAATACTTTACTTTATCTGTACTGCGTTGACCATTTGGGGTCAGAGCTACTTGACCTGATGAGGTTGCTCTTCTTTAGTATAGTACAGTTTACTGTATTAAAGTAATATCACTTCTTTTGTAAAGGGTGCACGTGTGTGTCTATGTGTGTGTGTGTATACACATGAGTGCAGGTGACTAAGAAGGCCAGAGGTGTCAGATCCTGTTGAAGCTGGAGTTGTAGACAGTCTTAAGCCACCTGAAATGGATGTTAGGAACTTAAGTCATACAAGTTCTCAACCTCTGAGCCGTTTCTTTAGCCCCAAATTTACAATATCTAAAATGGGAGAAGAAAATTGGTTTTTGTGGGGGGAGGCGGGGCATGGTTGTAAAATGTTTTCCTTGACCTTTGAAAACTCCTTCTTTTGAAGTGTTTGTCACTCATCTGTACTACTGCTACCAGTTACTGCTTTTATTTAATCTGTGGCTTGCTTCGCATTTACCAAGAGCACGGACCTCACAATCTCTTTTGGTTTTTAAGCCTGGCATTCATTTTAGGCAGGTTCCAATTCTGTGTGGATAACTATTCATCATCACGGGGCCTCAGAAACCTTTGTTATCTGTAACCTCCTTCCCTGTACTTCACTCATCTCATTAAGAACCTTGTCTGTCATATGAACGAACTGCTCTCTGATTGCCAGGGTAGCTAGCAATTCTCTGATCGCAGCGTCTTCTTTCTGATTGCCTTTAACAGTTGTTCTCTGCGCAGCCACTCATTCGCACTTCATTTTCTTCTTACCAGTCAGGATGACATGGAGCCCAGAACCTTTGCAAGTCTTCATATCATATCTGCCTGATAAACCCAACTCTGAGAGACTCCGCTCTCCTCCTCCTCAGTGCTTTCAGCCGAGAATTGAACACTAGGAGAAAGCTATGCACAAGAATGCTCTAAATTCACTGTCATCTTCAAGTGGGCTGTCAGCAAGACAGTTGTCAGCAAGACAGTCAGACTACGTTTCTCTGAACAACTCTCCTTTATGATTCCTGTTTCATTCTTCTGTCTGGCTTCTGCACTATCTTCCTCTTCTAATAATAATCTAACCTCATATATCACAATGAAAACACCAGATAGGAAGCCAGGTATATCTCTTATCAGGTTTCATCCTCAGCTTATAGTTTAGAGATACTTCATATTGACCTATCTAGGAATCTTGGTAATTTTATTAATTCTAAGTTCTATGTGTGTGTGTGTGTATATGTGTTATTAGATTATTTTTGTTGTTACTCCTACTGTGACAATATCTGAGAATTTACAAGGAGGAAAGATTTGTTTTGGCTTATGATGTCAGCGATTCTCAGATCATGGTCAGCAGGCTTTGCTTCTTTGACCTATGACAAGGCAGAGCATTGGGTTAGTGTGTATGTGCTACAGCAGAACTTTACATCATGGCAGCCAGGAAGCAGAAGGATATAGGAAGGCTCTGGATCTCAATGTTCTTTCAACAGTGTGCCTCTAACATTACCTTTATCTGATTTAGGAAGGATATTCTTTGTCTCGCATACACAAATTATGTGTGTATGTATGGTGTATGTAGTATATATACTACATATATGTATGAATATGTAGTATATATACTACATATATACACATATATACATATACATACATATATGTAGTATATACACCATACATACATATATATACACACATATGAAAATAGTGTGAGCATATGCTACTTACATGTGTATTTCTCATATGTATTAGAGTCTATACATATAAAATAGAAAATGGGTGTCCTTGTTAACTTCAGCTGTCAGCTTCACATAGCTCAGAGTCATCTGAAGGAATCTTAATTGCGGAATTGCCCAGATCCAATTGGCCTGTGACTTTATGTGTAAAAGAGTATCCTGATAGACGACTGATTGCTATGTGAGGGTTCAGCCCACTGAAGGTAGCAGCATCCCTAAGCAGGGTGATCTGTGCTTGAAGAGCTGGCTGAGCGCGAACCAGAGAGCAAGCCAACAGTAAACAGCAGTATTCCACCATTACTTTTGCCTCCAGCATCGTGCTTTGAGTTCCTCTTCTTCATTCCATCAATGAAGCTTGTGACCTGAAAGTGAAAGCCTATCATCTTTTGTTTCCCAAGTTCCTTTTGGTTATGCCATTTATCACAGCAGCAAAAAACAAATTAGAACAATGGGCAGTCTGTTAAAAGTTCTTTTTATAGTTATGACTTTTGAATAGTAATCCAATATTGGCTATCTAGGAAATGTTCAGCTTGATTGTGAAATATTATCATTTTGGATCCTTTATGTAGAAGTGAGTTTTGTTGTTATATTTTGATATTTATGACTTTTTTGACTAATGTTTTCTAATGTTTTGTTTTCAAATGTTTGAGGGTTTTAAAATTTTTATTTATTTATTTATTTTAGTTTCATTGGGATTAGAATATATTTTGAAAGATATTCAGTCTTAAAAACTTTTGGACTTAGAGGGATCTGGGAGGGAGAAAGAAGGGGGAAGGAAAAGGGGGGTTGGTTCAGATAAAGGAGGAGATGGGGGAGAAGTACAGAGGGTCAGGAATTTGAAAGGAGGAGAGTAGCAGTGGGGGAGGGGGACTGGAGGTGGTCACTAGAAAGTCCCAGACGCCAGGACCCCAAGAGGTTCCCAGGATTCAACAGGGAGGACATTAGCTGAATTACCCAACAAAGGAGAGATTAAACCTGTAGAGACCATATCCAGTGGATAGGCATGGCCCCCAGTTGAAAAATGGGGCCACCAACCCACCTCAAAAATATTAATCCAGAATTCCTCCTGTCAAAAGGAAGTGCAGGGACAAAGAGTGGAGCAGAGATTAAAGGAAAGGCCATCCAGAGGCTGCTCCACCTAGGGATCCATCCTATATGTAGACACCAAACTCTTGCTGATGCTAATAAGCACTTGCTGACAGGAGCCTGGTATAGCTGTCCCCTGAGAGGCTCTGCCAGTGCCTGACCAATACAGATGTGGATGCTGGCAGCCAAACATTGGACTGAGCGTGGGGACCCCAGTAGAGAATGTAGGGTAAGGACTGAAGGATCTGAAGGGGTTTGCAACCCCATAGGAAGAACAGTTATCAACTAACCAGACCTCCCAAAGCTCCCAGCGACTAAATCACCAACCAAAGAATAAACATGGGGGACCCCATGGTTCCAGCTGGATATGTAGCAGAGAATTGCCTTATCTGGCATCACTGGTAGGGGAACCCCTGGTTACTATGGAGGCTCGATGACCCAGGGTCATCGAATGCTAGGGTGCTAAGGCAGGAGTGGGTGGGTGGGTGGGAGAACACCGCATAGAGGCAGGGAAAGGGAGGAGGGGATAGGAGGGTTGTGGAGGGGAAACTGGGAAGGGGGATAACATTTGAAATGTCAATAAATAAAATAACCAATAAGAAATGAAAATAAAATTGGACTTGATATATATATGGGATACCCGAGTATCACACACACCACTATGTAGGGGAATAATTGCTCCTGATAAATACCCTGTTGATTTTTGAAGAGTGTATATGCTCTACTTGTTGCTTACAGTGTTTTCCCATTTCTCAAGCATCACAGTTTTAGAAAAGTTGTCATGCTGTGCATCAGTGTTACTTATTTTTATTGATAATCTTTTATTGTTAATTATAGCTAATATTTAAAGTCTTACTGGATCTGTGTGCTTCTTTTCAATCTGCCAACGTTCATTTTAAGTTCTTCTGGACTTTAAGACAGATAATTTGTAGATCTTTGTCTTTTACAGTTACTGGTGTCTTTCCTTCTTCAGTTTGTCAGGTATTAGCTTAGCTCATCTGTTAATTCTGGCTAGTATGTGTATGGCATACTTTTCTCAGTAGGCTTTTAACTTCTCAGTACTTCTAGAATAATTGAGATTTTGCTAATCAGCTCTTAACACCCTCTGTTTTGGAGAGTTTCTGTATAGACTGAGGTAGTTGGTAATAGCTTAGGTTTTGCGCTTGTCACTTGTTTTTGTGTTTGTCATACAGCTGATCTTTGTGCTGTTTCAGATTCTCCTGTTTCTCTCTGTGCACTCACTTGTTGATTTTAAATTTGGTCATCTCTAATATCAGATTATTACTATATAAGTTACAATGAATACTAAGCCATGGCCTGCTATTCATCACCCACTAGTTTAGTCTTAGCTGTATTTTTAATTTGGAATATAATTAGAATTCCATGGCTCTTTATTATGGTTATTCCTTGCCATTAATTGGATGCTGAGGATAAAATCAGGTGACATACAGTGATTCCTAAGGTTTCCTGAAAACCAGCTGTCTGTCAAGGCCACTGAGTGTCACAAGACAATGACATTGACTACAGCAGGAAGATCCAGGACTCTTCTACTCTTCTGGACACAGATCTTAGAGATCATTGTGTTTTATTGGCAGGGGTATAATGTTGGCAATATTTTGGGGGGGGGGGGTTTGAGACACGGTTCTCTGTGTAGCCCTGGCTGTCCCGGAACTCACTTTGTAGACCAGGGTGGCCTCGAACTCAGAAATCCGCCTGCCTCTGCCTCCTGAGTGCTGAGATTAAAGGAGTTGCACCACTACACCCTGCTCAATGTTGGTGATCTTGAGTGTGGTACTTGAACTGGTTTCTAAGTATTTTTGGCACCCTTGTCATTCTCTCTCTCTTTTTTTTTTCATATGATCTGTGATTAACTTTGCTCTAAAGTTGCTCAAACCATCCATAGTACTCATTTCTGTGACTGAAAAAAGCAAGATAGACTTGGTATACTCACAACTGAGCAGCCCGTAAAAGTAAGCTTGACCAGTAGTTAATGCATAGGAAAGTGAGATAATAGAAATCAGTCTTGAGTTTGGAGTATTTTGGAATTAGGGCTTTTGTTTGTTTCTTTCTTTGTTTTTCATTTCTAGATGCAGAAACTTAACTCAAAGAACTAAAACAGAAAGGGAGGGAGCCTATGCTGGGAACCACCTGTGACCCTGTCAGTGCAGAGAGTAGAGGCGAATGGACCACAGGGCCAAGGCCAGTTAGGTTACATAATAAGATCTGGGCTCAAAAAAAAAAGCAAAACCAGAAAGAAAATATTTTTCAAGTAATTTGAGAGCAAAAGTAGTAAGATTGACTTTAGGCATAATAATATCTGAAATACTGTAATTATCCTTGTGTCTTTCTTTGTCTCTGCCTCTGTCAACTCTGTCTTAGATACTAATGTAACCGTCTCTGTTCCTCTGAAGGTGGAGCTGAAGTAACGTGAACACTGCTGCCTGCCACAGATGTGCTGCAGGCAGCACAGAAGCGGTCAGTAGGGGCTTGGTTTGTGTGTCAGAGCTCACCAGTGGAGTCCAGGAAGGGTGCTTTGGAGCGTCCCTCTTCTATCACAGAAAGCAAGAATGGGGGCTGAGTCCCCTGTGCCTTCAAGCGTGCTCTATTCTTTACCTGTTTATACTGGTCTACTGCTGGTCCCCAGCAAGGACATTCACTGTATGCTCCATCTCAGATAATGAAGCCATCATTCATACACATGAAAACACAACTTTGAACCAAACAGAGACCCCCAGACCCCACAGTCTGTCTGTCAGTCTCTGGGAACTTGCTCCAGCCCTTTCTGTATAGTACTCACCTTGATTTTCTTACAGTTTTGGTGCTGAATATTGTTAACTTCCATACTTACACCTTATGTAAAAATGTTGAGGGAAGCAGGAAAAAACCTTGATATTTATATAAACACACAAATGTAGGCATAGAGTTTTTTCAAAACCTACTTTACTTAGGGTTCTTAAATGCTTCAACTTTCCTTCTAACCCACCAATCAGAAGTAGGGGGTTAAAGAAGGTTAAATGGGAAAGTGGTATTGTGGACCCGTTTAAAAGTAGTTAAAGTGGTGTTGTGGGCCCGTTTAAAAGTAGTTCCTTAGGGCGATTCTTCTCTTTTATGTCAGGATACCAGCAGTGCAGTTCTATAGCAAGCACCAAGCCTGAGTCAGTAATGGTAGCAGGATTCAGCAGGAACAGCAAGGCTCCCTCAAATCACAAGTGGCCAGAATACCACAAGAAGTTCTTTGGTGTGTTTCTATAAAGTGAACACCAACAGAGACCAGTTCAGACCGGCTAAGACCAGCGAAGCATTACATAGCATAGCAATGCACTAGCATCCTCTCACTGTCTGTGGGGCTCCTTTTATCTTCTTTCTAAACACCATGCGCCCTCCCAAGGGTCTGTTCTCAGCACATCATCACATGTCCTCTCACAAGACAGCTTCTAGAAAAATGTTGCGTGACACAACTGAGTTGTTAAAGAAACCTTAACCTTCCACTTCACACAAATATACATGCACACACAAAATTCAGGAGGAGGTATCTAGTATAGTCAGTCATCCTGTTGAGAATTGCTATTATATTTATAACTTTATCATTGATCCCTTGTTCCTACCAACAGTGTATAAGATAAACTGGGTGTCTTGGCATGGTAGTAGTTCAGACAGTTACTCTTACACCACTGAGAGTTCCATAGTACTTCCTAATAAATGCTTCTTAAGCTGGAAATATTTTAATTAAGAATGTGTTGAGCACCATGACCACTCTGCTAACAGTATAGCATATAAGAGCATAATGAGGTCGGTTAGGAGCTGCATCTTACTGCCACTGCCTGGCATCTCAGGGAAGTATCTTAATGCATATTGCCAGTCTGAGAAAAGATGAAAATGCAAAACTTAAAATGTTAGTTTCAACTGAGTGTGTTACTTTTGCACCCTTAAAATGGAAACCTTTGTAAATCAGGGATCACTGGATTGCTGAAGTCATTTCTCTGTTTTTGTTGTCAGTATTGACATTTCCAGATGATACACAAGATTGCATGGCTCTGCAGCACACTCCGCATCCCCTTCTTACCGCAGGAAACGATGCCTCGCTGATGCCTCACCAAAGAAAGAAAGGTCTCTCTTGCCTTATTTCAGTGGAATGAGGGCTCCAGAGCGCCCAGTGGCATTCTCAACTGTGTGTCAAGGAGTTTATTATGATGATAGAAGCCCTCTCTCCCAAGGTCTTAGCTTTATAAAACACAAAGGCAGACTTTTTCCAGTGAATAAACTATGGAGCTATAGCCCACTGACTCTTAACATGGTTACGTTTTTAACACTGGATAGTTGATACTAGACATTTTCTAAATGCTATGGTTTCATAGTTATGGTCAACTAGACAGCTGTGGCACACTTGTCATTGTGGTATAAACAAATGCTGGATCAGTAGCCACAGCTTGGAAGAAAATGTAGGAAATGATAAAGCCCTGCAAGAACTAACTCAGCATTAAATTATCTATATTATTTTTATATCATAAAAGAGAATAAATATTGATGCAAAAACTCAGCAATGACTGAGGCACAGATTGATTCAGAAGTTAGTATCTGAGTGTAAATGGGTTTGAGGGATTCTTTCATATTTTTTAATGTTTTTTTTAATTTTATATGTGTTCAAACCAATATAAAGTTAAAATCTAAAGAGTTCTCTTCATAAATAACTATAAAATTATAATTAATAAAGCATATCATAGCTAGCTGTCTAGACTTTTCCCTTGCAGTACATGAGGGATGATAAATCTTTTTTTTTTTTTTTCTGTTTTTTTTGAGACAGGGTTTCTCTGTGTAGCCCTGGCTCTCCTGGAACTCACTTTGTAGACCAGGCTGGCCTTGAACTCAGAGATCTGCCCACCTCTGCCTCCTGAGTGCTAGGATTAAAGGCGTGTGCCACCACCGCCCCGCCTGGGATGATAACCCTTACGATTTACTATCATGACTGGTGGAATAGAGTAGTGAGGTCTGCTGTTAGCATCTCTGCCCTGCAGTTCACAAACGTGTTTTTGCAGTGGAAGAAATGGCATTTTTTCTGGTCCTTGGTAAGCTTTCTTTCCTGTGAAAGCTTTAAGGTTTCAGACCATGGATGGCAGGAGCCAGCAGTTGCTGAGCAGCTTGCTGACTCTTTAGTTTTGAAGCAGGCTTCATTCTATAGCTCAAGAGCTGGTCGCTAGAGAAAGCACCCAAGGAACTAAAGGGAACTGCAACCCTATAGGTGGAACAACAATATGAACTAACCAGTACCCCGGAGCTCTTGTCTCTAGCTGCATATGTATCAAAAGATGGCCTAATAGGCCATCACTTGAAAGAGAGGCCCATTGGACTTGCAAACTTTATATGCCCCAGTACAGGGGAACGCCAGGGCCAAAAAGGGGGAGTGGGTGGGTAGGGGAGTGGGGGTGGGTGGGTATGGGGGACTTTTGGTATAGCATTGGAAATGTAAATGAGCTAAATACCTAATAAAAAAATGGAAAAAAAAAAGAGCTGGTCTATTCTCCTGCCTCCATTCCTCATATTATTTTTCTTATAATTATGTGACTAAGTGAGCTGTTTGGAATTTTTTCCTACTTAATGCTTTGAAATGATCTGCAAATTTCTTATAATTTGTTTTTCTGTGTAAGAATATTGGTGGTTTATTAATCTGTGACTCATCTTTAATAATCTGACATTTCAGTGTGTTTTTATTTTAACTTTTATTTGAATGTTTTGACATGAAAATTGTATTCATATGCATTCAAATTAGGCCTGGGTAATGTAATACTTTCATCAGCAGGCCCTAAGCATCTTCTTAGGTATAGCTAAAATGACCCCTCATCTCCATTCCCCTCCAGAATGCACGCAGGGTGAAGGAGAGGAAGCTGAGTTATCAGTGACAGCAGCTGTAGCCTGTATCTTACGGTATCGTGAGCGTCTGAAAACCCTTTAAACGCTAGCTCCTTTCACACAGTGCGGGCTCTCCCGAGGCATCAGAAGAGTCCTGAAATTTCATCTGGACCAGTCTGTTCTGCACCATATTTCTGTGTTCTTCCCAGAGGCAGCCTTTCCTCTGGCGACCCTCCTTTCCCTTTGTACTCCTCATGACACACAAATGTATCACCCTGTGAGTGTCATGGGGAGCCTCCTCCCAGATCTTTTGGCAAGAGGTGCTTTGTCCTCCTTGTAGTGCCTCGGTCTGATAGAGCCTGTGAATCCCCTAAACACAAGTCCTGGCTCATGTGGCTCCAGAAGCCACCACTGCTCTGTGGAGCCCTTGGTGAGGCTTGACACACTTGCCTCCACTAAGTAGCCCTGCAGACCTCGCAGCCTTACCCCAGCTCTTCCCTCCTGACCCTTCGTTCTGGTTGCCTTATGCGAATGGCTGCTATTGGCAAATCTAGTTTTAAAATCAACCAGTTTGTCTGTATGCGGTTCCTTCCCTACCCGAGAGCTGTTAGCACCTGTTTGTTTTGTTTTTTCTTTTGTTTCGATTTGTTTTATTTTGTTTTCAGGTGAGAAAGTAACATGAACTACATGCTAGTGTCTTAGGTATCTGTCTAATGGTTTTCAGTCTCAGTTTTCACCTTGATGTTTTACTCAGTTGATGTTTCATCAGCAGGTCCTAAGTGTTTATGTGTTCTAGGCTCTGTAGTCGGAATCAGGAAAGCAAAGATGAACAAGTCTGTTGTGAACAGTCAAGTGATAGTTGAAGAACAATATAGTAAACCTTATTACACCTTCTCATTATAGAAACAACTTTTCTGTTTTGTTTTGTTTGTTTTGTTTTGTTTTGTTTTGTTTTTCCAGACAGGGTTTCTCTGTGTAGCCCTGGCTGTCCTGGAACTCACTTTGTAGACCAGGCTGGCCTTGAACTCAGAAATCCGCCTGCCTCTGCCTCCTGAGTGCTGGGATCAAAGGCGTGCGCCACCATGCCAGAAACAACTTTTCTTAATAGTATTATGAAGGATTTCATCTTGCTGTTACTGATAACTGCTACCAACCTTACCAAACAAAATAGATTAAATCGTGTAACATTTGTAGTAATTCTCCAAGGAATTGTTAGTAGATTCAGGTATAATACTGAAATGAAACAAAGGATGGGTAGAGCCATATTTTCTTAGTGTTGTATAAATAGGCTTCTGGGAGCAGGAAAATGGAGAATAGTCTTCTGATAGGATGGTCTTTGTGGGAGTTTTATAACCTAATTTGTGTATATGAAATAATGTTCTTGTGTATTCTCAGCTCATCTTCGTATAAGGGTCTAAATTTGTGTTTTTCATCTGTTGTCCAAGTCTACAGAAATGACAAAAGAATTTGTAGTTTTGAATTTCAATTCTACATAGCCCCATTCTGCCACCTTCTGGTAGACTTCATTTCTTATACTGCTATGCGCTGAATGTCATCTAATTATTCATATCATGGTAGGAGATTGTATTTGGGGATGGGCTACTGCAGATATCAGTCACTTAAGCTGTGCTCTCATTCTCACTGTGAGCCTCAAAGCCTCAGACTGACATCTGTGTTTTTAGTTGTAAGATGTGCTTAATGTTATGGGAAGAGAATGTTACGGTGGCTGCTTACCACAGGGTAACATGTAGGGCTGTTTATCACACAGCATGCTTACAACTAGGTCACCACAATTCTGAAGTTCCTTCAGATGTTACCTGATATTAAAACTGTCAAATTTATTATCTATTCATCACAGTCCCAATAAAAATAACTTGGAAATTAGTATAGACATGAAAGTTGATAAAGCAGTGCAAAATTCTAATACAGAAACTAATGTGTGTGGTAGTTTCTAGTTGGAACTTTAAAATGAAATCAGAAAATATTAGTGCTCTTTATCCCTGGTTTTGTGACACCTTGATATGTTTTCACATTTACAAAGTATTTCCAAGTTACTAAAAACATTTATGGAAAGAAAAGTTGGGGGCTTAGCTTTGTGATTGGAGTATATACCTACAAGTAGGAGGCCTAGATAGATAGATGAAGGGAGAGAGGGAGTTTTGAAAATACTGTTTGCTTATTTAAAATAGATAAATTGAAAATAGTGGAATGCAGTATCCTAAAGTAGTTGTAAATATACTTGCTCTACTGAGGACCAATAAATGTCCTATAAGGGCTGAGCAGATAGTTCACTCTATCAAGTTTGAGGCTATGACTTCAATCTCCAAAAAGAATACCTCCAAAGATTATTTTCTTCCCCCTTCTAAGTGGGATTGAAACATCCATACTTTGGCCTTCCTTCTTGTTAAGCTTCATATAGTCTGTGAGTTATATGGTGTGTATTCTGAGCTTTTGGGCTAATATTCACTTATCAGTGAGTATATACCATGTGTGCCCTCTTGGGTCTGGGTTACCTCACTCAGGATGAAATTTTCTAGTTCAGTCTATTTGCCTGCAAAATTCTTGAGTTCATCATTTCTAATAGTATTCCATTGTGTAAATGTACCACATTTTCTATATTCATTCTTCTGTGAGGGACATCTGGGTTGTTTCCAGCTTCTGGCTATTATAAATAAGGCTGCTCTGAGCAGAGTGGAGCACATGTTCTTATTATATGTTGGAGCTTCTTTTGGGTATATGCCCAGGAGTGGTATAGCTGGGTCTTCAAGTAGAACTATTTCCAATTTTTGAGAAACCACCAGATTGATTTCCAGAGTGGTTGTAATCTCATCAGCAATGGAGGAGTGTTCTTCTTTCTCCACATCTTCTCCAGCATCTACTGTCCCCTGAGTTTTTGTTCTTAATCATTCTGATTGGTGTAAGATCAGAGTTGTTTTGATTTGCATTTCTCTGATGACTAAGAATGTTGAACTTTCTTTAGGTACTTCCTGGCCATTTGAGATTCCTCAGTTGAGAATTCTCTGTTTAGCATTTGTTAATTGGGTTCTTTGATTTTTTTTTTTTTTTTTGAGGTTAGCTTCTAGAGTTCTTTATATATTTTGGATATTAACCTTTTATTGGATGTGGGGTTGGTAAAGATTTTTTTCCCAATCTGTAGGTTGCCAATTTGTCCTATTAACTGTGTCTTTTGCCTTACAGAAGCTTTTCAGTTTCATGAGCTCTTATTTGTCAATTTTTGATCTTAGAGCGTGAGCCATTGGAGTTCTGTCCAGGAAATGGGGCCAGGCCAATGAGTTTGAGGTTTTTTGTTTGTTTGTTTGTTTGTTTGTTTTCCCACTTTCTCTTCTATTAGATCCACTCTGTCTGGTTTTATGTTTAGGTCCTTGATCCATTTGGATTTGAGCTTTGTTCAAGGTGACAAATACGGATCTATTTTCATTTTTCTACATACAGACTACTAGTTAGATCAGCACCATTTATAGAAGCTGCTTTCTTTTCTCTATTACACGTTTTTGGCTTCTTTGTCAACGATCAAGTGTACATAAGTGTGTGGGTTTATTTCTGGGTCTTCAGTTCTATTTCATTGATCAGCCTATCTGTCTATGTACCAGTTCCATGCGGTTTGCTTCCCTGATCTTGATTTCAAATGTTGTTGTTCAATAGAAGGGAAGCATGGGCCTTGGAGAAAGTGCTGAATCTAAGGCTTGGGCAGGGAATATGCGAAATATGGAGGTACTGATTACTAAAGAACGTGAGGATGTGTTTAGACATGTGTGTGCTTGAACACATCACAGGGACACAGAGGCAATCAGAAGAACTTCCACTGGCCAGAGTGTGGATAAATAATATGGTGTTGAATTAGAGCCCAAAGTATAAATATATGAGTTGATGACTTAGTACCTCAATGGGGGCAAAGACCCACACTACCTGTACCGACAAATTAAATTGCACTTGGCCCTCAGGGAGGTCAAGCATAGCTCCTTAAGTGTGCTGTTCATAGTCACTTCCTGGCAGAGAGTGTAGTATGGAAAGCTGGGGTGGCAGAGTATTCTAACGCTCAGTACTAGCTACAGGAAATAGTCAAGCTGTCTGCAGTGATGAGCTACATTGAATACACAGCCAGTTCTAGCTGACGGATAGTTTACAGTGTGAGTAACCAGTGCTTCCTGGATTTCTAAGGGTGCGGGGAGAAGGAGGAAAATCTAGAGATTATCCCAGCCAGAGAAGTGTAAGAGACATGGGTACTGATGGAGTGTGGCATCCTGGGTGGAATCCTGGAGCAGAAAGGACACTAGATAAAACCAGTGAGCTGGTTAACCCTAGTGTGTCAATATCGATTGACTAATTATAAAAAGCAACCACATAAAAGCAAAGCAAGATGTCATAGGATTGATGTAGCATTGTATATCTCAATCTATTGTACAATAAAATCTTAGTTTAATGAAAGAAATTTTGATATGTAAAAGTCTATAGAATGCAAATTATCTGCATTGTTAAAAGCTCTGCTTGCCTGGGGATTTTGAGTGGTAGGAGGGAGACATAGTAAGGAAGTGTGAGAAAAGTCACAAAGGCAATGAGTGCTCTCTCATCATCTTCATTGGGCATGGGATCTTATTGTTGTATTTGTACAACAATGAAGACAAATTAAACTAGTGCATTCACCTCAAAGATGGGTCATTTCCAGCATGTCAAGTCTGTTCATTATAACATAAGGAGAACAGCAGAAAAGAAATTGTAGACCTAAATCCAATTTTGCCAACAATCACATTAAATATAACTACTCTTTGTAAGATCCAGCAATGTGCTTTTTTCTTGTCCATTGAATATTTTGGAGAAGATTGTTTAAAATTGGGAGAAAGGGGGTGGGGAGAATATACCATATAAATACTGTTACACTTAATCCCATCTCGACAAATCAAGAATTACCTAGGTAACAAACCTCTTGTGATGTTTGTGAGGTAGGTCCTAATTGATTCTATGCAGTGCCCATCAAAGTTCCAGAAAACTAGTCTTCAAAAAACTAGAAAAAATAATTTTGAAATGTATATGAAACAAGGTAGAGACTAGATAAAGTGGTCCTTAGGAGAATAAATATACATTGGAATTTACTTTGACTCCAAAAAAATGAAATATGTAGACAAATATATGCAGCTGTAAACTTACATCAAGTGATGTGTTTTGGTGGTTCTTTCTCATAAGGATTTTAGTTTATAATGTCTGTGCTTGTTTGTAAGTGGGGGTGAATATGGGCATAAACTGCCCAACTAGAGAGAGCAGGAGTTGGGAAGATGTGGAGAGAGAGTGAGGAAGAACAAGTGTGGCATGAAAGCACAGAGGAGATGAGGGACCAAAGGAACAAGATGGGCTTTTGGGGTATGGAAGATGATGGGAGGGTCAGCAAAAATCAAGGTTTGTTTGAAAATGCCTTGATGAAACCTAATGGTGGAGATGCTGGTTAACTTGAAAATAAAAACAGAGAGCAAATAATTAAGCAAAATCCAGGCTATAGAAGTTAATAAACAACACTATTACATTAGAGTTCTCCAGAGAAACAGAACCAAAATAAAGTATGTATATATACTTTAAAGGGTATATGTTTGGCTGACTTACAGTTCAGAGTTTAAAGTTTCTTCTGAGATTCATCCAATCACTTAACTGTAATCCCCAAGGCAAGACAGGAAATCCACTAGGCAAACTCCAAACTCTACATCTCCAAGTCTGATGGCAAAATGGTCTGCAGATCTCCAACTCCTTTTTCATCTTTGTTGACTGCAACAAACTTCTTTCTTGTGAGCTGGTTCCACTCCCTGTTAGCAGCTTTCCTCAGCAGATAGCCCATGGCTCTGGCATCTTGAACATCTTGGGGTCTCTAAGTCAACTTGAACTTCACAGCTTCTTGTTCCAGTGTCTAGGATCCACACATGATCCTCCAAAAGGCTTGGGGTCACATCTCCAGCTCTGCTCTCTGTAGTACTCTAGGCTCTGGTTGACTTCACTGCTTCTGTTGTTCTTGGTGGTCATCCCATGGTACTGGCATCTCCAATCTGCTGGGGTCTTCCGCTGCAACTAAGCTTCACCAATAGCCTCTCATAGACTCTCTCTTCATGGTGGCAAACCTCATGTTCTTTGCATGACCACTTCAGGCCTTGGCTATTAACTGCAACTAAGGCTGCACCTTCACCAGTGACCTCTCACATCTGGATCAGAAACTGTGTCCTCTCTTGTTGAACACTATGCTGAAAGTCATAGACATAGAGTATAATAAGGAAGGTAAATGGATGGCATAAATCTGTTCAAAATGATTAAATGTATATATAAAATCCCAAGAAATGTAAGAAACAAGGGAGGACTAGTAAGTTCACATGTTAGTCTGCAGTGATGATATGTATATTCTTTGCCCAGGGAGTGGCACTTAGGAGGTGTGGCCTTGTTGGTGTGTCACTGTGGGTGTGGGCTTTAAGACTCTCATCCAAGCTGCCTGGAAGCCAGTTTTCTAGCAGCCTTCAGAGGAAGATGTAGAACTCTCAGCGCCTCCTGCCCAGTGCCTGCCTGGATGCTGCCATGTTCCACCTTGATGATAATGGACTGAACCTCTGAACCTGTAAGCCAGCCTCAATTAAGTGTTGGCCTTATAAGAGTTGCCTTGGTCATGGTGTCTGTTCACAGCAGTAAAACCCTAACTAAGACAGAAGTTGGTACCAGGCTCTGGGGTACTGCTGTGATAGGCCTGACCATGCTTTTGTTTGGAAGAAAGTGGATTTGGGGACTTTGGATTTGGAAAGCAATGGACTGTTTTAAATGGAGCTTAATGGGCCATCCTAGAAGGAATATGAAAGACTTTGTTGCTAACAGTGATTTGAACTGTGGAAGCCTGGCTCTAGAGGTTTTTGAGGAGAAGAATTTTAGTATGTGGCCTAGAGACTGTCCGTGTGATATTGGTGAAGAATGTGGCTGCTTTTTGCCCTTGTCTGAAGAGTCTACCTGATGCTAAGGTAAAGAGATTTATATTAATTGCAATGACAAAGGAAGTCTCAAAAAAGCCCAACAGAGACTTTGTTCTCTGGTTAAGTCTCATGAAGTGTTTTGAACAAGCAGAGCAAGCTTAGAAAGGAAAAATATAAAATGTATGGTTCAGGTAATAATAAAAGGGCACCAGGAAGTGAAATGCAGCTAAATCCCGAATTTGAGGAGATGAAGAGATTAAGGGAGTGCTGATCTCAGGGTAAGACTGTTTGGAGTTGAACAGGAAATAGTTTGGACTTTTAATCTGGAACGAACTACAATCCAGAAATGGAGAGCACACTTGTGATCCGGCTCTTGGAGCTAGAAGACACAGACTTTTGATCTGGATCTTGAGGAACAGTGGCCCAGGCATGGTGGTGCACACTTTTAATCCCAGAAGTCAAAGTAAATCAGATCTCTGAGTTCAAGGCCTTCCTGAGACAGAGAAAGTCTTAGGTGAAGAAAAGCTTAAATTCAGGCCTTTAATCCCAGCATTCCAGAGACACAGCCATGTAGATTTCTGAGTTAAGGTTAATCTACAGATCAAGTTCCAAGACAGCCAACTTTAGGCATTGAGGGAGTTAGAAAATCGAAAGCTGATAATAGAATAAGGGAGGGGTGGGCATGTTCCAGATTCAGCGGCTTTGGCTATGGGGCTTGGGCTTTAGAGTCAAGAATTGAAGGGACTACTGGGACAATTGCTGCTGGTTAGCTGGAGCTAAGAAATTAGCAGTGATTAAGAAGAGACCAAATCACTGAGGTGAAATATTCTGGTAAATTTTTTTCTGATAGCACAAAGAAGCTGTGTTCCAGAGATACCCAAGGTTGTACCTTGTGCTGCAGCAGGACTTAGTAATGTACCCAGGTGGTACTGGGTTTGAATGTATGAAGGGGTTATGGATAGCAACTGAGGCTTGGCACTGAGAGGCCATGGAAGGCCATTATGAAGGTGCAGCCTTAGTTGCAGTTAATAGCCAAGGCCTGAAGTGGTCATGCAAAGAACATGAGGTTTGCCACCATGAAGAGAGAGTCTATGAGAGGCTATTGGTGAAGCTTAGTTGCAGCGGAAGACCCCAGCAGATTGGAGATGCCAGTACCATGGGATGACCACCAAGAACAACAGAAGCAGTGAAGTCAACCAGAGCCTAGAGTACTACAGAGAGCAGAGCTGGAGATGTGACCCCAAGCCTTTTGGAGGATCATGTGTGGATCCTAGACACTGGAACAAGAAGCTGTGAAGTTCAAGTTGACTTAGAGACCCCAAGATGTTCAAGATGCCAGAGCCATGGGCTATCTGCTGAGGAAAGCTGCTAACAGGGAGTGGAACCAGCTCACAAGAAAGAAGTTTGTTGCAGTCAACAAAGATGAAAAAGGAGTTGGAGATCTGCAGACCATTTTGCCATCAGACTTGGAGATGTAGAGTTTGGAGTTTGCCTAGTGGATTTCCTGTCTTGCCTTGGGGATTACAGTTAAGTGATTGGATGAATCTCAGAAGAAACTTTGGACTTTTAACATTTTTCAGACTCCTGTAGTTTATGGGAACTTTGGAAGTTGGACTAAATGTATTTTTTTATTATACTTTGGCTAGGTATAACCCCCCAGACTCATGTGTTTGAAGAAGCCAATGGGGACTAAGGAGTGGAATCAGACTTTATGAGTATGCTTGGTCCAGGGGGTGGCACTATTAGAAGGTGTGACCTTCTTGGAGTAGGTGTGTAACTGTGGGTGTGGGCTTTAAGACCCTCATCCTATCTCCCTGGAAGACAGTCTTTTCCTGTTCCTTTAGAATAAGATATAGAATTGTTAGCTCCTCCTACACTGTGCCTGCCTGGATACTGCCATGTTTCCCTCCTTGATGATAATGGACTGAACCTCTGAACCTGTAAGCCAGCCCTTATAAGAATTTCCTTGGTCATAGTGTCTGTTCACAGCAGTAAAACCACACACACACACACACACACACACACACACACACACACACACACACACACAGAGTGCAGAAAGGTAATGGAATGGGAGTTAGAAGATTTACACTGTAAGATTTTAAGTTGACTGGCAATTCTGAAGCTTCCAAGTCAGTATGGTATGTGAAGGGACTTGGCACAAGTTGATAAAATAAAAGACTAAGACCCAGGAGTAGATACATATATTCAGCCACCTGAATTTTAATAGGTGCAAATGAAGTTTAATTGTAAATGGATATGTATATTGTTATAAATCTACCCAATGGAATCCTTACTAAAAATATGAGCTATTCAGACTGTGTAGGTAAATGCCAGTCACTGTGCTATGCTACATGAATTTCACTTGCTGTGTAAATCTATATTTACATAACAAGGTCATGGCTGTGTCATTTTTCCTCCACGTGAAAGCATTACATACTAAATATGATCCCATGTCTTCCTTAATCTTCAGACTTCTGTACATAATTTTGCTAGGCCCCGGTGTGTTTGCAAACATAGATACAGATATGAAACTGAAAGGCTTCAAGATCTGTATCAAGATACAGATACAGATATAAAACTGAAAGTCTTAAAGGTCTGTATCAAGGTCCGACCATCTGAAGGAAAGCATACACTGGCAGAGTCTCAGACACTTGGCAATAGGTCCAACAGCCCATCTTGCCCACCACCACTTTCACCTCCCTCCCCAGCCAAAACTGAAACTGACTTGAAAGGTCCTTCTGGAGAGTCAGCTCATGCAGCCTAAGGGCTTTTTCCTCTTCTTGAAGTAGGCGTGGTCAGATGAGCATGGTGCCATAGTCCTGCTGTCCCAGTGCTCAAGGACTCTGAGACAAGGGATCTCAAACTCCAGGCCAGCCTTAGCAACATAACAAAGTCCTGTCTCAAAATACAGTGTTTGAAATATCTGAAAATAAATCTTGTCGGTGTAGTTTGTGTTTCGAATGTTTGAGACCCCTGGTTGAGTTCCCAAATAGCATTGAGGTGGGTGGTGGGAATCACATAATATCAGTGTTGTTATTCACTTGTAAAGACTATAGGAGCCTTAACATCACAAATGCAGATCTCACATGTGGTAAAGTATTTAGCAAATATATTGCTGATATTTGCTATTTCTGTGTGCAAGCCTGTATACCGTGTGTGTGTGTGTGTGTGTGTGTGTGTGTGTGTGTGCGTGTGCGTGTGCGTGTGCGTGTGTGTGTGTTCCATCTCTTGGCATTCACAGCACGTTTACCTTCAGAAACTGCTATTGTTTCTTGTAATTCCAGTTTAGCTGGAGCTGCAGTTGTTTCTGTCAGGCAGTAGATGCCAGCAGAGTTCTTTTAAACTAAAAAGCAAGTCTCTGGCACCACCATAGCAACAGCTTCCTGTCACACTACTACAGACAGATATTTTAAAAATTAAATATTCTATGTTTTGCAAGGTCTTTTGAACAAAAGGAACCAGTTTTATAACCAACAACAAAAAACTATCAAACATAGCATTTTCAAGATACTCAGTTTAAGTTTACCTTTTTGATATAATAATTTTAAATCTTATGTATTTTAGTTAAATGAATCCCTGTGTTGTTGTTTGAATGTGGGACTTTATTTAAGCAATATCAAACAAAGGTCTGGCTAGATGTCTGTTAAAAGGCATAATAGCTGACATACTATGTTTAGTTAGGTTTGGCAAGGAACCACCATGGGAGTCTTATCTGGGGAGGCCCATGCAGCAGAGATGAATGCAGGAGCGTTTTCAGAAATCTACCTTTGCACTTAATGAACAGAAAAGAATGAAATCAAACTTTGACTGTAGAAAACCTTGAAAGGTCCAATAATATCACTTCTATTTTTTTTTTTTTTTAAGAATTATTTATTTATTATATGTAAGTACATTGTAGCTGTCTTCAGACACTCCAGAAGAGGGAATCAGATCTCGTTACAGATGGTTGTGAGCCACCATGTGGTTGCTGGGATTTGAACTCTGGACCTTCGGAAGAGCAGTCGGGTGCTCTTACCCACTGAGCCATCTCACCAGCCCATCACTTCTATTATTAACTATAAATTACTTAATGCTTACTAGTGTATTTACAATTAGAGTCCTGTTATTAACAATAATGTTTTCTAGTATATGGTGATTTTAGTTAGACTTTTGGAGTGCTAAAAGTTATGCTTATATTCTTTATTAATCTTATAGTATATAATAATATGCATATATGTAATCATGTGCTCATGAATTCAAATAATACAACAGGAGCACAAGCTGATAGACAGCCAGTATTAGTGTGACGTGACAAGGGTCGTGGAAGCAGGACAGCTTCTTTCCTCGTTATGTAGCAGTTATGTAGCAGTGCTCTGCTGACAGCGCCACCACTCTGTGCTCAGCATGACAGGGAGCAGAACTCTCTCAGGAGAGCCAGTCAAGGGAACTGAATGCTTTCATCTGTTTTTTGCCTACTGGTCACTGTGTGCCAGACACATTTAGACACTGCAGGCTCCTAGTCTTTCTGTCTTGTAAGATATCTCCACGTGTTAATAGATCACTGATTACACACAGTTGACGATTTTAAAAGCAGCACATTTTAAGGTTGAATGGTTGGTCCTGTAGGTCCTGCTGTATGCTTGTCTACCCTGGTGGTATTACTCCAGAGAGTCACTGCAGGGTTTCAATGGCAGAGCTTTCTGCTCAGGGTCTCCCTGGCAGGCCTGCCTGTGACCTGCCTGGTACTGCTTATTTTATTTAACATTATTGTTTTTATTTATTGCATTAAAATACTTAACAGGAAATAGGAATTCAGATATGTTTCAGAAGGACAAAGACTTTTTAAACGTCTTTCCCTTTCTTTTCCCTCTTTTCCTTTATTTGAACTTCCAAAGAGAAAACCATCAATTTCTGACACGCATGATGTAGACAGGCAAATACTCAAAATCCTTAAATGCTACCTTTATCATGCAAACTGGACATGACTTTTTTTTTTATTGTATGTGATGTTTCTAAGAGATCCTTAAATTAGACTAAAGAAGCAGCGGCCTTCTGTGTTAGGGCTTTGACAGTCATTAGCCAAGCAACAGGGATTCTTTTCTCAGTTAAAATTTCTTGGTATGGCTAATAGCCTATAAAATTATAATAGATGGTTACTATATGATTTCATAATTCCAATCTGATTTCTTTTCCTCAAGCTTTCCAAATGTTAGAATGTTTTCAGATGTTATTTATAGACAGGCACATATCTATAAATAAATTAATTAGGCAGTATTGGTATGCTGTTTCTATAATTTTCATATGTATTAGCCTTGAGTCAGTGAGTTAGCAACTTTGATTCTTTTGAAATTATGAAATTAGCTCAGATTTTTTCTTAGTTATGACATGCTATCCATTGATACCTTTTCATACTAATGTTAATGAAAAGTTAACTACTTATAAAGATTCATACAGTCTGTCAGCTGACATCCTGTAAACTAATTCTAGCGTGTTACTATTTGGCCTCTGGTTATTTGCATGGGGTTGTAATACATGTTTAACTAGTTTTCCACATTGTCAAAAATACTTTTTCTCCTTCTCTGTATATGAACCTTTATAGTTACTGTGTTCATTCTCCTGCATATTAGTATCAGAACACTCAAACCTAGAACCTTTAGCAGATATTGCAAGTTTTAAAGTATGCATGTCTAGCAGAGATGAGGCTCGCTAATGTGCTGTTTTATATTAACAGGAAACAGCCACAGTAGTGGTTTGCAAACCCTGCTGACAGGAAGTTTAGCACATGCATAGCTCTTAGCGTCTTGGTAGGAAGTTGAGCTCCTTCTGAAAACACTTGCAGTTACTTTAAAGTGTAAATGCACGCGAATGGCAGCTCACAAAGAACTGTCCAGTGGCCAGCACAGTGGCACGCCCACCGCCCTCCAGAAGCTGGAGGGGTTCGCTAGCCGCCTGTTTCACAGGCACTCCAGAGGCACCGCACAAGAGCACAGGGCAGCTCTGGAAGATGACGGCCTTCGGGCCTCTGAGCACACTGCCTCATGGGACAAATCAAGTAAGTGGTTTGGTTTTGTTTTTAAACTGATACAGTGTAATTAGCAGCTAAAGTACTTGGAGTTTCAGGATCAAATGCAAAGAATCCAGTTTTGTCTTTTTTTGATTTGCATAAGGATTTTTTTCAGGATGGTGAGAAAGTTCATAAAAAATTAAGTTGAGCTGTTTTGTTCTTTTTTTAAATTTTATAAGTACCTAGGACAAATATCAATAACAAAATATCAGTGTTATTCTTATTTAATTCTATTCTATGTCACATGGTTTTTGTTCTACAGCATAAACAATGATCTGCTTACTTTTACATTTCTTTTATTTATAACTAATCTTATGTTTCAGAAGTGAAAAGAAACATTTATGTATATTGTATCAGGCTTGTCATCTTATTTAATGCATATGTAAAAGTCACTCGGAGTCTTACAGAAAAGGCCTTCTAATAAAAGCACATTATTCTATGTAAAATTTTATATATTTGTCACATGATGAACATCAAAATCTTACATCCTTGTATTTTATATCATGTATAAAATAGATTAAACAAATTGTGTAATATATTACATATCTTTAGGACCTGTTAAAATGTTCAGACTTAGACTGTTGTGTTAAAATGGTTTGGCATCTCTGATGGCAAGAAGATTAAAGGCTGAGTTCACACATAACAGCTGTATGCCTCCATTCCCATATTAGCTTGGACCCTTCCCAGGGAGCATGCAGGGGACTACTAAGAAGCAGCCGTTGTCCTTGGCATTAGAGCTTTTTCTACTGCGTTTACATGGTCATTAAATAGAACTAGGATTTGCCTCCTTGGATTCATGGATTGTAAAGCAGTTAAGTAAGAGAACTCATCTTTAAAATGAAAATGTACATGTAGATGGCTCTGGGGAAGCTCGGGCAACTGTTCTACAATGTCAGACTTGCTTTTTCACTCCTTGAAGCTACTTTAGGGAGATATGAAAAAGGGTGTATTTTTGTACAAAACCATTTTCATCAACATATTCTCTCTCTCTCATTCTGTGTGTGTGTGTGTGTGTTTGTATGTATGTGTGCATGTATATCTGTGTGTGTGTATGCATATATATATGCATGTATCTGTGTGTCCATATATGTATATATATATGTATATGTGCATGTGTCTGTGTGTACATATATGTACTTACGTGTGCATGTGTTTCTCTGTGTGTCTGTGTCTTTCTGCTTCTGTCTGTGTCTCTGAGCATCTCTATCTGCATATGTGTGTATGTGTGCGTGTGTGTTTATCTCTGTCTGTGTGTTTTCACACAAGATCTCACAATGCAGCTGCAGATTCAAGGAATTTGTAGCTCCTCCTGCCTAGCTTCCTGGGTGCTATGATTCTGACCCTGTACCATCATGCCCAACTTCCCAGAAAGATTGCATTACTTCAAGTTATCTTTACTGTATAGGAAGTTAATACATGAAGAGTCTCATATCTGTCTCAGTGAACTGTTAAAAAGTGGAATAACAGCTCAGTATTCAACTTCTTGTATGACAAAGTCTCCATGGCCTGGTCCCGCTCTGTAAATTGCAGTCTTCTAAACCCTTTTGGAGATATTTTTGTGTTCTTTAAAGGTGTTTATAATTTTAAATGAGGACAGAGTTGATTTTCTGCTTTGTAGTGAATATAATGGAATTTAATCATTGGAGGTTCTGTTTGAACTAGACTGAACAGGCTGTAAGTGTACAAGACCAATATACTTTCTGGAACATTGTTAAATTCAGTGACAGAGTACAGTTTTGTAATACATAATTTCTTTTAAACAAATAGACTCTTAATAAATACTGTTTTTATCTTTTCTTTTGAAAAGACAGAAACAGGGCACTAGGATCATGGCATACAAACACAATTAGGACCAAACGTTAGAGCTCTGTGAATAATGAGCTGGAGTAAGAAATGGCTAAGGAGCAAGGAAAGCTCAGTCAGTGCTCCTCACCCTCTTCTCCTTTCAGCCCCTCAGCTGTTCTAAGAGACACTGTGAACGCATGTGCGAGGAGGAGCACAGTAAGCGTGTAAGCATGCGCTCTGCTGTGTCGATGCACAGGAGGAAGGCAGAGAAGAGAAACTGTGATCCTGTCAATTCTCTTTTCTGCACTTACTTGTTTTGCGTGATGAAAACAGTTCTGTGGTCACATGTGTATGTGCTAAGGGATGGATTTTTAAAAAATACTTGTTTGGAGTCGTGGGTGTAGAAACCAGAGGACAGATTGCAGGAGTTGATTATCTTCTTCCACCATTGTAGGTCCTGGAGATCAAACTCACGTTACCAGGTTCAGGGACAAATGCCTTTACTCTCTGAGCCATCTCACTAGACCATAGAAGAGCTCTGGCCAGTAAGGAGTTTTCAGGCATTGTTGGATTGTTGGAAGCTACTAAGTGGAGTTTACGTGCATGGCTTGTTTTACAGGGTGCTGTATTCCAAAGTGCTATTTTAAGAAACAACTAAGAGTGGAAGTCACAATTTAACAATTAGGTACATGGACTCTTGAGTAAAGATTAAAGGGTAATTTAGGCAATTGGAGTTTTGGTTTTTGAAAAGGTGTTTGGTTTTATTTTGTTTTGTAATGTGGCTCAGGTTACCTTTGGACTCGATATGTAGCAGCTTATGCTGGCCTTAACTGTCTGTCATCCTCTTGCTTCAGCCTGAGAATAATAGGCATGCCCCTTTCATCAGATGGAAGATAGGAAATGGAATAAACTTTAATCAAAGTTTTTTCTTCTCCAGGGATGTTTCTGTAGGGATAAATATGGAGCATCGGCTACAGAGTTGTTTCTAGGGGTTTCAGCTTTTACTTTCAAATTAATTAATTAATTGTTCCTGATTGATAAAATATGTCATAGCTATCTCTGTGCACACCTTAGTACATTCGGCTGTAGTAACAGCACAGAGGAATTCCTTTTGTCCTGACTCATTGACATTCATTGACTCGTCTTCCTAGAAAATGTATTGTGCTTCCCTTTTCAATATTTCTTACCTCAATAGCAGTTATATAAAACTGAAAGTAATCAAAGGTTTGCATGTTGTGAGCCATTGATTTTCACGCTTAACAGTGTCTAAGCTGCAGCATTTTAAAGAGCAAATGTGTTAAGACCTTACAACACTTTGCCTGAACTTCCCAAGAAATGCTTGTCAGTTTCTTTGTGAGCACAAGTTAATTTTTGTGAAGTGCACGCGACAGCAAATGCTGTGATGCCTTAGGATGCGAATGTCCTCGGAACTTGATAGCTCATGTGACTGTCATAGCTGTCAGCTTTACCCTTCTGAAGCTCTTCAAACCCAATCTGTTAGTCCGTTGAATTTGTGTAATTGTAACTTCTAAATTATTTTTTAATCTCTTTTCTTAATTCTGCAACTATTTTATGAGCTCATTGATTATAATCAATTTCTACTCATTAGAAAGCTATTTTAATATTTATTATGTCATAGTTTCTAAACTGATTATAGAGGTCAGAGAAATTGTCCAGAGTTAAGAGCACTTACTTGCAGAGGACCTGGCTTCAGTACGCAGACCCACAGGACAGTCCACAACCTCCTGGAATTCCTGTTCCAGGAGATCCAAAGACCCCTTCTGGCCTTAGGCATCGGCTACAAATGTGCTACACATGCATTTTTGTAGGAAAACATTCATACACATGATATAAAAATAAATCATTTTTAAAACTATGATTGTAAAAATTCTAAAGATTATGATTATAAAGATTCTGGGGGAAATTAGAAATCAGAAGCAATATAACCCTTAATATTCAGAGTGTTAGGTTGTAATAGCAGGAAGCCTATAGCATGTCTGTCCCTTTCCTGTCCCCTCCCCTTTTCCCATGTCTGTGTGTGTGATGCTGGGAGTATAATTGAACATGGTGGGTAGGCGAGTGATATTTCCAGCCATATTAACATCATTTGTTAAAATGGGAAATCATAACATAATGACACGTTAGATAAAAGAGCCAAAAGAATCTGTAATATGCCATTGGGGATAATTTAATCTGCTTAGTCTTCTACAAAGAAGTCGGTATAGCTAGCATACTTTCTGTTTGTTTGTGTTGGGTCTTTAATTCGGACTAACACTATTAAAACTACAGCAAATATGACAATTTATGATAACCAAATAGTGAATTCCCTGCTTGGCCATATTTGTTCACAGTACTCTGATAGGAATTTCTTTTTGCAGTTTCTTCCTGTGTGAAGATTTACTCATAGATAATGTCTTTCAGATATTAGCTCTTAACAAGACTATCAAAGTACCCCATTCCTCCATCGTTCGTTCTTATCAGAACCCACAATTCCTTTCTTCATGCTCTGACCATCTTCTGCTTATTTTTAGTAAGACTTAAGTTCGTGGTGTGAGAGCTGTGTTTCTTTTAGTCCTTGTGTTGTGTTTGTCTGTGGTTTGATTTTGAACTCTGTGGAAACATAACGACTATGGGTTCATTCTGACACACTGTTCTGAGAAAATGCTTTGTTATCTTAATCGTTTATAGCCTTTACACTTATGCTAATGGACTCTTCTAACTTGTTCTATTGTGGTGTTTGCCATTTCTTTAAAAGGTTTACAGATATTTAGTAAAAATAGCAAAATGCTCACCCACCTCAAGTAAATACTGTGTTTCAATGGCCAGGAATTTAAGTACCAACAATACTTTCCCATTATACCATGTCTCTGAATCACTCTAAATACTCAGCTACCTCCTCTTTCTGTTAATTTCTTTTTCTAGATGTTTTACATCACTGCAATTCTATAGTATGTAGCCTATTGTTTCTGGCATCTTCTATCTATGTTGCGGAATATGCAAGTAGTTGCTTCCTGCTTATTGCTAAATTATCCTGTGTTGTGTGACAAGAACACATTTGCTTTATCTGTTCTGACTAACAAAAAAATTGTTTTTTAGACTGTTTGGCTATATGGATAATGTTATGATAAACATTTGAAAACAAGTCTGAGTGAACAGGGTTCTTAGTAGATATATAGGAGAAGACTGGGAATAAAATGATCGTATGATATATTTTTATATTTTGAAGAAACAGCCACTGCTGGAGAGATGCCTCAGTGGTTCATAGCACTGGCTGCTTTTCCAGAGGTCCTGAGTTCAATTCCCAGCAACCACATGGTGACTCACAACCATCTGTAATGGGATCTGATGCCCTCTTCAGGAGTGTATAAAGACAGCATACTCATATATATAAAATAGATAAATCTTTTTTAAAAAGAAGAAGAAGAAGAAAGAACCAGTATACTTTCTCACAGTCTCTGCGCTGTTTTACCCGTCCCTTGCACTTGGAAGGAGTGGAGTTCCTTCATGTGTTCAGCAGGACTTGGTGGCATCAGGCTTTGGGGCGTAGCCAGATTGAGGTTTAAACTTAGGTTTCACAGTAGGTTTTAGTTTCTCTGTCCATAATAACTAGTAGTATTGGTTAATTTTACAATCTCAGAAGCCATTTGTCTATCTAGTTTGGACATGTGTCCACTTTTAAAATTAAAGTGTCTTCTTTTTATTAAATCTTACGAATCTATTATATATTCTGAGTCCAAATTCTTTTAAAGACTTGTAACTTGCAAACATTTGCTCTCAGCTTCTAGCATGTCTCATCATTTCTTAAAATAATATCTTTGAAGAAAGAAAGGTCAACACTTTAATGAAGTCAGTGTTATCTTTCTCTTCCCCTGTGTACTGTGCCTTTTGGGCCAGGCCTTAGGAAATCTTTGTCTTACTGAAACCCATTCATATTTTTAATTTGTGCTTTCTGCTACAGACCCATTTTTCAGCTTTATATTTACTGTGAAGTATGGGCTGAAGTAGTTTTTTATATGTGTATCGGGTTTTTATTACTTCATTTTTTATGAAAACGTTCCTCCATTGAACTATCTTAATCCCTTTTTCGGAACTCAAGATAGATGTATATTTATCGATGACTTGGCAGCTCTGTGTCAGCGAATGAGGGATATTTATTCTTACGCCAGCCACACTGGTTTGCTCACTGAGTTTTGAAATCAAGCAGTGTTTCATTAATTTTGTCCTTTTACCAAAGTTATTTTAGCTATTATGAGGGCTTTGTCTTTTCATACAAATTTGTGAATCAGCTTATCATTTTCTAAAGAAAAGCCTATTGAATTTCTCTAGATATGGTGTGGGATTCATTGATCAGTTTGTAAGAAATTGTCATCTTGACGACAGACATGTCCCTCTCCATGTCTTTAGATGTTTGTAACTATCTGTGATACCTCCAAGTTCATCTCTAAATACTTTATTTCTAATTCTTTTGTGAATAAGACCATTTCTGAATTTCACTTTTAAATTCTTTCCTGCTTATTTTTCAAATGATTATTGGTAAGTTTCTTTATAACTTTAAAATTCTCTTCAGATTGAATCATGTGGCCTTCACATAAAGCTTGTTATGTATGGAAATGTCTTTAATATTTCTCCTAGTTGCCCTGGCTATACAAAGTTAATGCAGAGGAGTGCTTTGTACCCATCTTACAGGAAAGCAGCTCCTCTCTCACTGTCAAGTGTGATGTAAATCACGGGAATTTTCTCTGCACAGCAGACTGAGAAACCCTTCTACTGTTAGTTCTTGAGAGGACTCGCTGCTGCTGATGCTGCACTTGCTGGTGGTCATGTGGTTTGTCCTTCGTGTTACTGATGTATTTGATTCATTACTCTTCAACATGGAACTGTCTTGCCTTTCTAAGACAAGCCTGCATGCTCATGTCTTCAGCAGACTTGCAGGCACTTTCGTATTATTGGTGAGATTTGCAATTTTCAATCTCATATTTTCAATTTTATTAGTAATTGCTTCCATTTTCATTAGTTTCAACAAAATGGAAGAAATGACCACTTTGGGACCTGCTAATCACCCACAGTTTTCTATTTCTACAGTTGGTTCTCAGATGATAGCACAATACTTACTGGTTGTGAGACCTCTTGGACATGGGCACACTCGGCCAGCATGGAGCCCTGGGAGCCTCCCAGAGAAGTGTGTAGGTTGTTTCCTTCCTTTTCAGAAGGTTTCCTTATTTTCTTTGGGATTTCTTTGTGGTACAGTGTCTGAGGATTTCCACATTCTCTCCTGTTGTTGATTCCTTAATTATGCTTTTTAAAAATTTTTTGAACATATGTGGAGTGTGTGTGTGTGTGTGTGTGTGTGTGTGTGTGGTATGTGCATGCCATGGCATAGATGTGGAAGTCAGAGGAGCGGCCACTTACAGGAGCTGGTTCTCGCCAGCCACGTTGTGGGCCTGGGAATGGAGCTCAGGCCATCAGACTTGGTGCCAGATGTCTTCCACTCAACCATCTCGCAAGCCCTTAATTATACCTGAGAAGAGAATGTATTTTAAAAGATTGAACAAGCCTTTTGATTAATTCATTTATTATTTTGTCTTGCATATGAACACAGAGCATTTTCATGTACATTGCAAAAGATTAACATTCTGCTCACTTTTAGCACCTCATTTTATGTGTATGAGTTTTCAGTGTCGTTGTACAAGTTTGATCCATCCGTGTTCACTTCCTGTCTACTTTTCCTATGAATTATTAAGAGAAGAGCCTGAAGTCACCAACTCGAGCCCGGCTTTGCATCATTGAGTTTCAGTGAACAGTGAGCGTCGTCCTCTGTGGCTGCAGCTCCACTCCATCATCTTGGAGTACAGACCTTCGTATTGCATAGTGATGCCATAGCTGTGCTAATCCCATAGGTCAATGCATTGTTCATGTCTTTATAGAAATACTATCATCAACAAAGTTACTGCTCCGAGAGCTGTAGAAAGGTGCACCTCATATAATTACAGCCCATAGATAATGTGTAGTGATGAGAGTAAACAGATTGGTTGCTGGCTTGTGTGTTTTGGTACTATAGTATTTAACATTCTGTTAGAACACAGCCTTCTGTTTATATGTTAGAAAGTCTACTCTGAAGCAGTATGTCAGGCTAAGTGAGCAGCAACCTCAAGTTCACACTTAAACTGCATTTGTGCACTGCATCGTTTTCTCTTGTGTGTGACTTAATCCCCTAGTGTTGTGTTCATCACGCACCTTCATGTGGGCTGTGTTACCACTCTTGCAATAAGCACGTTGACTGACTGGGCATGAAAGGAGGAACTCAGGTGCATAAGTGGAAGTCAGTGAGAGCTGTTGTTGCTTGTTTTTTGGGCAGGGTCCATTCTGTTATAGCTGTGTTAAAATATTTTTCTTAGTAGGTGCCTTTGGTTTTTAATGACTTTATCTGATAACAATCTATTTTAGGATATGATTGACATAATTCTCTAGTTAAATAGAACTTCTTTGAACCAATAAATGTCTTATCTAAATTTGATTATTATTATTTTCATCTATATTGCATCTGTACATTTTGAACTCTTACCTAGCAGTTTAAGGTTTGATACCACCACATACACAGCCACATATATAAGACTGTGTATAACCATTATATGTGTATATATGCATGTAGGTGCACATACATGTTTCCTCTTTAGTTTGCTTTTTTGGTATTCTTTGTCCCTTCCTGTCAGCTTACCCTTTAATGGCATTTCGTTGTCGTCTGAAAACTCCACTGTGCATTTGTACTTAAAACACATGTTCTCTATTATAATTTCTCCTGGAATTTTACGTTTGTGGGCGATCGTTTTCCTGGATGTACAGTTATTACTGGGCAGTTTTGTTTCTTGTTTCTTCTAGCATTTCAAAATATCATTTCACTGTCTTCTGGCCACTCTTAGTTCTACTTGCGAAGTTAGCACTCAATTGAATTGTTTTTCCTTTGTACATTAGTACTGGTTTTTCTCTTGCTACAAATTAAGATTTCTTCCTTTGTCTTTATTGTTCAGTAACTTGAATTTGAAGTGTCTAGGTGTAGGTGTCTTTGTGTTTGCCCCAGCTAGCATTAGCTTAACTGCTAGCTTCACCTGCCTTGTAGACTGGGGGCTCTTCTTTCAGTAGGACATTGTCAGTCACTGTTCTTTTAAACGTTTCCTCTTTCCTCTTGTTTCCTCTTAGATGTATGTTGAGCCCTCAGATTGGATGCCTGTGTGAGACTTGTACTTTCCTTGGAGTTTGTTCTTCATAGTTACTCATCTATCTTCAGCTCACATTTACAGGGTTAGGGCCATTTTCCTTCTGAAATGGGGTGTTAGTATTAGAGTGAGTTTAAGTTTTTCTATTAATTTGTCAGATCTCTACTTTTTGTTTTTTCATATTTTTCTTTTCTGTACTGACATTTCCATCTGTATCATTCTCATCAAGTCCTTAAACAGTTCCCTTTTATTTCATCTAACATTTCACTAGCCAGTTGCAAATACTTTTTAGCTGTACATAAATGCCATTCCTGCTTGTTATTCTCATCGTGAATGATGTATGTTTGGACAAAAATCAGGGGCTTAAAATAAGGTATTTGTAGTAACTCTGTATTCTATTTAATCTTTTTCCTCCAAGGACTTATGTTTTCATTTCATGTTCAGCATCTTTAGTCCAGTTTGTAGATTGAATGTCCTTCATGGTATGTGCTGCACATCTCTCAATTCTGATTTGATGTTACCCTGAGTCCCAGAACTCAGTGTTGTATGCTATCTGAAATCATGCTGGTGGGCCACGTGATCAGGAAGTACACATTTGGTCCATAACAGTTTTAAATTTTGGATCTCAAATGGGGCTCATAATGCCCTGTGCAGCCATTTCCTTGCTAAAGCTCTGTCTAGACCATCAGTGCTGCCTGCCTCTGCTTGGACATTCGGCTACTGGAGCTGGGCAGTATTCCTGATTCCTTCCACTTCACTTTTTTTTTTTTTTTTTTTTTTTTTTTTTTACAGTGTAGAGTTTGGGTCTCTGATGGTGTCACTGCTAAGCCTTCCAGACCAAGCTGGAGGGATCTGAGCAGACAAGAACACCTCAGACTTGAGTATTTTTACCCAGAGTCCAGTACTGCCTCCTAAAATGCTTCCCAGCTTGTCTGTAATGGGCCTGTACCAGAGCAGTGCAGGTCCTTTCCTGCACCCCTGTCCAGCTCTGTTGTTTCTTGGGGAGGTTTGCTGACTGACTGTTCATCACAAGTGCCGCCTTTTCTGGCAGCTTTAAAGGTGCAGATTCACCTGCTGAAGTTCTGCCTCAGCCCCAGTTCTCTAGTCCCTTCCTCTTACCAGTGCTGCAAATCAGAGGTCTCTGAGATTAGAACACCCTGCTCATCATGCCACCCAGCCTACCCACCTTGCCGTACAGTCTGTCCTCAGAGTACTGTATCATGAGAGGAATGTCACTCTTGGATAATGGTTACTAGTAAATTTGTTGTGTGTGGTCTTTTAAAAATAATATCTTGGTAATATCAGATACTCAATGCTGAATTTAATGGAAATTTACAAGTGCTATTCCCTGATTTTCCTTTATAAAAGAAGATTTAGATAACATTACCCCATGGTACAGAATGTTTAAATAGTTAACATTTGTGCCGCAGTATAGCTTTTGGCTCGTGAAAAATGAAAGCTGTCAGCGATCTGGGCAATAAGATTCATCGCCAATAGTCACTAGCAACAGCACACAGCACTTGAGTCTCCGTGAGGTCCGCAGCAGTAGGAGCTGCTGTAATGAAAGGCATTTAGGCGCAATCACTCTGCTGTCGTTCCTCGCTGGATCCAACATGGGCTTGTGTGAGTATGTGAAGCAAACAGCATTTAAAGATAGGCTTGAGCGGTGTGGGAAGAGGGTAGCTCAGTGCTTACATGGAGAGAATGTCGTAATGTGGACATCACGCTACCCTAAAATAAAAAGGTAGTTTATTTGCTTTAGTTGGTTAAAGCTTCAGGAAAGCTACCTCTTGGTTAGAAGGAAACTGATAATGCTGGTCTAATGTTGCCGTGGTAACAGCTCATGCTGATAGGATTGAGAATATCGTATACATCCTGGTTTGCATTTTCTCTCTGCCATTTTGAGTTATTCTGGAGGTATATGAAGGAAGCTAGGATAGCTAGCTGGGGAAAAAAAAGCTAAACCTCGTTACATAAAACATCTTTGGCATTATTCTCTTATCTAGTAGTACCTCCTACTGGGCATTTGGGCGTTGCTTTGGGGGCTTTTCTTTTAAAACAAAAGAGAGCTCTTGGTTTTCGGCTGCCTGCTCCAGCGTATGTGTTTACACCATCGCTGCCTCCAGAGATTAGCATAACTCCCTTTGCAGTCGGGCTGTTGTTCTGAGCAATATGCTCTGGAGACATTGCCTGTCATCATGAATGGTGAGTTGGTCTCGGAGACTTTTCAACTATATATTTTTAAAAAATATTTAGTTGTACAAGGAAAAATATTTTGTAGACAAGGTTATTAAAGCCAGAGCTGTGGTAATGACCTTTGTGTTGATGCTTTTAAAGTAGGCATTATTGTAAAGAGCCCGGGAGAGCCATTAGGAGCTGTAAACAGCCAGTGCTGACAGCTCCAGCATGCCAGCTCTGATTGTCTCTATGGTTGATCTCTGTTCACTAGAACTGCTCTTGTTTTCTGTATTGTAAAGATAAGGAGAATACCTATATACTGCAAAGGAGGTTTTTATTTTAGTATTTGGTGTTCAAGATATCCATATTTAACATAACTTTAATTACTTTTGTCATCCAAATACTATTTTTTGTTAGGTTCTTTTGGGCACTATTTTTTAAATACTAATTCTGAAAATAAGATGCTGCCAAAATTGTATTGATTTTTTTTTGAGGGTTGCTTTTAATTGTAAGTAGTTTAAAATAGTGAATTAAGGATGAAATAAATATGTATGTTTTGGCTTTGGAGGCTTTGTTAAAATTAGTTTGGGAAAATGATTTATGAAACTAAATCGCTTGTGAAAAATTTATCTTTTGCTATGACTGTTTATTTTTCTTAGGATGTTCAAAAGTGCTTTTATTTTTATTTTTTTTTCCGAGAAAATCTGCCATAGTGTGTACTGCAGCTTACCATAGGGCAGGAGCTGTTCACTTCAAGCAAACCTGCAGCTAAAAATAGACACACTGTTGTCAGAGAGAGTGTTTGCTCAGAGCATCACTCATTAGCATCTCTGCTGAGCCGGAAAGGGCTGGTCCAGGTGTCCCTTATAGGGGGAGCATTATGTGGCCCTGTGATGACAGGGTTCTTGCCTAAGACATGTAGGATTGGCTTCTGGATCAGAAAGTTTTTTTAATGGTATAGTGAAGGCATTCAAAGCCAAAGAACCTTGTCGTCATAAGTAGAGATGGCTTCATTAAAGGGAGGAAATGCTCTTTATCCTGCTGCAATCTAAAATTACCTTCATGTTACAGAGTGGCGTTTGATACACAAGGAGTTGTCTTACATGAAAATGTGAAGAATTGCCTGGACGATTACGTTCTTGTTTCCAGAGTAGATTTTCTGATTTAGTCCTTGAAATTTGGGCTGATAGTGTGAAATCAATGTGTTGACATTTCTTAGAATTCTGCAGATATGAAAGCTGGTTATCATGCTATTCATTTATTTGGATAAAGCTATGTTTCCTTTAAAAGTTTGCACATAGCCTTAGAATCTTTACCAGCCACAGTGGTGCTGTTGGATCTGGCCAGCTGGTGTTTGAGTGGGGGACATCGCTGCTGTTCCTTTCTCGTCCTGAGCTATGGCGGAAAGGTTTGTGTGCTTGGTCATAGTTGCCTCCCGACAGCCCTTTCTACCACACACGTGTGCTGGTAACAAGTAGACATTGGCTTCTCCAAGGAGGTTCAGTCCTAAATAAATTCATTCCTGCTGTGACTTGAGTGCTCTAGCCATTTAAAGTATGGGAAATTATAAGTGTGGCTTCATTAATAAAAATAATCAAATATTGGGCCGTTTTATCTGAGTCTAAAATTATGATGAGTTTCTCTATGTGGTGCATACAGCTATGTTTATGTGGAAATTGCTGGAAAGCTTTCTTTTTTCCTTCCTGGTAATTCTATGTTCTTCTTCTGTGAGAATCTATCTGCTCTTGGCCCTCTCAGCGCTGCATTGTCTGAGTGATCTCATTCCTGCCCACGCCTCAGTCACTACCTGAGACATCCATTACAAGAGTCAGCTTCGTCTTTCTCCCTTAACATCTGTCCCTTTATCTCTGGTCCTCGCTTCTCTTAGTGACTCCATAACCCGCATGAGAAGAAAAGCAAGAATCTAGGGTTGTTTGTAACTTGTCACCCTGGTTGTGTATATGCTCATTTAGTTCCATTGACTGTACATCAGGAGTTTTCTCTAGGCCCAATAACACTAGGAAGGCCTTTAGAACTGGGCATCAGTCTCTTTTCAGCGGCCTTACACTGACTGGCTTCATGTTTCTGCCTCTTCAGATGACTTTTCATACTGAGTTTTAAATTGAAATAAGTCCATTTCTTAATACAGTGTGAAACTTGCAATTCTGGAATTGCAAATCTGGAATCTAAAGATTAAGCTCCTTAGCAAGTTAGGGGAGATCCACCTGTGCGTCATGTATGAGTAATGACCTCCCATAGTTATATTCCTTGTAGAAATCACACAAACAATAATAGCTTTCAGTATCTCCATTACAAACTCTGAAGGTGATGTTGCTATACTTTCAAAGCACAAAAGCGGATTATATATTTGCCTGTGAGTCTCTGGATCTTAAGTGAAAGCTATCCCTTGAGGACTTTAATTGTTCTCATCTGCTCTTTCCTCTCTGGCATCGAAAGATTGCTTGTAAATGGAAGAAGAGCCTTGGCTGCCCCCTTGTAAGTTGCTTTCATTTGGTGAGGATTTTCTCTTGTTAAGCAAGTTTTGTGAAAACATTGTAAAGGAGTTCTCCCCAAATTCATCTGGGTTCCATACGGCCCTCCGACTAGACGACATGGCACAGCATGCACAGCGATAGGTGCTGTTGCCTTCCGAGGCAAAGGAAGAGCTAAGCTTTGACAAGGACCAGCACTGGCACTGGTGAAGGAGCCTGGAATTAAAACACCTTTCTCCACTTTTCTTTCTGAGACCACGTGATTTCATTATTTTCTCTGTGCCTGGTGTTCTATCATCACAGCATGTAGCAGGTTGCAGTGCTGTTTGTGTAAGATGGAGCTGAGTCATCTGACACATTGAGTTACTGTGCACTCCTGGTTCACATACCAATTCCTATTCGGAAAACCGGAGCCAGCAAGCTGTGGAGAAGAAACACCAGTCAACAGGTCCTTTGTTACAGCTGATAAGGGGAGCAAGAGCGGGTCTTCTGTACACGGTGGGGTGACTAGAGAGGATGATTTTGCATTCTGTTGTTTCAGTGGAAGAAGATTTCTTATGATCTCACTGCAAAAATAGGCAGGAGGAGACAGATCCGCTCACTCTGATTTGCACATCACACAGGACATCCACTTATGGAAACATCATGTGACACACTGCAGATATGTACAAATTCTAGGCTGCTCGGGGAGCCTGCTTCCTGGTGCAGCTCACTGAGCGTCAGTGTGAAGAAAAAGCACTAAGTAATGGTTCTCGGAAGTGTGTGGACCTAAGCAGGAGTGAGCAGCTGGTTCACGCCCTCTCCTCTGTCTGACCGAGAACACATGAGCCGAACACTGAAAGCGCTGCTTTTGCCCCCAGTGAGGACGGACCTCTGTCCGATGAGGACTGTTCTAGAGCGGATTGTGCTCTGGATTACTTGCCTTCCAGTAAGAGAAGCAACCATTTCATCCTCACTGATTTCCTGGGATGAAGCTTGTGAGGAAATGAGTGCAGGACAACACTGCCTGTTGCTTCTGTGCTCCTCCTAGCCCTGTTGGGACAGCCAGGAATTCATTAGGTCATGGCAAATTGAAAGGATGGCCTTTGTTTTCTGGATACAACAGGGCTCTCCCTTGCTGTGCTGGCACCAATACCAGCAAGTTCCTTGTGATCCTAGACACTTGCACATTTCTTTGTTGTTGTTAATGAGTCTGAGTGTTTTGCCTGCTTGCATGTATGTGACTACAGCGACCAGACATCAGATCTCCCTCAGGAAATGGAGCTTCAGATGCTTGTGAACCTCCATGTGGGTGCTGAGAACTGAGCCTGGGTCCTCTGCAGGAGCAGCCAGGACTCTTGACTGCTGAACATCTCCCCAACCTCTACAACCACATTTCTGAAAGTTGCTGGATTATTTAATTAATACACATACATATGCGTATACAGAGAAAAATATCCAGAACTTAATTTTAATAGCACCTATATAGAAAATGAGAGATCCAAAGAAAAATACACTATGTTGTTTTAGATCGTGTGTAAAGATTTTAAAACCTTCCCATTGTTTGTGGATAAATAAGCAAAAAAAGAAAAGAAAGGAAAGTGGAGCCTATAAAAAGGGTTACACATGATTAAAGGATAAAATCACAGCCTTCAATAGGAAAAGAATGAACTTATATTCAGAAATATGTGTTTAAAAAACTACAGATAGCATCTAAATTAATTCTTCAATGTTTTGAGTGAACATAAAATCTATGAAATAAGACAGAGGAAATAATCCTGAAGGGACTGGAGACATGGCTCAGCAGTTATAAGCCTTTTCTGCTCAGTCGTAAGGACCTGAATTCAAGTGCCAGCATACAATCGTCTGTAATTCCAACTCCCAAAGATCCATGGCACCAGCACACTTATGTGCATGTATATGCACACATACACATAGGCATTTGCATACACATTCATAAATAAAGTGAATCTTTTAATAAGAACAAGGCTGGGATGAAAAAAGGGGCTGAAAATAAAATAGAAAAGAAGCATAATATTATGATAAGGAAATATGATGAGAAAATTCATGTGGTGCTTGCAAGATAACAGGCAAGCTGAATTAGATCAGGGGAGTGTATACTGCTCATTGTAGGAAAGTAAATGAATGAGGTAAAGAGCCAGCCTCATGAAGGTAATGGGTAAGATCAGACTTAATGTGTATAGCCTGGGAGGTGGCTCCATGAGAAAGAGTGTGTGCAAGCATGAGGGCCTGAGCTAAGATCCAAGACCCACATAAAAGCTCAGCATGGCTTCATGAGCCTGTAACCACAGCACTGAGGGCAGAAACTGGTGGCCAGCTATGATAGACAAAACAACTTTCTGTGGTTCAGAGAGTGATTCAGTCTCAAAGCCATAAGATGGTGGCATAGGTTGGGGGTGTGGGAGTAGAATGATATCTCATCTCTATATGCAGCTGCACACATGCACGCACGCACCACACGTGCATGCAACCACAGATAAATGTAAATAAGAGAAATTGGCAGTACAGCCTGCAGTCTAGGCTCAGGAGAGTTTGAGGCCAGCCTAAGCTCTTCAGCCAGATCCTGCCTCAAAATACACAGAACTGGTGCAGCAAAGCCCTGTCTCAGCAAACAAACAGTGAAGCCTACAAAATGAACACTATGTTATATAAAAGCAGGCAGTCTACAGATTCACTGAGCAGGGTTCACACGAGGCAGTAGGATCAGAAGAGAAAGTAGTTGTTGTTTGTTTGTTTGTTTGTTTTGTTTTATAATTAACTAACAAAAAAAGTTTTTGTTTTGGTGCCAGGGACCCCCAACAGCACCACCACACACCTAGCACGTGGGAAAACTTAAAGCAAAACTTAAAAGCCTGAATCTGCCAATCAGAAGCCATCGTGCTTTGACAAAATCAACAAGCTATCAGCACTATGCGCTTTCTGGTGGCAGTTTTGAATTTTAAGGTAACAATTCAATTGTCAAACATCTAGGTCTCTTTACATCTTAAAATCTCATGTGAAGCTTTCCAGTGACGGGAGAGAAAAATCTAGAATGGAGACCACATAACTTAAGGACTCTCCTGTAAATGTCCTCACAAAAACAGAAGATAAGCCCTTAAGTCTGTCCATCATGAGATTTCCTCCAGCCCTGTGGGCAGTCAGGATCCTGAGAAGATGGTCATCTCAGTGGATGTGTTGCTTAGAAAACTCAACCTCTGCTGGCACGATACACAGGAAGTTAACAGGTCTTGGCTTGAGTGCCTGGGGTCAGGGGTGGGATGTGTGTTTGTTCATGTAGGATGCCTCTTCCAAGAAATGACAATCAGCAGATTCCTCTCAAAAACATTTCAGGTTTAATGTATATTAATTTTGTGGTCTATGGACTGACAATAAAACATACTGTTGGAAAAGATCCAGGCTGGTAACACACTGATACCAGCAGAAGCAAATACAAAACCTCTGCTAGGACAATCCCTTCAAGTTTCCTACAGGTAAAGCAATGTTCAAGTTTTAGTTCACGCTTGTAAGGGTCTGGACCTTGATAAGAGCACCCAATTATTTTATTTTATAGTAAGATCTCAGAGATTCAAGTCATTTATGGGTCCCCATTTAACATCAATGACAAGAAGAAATGAAAACCATGTGTGCCTCCGAGTCTCAAAATGCACAAAACACAACTGGCTTATTTAGGAGAAATTATAAAATATAAAATTTATACATTTTATATATATATAGAGAGAGAGTTCTCAAAAATATATAAAACAAGACTGGCCTATATGGGAAAAATTATAAAATATAAAATTTATAGATTTTATATATAGAGAGATTTCTTATAGTCATAAAGAGAATAAGGAGAAATATAAAGACTGCTTATTACATAGTCAACAAATTCCAAAGAGTGGAGATATATTTACTTACTTATAATATTTGACATAGAGTAATTGAGTTTAGTCAATAAAGGCTCATTAATAAACAAAAATATGTTTGCTTATTTTCTTAGGGTTTTACTGGTGTGAACAGACCCCATGACCAAGGGAAGTCTTACAAAGGACAACATTTAATTGGGGCTGGCTTACAGGTTCAGAAGTTCAATCCAGTATCATCAGGAACATGGCAATATCCGGACAGTTCAGTAGGAGCTGAGAGTTCTACATCTTCATCTGAAGGCTGCTAGCAGAATACTAGCTTCCAGGCAGCTAGGATGAGGGCCCACACCCACAGTGCCAATTCTACTCCAACAAGGCCACACCTACTCCAACAGGGTCACGCCTTCTAATAGTGCTACTCCCTGGGCCAAGCATATACAAACTATCACACTTTATGGACTTAGAAAATACCAGTAAATCATGAGCCAATAATTAACTTTGATGAATTAAAATTCAACTACATATTGAAATTTATAGTGTAGCTAAAATGGATTTTGAGCTCATTTTTTAGGATAGCTTGTGAAGTGTTTAGGAAAAGAACTGTGTAAGCAGATCAGTTGGTGAAGATCCAGCACAGATAAGTCAGAACTTGGGGTGTGGGAGGGGTGAATAACAAACATGAGTGAAAGGTTGTAGAATAGAAAGTATAGACAAGAGCTAAATCTTTTCATGGAAACCATTTTTAAAGAAGAGATTAAAGCTATACCCACCCCAGCTGTGGGTTCTAAGATCCCAGTGGTAGAGAGTCTTGAATTGTCTGAGTAGCAGTCACTTATGAATAATGACAGTTCTGGCTCTTGCCTTTTTCTTATCTTACTCTTAGTCTTTTTTTTTTTTTAATTATTTGTTTACATTTCAAATGTCCCCTTCCCAGTTTACCCTCCACAAACACCCCGCCCTATTCCCCTCCCCTTTGCCTTAATAGAGTGCTAACCCGTCCACTCCCACCTCACCCTCTAGCATCCTCCTTCTCTAGGGTATGGAGCCCCCACAGGACCAAGCCCCTCCCCTCCATGGTCCTGACTGACAGTGCAGAGGTGAGGAGCAGTGGGCATGGGCATCTTTCCCTTGATGTAGCTGCAGACAAGATGTTCCAGGTTCATGCTTCTTGCTTTCCTGTCTGTCTAAGACAATGTACTTCTGTTGTACAAGATCACCTCGGCCTGCAGTGTCCTCTCTTACAACCTTGCCAGTCAGAGCAACTCTTTAGACTTCAAAATTCGGCACGAATGTGTCTTCTGTGATGTTTCAGCTTACTGTCCAAGTGATACACATTCACATATCTTATGTCCCTACTACAACTTTCTCAGCTTCATGGTGTTAGATTTATTATCTGTAAGATATTACATAAAACAACATAAAATTAAATCATTTGCTTTATCACAAAAATGTTTTATTTTTAAGTATTAAACCAAAATACTTAAAAATATAAAAATAAAAACATGCAAATAACTGAATAGGAAGAATAATAGTAAATGCTTGTTTTATTAAAAAGGAGTTGCCTACCAGCTGTGTCTGAAGAGGAAGGAGAACCATGTGTATGAAAACTGAGTGATTCTTAAACTACACTTATAGAGCGCTATGTTAGGATAGAGCCATTTATATGTATTTGTTCCAAAATATTGGTAGAAATAAGATGTTAATGTAAAAACTCATTTATTTGGCTACATATATTTAAATAGTACACTTTAAAGGATAAATAAAACTAACAACTGTTTGATACCAAAATTTGTTTCATTTTAATTTTCCTTAAAATTACGAGTGCTATCAGAGTTTGCAAGAGGCTCTTGGTTGAAGAGTGGCTTTTGAAAAGATACAGTTTGAGTGAAACAATATTTAGTTGTGCTTTTGCTGTAGGCAGTTTATAGTCTGAGGGTTTGTTTTCTCTGTCCCCTCTCTTGTTTTCTAATACACGTTGACTGACTCTTGTCCTTCTATTGTATGAGGTGTGATGGGGAGGATGAGATGCATCTTGTGAGAGACTCTAGAGGTCAGCATCTAGAGCACAGTGTCTCATCTTCCGTATAAATGTACACGTTCTGCACATGAGACGGCCATGATGATATCTGGCAGGTAGACCTTGCACAGTGTGACTCACGGCGTGGCATGACAGATTAGCAGCTGTTCAGTTTATCCAGTACAGAGCCATGTGGGTTTGTTCACGGTCACTACTGAAACATTCTTGTTCATTGTCAAACTATGTGAACTGCGTAGGTAAAATTATACCATACTTGAAGTGCTAGTTAAATTTCCTATTTAAAATGAACTCTAGGCTGGGCATGGTGGCGCACGCCTTTGATCCCAGCACTTGAGAGGCAGAGGCAGGGGGATCTCTGAGTTCAAGTCCAGCCTGGTCTACAGAGTGAGTTCCAGGACAGCCAGGGCTACACAGAGAGACCCTGTCTTGTAAAACCAAAAAAAAAAAAAAAAGAGAGAGAGAGAGAGAGAGAGAGAGATCTGACTCTAAGTTGTGACTTGCTTCCAACTAATGTACAAAGACATCGGTGCTGGCAACAGAAGGTGCTGAGAAATGAGTTTCTTTTTTTCTGTAACTGGAAGCCCATGAGACTTGTCTCTTTTTGCATCTTTCCTCATATCTTGGGTAGGTGACTAAGAAACCCTGGGTAAGCATATAGATTCATTTGGTATGCTCTTTTAGAGTACAACATTGTAGATTCTAGAAATGACAAAAATTGAAGAGAAAATTATTTTATTTGGGTAAGTAAAATTGTCCATGAATGAATTGATTGAGTTTTTGGTGTGTCCTCTTTTGCTCCATTATTAAACAATACAGAGCAAAACACAATTGCAGAAAAAACGTTCCCTGAAGTGTTGGTTCTAAGGATAGTCGTCAGTTAGTTAGAAGCTTTGCTGAAGGTTCCTGATCACACAGCTATGACGTATTCCAAAGACTGTATTAGCCTGTCTCACTGCTTCAAATGGTTAAATGTATATACAGATCATGTAATAGAAGAGAACTGAACATCGAGAACCTCGCAGTGCTTGCTTTATGGCCCGTTGAATGGAATGGGGTCCAGTGTGTGAGCCTGAGTACCATCCCTCCCTCTGCTTCACTACCTGCTAACATCTCAGTGGGTAGCAAGGTTGGCAGTGCCTATCGAAAAGCAGTTAGACGTTAAATCCACCCATGTCTGAAGATAATAGACGACCATGGCAAATCCCTGTGAATTGTCTGTTGTTTAAAGATCAATTAAAGAGAATCAATCGCAACTATTTTATTGAGAGCTGATTATATTTGTCTTTGTATCTAAATAGTGTACATACATGCTAGAAATTCCATGTTTGTACATACTGCATATGACAAAAGCGTGTTTCAGGAACAGCCTTCTTCATGGTATTATTTACATTATAACTGATATATCCTCAATTCTAAAAGAAAATGCCTTTATATGTTAAAATGGTACTAGAACTTACTATTTTACCAGTGTGTAGTATGCATCTTAGTAAAACTTTTCTGGCTCTTTGCTTGCCCAGTGTGACTTGTCAGTAAACTTAGACTGCTCATGAGTGCGGAGAATATTTCAAAGCACAAGTGAATCCTGGGTAGCATCAAAGCCTGTCTCCTGGAGCTCATCACGGGCACAGGAGAAGAGACTGTTGTGTGTCCCCGCACAGGTCTTTGTCATCTGTGCTCACTGCTCACTCGCCTCCGTTCCCTTCAACCCTCCTCAGGGTAACACAAGAGCAGGCTCTCTCTCTCTCTCCCCACTTCTCCCTTCTCTGGTCGATGTGAACTCAGCAGGTATCTGGAGAGTTTGCACCATAACTTCACAGTTCTGTTATACATGGGAACTGAAATATTTTTCAGAAGAAATTTAGAGATGTATTATTTTCATTTTCAGAATCACCAAATAGGGCTTTTTTTTTTCCAGAAACCACAGTTATATATCCTGATGTGTTTTGTTTCTAATTTAACTTACACCCATTATTTCCAAGTCATGGGCATGTGCAGACATCTCTATTCCATGAACACAAAACAAATAAACAAAAAACTTAGTTATAAGATACAAAGCCAGCCTTTTTGAGCCTGGGATGGAGCTTAGTGGTAAGAAACATGCCAGTCAGTTCATGTGAGAGCCCCTGGTTGGAGTCCTGGAGCAGACACAAAACAAGCGAGCGCTCTCCATGCCGCTAGCATACCAACTTCCCAAAGATCAGAGTTCAGACTACAACCCAAAGCCTCTTGACTTTTCCAGTCCTAAAATGAATTAGATCATGTGTTGATAATTATATGTATCAGTTAATTTACTGTTTTGGTACATGAGAATTTTAACTCTGAAAGTTAATTTTCTCTAATTTTTAAAATAAGTATTTTGCAAATTCTGTATGATACAATACTTAGAAAGTCGTAAAGTGCTATTTCCAGAAATGCATAAGCGGCGTTCTCTCAAAACTACCGTTTATTATTGATGTTCCTCATTGTCCGCATATTAAAATGGCAGAACAGAATGGCAAGCGCCATCTTGGTTTGTGCTGGGCCATAGGTGTTGTCCTGTAGAGAAAACAAGACAGTGTAATGCACACCGTAAGTATCAGGTCCCTGCTGTGCACGCCGGGTCTCTGCTTTGCCCTATTTGGGGATTTGATAGGAACATTTGTTGTTGTTTGTGTGAGACAGAGTCCTTGCCCTATAGCCTAGCCTTGCCTAGAAATCACAGTGTAGCCCAGGCTGGTCTTGAACATACACTGTAGTGCACCCATCTCAGCCTTCGACAAACTGGGATTGCAGACCCCATCATGCCTAGCGTGATTCTGGCTGTATTCCAGCCACTCTTTGTTTCTAAAGTAGTGGCTGATGCAACAGCTCATCTCCCCCAGCATCTTACTGTTCTGTGGCCTGTCACCCTGCTCTCTCCTCCATTGAGCCACGCAGGGAAATGCCAGGATTCTGCTGAACAAAAGATATAGTAAAGGGATCTTGTGTAATCCAATTGTATTCTCATTTTTTACATAAAAATAAGAATATATCATTTTTAAATGTTTACAGTTATTTGTTTCTAAACCATCAAAAATTTGTTTAAAAACAGAAGCCCTTGTTAGTGAATTTGTGGGAGGAGTGTGTAAACAGGACATACTCTTAAGTGACTCATCTTTGGTTAACAAATTTAACAATATAAACCACAGCTCTACAAATACAGCTATTATTAACTACCATATAAACATCTGCTTCTGTTTGACTTTATTTTAATGTAAAATTTAAATCAGACATTCAGTTTAATTTTTGTTATAAGTTCACAGCTAGTTTTTAAAGTAGTTTGTATTGTAATTAGTGTTTTGTTCCTTTTGGGTTTTATGGGTTTGTAGATCCTGTCTGTACCTGTTAGTCTGTGGTTTCTCCGCTGCTCTCTGCTGGTGGAGAGACCACAGATCTAATGCACACAGCCTGTACCTGGAACTGCCTTTTCCCACAACCAGTTCTCAGGTTGACTATCCTCAGCTCGAGCTCCAGCTTCCATTAACCCCACTCACGGCTTAGTCAGTCACTAGGTTGTCATCAGTTGATAGCTTGTACACAACCTCAGTATGTTTTCTGAGCATTGTGGTGACTGGGTATGATGGTGTCAGAGTGGGCCCTATGTAGAGCAATCGTTGAGGCCTTTAGAAATGGAGACACCAGTAGCCCCCTGGGCTGTCACACTGAGGGATGCACGTGTCCTTACAACAGTTGCTCACACAAGGATATCTGTGTTTCATATAGCCACATGGGATGTGTCTTCTTTATGCAATATACGCATTCTTACCAGACACTGTCTATTTTCTTTTCTTTTTTCCAGTGAAAGAGTTTCTAGCCAAAGCCAAAGAAGACTTTCTGAGGAAATGGGAGAACCCTCCCCCGGTAAGGAAGCTGTATGCTTTTCTGCAATTGGAAGTGAATTCATGATTCTTGTTTAACTTGTTGCTACTTCGCAAATTTTAGTTTTTAAGTGTTAATAGTAAACATATGATATGGTGGAAATTCCACCATAATGCTGTGCTATAATTCATTAATTTATAATTTTATGGATACCTACATCGGAGAAGCAGCCATCTTCTCATAGAATCCCTCAAGGGGGGAGTTTGGTTGTTTCATTTCTTGGCACAGCCTGGGAATTGAACACAGGGCCTCGTATACCAGACAAAATTTCCACCACCAAGCTATATGCTAAGACTGTTGTGTTGATACTAATTCCAAATTGCTATAATATAAGGTAAATACTTCCTGAAATATTTTTAGTTCTACTATTTGTCACATGAAACATTAAAAAGGCGGCAAGGAGGGCATTCTTTTCCGCTATGAAGAAAAGCAGTGATCAGACATGAAGAGATGGCTTCTTGTACACTGTTTGTTCGAGCTACTTGACTGTGACTGCATTAGCCAGTGCAATCCTCCTGTGTCAGGAAAACCAACAACTAACCACACGTTAATTCAATCAGAATTATAAGGATTTTTATTTTTGATAATAATTTCCCTAAATGTGAAATGAACATACAGTGCAAACACATTTATAAGTAAAATATAATATTGTTTTCCTTCTGTAATGATTCAGTAAGATGTCTCTTCAAAGCAGCATTTGTGTTACTGTGGAGATTAAATGACTGCAGTGGACACTGCACATAGAAGAGCCGTGTCACATCAGACTTAGCTCAGGCTAAGGCTGCAGATTGAGCCTCGGAAACACTCTCTGAGATTTTCCTGGGTGTTTTCATAACGAAGCCTAGTGAACAGATGGGTCAGCAATTACTACTTGTTGCTAGCACATAATTTGTTCCTAGCAATTTAGTTTTGTTGTAGCAGCAACAAATTGAATAGATTGATGCCTCTAATTTTTTGCTTCTGTGTACTAGTCAAAGCCAAACAAAGATGTTTGCTTAACAAAGCATCTATTCAACTAGGAGAAGAATCTGATTATTGTTCTGAGACTCTGGCTTCGGGTCTTTGTGCAATGAAGACATTTCTTCCCTTCCTGTTTTAGGTAATGCTGGATTCTCACAATCAAGGAGAAAGTCTGGGACCATACACTGGTCTGAGACCATTACCTAGTTCTATGACTCTTACCAAGCCCTAAGGCTGTTAGCTAGTTTTACAGCTGCTACCTAGTTCTATGACTAGTGCTTACTTCTGCAGCTGATGTCTGGTTGTTTGACTTTCATCTAGTACTATGGGTATTGTCTAGTTATGCAGACACAATACCACTTTTCGTGGAGGCATGAAACTTATCTCTCAGTTTTCATTTGTACAGTTATTTACAGATATTCTTTGACCACACATGTTATTTGACTATAGGTTTATAATTTTTTTTTATTTTGTTTTGGTTTTTTTTGGTTTTTTCGAGACAGGGTTTCTCTGTATAGCCCTGGCTGTCCTGGAGCTTACTTTGTAGACCAGGCAGGCCTCGAACTCAGAAATCCGCCTGCCTCTGCCTCCCGAGTGCTGGGATTAAAGGAGTGCGCCACCATGCCCGGCGGGTTTATAATTCTTAAAATGTACTAGTAATTCATTAGCTGTGTTAGGGGCTCACATTGGAAGTGAAATATGACCATTAATATTTTATCCAAGGCTCTTATTTCCTTCATTTTTATACTCCACTTTACAGAGTTTTCTTTATTATTGGACTTTTATTAATCAAAGGAGAATATAGAATTAATGGCCTGAAATTTAAAGAGTATATATGCATTGTTTCTACATGGATAGTTACAAATTAAATTGTTTACCCTGATTATAGAACACTGAAGTGATAATAATTGTAGTCTTATGGGAATTTCTAATTTAAAACCTTATTATATTTTTTAATACTTGTATAGAGTAATGCTGGGCTTGAGGATTTTGAGAGGAAGAAAACCCTCGGGACGGGTTCCTTTGGAAGAGTCATGTTGGTGAAGCATAAAGCCACTGAGCAGTACTACGCCATGAAGATCTTAGACAAGCAGAAGGTTGGTGACCCCGTGGCCTACCCCCTTCACTTTAAAATCCAGTCAGTGAGAATGCCTGCCACTGACACCTTCAAATGATACTTGAGGTTGCTGTTTGCGATTGTATTATTTATTATGACTTTGTTATGAAGTAGTTATGTGGGATTTAGTGTCTGAGAACATGTCATTTCTATAATTCTCAATAGATAACACATGATTCATATGTGCACGAACAGTATGGGATCCATATGTGCAGAACAAGTACCCCTCACGCTGCACTTGCAGACCAGCTATTAACGGAAGCTCCTGACTTTAGTTCATGCTCCTCCATTGCAGTTTAAAGCTGCCTTACTGACGTGCCTGGGTTTGATCAATTTAAAATGTCAGTCAAATTGTGGAAAAGCTGTAAAACCTATATTGTACGTAAAAGAACTTCTCGTTGTTTCTGAGCCAGTATAATAATCAGGTTGTCTGAGGCACCTAGGACTTACGAACCTTAACTAGTAAGCGTTGTCTTGTCATCACGTAACAACTTAGGCAAAAGCAGAGGAATACTGGTGCGTGTTCTTAGTGCTTGCCTTAGACAGACTGGCTTCTGGGCCGACAGGGATCCTACTAGAAAACTGTTAGCAGAAGAGTGGGGATAGCCAAGGGACAGACATGTAACTGACCTGTGGGAATGTGTGCCAGGGAACAGATGTGGAGTAACTTTGTCCTCTAGTAATAGAAAGAAGCTCTGCTTCTGACTCTACATTACCTAAGAACCATACCATATTTTAAGAAATAAGAAATAGATTTTAAAGGCTGGTTTGTTTAATGGCCCAGTGTTTAATGCTTAACAAATATAGAATTATTGTGGTTCATACTAAGATTTCAAAATCTGTTGTGTATTTTACATTTTGATTAGCCATATTTTATGTTAAATAACTACACATGTTGGGCACCATAGCATCAGACTGTCCCAACCTTCATTTTAATTGAAACTAGATTAATCTCTCACATGAAAAACAAATACTGGCTTACATCTCTGTGGAATTAATGGTAATGATACACACATCATTGTCAGCTGCCCTCAGTCACACATATTCGAACTGTTCTTCTTAAACAGTGGTTTCACTAACTCACTTCCTGACTATTCTAACCCCACACTTCAGATGTTCCTAATCTGTCTTCTCACTGTCTTCCTGCATGTCTCTGCCAAGGGTCACCAAGCTAGTAACCAAATCACCAACTCCAGAGCCCTCTGCTTATCTTACTTGGCTTTTCTTGGAGTAGGTGACCATTGTGGCCTCTCCTCCTGACATGGTCCCATGCCAGCCCCTCGAAGTGGGCCTCTCTCCTGATCCTGTCCCTACTTCTGGGGACTTCCTAACATTTCTTTTCCTCTCTTCATTTTATTTCTCCCATGTTCTTTGAGAATTTCATTTCTCTAGGCTCTAGACTGGTGCTCTCTCTCTCTCTTTTTCTCTCTCTCTCTCTCTGTCCACCTGCCCCCCACCCTGTCTGTGTGTCTGTGTCTGTCTGTCTGTCTGTCTGTCTCTCCCTTTGCTCATGTTACCTTTTCTCCTTATATATTCTTATCCAACAACCTCAACCCTTTCTCGGGGGCTTTGTTCCTAAGCTGTACAGTCTGAGTGCGCATGCGCTTCCCCGGCTGTTTACTTCCTGTCTCTATTCTGATGATGAGGTTGTGGATCTCAAAGGGTTACCAGCTCACCTGCTCACACTGGGAACAAAAAACAAGAGGCTTCAGCTTCAGCTTTTATTTATAAACTTGTCATTATAGTGTGTATTAAATACTGTCAGAATAGCTTCTAATATGTTATCTTTCTTAAAGAATTCATAAAATGCTTTATTTCAAAGAAAAGGTAATGATATTTACCATGCTCATTTTTAAAATATTTGGAAAGACATATTTAGCTTCTCCTTTTCGTCCTTTAGAACCTGTGAAGTAATTACTAAGGTGGCTGCCTCACCTCGTGGATAAGTCATGGGCATGGGCATGGGAGTTTGCAGAAAAGTAACTGCAAGTTGATGTCATTTCTGTTACTGCAATACACTGTGTCTTGGCATAAATCACTGTGAAAACTTTTATATTTGGATTTTTGTTTATTTAATTTGCTTGAGATAAGTAATAAAATAACAAGCTATAATAACCCTTTTTGTCAGTAAGATCATAAAAATCATTCAGTTAGCTATGCTTAGCTTCTCTGGCCTTAGAGTCCATGGGATTAAAATCAGTACAGAAATTGAGGCAGTCACATTACTTCTTTCTACAGTGCGTCAGATACTGCTAGCATACACACACACACACACACACACAGGAGCACAGGCAAGCATATGTACACATGTGCAAATATTCACACATGTCTGCATATATACACACATGTAACAAGCATGTGCCAGTTGTATCAGTAAGTCTTCACAGTTGCATGTGGTATTGTTGTCCCTTTTCTAAGCTAACCACTGCGCGACATTATTTCCCAGTGTCTGACAGCTAGTAAGGTAGACTAGGATGCTGGCCGAGGTTTATCCGATTTCATGCCGTACTCCTCTTCATTGTCTCTTTAAAATGTACTTTATCTCCAAGAGTCTTCCTTGTTTGATGCCCAGTCAATGTCAGCTAGTTTTTTTATAGCAACACCATGATTTGCAAGCTCTAGACTTCTTTCTTGTATTTCCTTCCTCTCTGACACAGATTTTTTACTCTACCATAGCATTTCTTTGACTCATCTGAAAGCCTGTGACATTTATTAAGTTTATTAAGTCCGAGTTGAGCTCTAGCTTCCCCTACTTCCTAGCCTGTCATAATTGTCTCCCAAACTACACAGGAGTCTCTCACCTCATGCCGTCATACGTGCTCTCTGTGGCTACTTCTCTGATTGAAAGGATACACGATTTTCTGAGGGGAAGGGGATGCTGTGTGGCCCATATATGAATTTTGAAGCTAATATAGGAACTTTATCTAAAGTTTTCTCTGACACGTTCTTTACCACGTTTTCAGAAGCACCGTCTATCCTTAAGCATCCATCGCTAAAAGAAATCATCATTCTTGCTTGTCTCCGCGTGTTTTCCCTCCTGGGACTGGTTCTAGGGGTAACCTGAACCCAGCTTTTCTTCCAGCTCTCCTGATAACTAGCTTTTAAAGTCATCTCAGCTCTTATTGTTTTTTTTAAATAAGTTGTAGTAACAGCTGACTTTTTTTTTGAGCTTTACTGTGTGTCAGGCAGTAAATTAACCACGTGACTTGTGTCATATACCATGACATTTTAAAGCATCATAATTTTAGAAATGAAGATTCTGTCCTCAGCCTCAAGTAAGCAGTTTCTCTGCTGACAGCTTATGAAATCATGGCTGTCATTTGCCGGCCGCTCATGGATTGCTATTTACAGGTAAATCCTCTGCAGCATGAAGGCAGACACTTCTTAACCTGTCCCTTCAGTGTCATTGTTGATGGTGTATATATAGTAGATAAGCACAATTGAAAGTCAATTCAGTTTAAGTAGCTAATTATTTAAACTTTTACATTAAAAAGTGGCTAAGCATATATGCCTTACCAGTTTATATATTTTGAATTAATGTCTATCTTAATCATATTATATCTCATGTGAATATAGTTGACTTCTTTGATCTTTAATTTTCTGCTACTTACTGAGATAATGATTTGATCATGTTGTTAGCAGCAAATATTTTTCAAATAGTACCTTTTAAAGTAATGGGTCTGCTTTTTGTTCCTATTTAACCCTTGTTTTTAACTTGATTTACAGTTGACTGTGTTTTGTTTTGTTTTGTTTTGGGACGGTATCTCACTACATAGCCTAAACTAGCCTTGAATTTATGGTACTCTTCCTGAGTCTTCCTCCCGTGTGTTGGGATAGTAGACACACTTCAGCACAGCTGGAGCATACCTGCCCAGAAGATAGAGGCTGGGACTCTGCTAGGCTGCAAACTTGACTCTTACCACCCTGGTTGTTACTATTTTCTTTATTGAGGTCTAGTAATCCTGTTCATCCGTTGTGATTATTACATGCAAGATATTTTTCTTTGAAATGATAACAACATTTAAATTTGTTGAAATACACTGACGTCTGTGTCTTCCCCTTGCAGGTTGTTAAGCTGAAGCAAATAGAGCACACTCTGAATGAGAAGAGAATCCTGCAGGCCGTGGAGTTCCCGTTCCTTGTGCGGCTGGAGTACTCTTTTAAGGTCAGTTGCCCCATTAGGAAATACCTAATGAAGGTATTTCCACCCAGATATGCTTTTGGCACGTGAAACAGTAGGAGAAGCCTGGTGAAATGATAAAACTAGAGAGTGGACGTGAGCAAACACTCTAAGCCCTGGATTGTGTGTGATCAGCCCGTTGTGCTTGTGAGCTGGGGCAACGTTGAGGGAGTCCTGCTTCTTTCTGGATCAGTGATGCACGGGTGGACATCTTCCTAGTCAGTCTTATGCTCATTCAAATGAAGATGCTACGCATGTTCTGCAGAGCGTAAACCCTTCCTGTGACGGCCTGGAGATTTTCCTTCGTGTACTGATTTGTACTCTGGGCTTTTGTGGCTTTATTGTTGCTGTTGCTTTGCTAACCAGGAGAACGACCTCTGTGCCACTGTTGCTAAGTCAGCTAAAGTGGAGGTGGATCCTTCAAATCCGCGCTGCCCTGGTTCTGTGGAGTGACGCTTCTCAGGACTGCTGAGCACAGGCGGCACCTTGCTCCTGCCTAGTCCTTAACATAGACAGCCATCCAGCTTTCAAACAGAAAATGTCAATAGTCTTATTAGCTTTTCCAAATTGTTTTCAATGTTATTATTTCTTTGCATATGCTGTGCTAGTATGTCATTGTTGTAATATTTCATTATTCTGAATTAAATGTCCCCTTCAAGAAGAGGAACAGCAAAAGTCTCAGGTTTCTTTGTGGCTGGAATACTAAGGGGGTCGAGATGAGTGTGGAAAACTAGAGCACTTTTTATTTCGTGTCTCTCCCACTCATTTCTATTGATCTGTTAAATGGATTTTGACTTTGCCCTTTCTAATTGAACATGCTGTCATCTTAAAATGTTTTATAATTGGTACTTGTTATTTGTTCATAGGATAATTCTAATTTATACATGGTTATGGAATACGTCCCTGGGGGAGAGATGTTCTCACATCTGAGAAGAATTGGAAGGTTCAGGTAACGCACGCGCGCGCGCACGTCCTCCTCCTGAGTCTTCCCATGCTTGCATTTACTTTAAGCCAAAACACATCTGAGTCAATTAACTCATTTTATCCATAGGAAGTACTAGGTGAGCACAGCAATAGGAAGCTATGACAGATATGAGCTTTACATTTCAAATGAGAGCACCATGAAACTAATTTAAATATTCTTCCACTGGTAAGTAGTGTGACCTGATTTGAAGAATTTCTAAAAATAAAAAATTTAAATTTAAAAAACCAACATGTTTTGAAAAAAAATAATAGTATTTGAGATATATAACAACACATGCTATGTGACTCCTAATAATACTTAGTGGGCATTTATAACAAATTTGATTGAGCGAATATGAGGAAGAAGACATAAAAGTAATAGTGATCATGGTGATGGATGAGGTTGTGTTATAAAGTCTTTTTAGACTTATATTAAAGCTTTTCTCATGTGGAGTTCCTTAAATGTATATACAAATTGCATACACAATTATATTTACATATATAATTAGTAATGTGCCAAGTTTTTACTAACATGCTTCAATTTTTATCTATGTACAAGGTTCATAGCGACAACTGTTAATTAGTAATCATTTATAAAATGTATCTTAAGATTAAGACCAGAATAAGTTTCACTCAGTATTCAGAATTCAGTTAAACGGAAGTGTGAGTTTCCGTGGACTGATGACTGACTCATAGATCGTAGAGTTGTGTCATCACAAGAGAATAACACAGAAGCAGCCATTTGTTATGTGAGCTGCCTGAGCCTAAGCCAAGATGCATTCATTGACCTTTAGTGCAAGGGAAACCTAGTGCATGGAGACTGTAGTGAAATGTGGCTTCTCTTTGACATTGATGATCTTCTTTTACGTCCTGTCTTCACCTCTTTCCAATCACCCTGTCTGTGGTTCTGCTCCGTTCTTTGTTCTGTGACTCTAAGGAAGCCCTATATACTTAAAGTATTGCAACCATGCCCTTGTCCCTGTTGTCCTTCTGTGCTTACACTGAAATGCCACGCCCAAACCTGTCCTTTTCTGTAAGCCCTTGTCTCTTTCCTGTGAGGCTGCCCCACCTGCAGCCGTAAGAAAAGCAAGCTGACTAGAATGATCCCTGAGCTCTCATTTGCTGTATGTGAACCCTAAGCACTGCATTTTCTTACAAGGGGACTTAAGTAATGGCTCAGTGTGACTTTTATCAGTCTAGTCAGTCATTTGAGTCTTGACTTAGACTGGTTCTTCACTTAAAGCTGCTTTAATGCATTGCATTTAGAATATGTTCTTGCATTTCAACATTTTGATTACTGGATTGGTACATTCTCTGTATTTCTTCACACAAGCATTAGGTTGAATAAACAAATAAAGGCGACACCAAGCAGACCTCATAGTTACAGATGAGGAGAGAAGATATAATGGGGTCTTCCAGATCAAATTCTCAGGGCTTCATGCCCCAAACCAGGGAGGAGTCCCCCAATATCTACTCCAGAGCCCCCCTCATTCTTTATTTTCTTGTTGGGACCTGGCTGAAACTGGAGAGGCAATGTAAAATACCTCTGCTTGTTCCAAAAATTAGCCAGTTTTTCTTGGGCACCTGAAGTGAGTGTGGCAAGGAAGGACCTGTGGGCTATGCTGATGGGCACAAAGAGCAGCAGGTGTCCACGTCCTCTTAGGTATCTCTGATTCTGCTGCCATCCCTTGAAATTCTATCAGTAATTGAGGTTGTTTATTAAAGACACAAGTCTGAAAATCATAAAAAATTATCAGACAGATTAGCAAACACTCAATGAATGTTTTTGAAAATTAACTACAAATTCCAATTAGAAATTTGGTATACCATTTTCAAATAATTCTAAGGTTATAGCATGAAAATTGCACTAATGTCAGAGTTTCTAGATATATGACTTAGGTACAGATTGTGTCTATGTGACTATAAACGTGCCCGGTTGGAGATTAGGAAACTTGAGTGACAAGATTGCCTGTATAGTTCTAGATGGGATTGTGTGTGTTCTTACCAGGATTTTATATGATGCCGAGTGTGTGCCAGTCAGTGAATAGGGGACAGTGTTGATCTTCAGATGAATGCAGCTAAGCAGTTCTGTATAATGAAACTCCTTAAACCCCTGAGCTGTGGTAGGAAAGTGAGTGGAGCCTGGGACCTGGGAACTGCGGTGGGGGCTCTTCTAGACCATCCTCTCAAGGGCAGCTGTATTTACAATGGCATCACCAGCTCCCAGTTTGGGCAATGATAACTTGCAATAAGATGTGTTATTTGAAGGCAATAGATGTTTGGAAAATGACAAATTTTTCACCAATATTTGAATAAGGAAACCCTCTCCCCAAATGCATCCACTCCGTTTGCATTTAGTGTATAATCCACGAGCGAGCATTCTTCACCCGTTTCTACAGGAAACTGCTTTCTCTTTTCCAGTGAGCCCCACGCCCGTTTCTATGCAGCCCAGATTGTGCTAACATTTGAGTACCTTCATTCCCTCGACCTCATCTACAGAGATCTCAAGCCGGAAAACCTCTTAATTGACCACCAGGGTTACATCCAGGTAGGATTGGATCCCATGGCATGGATGCATTTGGCAGACACTGAAATAGCTTCACACATCTTGCCTCAACTGTCAGTGTTTGATGGGTGGGTTGGTTGGTTGGCTGGTTGGTCGTTTGGTTTGGTTTGAAGGAGAAAGTTGGTTCTATCTAAAAGGCTTGAAGTGAGCTGACAGCTCTGCCTTTACAGGTGTGTACATCACTCATGAAGGAGGGGAGGGGCCTGTTTGTATCCCCTAGAATCAGTGGCTGTGAGCTAAGCTTAGGCTCCTGCCAAAAGAAACAGTGTGGCTAACTGTGTGAGTAGTCGTGGGTGCCGGAAATCCTGTCTGTGTAGCTCTAGTCTCTCAGTCTGAAAACCCCAATCAAAACTGGTCCAGTCGGAAATCCGTTTGTATATTGACGTCTCACCCTAAGTGGAGAATTGCTCAGGTGACTTCATGGGACAGTGTGATCAGAGTCAGGCGCCCTGATGAGAGTGTTTGCAGTTCCTCCAGGCTGTGACCGTGCATCGTCTACAGAACATGAATTCTGTGGCTGCCTCCTCACCAGGATCTCGATGCTCATTTGGAATTATTAAAAAAAAAAAAACTGGAAAAATCCAAACTTTGAAGCACTCTTGGTACCTAATACTTTGGATAAGCAATAGTCAATCTGTGTTGCCTCTTTTAATACTAATATTAACCATGTGAATTATAAATACTCCTAATCTCAAAGTTAATGTGTCTCAGTCATGGCCAGGTACATAGTCAGGAATGGAAGAATTAGAATTTTAACCCAGAAAGTCTAGCAATGTTTACCACTCAAATTCGTGACTGGCTGGGACCTAACTGCAGACACAGCAGTTAATGGGTATCTTTTCTCTAGTTCCTTTAATAGCTTGAGGCCACGGCTTTCTAGGGCTTACCTGTCAGAAGTGTGTCCGCAGAGGATGACCCATGTCACGGGCAGAGCCAGGCAGGACTTTGGGGTGTCTCACCAGCACTTACTGTGTACTGGGCCTCTACCTTTGCTCCTCCTGTTCACTTGTGAGGTGCATAGGTCTGTGTCCTGCCACACGAGAGTTGTTTTTGTTTTGAGAAGAGATGGGGTTTCATGAATTACTGTTAATCGTGTGGACTTTTTTTTCATGTATATTATTTTAATCCTGAATTCTTAACTTTGGATTTGAGTACAGGACCTCTGTACTCTGTGAGTGAGTTTTCACATTCCTGTTTCCCTTCATAGGTCACAGATTTCGGGTTCGCCAAAAGAGTCAAGGGCAGGACATGGACATTGTGTGGCACCCCAGAGTACCTGGCCCCGGAGATCATCCTCAGCAAGGTACTGGGTATGACTGGCACACACAGGCAGAAGCTTGAAGTCCTTTAAGTTATAAGGGGGAGTGGGTGGGTAGGGGATTGGGGGGGTGGGTATGGGGGACCTTTGGGATAGCATTGAAAATGTAAACGAGGAAAATACCTAATTAAAAAAAAAAGTTATAAATCCAAACCTGCTGGGGCAGTCTGCCTAGCGCTGGTCACACATCTCTAAGTTGTGTTAGTTTTGACTCTGAGTCCTGATGAAGCAGAGTAATGACTCAACCCTCAGTGCAGCCCAGGCAGTCCTGGTTCTTCCAGCCAGGAAGGGTCCCAGTGCAGAGGGCTTGTTCCAGGCCCTTCCCAGATGCTGAGCTAGAGACAAGGTGGGTCAGCTGACAGCTCTTCCTTTCTTTCAAACTCACCACCTAAGCGAAGGGATGTCTGAAACATCTTAACAACAAGGTGAGCTTTGTCATTCCGTTGTAATCTGCAGTTGGCACAGACCAATGCTGCATGAATGGATTCTGTATTGAGAATGTGTTGACTTTTACACATTGCTCAGCGTGTGCTTTTTAGTGAGCTTGATAGAGCACGTGGCAAACGGAGCAGGTCAGCGCCTCTGACTGGTCTTCCTCACAGTGTACTCTGTAAGCATGCCTTTCCCTGGGTACACTGCTCACGCAGCCTATGCAGGAGGTGAAACATGGAGACAAGCAAGTAGCAAACTTCACATGTACTTGGACACTACTGCTGATTAGAGGCCACAGTAAATTTTAAGTTTTCAGAAAATATGGAAATAGATGTGACTATGTCAAGTGTTTCTGCCTTCCAGACCCCAGAATGTAGGCTGTTCGGAAGTTGGTTCCATCTTTTGCTATTCCAATAATCCTATTTTGTTTTAGAATTTCTGACTTCCCTAGCTAGACTGTTGCACACCTAATGCATAGGGCTGTGGCCTAGGTTGGGCCTCGAGCGGCACTTTGCTCTAATTCCCTTTCTGCTGTCAGTGTTATTCTCAGTGATTTTTAGGACTCAGATTTAACAGTTCTTCCCAATAACACATTCCAATATCTGGAAATTCTTTGCTTCATTTAATTAAACTTGCCCTGATAGGTTTTATTCATTTATCATATTCTGTTCTACACAGTTGCTAAAAACTGCTACAGTCATGTTCATACATTTCCAGATCATTTTGAAATCACTGGTGTCTTAGTGTTCGCTGATGTTGCTCTATCCCAGGGTTACAATAAGGCGGTGGACTGGTGGGCACTGGGCGTGCTGATCTATGAGATGGCTGCTGGCTACCCTCCATTCTTTGCTGACCAGCCAATTCAGATCTATGAGAAGATTGTCTCTGGAAAGGTAAGTCTCATTACTTCTTCCCCCGGAGCTCTGCGTGAAGTTAAAGCTGCAGATTCGAGCCATATCGTGATGTCAGGTCACTGCCCCAAGCAGCCGGGAGGTAGAGACTCTGTATCGATGCTCCTCTAGACTAAAGAGCTCCTGTGCAACCAGGTCAGCAGGGTCAGAAGAAGGAGCCAGCTACCTGTGAGTGCAGTCGCTCTCAGTATTCCTGTAAACCAGACCTAACCTCACGTGAAGTTATACTTAGAGTTTTAGGAGCTGTCTTTATATAACTGCTCTAAAAATAGATGTCTTATTTGAATTACATCAAAATTAAAAGTCAAAATAACTTGGATGGGCCTTTTCAAAGAAGAATTCACAGAATTGAGTTCAACAGAATTGAGTATGTTTAATGGGATTATAATTGGTGCTGATTTTTAGCAAGTAGGAAATAATGACCCTTGATCATTTGTGGACTGAGCATGTAACACTCTCCAAAATTACTCCATAAACTTTTCTTTTGCACTTTTAGTCTCTAATTTTTCTTCCAAAAGTATTTGCTTAAAGTCATTACTTCTCACCTTAGCTCATGCTTGAGACTTTTCTGGAATTACTCCTTCCGTTTTCAGTAGAGAAGGAACGCAAGCATTGGAAGCTTTGGGAGTTGAGAGATAGCTCTGCAGGAAAGGGCCCTGAGTTCACAGACAGAAGAAGGCACTCATGTGCCCTCCCCCCACAGAAAGAAGGCCATGTAATTAACTTCTGGATTCACAGGAGGAGGCACCCTGCTTAGCACTTACCCCACACCCCTCACTCACCCTTTTGTTTTTATTGAAGAATGGACCTGTGGCTCTAACTAATATCGCCCTGGGGTGCATACATTTACCGTTTTTTGGTTATTGTTGTATTTTATGACCCTCGTAGGCAGAGATAAAGCTGATCAGCATGGAAGTAAAGTCTCCATTTCTTTCTAACCAACCGGATCCACACTCGGCATTTTGGAAAGCTGAGCCTAGCATCAATGAGTTTAAATTTTACAATGTTAAATATTCACAAGGTACCATGAATATCCAATAACGTAGTAATTTATCCTTTATGCTAGGATCCAAATTTAAATTAATTGCAGCCACAATGAGACTGCTAGGAAAGACTCAGTAGACTGTCTATCCAGCAATTGGGGGTTACTGCTCTACATAGCATTGTCATTTCCAAATCTCACAGTGTGTATGCTCTCTATGAGAGTTAGGAGAATTTTTTCCTGGTATTTTATTACATTTTCTTGAGATGCCTTCATGCCAGAATAGAATTTACAAATTAGTGGGCTTACCATCGACATTAACCTTAACTTTGTCACAGGTAAAAAGCAAATACCTCTTGCAAGTAAATAAGCTGAGACTAGTGTTCAAAGAGGAACAGTGTTGACATGATGCAGGCAGTGGATTGCAGCCTTTCTTCTGAGGGACAGGAGCTCTGCTGGTCTAGTTACACTTGATCCTCTGTACCGCAGGGCTCTCAGCCATCACGGTTGTTATCTCAGTATGAAAGTCACCGTAAGATCATTTAGTATACACGAAGGGAAGCATGGTGGGAAAGCTGGTAGAGAAGGAAGTGACGCTGTTTGAAGAAGGCTGGGCAAGAGAGACTACTCACCTCACTGGACTTGCAGAGCTCCAGGGCGTGGTTCCCAGCATCCACATGGCAGCTCAGGGCCTCTGGTCACTCAAGTTCTGGGGGAATCTGATGCTAACCCTGACCTCCACAGGCTTCTGCACACAAGATACAAATAAAGTCACGCAGGTGCACACGCGTGTGCATGAAAAGAACACGTCAGTGAGTCTTTAAAAAGAAAGAATGGGAAAAGTAAATTCTATTCAGAAGAGAATAAGAGCCCAAGGTCATGAAGACGGTTGAGAAAGCTGAAATATATAAAACTATAAGAGGAGGATATTTTATTAATATAGAGTAGAAATATAGCCAGAACAGAAATTTGGAAATTATAGGAATGTTTTAAATAATTTAATGGAGGTAATTATAAAATTCCTGAACCTTTACTATACAACTTTTATTTCTTCTTCATAAAAGAAATCAAATTATAACAAAGATGCTGTGTAAACTAAATTTATGTTTACTTAGAACAGTTGCTCCAGTTAAAACAAATGCATGTGTCTTGGTATGATTGGCCTCAGTTTGACGGTCGTTCTCCCTTGGGTAATATGATTTTGGCTGTTTGTGAATTTTTTTATTTTATGTCTAATTTTAATATTTTGTATTCAATAAGTGAATATGTTCTAAATAGATAACCATGTAAAATGTAATCACACTTTTAAAATAGCATAATATATGACATCATTGTAGGATGGTTTTCATCATTTATTTGGAAGTACAGCAGATGTTCGATGCTGTCGTATTCAGCTGAAGGTTTGATCCTCTCCCCTTGTTAGTTTCTACCATTTCCCTGTCGAAGGTCACATGCCATGTTACCACCTCATCATTTTAGAATCTGTAACGATGTAACATACAAGTCATAGTCCCCAGTTCTCCCATAATGCTGTTTCAACTTCAGATCCAAGCAGAAGGCTGTCTGTCCATACTGCAAGACTGTCACTGCCTCTATTAGTACACAAAATCCAAATTGGATGTTAACTAGCTTTTAATTTTCATAGCTCATCTCATTAAAATCCAATTTTAGTCTTATATTTGGGTATTCTATATTTGTAGTTTTAATTTCAATTTGGTTGTTATGCCAGGAAAGGTGGTGTGTGCCTGTGCTCTTAACACTGGGAGAACAGGGAAGATGTTAAGGAGCCTAAGAGCAAACTGGGCTCCGTGCAGTAACAGCAGAAAGGAACAAAAGGAATAGCAGCAAGTTACTCAATACGATAATATTACATCCTAGCCTGAAACCGTGTTGTAAAATAGGTGCAATGTTAAAATTAAAAAAAAATTATTAAGTGATTAATTCACTTATATACATACATTTGAATATTGAATTGTTAAGCAATTTCTCTATTACAGTATTTTAACCCAAACTAGTATTTTTAAGTGCACAGAATGATAGATGGTCAGTCAGCTTTTATACTCTCGCCTGCCCATATTTTGCCTTTGAAAAACAGAGGAGGTGGCATTTAAATGTCAGATTATTCATGACTATTAAGATTCAGGGAAATGCAGTTAAGAGAAAGGATTTGCAATCCTGCAGTGACTGTGCCCATCCTAGCAATGCATGAACTGTGTTTCTGTATATAGTCTTTATATTTGATGCCTGTATGCCAGTAGTGTATAATCAGAGTCAAGTATGGTTTCCATGGCAACCCTATCTGGCTGTGTTGCTAATGGGAATATAAAAATCAATATTGTGTTCAAAAATGGTATGTGAGAACAGAATAATCAAGTAGCAGCTGTTACAGAAAACCTAATTCTAGAGTCTTTGACTTACGTACTGGAAAAATATCTTAGGTTTACTATATATAATGTAAATATTTGTCTGTTCTTCATGAGCAGCAAGATACCGCAGGAAATGTAGAAGTATATACGTCAATGTATACTGATCAGGGAGTTCATTAATATTTGCTGAAGGGACATTAGCATTCACATGATAGATAACTGATTAGTAGCCCAAAGGTCATTCCCTCTGCTAATGGATCCTAAAATCTCTCTCCAGGTTCAGTAACTCTGTGAGGACTCAGAAGGCCCAGCACATATTGGTAGTTGGGTTTAGATTTGTGACAGTCATGAGGTAGATAGGAGACCAGGCACAGACAGGTAGGCCACCTGTGGACCGCAGGGGTGCATTTTACTGCCTCAACATCAATTCACCGAAGCTCACACATGTGAAGTGTTACATATCAGTGCCAGCCATGGGAGACTCAGTGTTCTTACTGGCAGCTTGTCACCCATGTACCCTCTCCTTATCACACAATGCCGTCCTGGACTCTGAGAGTGACAGCTCACATTCAGACAAACCATGTGTCTGTAGATATGTGCACCAAAAGCCAACTGTACTTCAGGGCAGTTTCCTACAGTACCACTGGTACCACTCGCTCAAGGTCCTGACAAACACAGAACTTGGAAGCAAGGTTAAACCTAGGGCTTCATGCATTCTAGAAAAGCGCTCTACTAGCTGAGCCACGTCCCTGGCCCCTAAATGTTGTGTTTGTGAAATAAAAAGCAATCGTGCTGTCTTCATGAAATCCAGGCCATTTTTTGCCATTTCGTTCTGGTGACTTACTGGTCGTCAGGACTTGCTTCCAGATAGTCTCTTACTGGTCTGCTAGCAGACAGTTATAACACTGACTGCTTTGGGGGAGGGGAAGGAAGGAGGAGTGACCAGTAGCCCTGTGCACCCATCTGCAGACTTACTGTACTCCCTTAGAGACACCACAGCCATGGTACTGTATTTACAGCTGTGCTTTCCTGCCCCAGCCCTCGTTCCACTGATGGGATGCAGGCTGATTCCCTTTCCCATGAGGACCACAGGTAATGTGAATATTGACACATGTATAGAAAGCCTAGGGTATGAAAATGCTTTATCTTTGAGAATTTAATTAATGTATAACTTTTTTCCTGCTAAATAAATCCTTTATTGAGATTGCAATAGCTGATTTAGAGAAATAGTTTCTTAAAACGTAATCTAGTGTGCTGTGACCGGAAGTTAATAGAGTGCCACTTGGTGCTCTTCTATGAGGCGCTTTAACCCCAGCAAGTCTATTCGGAGCACAGAAATTTACCAGTTATATAATCTTTCCCCTGTGACAATAACTGTAGAATACTAACAAGATGCTCCCACCATTAGCCAGAAATCAATTTTATAACTTCTGATATTCTGTGAAGACAAATTTGATTCAGAATTATTTTATTGCTAGATGGGAGGAGGGTCAGTAAGACTAATTAGTGAATATAAGTTATAGATACCATGACAACATGCAATGACTTGCTTTTTAAATGTTACTTCACCTTTGAGAAATAAATTTACACATCTAAGTTTGTAGAAAATAATGGTTATTTTAAAATTGAAAAGCACGAGACTGTAATTGGTTCCAAGAGCACAAGAATCTGTCAGGCCTGTTCACCCCGAGCTGAGTGCTCCATGGATGTGCTCCATGGGATGTGTTACAAGTCACACACAGCGCTGATCCTAGAAAACATGGCTAGGGTCAGCCATTTTCTCCTATTCTATCAAAGTTTCGGCATGACTGTATTTCAGTATTTTGGAAACATTAAATTATGCTTTCCTATCATCTAGGCTTCTTCTTTGATTAAAGTGGTATCTAATGGAAACGCTTAAAGATGTGGGAAGTGCATTACTATTGGGCATAACGAAAGTTGCTTTTATAAATGTTAGGCTTTTTCATACTGTCAAGTAAAATCTGTTTCCTCCTATTATAATTGGACAGATTGAAGGGTTTTCTATAGGCCATAGACTATGTATATAATCCAAGTTGAGACTGAAAGTCAGGATATTTCTTCTGACCCGAGTGCTGTAGATGTCTGTCACCCTTGCTGCTCAGGAGATTGAGGCAGGATGCTCGCTGGACCCCAGGAGCGAGGCCATTCTGGGCAGCATCGCAGGAGCCTACCTTTGCAGTCAGGAGTTGAGAACATACAAGAAATAGCTTGAGAGCTTTTGTAGCTTGTGAGTCTGTGTCCCCCACACAGGGGAGACGGTTCGGCTGTGCTTTTGAATACACGTTTACCTGTCCACTGCCACCACTGTTACCTTACATAAGCCACTAGAGCGGCTGGTTCCTTGAAAACAAGTCCCATCCTGTCACTTCTACAAAACCCTGTGATGGAAGGCTGCAGCTACAGTCTAAGGTTACATTCCATCTCAGCATGCTTCCGGCCCTGGGTTCAGGCCCCAGAGCCAAAACCAAAGTGATAAAGGAAAAACCCTTTTCCTTGATTTCCATAGTCTTCAGAGTAAAAGTCTGCGAGGAGTGATATAAAACTCTAGGATCCACGGAGAGAAAACATATTTTCAAGTGGGGCTTACGGGTCCCGTTTTCCTTGGGCATTGCACCTGTTGACTGACTCCTAGGTGACTGCCGGTGCTTCAGCAGATAGGAGTATGCAAGGACCTCTGGGGCTATCTTGACTTGGTTCCTTTGCCAGATCCCCACTCCCCGTGGGTGATACAGCTGAGCTCTGGGGTAGCTGTAGTTTGCTGCAGAGCCTCCTTGCTGCTTCCTAGTGGCTGAGTCGTTTCCATCCCGCAGTGTAAGGTCCTCTGCTTGTCATGCTCACCCGCACTGCTGCGTGTCCTCACCAATCTCTCTGTGTTTCATCTTTCGAGATCTTCGTGTTCATTTCATAAGCTGTCTTGCTGTTTTTACAATAGAGAGTAGATAATCCTCATCTTGTAGTAATTGCTTCTAGTAGAAAAGATGAACGTTACAGAACATTTTTAAGTCTAAACTTCCAGCCTTCTCAACAGCTCTGGATACCATTTTAGTCTGTTAGTCATGATGGTGAGGCAGGGCAATGAGAAGGGTTTGTGCTGATGTTGGAACATCTGTTTGCAAATGCAGCTCTACCTCTTGGGTCTGCAGTCTTAAGCAATTTGGTCATCATACATATCAGTTGCTTTACCTGTTCCTGTAAAGTGGGCACTATAGCCTACCTGCCCCCTATTCCCCCCCCCCCCCCCGCAAAACCTGCATTTTTAATATTGTGTCTCCTGGGTATGTATTCCTAGCATTGCTATGTTATTTCCCAATAGCAAAATTCTGCTTAAAAGTTTTTGTTTCATGTCTAACTGTAATGTCCCTATGCTGGGAAAGGCAGTGTGGGTGTTTACAGCCCTTTTCAGAGTCTTCCTTGGAGGACCTCTTCTCAACATATGCTCCATGTTCCACGTGGATTACAAAGTTACATTGTACATCTCAGAAAGTGTTTGCATTGAGGCCCAAGGGCATCTCTTTTGAGAATGGGGGAGCCTCTGATAGTGTTGGGTGACTGCATGTGTGCTTTAGGCTTCTGGAGGCCACCTTGTGTTCCTTACCTAAATCATGCTCTTCCTTTAAGATGACTACAGACACTGGTATGTCATGAAAAGTGTTTGGTGGTCACCACTACCGTCTGTTTTCATAACGATCGGTCACTGAATAAAGCCTGTAAGAAATCAGAACAGAAATGTCCGGCAGCCGTGATTGTGCTTCACCTCCTGCCGTGTTCTTGCAGGTCCGGTTCCCATCACACTTCAGCTCCGATCTCAAGGACCTTCTGCGGAACCTGCTGCAGGTGGATCTGACAAAGCGATTCGGGAACCTGAAGAACGGCGTGAGTGACATAAAGACCCACAAGTGGTTTGCCACAACTGACTGGATTGCTATTTATCAGAGAAAGGTGTGGTTCTGTTCCTCGTTTAATGCCTTTGAGAAGGTGTGATTTATCATGTAGCAGAGATGCTTTCAACTTTAGCATATTTGTAATTATTTTAAGCTAATCTCTGCAGTGGCTTCCCTTGTAGATTTTTACTGTTCATACTAAATCTTGACAATACTGTGGAAATAGGATTTTAGACAGTATTCTACAGGCTTGCTTTTCAGAACTGATAAAAGCCACATTTAAAAGATAGTATATAAATGAATATAATCCAAATTCAGCACATAGCCACACAGAAATCAACTTAAGTTCTGGGACTGTTTTCTCTCATTTTAGCCTTGCTGTGGACATTTACTAAAACTGCAACTTTTCTATGGGGTTTCCCTAGAAAGATTCAAGCTTTTCACAGATCCTGCATGTCTGCCTCTCCACTCCCAGAGGCGTTCCCCATTTTGCTGACCCTCCATAGTCCACTGAGTGCTTAAGAACTCAATTATTAATTCACTGATATTTTCTCTGAAGCTAGTCCTTCCTTGCTATTCTGTATACTCTCTCTCATTTTCAAATATTTCATGAGAATAGAAACTTTACCTTCCTTGTTTTATACCCTCTCCCAGGCAACAGCCACTGGTGCTTGTGCCTGCATGTTGCTCAGTTCCTCATCGTTCTGCACATGCAACTGTCCTCCACTGTCTTACACACGTGCAACTGTCCTCCACTGTCTTACACATGTGCAGCTGTCCTCTACTGTCTTTGCACACGTGCAACTGTCCCCCACTGCCTTACACAAGTGCAACTGTCCTCCACTGTCTTACACACGTGCAACTGTCCCCCACTGTCTTACACAAGTGCAGCTGTCCTCCACTATCTTTACACACGTGCAACTGTCATCCACTGTCTTACACACGTGCAACTGTCCTCCACTGCCTTACACACATGCAACTGTCCTCCACTGTCTTTACACAAGTGCAACTGTCCCACTGTCTTTTCACACATGCAACTGTCCTCCACTGTCTTACACACATGCAACTGTCCTCCACTGTCTTACACACATGCAACTGTCCTCCACTGTCTTTACACAAGTGCAACTGTCCCACTGTCTTTACACATGTGCAACTGTCCTCCACTGTCTTTACACACGTGCAACTGTCCTCCACTGCCTTACACACATGCAACTGTCCTCCACTGTCTTTACACAAGTGCAACTGTTCCACTGTCTTTACACATGTGCATCTGTCCTCCACTGTCTTACACACGTGCAACTGTCCTCCACTGTCTTTACACAAGTGCAACTGTCCCACTGTCTTTACACATGTGCAACTGTCCTCCACTGTCTTTACACACGTGCAACTGTCCTCCACTGCCTTACACACATGCAACTGTCCTCCACTGTCTTTACACAAGTGCAACTGTTCCACTGTCTTTACACATGTGCATCTGTCCTCCACTGTCTTACACACGTGCAGCTGTCCTCCACTGTCTTACACACATGCAGCTGTCCTCCACTGTCTTACACACGTGCAGCTGTCCTCCACTGTCTTACCACGTGTGCAGCTGTCCTCCACTGTCTTACCACGTGTGCAGCTGTCCTCCACTGTCTTACCACATGTGCAGCTGTACTCCACTGTCTTACACACGTCCATCTGTTCTCCACTGTTTTACACAAGTGCAACTGTCCCACTCTGTCTTTACACACGTGCAGCTGTCCTCCACTGTCTTCCACACATGCAGTTGTCCTCCTCTTTCTTTACACATTGCAACTGTCTTCCACTGTCTTTACAAACATGCAACTGTCCTGCTCTGTCTTTACATACATGCAGCTGTCCTCCAGTCTCTTACACAAGTACAACTGTCCCCTACTGTCTTACACACATGCAACTGTCCTTCACTGTTTTTACACATATGTAACTGTCCTTCATGTGTGTCCTCCAGTTTTTATTGATTTGCTTAACATTCTTCCAAATAGTAGCTTGGACCCTGTGCTGTTTCTAGGTACTCTTCAAAGTGCTAAGTGATTAGTGAAGTCTGCCTTACTCCTCCAGCTTAGACCTCAGAGTTCAAGAACTGGAAGGCAAATCAGCCTGTTGTGCTAATCAGTTTGGGAGGAGTCTAGTGAGTGCTTTGTACCCGAGTGTCTAGATGTTCTTATCTGCTTGCTTGCTTGCTTGCTTCCCAGCAGACTCTTAAATGTTAGAAGGTCAAGCAATGTGGACCATAGGTGTAAATGCACCTTAGTGCCTCCCCGCACTACTGTAGCCCGTGATTAAATAGAGAAGGGCTGTAGCTGACCAGCAGTGCTTTGAGGAGACTAGCTGTGTTTCCCAGGGTCTCAGCGCTAGCAGCCGCAGTAACGCCAGCCACTGTGTTACTTAGCAGTAATTCCTCTACCATGGCAATAAACTGGGGAATTTGAGCAAAGATTTTGCTCCATTAACTTTCTCTCCCCTTCCCCTCTCGAATGCTAAATTAAAGATAACTCGGATGCAGTGTATATATTTGGCTTCCTCCCTCCCCACCCCCACAAAACCCACAGAGTCTGATGTTTCAGAGTCTTGCCACATTTCATAATGAACAACTACAGAGCACATTTCCTGAGGAAAAATAATTTAAAATGCCATTTTATATTGAAAACAGTTTTTCTAATTCATTAAAAGTTTACAAGATTATAAAAACAAAGTTATAAAATTTTAAAATTCATCTAATAGCATAGCAAGGCCAGAACAAAACAGTAAGTACAGTCACTGTGCCCCACAGAGTCCCAAGGCTCAGCCAAGATCAAGATTGCGCTGAGTGCCATTAGCTCAGCACTGTTCAGTAGCCACAGATAAGGACCCTGTGACTAAAACAGTCTGTCCAGCTTAGAAAACATGCTGCGCGCCTCTTCTAGATTTGCTCGAATGAAGACAGTTCCTCATTGTTAATAGAAGGGTTTTGATCAGTCTTTGAGGTTTTCCTGTTAAAAGGAGAATGCATGTTTTGTTTTATTATGTTTTCATTTTACTGATTAAAAACATGACCCCAAATAGGATAACTGCTTTAAATATCAGTGCTACCACATAGCTTCTCAGTTTGATCCCAGCTTCACCAGGTTTAAATTTCAGCACATTGCTATTTGAAAATCTTCCCCCTCTTTTTTTCTGGGTTTTGTGGGGGTCATTTGCTTGAGACAGATTCTCACTCTGTAACTCAAGTTGGTTTGGAACTACATAGGTATATTCTTAACACCCCTGCTGGGTGTCGTGGGGAATCCTCTGACCTTGGCTTCCCAGGTGCTGGGATTATAGGAAGGTACAGAACATTAAATACCATATTTCATAAAACATTCAGATTTTACAGGGCACCTGTTTAACTTGTAGCTTTGAGCATTTGGGAAAGAGGAAGGCAATTTCTACAGGAAGGAGAAAGGAGAGAGAGGGAGGGAGGGAGGGAGGGAGGGAGGGGGAGGGGAGAGGAGAGAAAGAGAAGAGGAGTGGAGGGGGAGAGACACGAGGAGAGAGACCTGGGGAGCTGTGAGCCTGAGTCAGATCAAGTGTGCATTGCAGTATGGCCTTGAGCGCACTGTGAACTATGTAAGCATAAGCTTTATTACGTTAAAGTGCCAGGGAAGGTGGAGAATTCAACAGGGATCACGGAAAGTTGAGGAAGACTAGATCAGTAGGTCCTGGTTCCTATCCGGATAACTTGGTGAGGGAACCTGGGTTGACACTAGGTGTCTTCCAGCTCCTTCCTTCCTTCTCATCCTTGCAGTCCACCTGGCTGTGACCTCAGTGGCAAGCTTCAGTCTTCCCTCACATTTGCTGCTTGGCATACATCCCCTTCAGTGCCTTACTATACACGGCAGAACACTGGGAAAGAGTCTGCTTGACACCTCTTCCTTCCTGGACTGAGAGATCTAATGTTTTTATTGTTACATTATTGTTAGCATTATTGAGTAACCTCGATTTAGCTCCTTACAAGTACTAAACTGTCATACATTTGACTCTATTTTTAAACATACCATTCCTCTGTCTTTATTCCAATGTCCCCTGGCATTGGGCAGTTTTAAGGTCCCCGTGTGGCTGCAGCTGTCCTTACAGGATTATGTGTATTTGTCCCTTGTAAATTTTAGGGGAAAAAAAGTACTTACTTTTCTCCAGCCAGTTTTAGAAACTGACATTTTTCTGTAAAATTATTGTTTTTATCATCTTTATTATTATGTTTATTGTTAGTCAGTGCTGTACTAAAAGTATATATTTCTGTGACGTGTGTTGTGATTTCTTAGTTTGGCAGGGTTGGGGGTTGGGGAGGTGTTTGTTTCTCTGCATAGCCCTGGCTGTCCTCACCTTGTAGACCAGGCTGGCCTCGAACTCAGAAATCCCCTGCCTCTGCCTCCCTAGAGCTGGGATTAAAGGCGTGCGCCACCATGCCCAGCTCATGTGTCTGTGTTATCTATAACCTAGGACATATTGATAAAGTCATGAAAAAATAAATAAATATCCATGTAATGATATACTAGAAAATACTTAATGAGATCACTGCTGTACACAGAAGAAAAAACCCTTGAGAGTTTGATCCCTGGTTCAGTCATTTATTAGTGATATAAATTCAGTCAGCTCTGTTTTGTAATCTTTAAAACAGGAATGAAAATGGCTGCTTTGGCTTCCTTGCAGTGTGGGGAAGTGGACATGGGGACAGCTGTGTGTGACTGTCAATCCAGTGGCTGTGGTGTAAAGCTGCAGCCGTGGCAGCTCTCAGAGGTTTTCTTTACATATATTAGGGATACAGAAGATTATATGGGAAGAAAGACTTGATTTTTCAGAGTCAAAAAAAAGAAAATGTTTAGAATTTGAGTTCTGTGATTCTGTGAGATGTCTCTAACTTAGACTTTTCATAGTCACAGGTTTTAAGTAAGCTTAGCAATTAGAAAAGACAATGAAAGTATAAAGTGTATTAACCACAGAAGAAAGGAAGTTGGAGAAAATACTGAAAGTCTTGGAAATAAATTGATAAAAATAAAATAAAATGGAGAGTAGTTCTCTCGAGCCTGGAGCCCACACTCTGATGCTGTTCTCTGTTGGTCTGCACTCGTGTTTGTGGTTCTCAGTGAAAACATGAGGCTTTAGCTAACTTCTGTGGATCGTACTTCAAGCACTTCTGTGTTTAAAGATGCCCGTGTGAGCTAGGCTGGGAAAGCATTGTTCTTGGTGTTTGGAAGTGTCTGAGGAGTTCATTCTCTCACTTGCCTCCTGATGTCGATTACAGGTTGAGGCTCCATTCATACCAAAGTTCAGAGGCTCTGGCGATACCAGCAACTTCGATGACTATGAAGAAGAAGAAATCCGTGTGTCTATAACAGAAAAATGTGGAAAGGAATTTTGTGAATTTTAGGGAGGAGAAAGATAGCCTGGAGCTCACACTCAGCCCTTGCACGCTGTGGAGGTGGAAGGTGGAGCCGAGACCTGCTTGTTGGAGCGGGTTCCAATCCCTTCATTCCAGCAACTGCGTGAGGTCTTTCCTGCGTCATCAGTGTGCGCTCGCTCTGCAACCACCTGTGTCCCCAGGCACGGCTCCGCAGCATCGTCTGCCATAACACGGTGTGCACCACGTCCTCCTGGTTTGGTTTTTCTCCACCCTCCTATATCCTTCTCATTCACTTCTCTGACCAGTGCTCCCTTTATTTTCCTGGTGTTTCAGATGGGCAGTGTTATGGCTGTGTGATATTTAAAAGGAAAGCTACATGTTGCTTTTTGTAGTTTTGAGCAATATTTTTGCTGACCAGTGGCTTGAAGATAAACTCTCTAATGATTATTTTTATTTTGAGTAGCTTGAATTCAGTTTTGCCAAAACTCTTAGTAATTTTGAAGATGGAATGTCTTGTCAGCATGGGAATTTGCATAAGTAAAGATAACTTTTCAGGGGTCACTGATGCAGCAGTGAGTCAGAGCGCCTAGAGAGCAGTGAGGACTCCTGGACGAGAGGCTACGTTCCCCTGGGCCTTCTAGTGCTCTTCACTCCGTGAGATAGTAAGTGACCAGACAGATAAGTGAGGGGCATGGCTCCTCGCCGCAGCTGTCTCCCTTGGTACCGACCTCTCTGTGGGCTGGAGAGAGGCCTAAGGTTTCTGAGCCTTGGCTCTTCCATGGGGGCTTCAGCCAGTATTTGAGGAAAGTGTGACTGAGAAATGACACTTTGGGAGGTTTCTCCGTCCTCATCGGTGGGCTCTTAAGGGAAAAGAGCAAACGTGCATTTGGATAAATGCTAAGTCAGCAGAAGCCTTGATACCTGCTTGCAGCTTAGAGGTTCTCTCCTTTAAGGGAACTTGTCTGTTTGCTTTGGTTCGTACCAGGTAAGAAAACAAGCAAAGCAGTAGCTTATTGCGTCCTCTTCTGAGGGAAGAAGACGGCAGGCGGGCACTGCCGCAGCTCTGCCGTGTCCCTGCCTGGCTAGTGACAGGAGAACGCAAAGCTTGAGACACTGCCACATTTGTATTTCATGCTGAGCTGTGATATCTTTAAGTACGTCAGAATTGCTAACCTCTTCCTTCTCTTTCATAGACAGAGTATATGATCATGCGGATACAGTTTTCATATTTGCTTTTCCTTAATTTTTCTATACATTTTGCCAATTGACTTAACAATGTTGCCATCGTGAGGACATTTCAAGCACTCTTGCACATTTAGTTCAGTGTTCCTTTGTGAATAAATGGCTTCACTTTTTTTTTACTATACTTTCATTACTTTTAATTTTCTCACCTCATTTTATCTCTGTATCAGTGACCTACCTTAAATAGTCCACTTACCCAAATAGTTTAAAATATTTCATTTCATGATGAATCTCCAAGGATATAAGATTGTTTTAAGTCAGACAAACCCTGTTGTATATAGAGCCTCTCTATCTGCCTCCTTACTGGTGCAGGTAGGTCATTGACAGCAGTCCTAGTCATATGCACACACACCCTCACCAAACCCTTGAAGACATTGAAAATCCTATCTGAGACCTTCTCTCCACCTATCTGCATGTGTTTTGGTTGTCAAGTGTTTCTGCATGGCAATGTCCCACAGTAACAAATAATGATTTCAGTTGGTCCACCTGTATTTAAAATGTGCAAGAAAAACTGAAATACTCTGCTGTAGCAAGTTCTGTGTAACAAAGATATATCATCGTGTTAATAAACTGAAAGCATCATTTGTATAAAATACTTTATTTACTTTTATGTATTTCATTTAAATCCAAGAACATGCTAATCATGTGTTCTATGTATGCTACAAATTCTCTGGTAGCGTTGTTGTATATTAATGTAAAATTACTTCAATAAATTGTGGGGATGACAATTTGATTATTATAATTTAGTTTTCAAAAATTGATGAACAGATTTCTATGAATCCTAAAAATATTTTTTTCTATAAAATTATTAGTGCCCAGCTAGAATCTACCCAGGTAGATGACACCTAGGTTTCTGGGGCTTCTCAGCCATTCCATTTTATTGTCTCTGTTGGAAGTACACGAGCAAACCATCAGCTGGGTCAAGGGGTCTCTTTCTGACTAACCAAGTACACTAAATTGGAGTATTTTTAACATGCCTAAAATTCCCATTTTTAGCCACAGCTGAAAAGACTTTCTTTAAAAACTTGAAATAGTAAGTCAGTGGCAAAAACCAGTATTTTATTCAAAGTATATTACGTAAGACAGAAGAAATGGTGTTTTGCCCATTAAATCAAGAGATGGCATTGTATAGGACAGAGCCCTGGACTGAGGGAGACTTGTTGGAGTGGCGTTGTGCAGACAGAGGGCAGAAGCAGGCACGTTGTGGGACCCCCGACTCCCTGAGGTAGGTCAGGATTCCCTCCTCAGCTAATATTCTCAAGGGTATCCCGCTGTGAAGTAAGCTTTGATAGCAACACGTTTCTGTTTGTCCTCCCTCTTACCTCCACAGTGTGCTGAAAACCCTTTGACTATCAGAAAGGCCTTGTCTGTTCCATTCCTTCCTTCCTCCCTCACTGATGCTAAATAGACACTTGATATCAAACTGTCAGCCTACCAAAAAGAAGCCGTGGCTTATGGGTATTGCTGTCTTGTTCTTGGTGTGTACCTGTACTGATTGCCCCTTGGTCTGAAAAAAAAAAAAAACAATGCTCATTGTAAGCCTAAAAATACATGATTATCTTTTCCCACTGACTGTTGTTCTTTCCTTCTGCTTGTTGTAAGAATCAAATGAAATAATGTATGTAAAGGCACCTTGTAAACTGTACGCTTTCAATGTAAGACGTAAGGTGTGTTATTTCATTAATTAGTTCTTTGTTTAGAGTGCAATTTCCTATGCGCTACTATAGCTAGGAAATGCTGAAAATGTGTTTTTTAATTCATCAATAACCGCAAAATTAAAGTATCTTCAAAGGATAAAAGCTATTGAGTCTTCTGTCCGATGCCCGTCATCCTGGGCTTCTTTCCTGCTGATGTGAAAAAAATGGTTATGGATTCCTAACTTTCAGATATTTGGGGTGATATTTGGGGCTGAGATCCTAGCAAAGTAACTGTGAATAATCAACAGACTATTCAAATTATACCTTTATTGTGACACTGCTACGCACAACCTGGTGTTGCTAAGATGTCTTCGGACTTCATTTGGCTTCAGATCACTCCTGACAGTGGGAATGCTCACATGTATGTATTTGCTGCTGCAAGGGCCCTCGCTCTCATTGGCAGTGAGCTGGAAGCTTGGGTTTTATTCTTCAGGGTCTCTTGGGAGCTCACCTCCACCACCACCCTTACAGTTAAACCTTATGGTTCACCATGTATGGCTGCAGCAGCAGTTTGTCTTGAGAAATTACCAGTTTTAGGTCATTGTTTTAATAGCTTGCAATTCTGTTTGATGGTCTTTGCATTTTCTAACATGATTCTTTCTCCAGTACTAAGTATTTTAGTCATTATCAGGGCTTAATACAAATTCCCATTCTCTCTTTCTCTCTCATAAAAGTCTGGGCGTGTCTTTATCCTATAACTACTATTATTTGAGATCTAATTAACAAATTTTGTTTATGCACAAAAGATAAACATTTGTTTTCATTTTAGCTTTTCTGAATATATGCTTGCTAGTCTTTGTGCTCAGAGGGGCTCCGTTTAGATTGTGCTATAGACAGGAGTGACCTGTTGCCCAAGCATGGTGGTGCACACATGATGAGGCCTGTGCTGAGATCAGCTGATGAGCGTGGCGTCTCCACAGATGTCACGTCCACCAGATCTTGGTCTTGCAGACTCCAGAACTGCAAGAAGTTTGTGCCTGCAGTCCACAGAGCTCTGTTGTGATGATGCTAGCAAATTAAAACACCCACAGAACTAACTGCACATGTCCATACTCTGACTGAACTGGTGTTTTTAAAAGGTGGAGAGAGAGGTATATTCATGAAGCTCAGGGTGTCTTCTCTCCTGGTTCTAGGAGAGCTACTGGGACACTCAAATCCCTGTTAATTCCCAGATAGATTGCCACTGAGTATTAAGCTAATCTCTTAGAGCAGTTCAAATTGAACATGAAAGGTCAGAGCACATTAATTCCATTGAACTTAGAGTCAGCTCGTCCATTAACTGATGCTGCCCATAACTAGCTGGATCCTCCTCCCTGTGTTTTTCTCAGGAGAAGGGGTGGTGACCTTAAGGTATTGGTTTTCTGTTGCTGCTCTAACAAATCTTTATAAATTGAGTGACTTGAGCTACTAGGTGCATTACTTTGCAGCTGCCTATAATCTGCAGCAGGCTCACTGGGCTAAAGCGGTGGAGGTGGTGATACACCTCAGAGATTTTACTTTTTCCTGTGTGTACAAGGCCTGGGGTTTGGTCCCCAACTCCAAGAGAGAACACTGCCTTGTGATCATCTGAGGCCTATGAGCTAACCCAGGCTCATGTCCCATTTTTTTGAGACCAGTTGAACATCCTTAAGTCCATCCACTACTGTAATTCTCTTTAAGAGGGTAAGTTTTATTTTGAATTGTCTGTGTTCCTGTGAAAGGTATACTCGGGTAAGTACAGATGCCTGTATAGACGTGAAACTGGTGGTTGAGGGCTGCCGTATGAGTGCTTGGAACCAAGTTTGGGTCCTTTGCAAGAGCAGCAAATGCTCTTAACTAACAAGTCGTCTCTCCCACCCCCAGGGAGAATGTTGTGAACAAAGCCTTTTTTTTTTTTTTCAAGTTACCTCTGCAACTAACTCTTGGTTAGCAACTGTGGAGAGACTATGCCGTGCTGACTAGCCCTCTGTGGTCCAGGGAGGCCTGACTGGTGGAATGATGATAAAAGACTAAAGAATAGGAGAAAGGTAACCAAAGGCTCTCTCTCTGCTTCGCCACCATCTTGTGGCTCTTCTCCATTGCCCGGCTCATACCTACCGCCATGGCTTTCCACTTTACTGTGGGGTTGCAGCTCCTCATCTCTGCAGCCTCTGTCTCTTTGTTTCTCCTAGGACTGACAGAAAGCACTGCTGGTGCTCATCTTGGGGTCACTTCCTTATCCACCATGTCTATTTTTAGTAGGCTTTCTAAACCAGAAGGTTTAGAAGGTACCGTGTACTCATTCTTTTGTCCTGTAAAGTGCAGTTGTCTGGCTGTGTAATCTGTCTCTTCTACCCATATGTAATCTCTCTGTTCTATTTAATAGTAGAGGGGCTTCTGCTTTCTTGACTGTTGTTCCTAGGGTCACCATTCCTATACTACCCTGTACTCCATAACCAGACATCACTGTGAAGGAACAACGTAGGATAAAATAACGATTCTTCCAGAGGAAAGAGCTTTCTGTGAACAGATCCTTATTAGAGCCCTACAAATGTGTTTTGGGTAAAGGAGTCTGAGAAGTGTGAGTGGAAAACAAAAAGAGAGAGAAACCCCCAAATATGTTTACATGTTCATTAGGAATGGGACATGAGATAAACGTGGTGGCGCACGCCTTTAATCCCAGCACTCGGGAGGCAGAGGCAGGTGGATTTCTGAGTTCGAGGCCAGCCTGGTCTACAAAGTGAGTTCCAGGACAGCCAGGGCTATACAGAAAAACCCTGTCTCGAAAAACCAAAAAAAAAAAAAAAACCACTACTTTTCAAACCTAGCTGAGAATACTTGTTGGGCAGATCTGTGAAGGCATTCACATCTTTCTTGTTTCCCTCCACTGTCTCTTCCAAAGCACATGGCAAGGACAAAGCATGTTCTTAACATCTTTAAGTACAGAAGTCACAATAAAAACAAGATTAACAGCTCCCCAGATCAGACCTTCACAATAGAAAACAGTGATTTTTAAAAGGCAAAGGACAGAATGAAGATCAATCTGCTGTTGACATTCCTCAATTGAGAAGCTACTGAATGGATCTAGAAGGGGTATCAAATGTTTTGTAGAAGCATTTCTCTAAAATAAAGGAAAAACAGTTTACATATTGAAAGGGCACTCTGTTCTTCTTGGAGCAGAAGCAGGTCTTTCAACGCTAAGCCATATTTTGGAAGATTTTTAATTGTGACAAAATTTTGTGCATGATAGTCAATTCCTAGCACTGAATAAAAACCTGAGTAGTGTCACACAGCTGTATTCCCGCACTGGAGGGATGGGAAGAGAAGGAGCATATGTTCAAGGTTAGCCACAGCTGTAAGTAAGACCTTAGCCAGCCTGGAATATGTAAAACTGTCTAAATATGAATGAACAAACAAGCCAGCAAGCAGTCAAGCTAGTCCAAGACAAGAGCAGGAAAGAACTTGTGTCTTCAGATGCCGCTTTATTAACACTCAAACTATACACTGGCTACAATGGTGCAGGATAGAAATGTATTAGGCAAGAGTATTATACCCAGCTAAGATGGTACTGCACTTAAAAATCACAAGACAGGTTCCTTTAAGTAAACAGAAGAGTGAGAAATTCTTCAGCCCTTCCTTCAGATCCAAGTGGTCGTGGATAAAAAGAACTGGGTGACTAGCAATGATGGGAACCAGGTGACCATGATTCAGTGTAAACAAAGCAGCTGTGGTCACTGTAATTATAGAGCTGGTGTGCTTCAAACTTTAGCAAACAGACTTAAAAAAAAAAAAAACACACACAACAGAAAGGAAGGAAGGAAGGAAGGAAGGAAGGAAGGAAGGAAGAACTTGAAGGCCACAAAAGAAGGAAATGAGAGAGGACTAGAAACATCCAGTTTCTTCCTTTGCTGTGGATGGCAGGCAACTAACTCTAAATTTAAACCTGTGGTTGAAAGGTGACTCCAATCGCACAAGAGTTTGTTATGATTTTGTAAATCTTTTATAGGGAAGGGAACTTTATCAGTTTTGATTTTCACTTCAGCTTTTTGCTATGTTAAACCCAGTGACAGTGCTACAAGAAGGCCAGGCCTCTCACTGGCCGGTCATAGATGGATCAATCAGGGCTAAGCAGATTTAGTAAGGAAGGGGAAACCAGGACACATCAGCAGCAAATCTACTTGCTGTCTTCTCTCTAAGAGAGCTCTAGAAGATCCGAGGATGCCATCAGACCTACACCCCTGCCTGCCTCTGAGCCATTTTCTCAGAACTGACTGATCTTCAGTAAACGTTCTTCAGAGGCGGAAGATTAAAGCAGCAGCCACACTCTACCATAGCATTTCCAAAGAGGGAGGAGATGGAGGCCTCTTGAGCATAACATAGAAGAGTATGGGTCTAATGCCAGTGAAGGAATGTCTTAGCCATAGGAGAAACGAACTTAGCAGGGAGACTGAAGGCAAGCAGTCAAAGCAAAAGTGCCCTTCTTCCATGTCCTTTTATCTGGGCTGCCGTCAGAAAGCAAAGCCTAGATTTAAGGTGAGCCTTCCACTTGAAATGATCCAATTAAGAAAGTGCCTCACAGGCAGGCCCCGCAGCTTGAGTTGTAGATGATTCCAGATGTGGTCAAGATGACAACCACGACTGGCCATATCACATACCCAACTCAGGACAGAGAAAATACAGTCTATTTTTTAATTAATCGTTCATCCACCTCCAAATACTCCCAACTATTTGGTCAAAGGAAGAAATAATTTGCTTACATGCTATTTTTTAAGCACAATCCAGTCTGATGAGCTGAGGTTGCTACAGAAAACAGTTGCTCGGAGATCATCCATACAACTGAGGCAATGTATGGGTCTCCAGATAAAAAGAAGGGAAGGGCTTGACATTCCATCCTCATTCCATCAAGGAAAGACTGACTGGACTTAGGGTGGTAACTGGAGAGCAACTCTGGCATGAGTCCCTATGTCAGGCATCACGTTAGGGTAGACACTCATCTGGGCATCACTATTATGCATGCGACATCCTGGTCTTCCCTAGCCTAGCCTCCAATGAGCCCTCTCCTTACAACAGCTTTGGCTTCTGTCCGTCCTATGCAGTGATCCTCAGGCATAATAACTCTGAACACATGGATGTACCATCATCTGTTGTAATGTAGCAGCTGGTATTTAGTTGCAAATAACTCAGACACCCAAGATCCTGATGGATATATTTTGATTTAACATTACAGCAGATTTGAATGGTGCCTTTAATAACAGTCCCCTCAATCACTTACATTCTCACACGTTGTAAATGAGCAAACAAAGGGTGATGCTTCTGAACTCAACAGATACTCAGGGGTGTGCATGGAACACCAGATCACACCATCATGTGAATCGTGCCAGCATAAGGAACTGTTGAGTTGGTCACCTGAGAGAGCTCTTGTGCTGTCCTGTGGCTCCTGTATGTCTCCTTGCTGGCTTCCTCTTATCAGACAGGCTGTAGTCCTGACAGGGTGAGCTGATCTGGGGCCTCTCTATCAACCTGGATGTACCTTCCATAAAGTGTCGCTGGGCTGAGAATACTCTGAACACATTGGCCCAAGGAACTGTCATCAGAAGTAGAGGATGAGCTGGAAGAATTCATTGACTATGACACAGAAGCACAAAAATTGTGATTCTATGGCCGGCCGTTGTCTGCATCAGAAGCAGAAACTATAATGAACATAGACTTCCAAGTAGTATCTACCCAGAGTCAAGTTCCAACCAGACCTTCCCGTTGCTTCTGTCAAATCTGCCAAGACTGTTGCTCTCTGCCTCCTCGCTTGTAAAAAATACAATTCATATTTCAGTATGTTTCTTTTCAAAGCAACATCCGAAGTACATTATGGTCTAAGGTCATAGGTTCATTATTTTCCTTTCCCCAGAAGGATGTATCGATAATATAATATGCCTATGAAAATTAGATGAAAGCTCAGACATTTTAAAAATATCTCATCTGGTCCCTGGGCCCTGGTACAAGCCTGTAGACCTATCCCTTTGTGTCTGTGCCTCCTAGCTTTGGAAGGATGACCAATTTGCTCTGGGACTAAAAGCAATGCATTGTGATTTTCATTTCATGTCTAGACCTGGAATAGTATTGCAAAAGTCTGCAACTTTGACCCATGCTGACACTTCCTGGCACTATATAATTAAAACCCTGACCTTGTGGCCTTTGCCTATGCACTCTGAACAAGAGAGCAGCCTCGGGACACCTTTGGAATACCAAAGGAATGAGCAAATTTCAAGTCTGTCCCTGTTAACTCCTTTCTGTCACTGGAAAAAAATCTCCTGACCTAGGACTGATGGTTTCCCTGGGTCAGAGGAAACATCACATTCCTCTAGAATAGAGATGAAGTAGCATTTCTTGGCAGCCAATTTTGAATCCCACATTTGAAATCATTCAGAGAGCTCTGCAGCTGGCGGAAGGCAGCAACTGATTTGGAAAGAGGGACAAGAAATACGTCAAAGAATGACACCTCCTCGGGAGGAATTTTGATGGTAAATAGGACAGATGCCATCTGCCTAGATGAGTCCTTGTTCATTCATTTGTTCCCTCAGAAATATTACTCTGTGTGTGTGTGTGTGTGTGTGTGTGTGTGTGTGTACACTGAGCTGAGAAGTTGTGACACAAAACTGATACAGAACAAAACTGAGAACAAATAAAATCATAGGAGACATAAAAGATGAAAATCATATCAGGAAAGCTCAGAGCTACTGCAGAAAAAATACAAGGAACACCTTACAACACACAGGCACCTTCTGCTTTACTTTAAGACTCCAGGGGGCCCCAGTCTCTCAATGGGGGAGGGCATTCCAGGTCAATGCCTTTAGGAGTGTAGGGAGCTATGATGAAGGTTCGGCCATAGCAGTAAGCACTGAAGGAGTGATAAGGTAGAAAGGCTATTCAGTCCTATCATGAGAGGCAGCCAGCAAGTGATACAAGGATTGTGCGGGTCACCCTACAGATTGTTGGGAACTATTGGAGGATGCTAAATAGAAAAGGCTTTGAGATGGCTCAGCAGGTAGAGGGTAGTGCCTCCAAGCATGGTAACCAGAGTTCAATCCCAGGAATGCACACGATAGAGGAAGAACCAATTCGCAGGAGTTACCCCTTGATGTCCTGGTTTATGCCATAGCACCACAGTGAAGGCACCGTAGTCTGAGACACCTGGCCTTCAGAATTATAAGACAGAAATCCTAGGGGTCTTGTTTTGTGGTGTTCTTTATAGCATCTTGTTGGAGTAGGCTAGAAGCAGAGAACAGCATGGATCCTAAAAGATGCACGAAGTGTCTTGTGAGAATCTAGTAAGAAGGGAATTGAGACCAGCTTCAGAGTATGCTGGAGGGAATGATGGCAGAGCACATTAGGGAAGGAGGGCCTGGGGTCTCAGTTTGAGAAGCAGGTCTGAGTTGACAGAGCTGTCCAGCATGCAGTTGGGATGGCTTCAGCTCATCACAGACATCTGGATAGACAGATATCCTTGCAGGCTACCCTGCGTAGTGCATGCTAACGGTTGAATCTTTGGTCATGATGAGAACATTTCCAGGGGAAAAGGGAGGGGAGGTTACAAATGCACGTCCCAAGGCCAGACATAGCCGTGGAGGCAGGAGGATTGATTCGCTTACATACAGCTTCGACATATTTAACAAGCCCATTGTTCAAATTTTAAAGTCAACGGATGTCACAAAGAATGGGAACTTTGCTTCTCTGAACGAGAAAGATCTGGGAAAACTGGGATCCCATTCCAGGATGACAGATTCTGTCTGGCATAATCCAGCACCATATTCTATCCTCCCTCCTGCTCCACTCTCTTGGCCTATCAGACAGCCTGGACTTACGAAGAGAGGGCTAAAAAGAAACAGCAGTAAGAAGGCCTGCAGGGAGAGAGATGCTCCCAAACATGGCCGTGTGCACTGCCTGACAATAAATGACAAAGAGAACGTAAGCAGACAGAGAACTAAAATGCCTCATCAGCTGTCCTTCAAACAGTGGCTAGAGTTCCCCCAGTGGCCCAATCCAAGTCCTGAAGTCTTTAACCCATGAAAGATGGAGACAAGAGGAAGAGGAGATTAGCAGTCATGGAGGATTTAAGTTGATTGAAGATAGAGGAGTAAAAGAATGTTTAAAATTGGCAGAGGAAGGCAGGAAAGGAGGACCATGGGAAATGTAGTCAGAAGCATGGTAGGATCGATACCTGACAGTAATTACTGTGAAATAGAGGAGGGCCTGACCTTGGAGGCTGGTACTGAGTCCCCTGGAGCCCACAGAACAGAGCTCTGGACACGTTAACTTTACTCAATGAGGCTTCCTAAACATAATCTAAAGATAATGCCAGATAGTATGCATAAAGAATCAAGACAGGGCCCACTTGTGTGTGTGTGTGTGGGGGGGGGGGGTGCGTACATTTTCAAATAGAAGTGAGAGGTCAAGTTTTTCCAGTATCTTTCTTCAAGAGCTGTCTGCCTTGATTTTTAACATAAGATTTCTCACTGAATTTGGAGTTGCTGATTAGGCTACAATGGACAACCAGGAAGTCTTAGGGATCCGTTTGTCTCCCGTTCCCCGGCACTGGGAACACAATCCAGTGCTACTAAACCCAGCTTTTTTACATGGGTTCTGGATACCAAATTCATATTCTTGTGTGACTGTGGCAAGCACTGTATGAAGGGAGCCACCACCACCTGCTCAGTCCCTAGATGTTATCAGGAGTCAGTGACTTTTCATGTCCAGTTAGGAAAGCAAGTTGCAATCCTATTAATGATCAAATCAAGGACACATCCTTGGAGAATATGAGTCCCCAAGGTTCACATGAAGGAAGCTACTGTACAAGATGCTGACGTGCAGCCAGGCTTGGTCACTGAGGAAGACAATGACCTGTTGTCTTATGAGTTATATACACCCCTCACACCTATTATCTGAACGCTTACCTTAGTCTCTATGGAGCCGTTCCACGCAGGAAACCATGTGATATTTCTGTTAAGCCACACCTTCTATTTATCTACATGATGGTTTTGCCTCTATGTAGATAATAAACTCTTTGTGGGATGGAGGTGCTTGCTAAATATTTGATGGCTAGATACATTGAATGGACATTGTTTATTCTGTAATGTTTTCTAACGCTAACAGAATGAGCAGATTCATTAAGGCCTATGTAAATTAAATAACTTGGATTTCTTATACACAACAATTTGTCCTATGGCTGGAGCCCTACTTAGATGTCTGGAATCTTCTGCGGCTTGTCAGAGCATCAGAACAGCCAGGATTAATCTATGAAGAGGTGTCTGAATCAGTGTGACAAACTCCCTTTCATACTTCCTCTCCTGAAACTTCCTTCAGTAGTGGCCCACTAGCCCAGGTCAAATGAAATACATCTCTCTCTTAATTGTGACTACTGCAGAGCATATCCCCAATTCTGAGCTATCCTCAGAGCCTGGTCTGACAGGAGCTGAGCACTAATCAAAGGGAAAGGCTGAGGTAGCAACCATAATTCTCTAAGTCATAATGTGATATCTTCTGGCCCCTCGACATGGTGTTTGATGGAGGATTGATGTATTTTGGCACTTGAGGAAAACCACTGAGGCCTAGGAGAGAGAAGGTAGTGCCATCGAGAGATGGCAAGAGAAAAACACAAATAAACAAACAAACAACTTCAATTATATGTTAACATGTGCCTGGAATCCCAGGACGAGCTACAGACACACAGAAGATCTTAGAGCTAAGATCTGGGAAGCTGAGACATGTCCTGCTGTCTAAGCAGAAGGGAGTCCGTTAGCCTGAGGGGAAGGAGGAAGAGAAGCTGGCAGCATGCCACACGCTCTCATCCAGGTTAGGTCCCAACTACTAGAACAGCTTCAAAAGAGCTGCAGCAGAAGACCTGCTACAATGGGTTAATATCATGCCTTAGAAAATCTCAGACAAGATGGAAAAGTAGGTCAAGAAGCTAGAAACAACCAGCATAATGAAGGAAGATTTTTTTTATGTTGTCATTTGCTTGCTTCTATTTCCAGGATTAAAGAGAACTCAGCAATTACCTTATCCAAGAAAGGAAGAGACCTGAAACACAGAAAACAGAAAATAAATGGAACAAAGACAGGGATGATGGAGGCAATGTGACCACGCCCAAGCCCAGGTGGGATTGATCAATAAATAAACCCAATCACCTAGCCTGTACCAGGGACTCTTCTTAGCTCTGGCAACACGCCACACAGGCATTGTCCTTTCTTGGGGACATATAAAGTCCAGATGCCACTGTAAATTTTATCTTCCTTAGTTGTGAATAACAGAAAACCCAACCAGCCAAAGTAAAAAGGAGAACTGATCAACCCATGCATCTGAAAACCTCCAGGCATGGCTGCACCTCAGAGACACAGTCAATATTCTCCCTATCTCTGCCTGCCTTTCTCTCTCCTTCCCGTCTTTCATCATGCCTTTCTCCTTGTTCTCTTCTTTTCCTTCTCCCTCCTCATAGTCCCTCTTTCTTCTTCATTTTCCTCTCTGTTGGCTTTGTACTCAGGAAGCTCTGTGCACAGACTTGCAAGAATCTCAGAAAAGATGCTGAAGAGGAACAAAAGGAGGGTCTCTTTGCCAGAGGGTTTAGGTGACAACACCTCTTCACATCTCAAGTAGCCAGGCCCCGTGGACAGGAAACCCACTGGTTCTGTAAGAAAGCCTGGTTTGTCACATGTGAATGGTGAAGAACATGCAGGCGGCACTTCTGGCACACATTCTGTAGCCTGATTGATTCCTTGTGGCTGTCTCCATGTGTTCTCAGGCTTATAAAGAACTGTCCTGTGAGGGTTCCTACTGCATAAAGAGGGGCATGTTAAGTCTGACATCCCACTTACTGCTTTCATTACACTCATAAATTCTTATCTTGGCTCCTGTGCTACAAAGGAGGATGAGGGTTCTCACAATGTTGATGAATATGCTCAGAGTGCCCACATGGTGAGGGGCTCGGGTAGTAAGGCTTTGCCCTAAGATTCTATTTTATGTCATGAAACCACCTGGTACAGTTGTGGATAAACATCATTACTTAATACCTAAAGATTTCTAGAGGTCCTCAAATACACCACCAACGTCTGCAAGAACTCCTTTTTGCTTTAAAGACCCTATACTCATGCTTCAAATACTTGGGTCTGGATGGCGCTCAGGCAGCCAGCTCCCAGCCTAGAGATAGGACCTTTGAGAATGAACTCTGAGCTCCCTGTGGATACAAAGGAAAGTCATTCTGACTCATTCTAGTATTGTCCCTTCCAGGAGAACACGGAGGACCCATAAGGAGGCACTCAAGCAAACAGTGGAAGGTCAAGGTTCACACAGGAGGAAAAATGTTAGTAATTTTCAAAAGGCATTACTCAGAGCTCGGAGTCTCATTATGACACTGGAGAGGCTCAGACTCAAATCCATTACAAATGTCACCCACTCCCCTCCGTGCCCTTCTAACTGAGTACCTGGAAAAATGAGGTCTCCATAATGCTCTGTAAAATATTGAGACCAGTTTCAACTTAAAAAGAACATCTTAGTCATTCCTGTCATAAGCCCTTCCAGTGTGATGCTACGTCTCCTATGTTATAGGAAAGAAACTGAGTTCACGGCAATCACTAGCGTGGCAATGTAGTTGGAGCAGCACAAATCAACCTCAGATTCTTCTAGGGAGGGTACTTCTACTGTGCCACGTGAAGCCCATTTCTAGGCAGAACTAAAGGCTAATGGAGATGTCTCTGCTGTCTTGAGAGAGCCGAGTGCTTCGCATCTGCTGTCTTCTGTTAAGAGTAAGTCAACAGGGTCTTACACAGGAATATCTTCTCGCTGAATGGTGTACAGTAACATAAAGGGCTCAGCATCTCTCAGCTGAAGGGAAATTTTCTCCAGTCTCTTGCCACCAGGGAAGGCTCCCTCAAATGAAGCCAAATAAGTCATTTGCTTTCTGAATAAATACACACTAGGCATATGCACTTGGCTTTGCTGTTAAAAGATGGGAGATGTGACTTGGAAAATCGCCAGCTGCATCAGGGCGAAGGGCACAGTGAAAATGCCTGTTATTAGTTCTTTCTCTTTGCACTCTTGTTTTCTGTCTTTCGGGTGAGGATAACGACTCGGAGTCCTTGGAGCAGAGCTACCTGGACACAGTGAATAGACCTTCCCTGGTGCTGTAACGTGCAGTATTTTCTAAATGTTAAATTTCTGATAATTAACATCCTGAAAAGAATTTAAAAGTTGAATATTTAAAATCTACAAATGAAAAGAAAATGGATTTCGAGCCAACTCAGCGACAAAAGACCCAATTAAGAAATTCGAACATAGGTTCTGGTGCTGTGCTTTGTAATCCCCTGTTCAAAGAGACCAGTGCATACTAAATTATAACCTCTAGAAAGCCATCACTTAATACCAATTGAAAATCCCGAGTAAAGTAATGTGCATGTGCAATGTGTCAAATTTATATTTGACAAAAATAAGAACTCAACAAATCATCAAAATTTTATGTTTCATTGAAAAATAGCCTAGGAGTATAGAACAATCACTATTGGTCTTGAAATGTCTCCATTAGCACGCCCTATTTTCTGAGCAAAGTGCCTCCACCTTTATAGGTGTGCTTTGCTGGGCCTCTCTGGTCAGAAGGACTTCCACTTACCCTCCATCTTGTCTCACTTCATACCGCATAACCAGAAGAGTCATAGATTCTTTCAGGTAGCGCTAAGGATTCCCTGAAACATTGAGTGGTTCTGGTAGGGGCAGCAGGGTTCAGGAGATATTATTCTGGATGGATTACAGACTCGGTGGGGGGTGGGGGGGGAGCTACTAAGGCTGATTTTTTTTTTTTTTTAAGAAGCAGTAAGATCAAAGAATAGGAAAGAAAACAGAGAGGCAATATGGAAGGCGCTGGTCAGCCAAAACCAGCTCTCAACTGAATGAACCAACAAACGGACAAATTGAAGGAGAAGGTTAGAGCCAAACTAGAAGGCATAGGACCATGTCCATTTGGACCTCAGCACACACAGCGCCAGCATGATTATTCCTGCCACTCATGGGTATAAGGAGCACCCTCTAGGACTAGCTGTGCCCCTGGGTAGAGGCAAAATAATAAGCCTTTTGTGGTTTGTCCCGAAACACACTTACAAAATTTCAGTCCTCTGAGAACCTTTCAGAGGATATCTCATTCACTAATGTCATCAAATGAATTTTAAGCAGTCAGAGCCCATATAAAATGTAGACGACTTTAGCAAATAGAAAATCATCCCTAAGATTGCTAAATCAACATTTTGTAATGACTAAGAAGTGCTGGCCCTTGAGAGCCTGGAAGAATGAAGCTCTTGATTATGGCAGATGGATGAGTTTCAAAGTGAAGACTGAATTTGCCCGCAGACTTCCTTCTGGCCCTAGGCTGGTTTGCCATGGATGAAGAGTCGTTGAATCTGTGTAGACTGTACCCTGGGATGCTATAAATCTTCATGCATTTAGAAGCTAAGGTTACTACTGGGGACTGTTACTGTCTTATCCATCAGTAGACCTGAGTCTGCAAGACAAGTTGTACACTGTGCTGCAAATGGCAGAGCTGGAGAGGCGGGGCTACCCAACACGTTAGGAGCCTAGGAAATCAGGAGTGAGTCCTAGACTTTGGATATTGAGCTATTTACACTAATGCGTTTTGCTTTTGCTTTGATCTAATTGTAAGCCTCATTCCTCCAAAGACTCAGCGTCAGTTCCTGCTTCTAGGTTCCTGGTTTGAGTTATTTTCCTGACTTCCCTCAGTGATGGGTTGTGACCTGGGAGTTGTAAGCCAAAATAAACCCTTTCTTTCCCAGTCATTTCCCTCTCCCCCCAACATAATATTTGTATTAATTATTTGGGAATTTCATGCAATGCCTTTGTTGGCCACACTGCTCGTAACTGATACCTGGTACCCACACACAGCCCATGGGCAGCTGCCAGGTGCTCCCCTCCCACCAGCAGGGTGAGCAGCATGAGTGGCCACAGCAGCAGTGGTGACTCCATGTCCCAGGCATACAGGGCAACCACAGCCTGAGCCTTCCGGCAGCCCAAGGACCGTTTCTCCTGGACAATGACATGCTTTCTTGTCTGCCTGGCTACACTTCCATACCTGTCACCCGCAAGTTGCTTTCTTGTCATAGTGTTTAATCACAGAAAGAGAAGAAAACAGAACCGTGAGGTTGTGCGTGTTGACGTTAGTACTACCGAGTACCCAGTAGGTACCTAAGCACCTTCCTGGGTACAGTCAGATGGGAGCTCTCAGGAGCTTCTTTCTCTAACTTAATTTACATTTCATCTAGATGGGGAAAAATGATCAATAAAAGGAACTATGTGTTGAGAGAGAAAACTTAGTGTCTGAGTTTAAATTAAATCAACTTTAATTAGAAAGCCCAAACAAGACCAAGTAATTATGTTAATATCCATGCTTTAAGCAGCCAGGAGCATTGTATTCCCCAAGCTGAGAATGATGCTCAGCCCCGCTTGATGCTTTGTTAGTCAGGACAACACGTGGCAAATGCAACCTACTTTCCCCTACTAAGTTGTGTGGCAACTGGATAATCAAAGTGACCCTAATCCTCAAAGTCACTTATAAACGGTATTTTGAGTAAGGGTTTTGGGAACTGATTGGGTCATGAAGACAGCAGCTCTTAAATTTAACCAATTAATGAATTCATGGGTCATTGCTCTTGGGGTGTCAAGGTGGTTCAGTGGGTAAAAGTAATTATTCCTAAGTCTGTTGAGCTATTGTAGATCCCCGAGACTCTCGTGGTAGGAGATAACAACGTCCTCAAGTTGTCTTGTGACTCTACATACTCGTGAACACCCATATACATTCATTCATGCACACATACTCAATTAATTTTTGAACATATTTCTCTATTGTGGGTTAACTTGGAATGCCTGTAGAAAGAAGCCTTTGTTAAAGGGCAGGGGTAATAGGGCCTGTTATGGAGGAAGAAAGGCAAATCATGTGTTAGGAAGATTTCAGTGGGGTAAGGACTGGGAGACAAGGAAAGGTGGGGTGAAGAAAAGGCAAAGCAACACAAAAGGTGCCAGAAAGATCCATGTGAAACCTATGCCTTCATAAGCTTCCGAAGAAATGTATTTAAGACTTTGAATGGAATTACCTTGTGCTCCTCCTGAAAGACATAGATAGCAAACAAAAGTCCCAGCACCAGATGTGTAATATCCCCATCTGCATTATTGAGCAAAGGAATCCCCAAAATCTTAAAAAAAACAATACAAGAATTTGCCATTGCTCTTGGTTGCCCACCAGAACACGACAATAAGACCCTATCACTAAAGATGCCATGCGTTTTTGTCACGGGACACGGAAGCTTCCACCCCACCGTTTAGGTTGCACAGAGTCAGAGGGTGCCATGCAAGGACCTGGGAAAGAAGCCATCAACAATCTTACCTGGCTGTGAACCAAGCAAGCTACAACAAAGACCAGCCTGGCAAGAAACACACACACACACACACACACACACACCAATGTAGCCGTGGCATGGATAATGTGGGAGTAACCAACTACTTCCTAACTGGATTTAAGGTTGGCTCTCCTCATAGAACTCATGCCTGGTGTTATCCGCCATGGCTGAGACCTCATGGCTGGGCTTCTCAAGGTCCTGAGGGAGAAGCTGTCATTATTATTTTGACGGGTGATAAAGTGTCAGACTTTCTTCTCAATGCTTACTTGTACTCCCATAGATTACTACATCTTTCAGCCCTCATCAGGGAAGCTGCTTTTTGCAGTGGATGATGGTTAATCCTGAGCCTCACAAATGGTCAAAGTTTAGAGAATAAGGGACCACGGAGTGTCCAGCGCTAAATGGGACATGGATATTACACACGAGAGAGACAGACACAGAGATGGAGACAAAGAGCCAGGGAAGCTCGTGGACTATCATAGAATAGGACACAGAGAGAAAGACTTTAAAGTGCCAGAGGTTGGTTAGGACCACTGCACAAAAAAAAAAAAAAAAAAAAAAAAACAAAACAAAATGACAACAACAACAACAACAAGCCTTTTGGATGTGACACAGCCAGTTCACTTAGACCTCATAGCAACTGCAAGTACCTACACAAGATCAAGCTGGTTAGTATCCCAGCATGGCTGGGGTTGTGGGGGACTCACCAGGTCCCATCCCTAGCTAAGGAGCTATTGGTAGTTGATGATTACTGGGTGGTTGGGTTATTTCTCTTCATGTGTATGGCCCCTAATAGGCTTCCTTTGGCCCCAGTGGATGATCCAACACCCATGCACAAACAGGTAGCAATAATTTGATTCAGTGATCTATACATTTTTTTTCTAAAGTAAGAGTAAATGAAGTGAGAGAATAAAGTAGACTGATGTGCCAAGGAAGAGTTGGTGGAGAGGTGTGGAGGGTTGTACGATCAAAACACATTGGATACATATATGAAATTCCCTCAGAATAAAATACAAAATAATTTGAGCTTTCTCTGCCATGTGCACCAGCTCAGGGCTTTGCAGAGAGTCCTCAGCAACAGGAAGTTCTACAGCCAGAGTCCAGTCCTAGCAGATAAACACTCCCACACCTGAGGTTCAAGGGACAGGGAGGGAGAGGGGGCAGACAGACTGTAAAAGCCCAAGATGCGGGAGTTTTCTGAGACCATGTATCCTAGTAACATCAGAAGCTGTACTCATAAAGTCTTACCAACACCACAGCCAAAGTGGGAGCGGAACAGAAGGACACCTACAGAAATGACAAGCTGGGCAGGGAAGCCATGAGGCTGTACCCCAACACAAAGGACTGAAGCAACTGATAAAGCTGGGAGCAGGAGAAGTGTCTCCAGGCAGAGCACACATGTTGTCCGGTGCCCAACGATCAGCTCTGAAAACATACGCCCAAGTAACATCATATGAACTCAACAGGTTCTATTTAGCAGTATATGTGTATGTACAGCGACATAAATGCATTCTATAACATTTACATTTGATGAGCAGAGAAGGGTTGTGTGAGAGGTTGGAGGGAAGAAGGTGTTGTGTTAGAAAGCTGCTCATTTCTGGACAAATCACTCCAGGCCAACAACAAATCAACTCCAGGTTTTGTTTCGGGGGAGCGAGAAAGGGAAGAAAGAGGAAAAGGGGGTAAGGGGTCGGGGTCTCTGCCTTTTATTCAGGCTGTGAGGTAGATACACCACTTCACACAGGTGAGGCACCCACAGGTTAGGCGTATGCAGGGAGTGTGTGGCGGTTGCCAAGGCAACAGATGCAAGAGGGTCCTTGCTGCCTAGGGTGACATCATCACTGGATTCGGAGGCTGACCTTAAAGCCGTTTCTAATGCCAACAGAAGGGGAAGGGAGAAACATTGTCAATATATCAAAATCTCAAAAATAAGTTGAAAAAAATTTAAAAAAGCATTTCCAACCATCATGAAAGCTGACAGATATGTAAATTCAGCCATAATCTACTGGTGTTGGCTCCCTGCAGTGGGGCACCAAAATCCCCAGTTCACAGTCTTGAGATTTAAACAAATTATTGTCAGTATTTTAAAAAAGAAGTTCCACATTAAATGTAGCCTTTTAACTTTACATCTTCCAAACTCCAGAAACCTGAGTAAACGTTTGATTTTTTGCAAGGCACCCTTGTGGTATTCAATCATAGTAACAACAAAATAAGGTGAGTAAGACTTATGACAATGTCCAGGGAAGAGGAAGAGGAGGAGGAGGAAGAGGAGGAAGAGGAGGAGGAGGAGGAGGAGGAGGAGGAGGAGGAGGAGGAGGAGGAGGAGGAGGAGGAGGAGGTAAAAATGGTGGTTAGCTGGCAAAACCACACAGAATGGGAAGTGGTGTGGCTGTAAACAGAGCCCTGGCAAGGGAAAGACACTTGCCATGTTCAGAGCTATCTTTGCAAGCTAGGACATCCAGCACCTGACTCTGCCCTGCCTGTCACTCACATCCTTCCTTCCCTAGATTTGAGCATCTCCGTTGCTTGGAAACTCACATAAGGCCTGAAGGAGAAGCACTGAACGCCAGCCAATCCTCACCCGCTATGGCTGCTTTGATTGCCTCTGTGGCATTTCAAGGTGAAAGTCTATATTTATCCACATCCTTTGGCTTCCTCTGAAACATTTCAGACAGCCTCCGTGAGGCTCTGAAGTCCCTCCTGCCTCCGCAGGACCCCGTGTCCTCACATTCTGACCTTTCCAGAGCTTCTCTTTGGGGGTCCTACTCTCTGGGACAATGACCAGCCTGGGGGCGGAAGACAACTCTGATCATGTCTGCTTTTCCTTTGGTCTCTCATATTCCATTGCATAGCCGCAGACAGGAGAACCATGTAAGATTTGAGTATCACATAAATAACAAGCTTTTCCAGATATTGTACTGTCATTATGAGCTCTTTCCTTGAGAAAAAGGCAGACTGCCCCCGGCAGCTTTCATCCACCTACTCCTTTTTCTCTTCGCTTAGTTAGAAAAAAAAAAAGCCACTGTGGTGGGAAAACTCACTTTGCAAGAATCCTACGCCCGAAGGGCCGTCTGGCTACTGCAGAAAGCTTTCCTTTGACAGGAAAATGAACAATTTCATAGTCTTTAAGGAAATAAAAACAGTTTCTCGCTTTTTTTTTTTAGAAATGGGAAAAACAGGAGGAGAATTCTAAGGGTGGGGGTATATTTAAGCATTCCCAATATGTGGATGTGTGTGTGTGTGTGTGTGTGTGTGTAGCAGGAAAAGGCCATTTGACTCTTCCCCGAAGGATTGGATTCAGGAATATGCTCCTGTTTCGTATATTTCTCTCTCTAATACATAATCAGCTTGTAAAACACAGATCCACCACGGAAGTGTCTCTGTTATTCTAGGATGCTACCACAGGTGGCTGTCCAGTAAGGACACGGGGAACTGAGAACTGTGATCATCAGTTACTCACAGAGTAACTCTGAGTTCAAGTTCTCACCACTCACCGCTCATCTACACATCTGTAAAGTAGAAACCGCGTGCCTTTCCCCATTGCTTGGTCGGCAGTAGAGCGATGAGAACATCGAATTTCTGGTTGGGTTTGAACAGGATCCGAAGCAATCAGTACATGATACAAAGTGGACAGACTGCTCTGCAGCGGGCTTCTCAGACATTTCTCATCATAGCTCCGGCGTGCCCAAGATACCACCATGCCACCATCAGCTTTTAAACCAGGTATATAAACCAAACACTTACTAACACTAAATGAAAAGACATTTATTTGAAAACAGTTCTTTGGTAGACATATAATTTTGCCACTTATTAAATCAAAACCAAATCTACATTCTGATGAAGAGACCGATCTGCTTATTTATTCTCATGCAAAGGCTTGACTTGTGACCGAATATTTGACTCTGAAAGACATGAAGTGTCTTTAAAAATGTTCAGCATTAATTGATATTTTGGTTTTATAATTGTCAGTGCTGAGAATCCCCGCTCCACATAAATAGACAGGACAAGATGACAAACATATGTTTAGGGACATTTCAGAAATCATTGGAAATGCTTTCTTATTACAAAGCCAGAACTCATTTCACAGTTATTTATGCAACCCAACTCAGCAGCTCAAACGCTCTAACTCAATACAATCCAAAGACAGATTCATTTGATGCAAGCTAAAGAATGGCAGTAGGGAATATTAAAAAGTTGTTGTTGTCCATAATTAAATCATTGTTTCCATACGAGCAGAGAACTTGGCATGCCCAGTAAAAACACTGCAGTTCTTCTCACACATAGTCTCCAGTCTGAGCTGGGATGTTCGAGATGTGCTGTTCGCTAGTGCTGCACTGCCTGACATGTATAGAAGGTCCATTTGTGTGTCAACAGCAAGGCTCTTGGGAATCTACATATATGACACAGGTGCACGCTGCCAGAAACATCTCCGGTTCATTCCACATTTCTTATGAACTAACGTTGGATCGTTGCATGTTCACAAACCTTTCCATGTTTCTAAACCTTTTCATGACTCTCATTCATTTACATGATCTCCTCCGGGCTTAGGGCTCACACTATAAGAAACTGTGCTCATCATGAGGTACGTAGCGAACGTAGCTACAGGGATGGTAGTAATACAAACAAACAAGCTATCTAGAAAATATCATTCAGCACAGATTGGAACATAAAACAACAACACAAAATGAGAGGACACAGGTCCTTCGAACAGACCCCCTCAGTGTCCTTCCTGAACTTAGTCTAGACTCCCTTCATCAGTAATTTGAAGCTGAAAGTTCTAGAAATACAGCATATTAGAATCAGACATCTTAATCCTTATTCACAACACACCAGCACTGTGGGTTCATTTAATGTTCTCCATCCCTCTCAAAGCAGCTCCCTGGGGCCTCTCCTTTCCTTGCTTTGCCACCATACCATCCCCTGAATTTGTCCTGACATTACTGACTTGAACTGAGGCCCACTTCCTGCCTACTGAATTACTCCAGTGTTCTTAGTCATTCATTCCCATGACTAAGCCTCAGAAAGACACCCTGTCTATAAAGAGATTATGTCTAGGTTCCTTGGGTAACAAGAGTTGTCACTTGCTCTGGCCCTCCCCTCCCAAGCTGGCTTTATCCTTGCTTGTCTCCCATGTTAGGCCGACAGGGTAGCAACAAGTACCTGCTTGTAAGATGCTCACTGATCAGTAGTGCTCACCCCTTTGTGTGGTCCCTCCATATAGACTTGTGAAAAATACCAGGGCAGAAATAAGGGTTTCCTTGAAGGGATTGCTCTTTCTCCCTTCTTCCTTTCTTCCTGCCTCCATCCTTGCGATGGAATCTATGGAGAGGTTCTTGTAACAAGAGATGGATATTTCAGCTCACAGCAGCATAAGCAAACACAGTCCCGTGTCCGTCCCCCCCCCCCAAGCCTCACAAAGCCCATAATATCCAGCCACGTTGTTGAGGCTATCATGGATTCATGACTCTCAGACACTGTGAGATCCCAAACACACATTGTTATAACATTATAATCAGAGAGTTATAATGACACCATGGTATATAACTAATTCAAATGTCATCTTCATTGCTGTCTCCTGTCCCTACCACATCTATCCCTACCAGCCACTGGCACCCATGCAAGCCTTAGCTAAAAATTAACTCTATAAATCTCTCCCACATCTCACCTCCAGTGTCACATTAGTTACACAGACCTGTGTGGCAGGCTGAGTAAAGGTTATGTAACACATTGCACATCTTGATCCCCAGGCCTGCAAACAATGCCTTATATGGTAAAAGGGACTTGGTGACGTGATTAGGTTAAGGATCATGAAATGGAGAGACTGCTCTGGATGACGTGGTGAGTTCAAGGTCTTCACAAAGATCCTCAGAAAGAGGCAGAGGGGGAGAAGGTCGAAGAAGCAGAGCGTTGTGGTGAAGAAAGGGTCTATAAACCAAGGATGTAGGTGGTTGTTGAAATTAAAGCAAGATAATAACAGATCCTGTAGAGTCAGGAGATGGGACAGAGCTTCCTGTTACCTGAATTTACTCTAATTAAGATCCATTTTGGATTTCTGATTTTCAAAACTGTTAAAGATCACATCACAACCCTGAAAGCCACCCAGGTCTTTTTATAAGCCAGTAAATTGGGGATAATTTGTGATATTAAGACTAAAAATCCTAAACCCTCTTCTCATTTGTTCCCAAAGCAAAATCCACAGATGCCACCATCAGCCCCTTTGAACAGCGCCACTAGAAAGCTGTATTTCACATATGTCAGTACTCAGGAAAAGTGATCAGTTGGGTAAATCAAGCCATTTAAATCATTCAGACTATGCCTTAAAAATAGTCATGCTTCTAGGATTGCAGACTGCTTTGATGTGCCGTGAGGTGACATAATTGTGTGAGTTCCTCATAGTGGGTACCAGCTAGACCTAAATGTGTATACCATTAGGTATCATGATCTCATGGGACCACTATCATGATCTATCACTTACGGAAACATCTTCAGGTTTTGCAAAACTCTATTTCGTTTTATAATTGAATGTAATTGCTTCCTTAAGGACATTTTGTTCCCTGGTGCAGTGCCACTCATTGTTTGATCAGACAGATCCAGAATTCCTGAATAAGAGTAAAAAAAGATCTTGAAAGTCGCCTTGTGGAATAGAAAGAATGTTTGCAGCCATCCTGGGTATGACTGGTGGACTTCTCTAAAGGTCTTTCTTCCCTTAAGTACAAAGCTTAAAAATAGGTGTGTCTGTTATGGTTTGTATATGCTTGGCCCAGGGAGTGGCACTATTAGAAGGTGTGACGCTGTTGGAGTAGGTGTGTCACTGTGGGTGTGGGTTTTAAGACCCTTATCCTAGTAGCTTGGAAGCCAGTCTTCCACTAGCAGCCTTCAGATGAAGATGTAAAACTCTCAGCTCCCCCTGCACCACGCCTGCCTGGATGCTGCCATGCTCCCACCTTGATGATAATAGACTGAACCTCTGAACCTGTAAGCCAGCCCCAATTAAATGTTGTCCTTTATAAGACTTGCATTGGTCATGGTGTCTGTTCATAGCAGTAAGACCCTAACTAAAGCAGTGCCCAAATGCACATAGTCTGGTGAGGAAATACAAGTAAGAATAAAATGCCAGGATCTAAGCAGTGACCTTGATCTGTGGTCACTGGTGTCTGATCTTACTGAGGACATAACCACTCTGGCCCCAGATCAATGTGAAATCTTGGAAACGCTACATATTCTGAGCTGCTGAGCATCTTTGTCTATAGAAACAAATACTTGATTGAGAGTCATTCAGAACTATATTCAACAAATATTTACTGCGCACCTGGCATATTAAAGATAATGATGTAGGCGTTGAGATTAAAGTTATAAACAGAACACCCTGCTCTTATGGATTTTTAGAGTCAAAATTAAGCAACAAACAAAGCAAACTATAAAAGCATAGAGCAAACGTGATGGTGAATGCTACAGACAAAAGTGAAACACAGAAGTTAGGACTGAGAGGGTTGCTCAGTGGGTAAGAGCACTTGCTCTCCTGACATGGGGACATACATTTGAATCCCTAGAACCCACATTAAAAGCTCAGCATGACTATGTGGGTACCCCAGCACTGGGGGCAGAAACTGGTGGATACTAAGAAGTGGAAAGGGCTAAAGGAGACATCTGACAGCCTGCTCTGGTCTCTACATGGACACTCACACTTGGGCATGTGCACCCACACATTCCCATGAATGCACTGCATGAGTGTGCACCACTTGTGCACACAATCAACACATACAGGCAAGTAAGATAGCCCAGGAATATGTAAATGGATGTGGATAAGGAATGTAGTTTTCAATAAGATACTCAGGAAGTCATTTGTGAGGGGGTGAAGTTGGGATGGAGTCCAGAGAAGGCAAGGAAACATCCAGCTCATAGGATGGAAGGTTTCCCGTGGTCGGAAGCAGCATTTACAAATGCCCATCAAGAACACATTGGGTGGGCACGCATGCTTGAGGACTAGCGAAGGACTGGCATTACTAAGGTGAAGTGAGCAAGAGCAAGAGTGAAGAGAAGGCAGGATCAGAAGCAGTTTTATGGAGGACTCACAAGCTATGGACCAGCTCTGTCTGACAGAAATGCAGGACACAGCTAACTGAGACGCACATGCTCAATTTGATTCATGGTGCTGGAGGGACAGCTCAGTGCTTACATGTATTACCTTTGCGTGGGACTCAAGTTCGGATCTCAATACCTGTGTCAGAAGCTCAGTATGGCCTCTGCCTCTACATCCACCTCCAGGGGATCTGATGCCATCCTCTGGCCTCTGTAGCCATAGGTACATAGTTACAGAGACACATACACAAACACACACATAATTCTTAAAAATAAGATTAATATTTTTTTAAAAAATAAACTTTAAACTTCACACTCTTCTAGGCCACACCAAAGATATAGAAAGCCACAAACTAGTTAAAATAGTGACTACTGAATATAAGAGGAAGGGCTGTGCTCTGTGAAGAAGGCTGTTGGAAAGTCAGATGGAAAAGATGACAGAGTTGGGATGGGTATGAGACCCAGAGATGTCCAGGTGGTGAAAGTCATAATGTTGGTCAATATAAATGTATGACTAAGCCAATGGTGCTCACTAACTACAACCACAGACGTTATTCTGCCCTTCAGCAGACTGGGAGACCAAGGGTGTACCCTTCCCACTCAGGATGCTGATACAAGAGAGTCCAGAAGAGGGAGGAGGAGAATGAAGAGGCAAAATTCCCTGAGTTGTAGCAGACCCATGTATATCTCACAGACAGAGGGAAAGAATCCAAATTGCAACCCTTTTTAAGCAGAAAAGAGAGATAAAGGTTGAGCTTTTCCTGATGCTCTGACGACTCCCAGGGTCAAGGCCTGGGTTCCTAGAAGCCACCTCAAAGTATGTTCAGTTCTCACCATGCAGGGCTTCATCCTGAGAGTCTGTGTGACTCATCTCCAGGGGCCTCCTTCCTGTGTGGGATTTTAGTACAAACTCAGTTTGTCTTGTTATGCCCTGAAGGTTGCATGCCATGTTGGGTTGCAGAGTTGCTCTGATTTGCTCTGGTGTGCTGTACAGGGGCAAGTCTGCATGAAGGTCTAGCTGGAGGATGCCTCTTTATGCGCCTCTGAGCCTAATTTTATGACCATGCTTTGATTTCCTCTCCCCTGAAGAGGAATTTCCCATTGTAAAATTGTCAATAAGAATAGGACCTGGAAGTCCCCAAATGTTTGTTCTGAAGGTAGGAAGAACATCCCACCCTAGATCTATCCTAGGAATAAAAATAACTGACTTGTGTAAAAGTGTGGGAGAGGCTTGCACACACCAGTCTGTAACACATCTGGCCAGGGCCATTTGTTTACATGGCAGGAAAAGCAGCCCACACCTACCCAGCCCCTGCCCTTTAAAATGGTAGACAATTTTCCTAGAAGGTTTATAAGTTTGCCTTTCCCAAGCTAACTGATCGTAAAACCAGCTGGTTGCCTCCCTTTGAGATAAGACTTTATTTTCCAAACCAGTTTTCGGTTTACAGTAACACTGAACAAGAGACGCCAGTTTCATATAAATTCCTGGCCTTCGGTGAGCGGCCCTATGTTTCCACAGCTCCGACCACGCAGTGGTAATGACAACTGATAAATCAGCATTGATACATCATCACCCCCCAAAGTCCATTTATGAGAAGGTTCTGTTCTTTGTACTGTCTGGTCTTTGGGTTTGGAAAGCTTTACAATGACAAGGAGACGCCATTAGAGTACGCATAGAAGTTTCACCAACCCTCAAACGTCTTCTGTGTTCCACTTGTCTTTCCTTTCTCCTCATCTCTGCTAAGCAGCCATCTATCTATTCCTTCTTTAGTTTGGCCTTTTCCAGAATACTGGGTTCTACACGGCTGGAGTTCTGCACAATGGTCCTTCTGGATGCTGCCCTTTAGACCAGCTTCTCTCACTTAGCAGTGTGCACTGTGCAATTTCCCCGCCCCAGAGCTTATGACTCATTCCTCTTCAGTGCAGAGTCCAAGCTGCTGTTCTCTGGATTCGCAGCAGCTCACCCATTCATCTGCTGCAGGACCGCTTGGTCCTTTCCCAGGCAGAACAAATTTTTAAACAAAATTTCTAAAAAAAAAAAAAAAAACAAATGAAAGAACAAAAAACAAACAAACAAACAAACAAAAACACCCACTACATCTGTGTTTTTGTCTGGACTTAAGCTTCCAATTCTTTCGGGAAAACAGCCGGGAAGAGTGCAACACCTCAGGATGGGAGCTTACTTAGTTGTCTCCAGCCTGCCAGTGTTTCCACTCTGCAGGGTTGAGGGAAAGCTCCTGGGTCTGAGCTTGCTTCCTGCCCTTTGCTGAGAGCATTGCAGATTCTGACCTCTCTAACAGGTAGCTCACTGCTGTTTGATTTACATTTCCTGGACAATGTATTATGTAAAGCACCTCTTTGTGTATTTATTTTCCATCTGGGCGTCTTCTAAAGCAAGGCATCCATGACGGCCTTGGGCCCACAGCTTAATTGCGATGTTTGTTTGTTCTGAAGGCTTAAGAATTCTTTATGTGAGACAGAGGGGATACTTACACCCAACCAATGGACTGAAATGGGGACCCCTGTGGTTGAATTATGGAAAGGCTGGAAGAAGCTGAGGAGGAGGGTGACCCCACAGGAAGATAGCAGTCTCAACTAGTCAGACCCCTGAGTTCTCTCAGACACTGAGCCACCAACCAGGCTGGCATAGCTATCTGGTAGAGGGCCTCCCTCCCCCACCCCCAACACACACAGCAGAGGACTGCCTGGTCTGTCCTCAGTGAGAGAAGATGCACCTAAGGAGAGACTTGAGGCTCCAGGGAGTGAGGAGGCCATCAGGGGGTGGGGATGAAGGAGTGGGGAGGGTGGGAGGAGGAATAAGATGAGGAACTGTAGGAGGGCAGACCAGGAGGGGGTAACGACTGGACTGTAAAAACATAAAAGTAATTAAGAACATTCTTTATGTAGTTTAGAAACCATCCATCCTCAGAAGACTCTTTGATAAATAATTTATCTCAGTGGTTTTGGCTTACTTTATCATATATGTACATACATGAAAGAATATGATATCTTCATGCATACCAGAAAAGGGCATCACATAAAATAAATCTTAAGAAAAAAAGTGAGTGGTTAGCTAATAAATACATAAATATGTGGGACATAGTAAATGACCACAGTGATTAAGAAAAAAAAAACTTCAGTCATGTGTATTCTAGTACTTAGTTAGCTTACTATTTATGTTTATAAAATGTATTCTATGACTTTTTTTTTTTTTACTGTATCTTCTTTCATTTCATTTCTTTTTACTGTTAGTTGATTTCTGGAAACCAGCTGAAAGAATATTTGCCATCCTATTAGTGGGATCCAGAACTGGGCAAGTCTCTCGGCTCTGACCTAGCTATTGATGATGGAATGGATATTAATCACTGAAAGTGCTTGGCTTCATGCACCTCCTCCCTGATTTTCTTGTCAGGGTAAAGAAGCATAAAACAGAAAAAAACCTCCACGGCTGAGCCGACGCCACGATGCTGTCCCACCCAGAGCCAGCGAGAAAGACGCCTATGCCCAACCTGAGATTTCATATCAGGGTGAACTGCATTGGCAAGACGTTTTGTTGTCTTACTAATTTACCTAACATAACTTGAGGGAAGAAACATTTATAGCTCGTGGTGTTTGTCCTGTCCTGTCAGGAGGCAGGCTATCACTGTGGCAGAGGGCAGAGAGAGCAACAGAAAGCATCGAGGGAAGAGCTAGCCAAGGATCAGCCCACAGTGGTCTTCCTCCACCAAGAACACACTTCTGAAAGTTCCAGAATCTGCCAAAAAAAAACCCCAAAAAACAAAAAAGGAATCACCAGATCCACCCAAACAGTGACAGTGACAGATATGTCCAAACATTACTGTCTAAGCACTGTGATTTGGGAATGGCTGGGTGAGAATTCTATTCCGGCCTCTCTGCAGAGGTATTGAGGGATTGAGTAGAACCAGCTAGCCATCGTGCAGAGAGAGCCTTGGCAGGTACACAGAGTGTTATGCATGTACCCCTCCTAGTTACTGGGGCTACAGAGAAGCTCCATGAAAAGATCACTTTAAGTGTCCAAACCTTGGTCTTCGTTCTTCTTGAGTTTCATGTGTTTCTCAAATTGTATCTTATATCTTGGGTATTCTAAATTTCTGGGCTAATATCCACTTATCAGTGAGTACATATTGTGTGAGTTCCTTTGTGATTGGGTTACCTCACTCAGGATGATGCCCTCCAGGTCCATCCATTTGCCTAGGAATTTCATAAATTCATTCTTTTTAATAGCTGAGTAGTACTCCATTGTGTAAATGTACCATCTTTTCTGTATCCATTCTTCTGTTGAGGGGCATCTGGGTTCTTTCCAGCTACTGGCTATTATAAATAAGGCTGCTATGAACATGGTGGAGCATGTGTCCTTCTTACCGGTTGGAACATCTTCTGGATATATGCCCAGGAGAAGTATTGCAGGATCCTTCGATAGTACTATGTCCAATTTTCTGAGGAACCGCCAGACTGATTTCCAGAGTGGTTGTACAAGCTTGCAATCCCACCAACAAGGGAGGAGTGTTCCTCTTTCTCTATATCCTTGCCAGCATCTGCTGTCACCTGAATGTTTGATCTTAGCCATTCTGACTGGTGTGAGGTGGAACCTCAGGGTTGTTTTGATTTGCTTTTCCCTGATGATTAAGGATGTTGAACATTTTTTCAGGTGCTTCTCAGACATTTGGTATTCCTCAGGTGAGAATTCTTTGTTTAGCTTTGAGCCCCTTCTTAGAATTGGGAACAAAACACCCATGGAAGGAGTTACAGAGACAAAGTTTGGAGCTGAGACGAAAGGATGGACCATCTAGAGACTGCCATACCCAGGGATCCATCCCATAATCAGCCTCCAAATGCTGACACCATTGCATACATAGCAAGATTTTGCTGAAAGGACTCTGACATAGCTGACTCTTGTGAGGCTATGCCGGGGCCTGGAAAACACAGAAGTGGATGTTCACAGTCAGCTATTGGATGGATCACAGGGCCCCCAATGGAGGAGCTAAAGAAAGTACCCAAGGAGCTAAAGGGGTCTGCAACCCTATAGGTGGAACAACAATATGAACTACCAGTACCCCCGGAGCGTGTGTCTCTAGCTGCATATGTAGCAGATGATGGCCTAGTCGGCCATCAGTGGAAAGAGAGGCCCATGGGTCTTGCAAACTTTATATGCCTCAGTACAGGAGAACACCAGGGCCAAGAAGTGGGAGTGCGTGGGTAGTGGAGTGGGGGGGGAGGTATGGCAGACTTTTGGGAAAGCATTGGAAATGTAAACGAAGAAAATACCTAATAAAAAATTTTAAAAAGGCACTTTAAAAGAAGTCATTTTTGAGCTCAGCCCTCGTCAGAGAACTTTTCTGACAAGTAGAAGGGAATTAACACAGGGACCCACAACTAGACAATATGCAGACAGTGAGAGATCTCAGAGTGCTGAGTCCTAAATGAGATCTTTATCAAGCCCCTCCCTTCTTCGGGGCTTAGGGAAGTTAGGGAAGCCCGGTGGGGAATAGAAAGTTGGTAAGAGCCAGAGGTGGTGGGTGATGCTGTGGGGATAGGGACTGGGAAGTGGGGGGGAAATGAAGACGGAGCCCACGATGCCCAGGATTCAGACTCCGGAGACCAGCAACAGAATGCAGATCTAACTTTATTGTTTATTTTATATAAACAAGCTTCCATATAGCTTTTTAGCTAGTTAGTATATGTTTATGTATTCAAGGGCAAATCGGGGTGCAACCTGTGTTGTTTAGCCAAATCTAACTTGCCTGTCCAGGAGCGGACAGGGGAGGACCCAATGCCTCAGGGAGATTTCTTATCTTGTCTCACTGGTGTGCCGGAAGCCATGTCGGATCCCACACCCTGTACAGTGGATCAGGCTTCTTCAAGGAGTCGCAGGAACTTATGGTGCCTCACTCTATCTCTCTTTTCCTCTACCCGGTTTATCTCCACAGCCAGCACCTTCCAGACACAACAGGACCCGTGCCGTATGAACCCACAGACACCGTGGCAGCACAAACGTGACTTACACTGGTTCAGAAAAGGCAGTCTCCCAGCACTGCATAGAGGATATGGACACGCAGCCCCACCCCTAACCAAGAAGCTTGTTGCAGAGATACTCGCTGGGAAAGGGAAAACAGTTTTCTCCAGTGGGCTGTCACTAAGTTCATCAACATACTCCAGGGCAGGCACCGGGGCCAGGGGACCAAGAAAAAAAGGGACACAGTGTTTTGGGACACTTTTTGTTTTATTTTAATCTTCCTTATTCCTTTCTTTCTCCCTCCTTTCTTCCCTCTTTCTTCCCTCCCTCCGTCCTTCCTCCTCCCTTCTTCCTCCTTCCTCTCCTCTTTCCCTCCTTTCTTTCTTTTTGTTAGTTTGTTCTGGCTTTTCCTGTGAGATAAAGAAAAGAGAGAGAGAATACATGAAATTTGTGAGGTAGAGAGGTGGGAAGGATCTGGGAGGAGTTGGGGAGGAGAAAAATATGATCAAAATATAGTTTATGAAAAATGTTTAATTAAAATAGAGAAGCTATTCATGGAGAGGGGTTCCCAGCAAGAAAGTCAAGGGCGACCACAAATCATGGCGGGTTAAAGGTTAGCTCACAAGCATGACCTCATTTCCCTCTGAGGTGAGATAGCCTCTCAGGAGGGGGATTTAGTGACATAGAAGTCTAAGTAAAACAGGCCCCATAACTTTCTAGATCAGAGAAGTAACGGAACAAAGTGTATCCACATACCAGCTTCTGGAATTGATAAGAAAAGTTAAATGTCTTAGAAAAATTTGCAAAATAATTTCAAAAATTTGTAAAAAAAAAAAAAAAAAAAAAAAAGGAAAGAAAAAGAAAAGAAATGTATTTCAGTGCACGTAGCCGGCAGCCAGAGACAAACTGATTCTTTAGCACTGATGGACCAGAAAGAAAGTGAAATGAAGCTGGACTGAGTCAGAGGCAGGATGAGGTTCTATTTTCAGAAGCCAGCGGCCTTCAACACAAACCAAAAGGCAAGCGGCAGGCAGGCGTTTGCACAGAGACCGAGGCCCACATCAATCCCTCTGGTCACAGCTGCTCCCAGAGATAACAAAGCCCCATCTTCCATCAGAGGAGCTGAGATGCATATCGCGTGACAAGATAGCCTTTCCACCAAGCAAGCTCGTGCTGACAGTCACACTGCCTCTGTGTTACGAATCTTTCCACTCCATCGGCTGATCTGCAACTTTGGTTGCTGGCATCATCGCGACCACTCCAGAAGCCCCCTCGCCACACTAACACTTCTGGATGTGATTTCCTCTCTAGGAACTTTCCTGGCTTAGCAGCTAATTAGAGCAAGAGGTGGATCTTCAGCACAGACATGCAATCTGAATTCAAAGTCTGGCTTTTCCCCAACCACTTAAACTAAGATTTCTTTTAGCCCAGGTTATCCATTCATCCACATTCAGCCAGCCAGGTGAATGACAGGCAGGGCCCGTGCAAATGGAGCCATGAGATATTACAGATCTGCCTGTAGCTCTCCAGGCCTCAAGTTGTACTGGGAATTAGAAGTAATGTGTATAATTGCCCACAATTGCTCAACGCATAACATTTATTGCTTTAATTAATGACTAGAGGGGAAGATGAGCCAGACACTGAAGGTTACAGAGCTCTGTGGCAATGCTGTGGTGTAAGAAGGTTCAGGAGTTACAGGAGGGGGCTTTTCCTGCTCAGTGTTGAGGGTGGAGTAAATTAAAGTTCCTGCATATT